>NC_091291.1:41519138-42132236 GCF_032444005.1 Ranitomeya imitator | reverse complement strand
GACGTCAAGCTTCAGTTTCGACCAGGTAGCAAGAATACCAAAGCGGATGCTCTCTCTCGATCCTTTCAACCCAAGGAGGTGGACGACGTTCCTTCACATATTATTGATCCGGGAAAATTCCTCACGGTAGCCCCTGTGAGAGTTCTTCCTGCTCCGCCTGGTAAGACTTTCGTCCCGCAAGACAAGAGGTTAGAGGTACTTCGCTGGGGGCAATCTTCTCTCTCGCTATTACTGGTGGTCGTCACTTCGTCAAGATGTGCAGGACTTTGTGGCCACTTGCACAACTTGTGCTAGGAATAAAGTTCCTAGAAAATTGTCTTCTGGTCTTCTGCATCCTTTGCCTGTGCCGGAGGGTCCTTGGCAGCAAATCGCCATGGATTTCATCACTGATTTACCTTGCTCCTCTGGTTGCACAACAATCTTGGTGGTAGTGGATCGATTCTCCAAGATGGCTCATTTTGTTCCACTCCCTGGTTTACCTTCGGCTCTGGAATTAGCTAAGATCTTCATTCTTCAAATCTTCAGGCTGCATGGCTTACCTCAGCGAATCGTATCTGATCGTGGGGTACAATTTACGTCTCGTTTTTGGAGAGCTCTCTGTAAACTTCTGGGCGTTTCTCTGGATTTTCCCTCCTCCTATCATCCACAGACCAACGGGCAAGAGGAGCGTATTAATCAGGTGCTAACATCTTATCTACACCATTTTACCAACGCCCATCAAGATGACTGGGTAGAACTTCTTCCCTGGGCAGAGTTCGCCCATAACAACCATTCCAACGAGTCGTCCACCAAGTCTCCTTTTCTTGTGGTATATGGACGTAACCCTGGTGTACCTCTTCCTGTGCCTCCGTCTTCTGGCGTTCCAGCAGCTGATGCCCTTTCTCATGACTTCTCTCAGGTTTGGCAAGAGACCAAGGAGGCTCTTGTTCTTGCAGCTACACGAATGAAAAGACATGTGGACAAAAGGAGAAGGGATCCGCCACCGTTTCATCCTGGCGACAGAGTGTGGCTGTCTACTAGACACATTCGCTTGAAGACTCCGTCTTACAAGTTGGGACCTCGCTATATTGGCCCCTTTGAGATCCTTAAACGCATTAACAATTTGGCCTATAAATTGAGGTTGCCTGCTTCGCTTCGGGTCCCTAATGCCTTCCATGTCTCGCTCCTTAAACCTGTCATCCTTAATAAGTTTTCTTCTCCTACAGTATTTCCTGTACCTTTAGGGGATGACAATACTTTTGAAGTGAGAGATATTCTGGCCATGAAGAAAGTTAGAGGGAGGACTTTCTTTCTCGTCGACTGGGAGGGTTTCGGTCCTGAGGAGAGATCTTGGGAGCCTCGTAGGAATATTAATGCTCCATGTATTTTGAGAAGATTTCTTGACAGTCATGGGAAAGGGAGTCTTAAGAGGGGGGGTACTGTTACAACTGCCGCTTCTACTTACCTGTCCAGGCGTCGCACTGGCTCCTCCTCGCTCACACCCATTCCCGCTGCGGGTTCTGCTGCAATGTCCGTCGCCTCTCTTCCTCCTCACCGCTCTTCTCGTCTCGCTGTCCTTCCCTCCATTGCGGTCGCTGCTGTTCCCGAGCTTCCTGTGCGGCCGGCTCCTCCTCGCTCCAGATGTCTTCCTGGTTCTCTGTTTCCTTCTTCTGCCACTAGGGGGCTTCAGCATGGTGCTCTTCTTCCTGCATTCTCTCGGTCAGTCTCTGCTCCATTCAGGTGCTTTAGGGCATGGGCGCGGACTCCTTGTTTCAATTAACTCTTTTCTGCCCTCTCCCAGCAGTCCTTGCCTTCCAATCAGATTTAGGCATCAGGTATATCTGGCGTCTCCTCCCTACCAGCGACGCCTGATTTTCGTGTGCATTCCATGCAAGCTTCTGGCCCCGTATCTGACTTGTCCTTGTTTCTCTGTCTCGCCTTTTTGCTGGATTTCTCTGTAGTCCGTTTTCTCTCGCTAAACTCTTCTGAGCCGTCCCTCTTGGTTTCCAGCAGTTGCGGTATCTGACTCCTGGGGCCTGCTCCTCACGATCCCTGTATAGGGGTTGGTCTCCGAGGTTCGCTCGCCCGTTGTAGCTTCAGTGCCGTGACCCAGAGGGTCCACTCTCTGTCCGTTTCCTCCATCCTCACGGTCGCAACAAGTGTGCACTTCGCAACGCTATCAGAGGCAAGCTCCACATAACCACCGATACGTGGACTAGTAAGCGCGGCCAGAGACATTACATCTCACTAACTGCCCACTGGGTAAGGATAGTGGCTGTTGGGGCAGAGGCAGAAGGCGTTCTAATTCATATCCTACCACCATTTATCTGTCCAGGTTGACTCCCCTTCCTCCTCCACCGCCTCCTCATTCGGTCACAGGAAGACCTGCACCACCAAGTTGAACACAGCCAGGGATAAATGACAGCAGTCTTTTTTTAAACTCTTCTGTTTGGGGACAAATCCCACAACGCACAGGATTTATGGACTGGGATCAAACAGCAGACAGATGAGTAGATGGTGCTGGTGAACTTCAAGCCTGGCTTGGTGGTCTGCGATAATGGGCGAAAGCACATAGCAACTCTGGGCCTAGCCAGTTTGACGCACACTGATTGACCTGTACCTTGAATATGCTGGAGTGATAGTGCGAGCAGCCGGCAATGGTGGAGTTTCAGCTGTATCACGCACGGCTGAGTAGCGCTGCAGAACAACACCACTTCTCCACCAATGAGTGGGCCTCCATGCAGGACGTGTGTACTGTGTTGTGCTGCTTTGAATATTCCACCAATATGGCCAGTTTTGATGACGCCATCATCAGCTTGTTATACCATTTATATGCCTGCTGGAAAAAAACAATACAGGCCATGATGGATGAGGTGGTGGCACAGGAGGAAGAGGAGCAGGAGGAGGAGCAGAGCCAATTCACATCGTTATCAGGTCTGTCATCCACATATGTCTAGGAGGGTGGGTTACTGTCCCAACATCGGCCAGGTACCAAACTACAGAGCCAGGGGACAGATTGGGAGGATGATGATGATGGTGGAGAGGAGGAAGTGATGAGGAAAAACAGTGTTCTCAGCACTCAGGGTGGCACTCAGATCAGCCCAGGGCAGTAGCATAGCTACCAGAGGGACAGAGGGGTCCTCGCCCCGGGCCAGGAGCTCAGAAAGGGCCCACTCAGAGCTATGCTATTGTAACTGTATCGGCAATCGCAGCGCACTGATACAGTTACATTCTGTGGCAGAGCAGGGAGAATCGATCTCCCTGCTCTGCCACCTGCCCGCTATGGGGCCCCTGAGCAGACAGGGGGCCCGGTGCCAGCAGTGGGCCCGCGCCCGTCACCGCAAGGTCAGCTGTTTTGGCATTTAGCCAATACAGCTGACCGCATTGATGAGGGAAGGAGCGCTAAGCTCCTTCTCCCATCATCCCTCTGACAGCATCTGACGGCACCACTCGGCACCCGCTATCAGGAGATGAGCAGGAGCTCGGAGCACCGCTGGAACAAGGAGGAAGAGAGGTGAGTATTTATTGTTTTTTATGGGGGCTGCCTTATACTACAGGGTCTGCCTATGTGTGTGCTACCTTATACTACATGATTTGCCTATGGGGGGGCTGCCTTATACTACGGGATCTGCCTATGGGGGTGCTGCCTTATACTATAGGATCTACCTATGGGGGTGCTGCCTTATACTACAGGATCTGCCTATGGGGTGCTGCCTTATACTGCAGGGTCTGCCTATAGGGTGTTGCCTTATATTACAGGGTCTGCCTATGGGGTGCTGCCTTATACTACAGGGTCTGCCTATGGGGTGCTGCCTTATACTACTGGGTCTGCCTATGGGGTGCTGCCTTATACTACAGGGTCTGCCTATAGGGGGCTGTCTTATACTTCAGGATCTGCCGATATGGGTGCTGCCTTATACTTCAGAATCTGCCTATGGGGTACTGCCTTTTACTACAGGTTCTGCCTATGGGGTGCTGTCTTATACTACAGGGTCTGCCTATGGGGTACTGCTTTTTACTAGAATCTGCCTATGGGGTGCTGCCTTATACTACAGGGTCTGCCTATGGGGTGCTGCATTTACTAGTGTCTGCCTATGGGGGGCTGCCTTATACTAAAGGGTCTGCCTATATGAGTGCTGCCTTATACTTCAGAATCTGCTTATGGGGTGCTGCCTTATACTAGAGGATCTGCCTATGGAGTGTGTTGCCTTATACTACAGGGTCTGCCTATGGGGTGCTGTCTTATACTACAGGGTCTACCTATGGGGTGCTGTCTTATACTACAGGGTCTACCTAAGGGGTTGCTGTCTTGTGCTATAGAGTCTCCCTATGGGTGCTGCCTTGTGCTATAGAGTAGCCCTATGGGGAGTGCATTATACTATATGGAGTCCAATGGGGAGTGCATTATACTATATGGAGACCTATGGGGGGTGCAATATACTATATTTAGGATGATCTGGTGCATTATGCTATATGGAGGCTATCTAGTGGGCCATCATACAGTGTGGGGATTACAGTGAAGGGGCCATCATACAGTGTTGGAGCCATCAAACAGCTTGGGGGCTACTAAGGGGTCAGTATACTGTGTGGATGGTACTATACAGTGAGGGGGCATTATACTGTATAGGGGAGCTGTGCAGGGGGGCAGATTTGGGACATTATTAAATGTAAAGTGGGCACTTCTTGTTATAGGGGATCTCAGGTTACTGTGACTATCAAAGGGGCACACATGGCAATATTACTTTCTAGGGAGCAAAATGTGGGCACTGTTTTCTAGGGCACTTGCACCCGGCATTACTATATAGAATTTAGAAGGCACAGAGAACCGCACAGCAATATCTCTGTTAAAAAAAAAGAATTAAAATAAAAAATAGTTATATACTCAACCTCCGACGTCCACCGATGCGCGCGAGCGGCGAGGCTGCCGCCAGCTTCCATTCCCAGTGATGCATTGCGAAATTACCCAGATGACGCTCGCGAGCATCGGTGGATGGCGGAAGGTGAGAATAGCACCAATTTTTTTTTAAATTATTTTTAACATTATATCTTTTTACTATTGATGCTGCATAGGCAGCATCAATAGTAAAGAATTTGTCACACAGTGATAATAGCAGCGTTAACAGACTGCATTACACTGCGTTCTGCTGTGGTGTAACGCAGTCAGTTTATCGAACTGCTAAAACGCTATGTGGGCGGAGGGCGCTGACTGGGAGGGGAGTATGGAGGGGGCACTGACTGCAGGCGTGTAGGGAGCGGCCATTTCACAGCCGGACTGTGCCCGTCTGGCCGCGACCAATCAGCGAATTGGGATTTCCGTGACAGACAGACAAACAGACAGATGGAAGTGCCCCTTAGTCGATTATACATATGGATTCACAGTTCTAACTCCAGGCCAGAAGGGGGAGATCTGAACCCGGTTTCAGGGGAGCTACCCTGTATATAAATATATATTCTGGTCTGGGGGAGGAGTTATACATTCTGTCAGAGGGACAGAACGGAGAGGAAGCAGACGGTGAGAGTCTGAGAGAGAAAGAGGGGGCCGTGCAGCCATGAGAGGTGCTGCAGCTCCTAGAAGCAATGAGAATAGAACAGTTTGTAGAGACAGTGAAGGAGGGAAAGTAGCAAAGGAGAGTTATGAGCTGGAGAGAGAAGCAGCGCTAATAGGAAGCCTTCCAACCCCCCCTTAGGAAAAGGGGATTCGAGATTCGCTTCCAAGCCGGCCGGATCATATCTGTACCTGTGATCTGGTACGCTGGACTGTGGCTGCCTGAATTCATCAGTAAAGAGGTAAAGAGACAGCAACCCTATGTCCTCTGTTTCTTTCAACACCACTTACCACCTGTCTCAACTACACCGGGAGCCCTGGGGACCCAGCTGCACCTGTGGGAAGCCATACCACCCCAGCTGCCATAACACCACCCCAGAGAGCCCCTTTAAGCAGCATCAGTCACCCCTGACTGAATACCACAGGTGGCGTCACAAACTTTTATTATTTCACAAACCTCTTTAAAGACCGTCCGTCCCTTTTTGCTTGGGCGCCCAGGGCCACAGACCATGTCACCGCTGCCGTGACACATCCCTTTAAGTACCTGACCCGGTACCGAGTACCCCACGGCCCTGGTGGGTGTTCCACATTTATCTACTGGTGGTGGATTGGTGCCATATTCATGTACTGATGGTGGTTCTTGTGATGTATTCATATACTGATGATGGTTCTAGTGACCTATTTATTTACGGATGATGGTTTAGGTCCTGTATTTACGTACTATTGATAGCTCTGGTGTTCTAGGCTTTGTTTTTTTTAATGGCCTTCAGCTCGATCTTGCCATGGTGATTTGATGGATGGCAGCTCTGTAGGAAGTTCAATCTTGTGAAAGCTTATATAGTTCCACAAGGGACTTCACTGTCACTATCTTTATGGTATCAAGCCATTGGTTTGCTGGTCTTTGTCTTTGCCTTGTTCCTTCTGTTCTTCCAACCATGATTTCTTCTCTAATGATTGCTCTTTTTGCATGATGTGTCCAAAGTAGGCAAGTCGTAGCTTGGTGATTACTTTTACAAGTTATAAGTCTGGCTTGATTTGTTCCAAAATTGTTTTGTTTGCTCTTCTTGCCAACTATTGATAACATCCTTCTTTATCACCACATTTCGAAGGTGTTCATTTTTTTCTGTCTTATTTCATTATCATCCAGTTTTCACATCTGTATGTTACCACAGAAAAGACCAAACTGTACTAGCTGTAAACTAGAAGTTTGCTACAAACAGGAAAAACTGACTGGTACATCAAACGTGTGTAGAGGTGCAAGCTAAGACAACCAAGTCAATAAATGTAAGACAAAATAGCTGCACCACTCTGAAATGCTAAAAGCAATAAATTTAGAAAATTGGAATTGCATTACTGACTTAGAAAATATGTGAATTGACTTGGTTGTCTTAGCTTGCACTTATACACACTAGTTTGGATGTGCTGGTCAGTTGTTCCTGTTTGTGACAAACTCCTTCTCACCTGAGCATTCCTACATCCATTATAATTAGCTGGATCCTTCCTGCCCCATAAATTGTAGGCTTTTCAGCGCAGGAGAGGTGTCTTATCAGGATAGGGTTCCAACAATAAGATAAGCCTTGTAGATGGCTGTTAAGGTACTTTCACACTCAGCAACTTTACAACGAGAACGACAGCGATCCGTGACGTTGCAGCGTCCTGGATAGCGATCTCGCTGTGTTTGACACGCAGCAGCGATCTGGATCCCGCTGTGCCATCGCTGGTCGGAGCTAGAAGTCCAGAACTTTATTTGGTCGTCAGGTCGGCGTGTATCGTCATGTTTGACAGCAAAAGCAACGATGCCAGCAACGTTTTTACATGGAGCGAACAACCAGTGAGAACGATAAGTGAGTCGCCGTTACGTCACTGGATCGCTCCTGCATCGTTCTGGTGTTGCCGTGTTTGATGTCTCTACAGCAACCTAAACAGCGACGCTTCAGCGGTCGGCTCGTTGTCTATATCGCTGCAGCGTCGCTGAGTGTGACGGTACCTTTAGGCTCCCATGAATTGGCCAATTTATATGCTAAGTAGCTTCCTTTTTTATGCATTTTTGTAGGCTTTTCAGCCCAGGAGAGGTGACTAGTCAGGATAGGGTGCCAACATATTTGTTTTCTGTGTGCTGTATTTTTTTTTGCAAGCATGGCTGTTTTTTACTTTCTAAGTGATGTCTTTATTGATTTGTATTTCTCTTCTCTGTGATTTTTTGAATTTAGTGTAAGACTCGCAAGATAATGAGGACCCTTGGTGAGGGTCTATTTTGGCCAAAATATCAACCAATACCTCATGAAATATTTACATCTTTTTTGCACATTTTTTCAGGGTGCAGGCCAAGTCTTTCTAGTGGTGGCTGGGTAAAGTGGGGTGTTTAGCTTGTAGATGCACATATGGTATTGGCAGCCCGCCTGATGTAATAGTAGGGGTGTAGGTAATAGGCTGCTATAGGGATAGAAGTGCATCTCACATAACGGTGTGAATGACACCCTATGCAGACCTGTTTGTAATTATAATACTAGGCTGACACTCCATGGATGTTTGGTGGGTTACTAAGTGGTTTGTTTTCAGTATTTTGGGGGTTTTGGGTGGTGATGTACAGTGCATTTTGGCCTCCAAATATAGAGGCTCTCCATGCATGTACTGTGACTGTCACACAGCCGCGACACATGCAGCTGCGGCGCCGGACAGCTGATCAGCCGACGCGCTCCTTGAATCTGGGTTCCCTCTGCAGCTTATTCGTCAAGCGCTATAGCTTGCCGAATAAGCAGGGACCCGATCAAATTCGCTCAACTCTACTTGCTTGCAGACACTCGGTTAGGTGTTAAATGTGTGAATCTTCTCACTTGTCCATCTTCTTACATCTGCATGGATCCATGTCTGATTCTTTTTGACAAATCATATGTTTTCCATTTTTGTCGCCAATAAACGGTCCATTTTGACATGACAAATCCACCAGCAGTACTGAACACCCTCTCTGACATGACACTGGAGACTGGACACAAATATACTCCCATTGCAAATGGATCCAGTTATTGCCAATTTGTTAACCCATAAATCCATGGGATCGGAGCTCAGGGTATTTGTCTGAGCAATGTCACAGTCTAGGTATGACTAAATCTGCCTGTTCACACACTGCATTTGGTTTCCTGAAGTGTGTCAGGTTGTCAAAATGAGAAAAACATCTGGTCCATCATGTCAAATATACTGTAGGTGTGGCTTCTACTACTTTTTGTAGCTCTAACACTGGCACAGTTGAGGGAACATTGTGCATGTGTTGATTGCAGATGGGTCAGCCGGTCAGTTGTGCAGGGACAGGTGTTTGCTTGGTGAAAGCTTCGCAGTGCAGGTAACAGAACATTTCATTTAAGCCAATTTGGACTCCCTTTCCGAAGCTGAAAAAAATTCCCCTGTTTTGCTAGTATATCTCTGGTCTAAAAAAATTCCTATCTAATAGTCATCACTTTGCTTCCTATTAGCAATATGCCTGTTCGCCCACAGGCCCGAAAGAAAGATCCATCCAAGAGGAGAAAGAAGCAGATTTCCATGATAAGAAATATTACAAAGTTTCTTATATTCATGTGTACTATTAATGTATGGAATAAAAGTTACCAGCGATTACTTTTTAATAAGACTACATCAGACATGATTGTCATAAAGAGAAATAAAAACATGACTGAACATACATGATGTGAATATATCAAATATACAAATATCTAGTTGTGAAAGGCCTTCTAATTGTCATGACCACAAGGGTTGGTCCAACAAACACCAACAATGGGATGCGAAAAGGGGGATGAAGGCCCTAATAGTAGGGAACGAGGGGATGGGGAACCTCCTAACTCAGCCTGTGCCTATCCCTAAGCTCCCCTAACACCCTATGCGGGTCCTTTCCCACGCCACCATCATGAACCTGGTCCCTAGCTGTCACCTCACTGAACACTGGCTAGTGCACTGGCCGTCAAGGATGCTAGCATCACCACTGCAGATGATACAAACCCAGGTGACAGTGACAAGCACAAGACAGACAGGGAAACAACACAAGTAACTTAGCTCGAGGCACTGCTGCCAAGCTCCACACTGCAGAGGACACGGAAAGAGGACCCCGAACTCCACCAAATTAGCTGCACACTCCAGGGCTGGTCTACATAAAAAACTCTATCACCAACAGTCAGATGATGCATCACTTGACTATTTAGAGGATGGTGGGAGTGGCCACCACCCACATGAGCTGACCTAGCAACTCAGCAGCTTGCAGCAAGGAAAACTAACATTAACCCTTGCTGGCACAAAAAAAACAAAAAACAACGTATAAATTAAAGCAGAGCAAGAGCTGTCACAAATCCAAAAATGGATTGTGACACTAATGCAAAAAAGCTGTGGTATGAGATGACATGGGTGATCGAAAAGGTAAGTGAAAAAACAGGCAAAAAAAAACCCACCTACAGTATTTAGACTAATAGAAACCGGTTGCATAGTCAAAAAAGGGAAATGTGAAATAATAAATCTAAATTATGATTGTTCTACAGTACCGTGTGGGCACAATAACTGCAAAATCAAGAGACTGTGGTTTACTGGACAGGATGTACGCTTCTTGTGTCTGGGGAGAGGAAGACAAAGTGTGAAGATGTGTGGTGTGAGATGATGAGATTTAAAATGCTTATAGAGTAACCACTGTTTTAATTTTAATTTCATTTATCAATAATGCACATTAAAATATCAGCTTCGTAATATATCTCATCAGAGAAATCTGCTTCTTTCTCCGCGGCGACTGATCATTCACCCTCAAAAATTCTCAATTCCTGTTTTCTGTTTTCAGTGAAGACAGATTTTTACATTACTGAGGCAGGAGATGAGAGTTGTTTTTTTTCATAAGATTCTGTGAATTTATTGATGTGAAACCATTTGTCACACACCCAGGGTTGCCATCAGGGATTTCATGTCCCCAGACATCATACAATTGACAGGGCACTCTGGTGCCGTGCACCATTTTCGAACTCTAAAGTCTAAAATTGTACCTCTAAAGCTTAAACAGAAATTCCCTACACTCTAAATGTATAAATATATACCAGCATTGATAAAAAAAACATATAAATAAACATATAGAAATAGTTAATAGACCATGCACCGAAATTTATACCTTCAATGAAAAACTATATACAGAAATATATAACAATTGTGTGTAAGAATCATATATACAGTCATGTTCGAAAGTGTTGGCGCCCTCAAAGTTGTTCCAGAAAATGAAGTATTTCTCCCAGAAAATTCTTGCAATTACACATGCTTTGTTATACACGTTTATTTTTATGGACCATTTCTGGGATTTTGTGTTGAACTTATGTCCATTTTGCCTTTTACTTTGTTTTTTGTGTTGCTCCAATACACGCAAAGGAACTAAACATGAATATAAAAAAATGTTTAATTGCATTAATATTCCGGGAGAAATGCTTCATTTTCTGGAACAATTTCAAGGGTGCGAACACTGTTGGCCATGACTGTATATACCACATACAGTATACAGTATATAAATATTCATAAAGCTGACTGCAAAAAAAAGACACCAGCAGTAGAAAAGCTGCAATAATGCTATTGAACTGCGAGATCATTCCATCAAACAGGGTCACTAATGGTGTCTATGTCTAATACTTGCATGTTCGTCTTCTCACCATGTAGCCTTCTAGAGAAGAGCAGAATGCTATAAAGGGCATGACAATCAATTAAAAAAATGTAATCAATCAAGATATGTATGAATCGCATATATACAGTAAAATACTGTATACATAGGTGCAAGGGGCATTTACATATATTAAACACATTATAGCAAAGTTGATCTCCCCCCTACAGGCACAGTGGATCCCTGCACCAGAAAAAACATCTGGTTCATCATGTCAAGTATACTGATACTTAGATGCTGCTGCTGCCTTGTCTACTTATTGAAGTCCCGACACTGGCATAGGTGGAGGAATGTTGTGTATTCATTGATTGTAGAGGGGTCTCAAGGCAGCTGTGCAAGGGCAGGGTTTGGTCCACAACGCCTTCGCAGGGCAGGTATCTATCATGTAAGCCAATTTGGACTCCCTTTTGGAAGCTGCAAAAAAGTTTCCCCATTCTGCTTTTATAGTGAATGTCTAAAAGCATGGCTATCGAATAGCAATCATTTTCCTTCTTGTCTTCCACAAGCATTGCCGCATACAGCCATGCCCCTCAGCATGATCAAAGGCCTGTTGTTTCATTGTCATGGCCAGTGTAGTAGTCATCATCATTTTTGCTTCATCTGCCTCATCCCCTGCCTGTGTAGCGTGGAGCAGGGCGGTAGCCATGGACGAGGTACTCATCTTCCACATCCCGGAACAGTGCAGAAAGGCAGGGTCTCTGGGTGTGTGTGTGTGTGGTGATATTGCTGCAGATACCTTCAGGTCCAGCTCCGCCACACTTTGAGAGGCGCCCGTCCCATTTGACCCCATGATAAACCATACCAGCTCGCAAAAACAAAGTCCTTTTAACTGACAACCCAACTTATAAACAGATATTAGCAGGAGATGAGCTTGCCATGTTCTTATGTACAATACAGAGGCATTTTCTTATCTTTATTTTTTTATTTTTGTTTGGGGGGCCCCTCTCTAAGGATGTCCGTTTTTGTATCTCTGCTCCTAACAACTGACAACTAAACCAAGATGTGACTCACAGATCTTCAATTCTCCTACCCAACTAAGGGCCGATCCTTCATTTAATCTTGTCATGTCTGACTAGCAGAAACTACAGCCTCCAGGATGATAACACATATAATGCAGTACATTTAAAATAAAAAGGGGTTCCAGAGGGGTGCAACATCATCCTCTCCACCCCTACACCTGCGTCAAGTCTATGTCCTCCTCCACTTCCACCTCCTGCAGCTACTCACTCTCCTCATCTTCTTCCTCCAAATTCTGCACATGTAACATAGACCTTGAAGGTCCTCAACAGACACAGAGCAGCTGTCCTTCCTCCATCCTCTCTTGCATGCTAATGTTTTTTCCAACATAAATATTAGTGGGGCTACATCGCTGATTCCACACTTATCCCTACTGACAAATTTTGCTGCCTCTTCAAAGTACTTAAGCAGGTGACATGCATCCCCCATTATCCAATATCAGATTTCAAAGTAACTCGAGCTCCAACTTGACTGCTACTGCATGATTTAGTATGTCATCGCTTTACACTGTTCGTGCAAATGCTGCAACATATAGATTGTCAAATTCCAGTGGGTTGAGACACCGCAAACCAGGAGATGCTCTGGCAGCCATTTTTCTTTTCAGAGCTAAGAGGGCATGCTTTAGCGCATAAGACCTATTGAATGGGCTGACATTTTTTCTGACCATAGCCACCACCTTTCTCAAGCATGTACATTTGTGAAAGAAAACTTGCACTATTAAACACGGAGCTTAAGTTATTTTTCCTGACCATAGTCAGCTGGAATGTTCCCAGGTATCAGTGTACATGACAATTCCAAGTTCCAGTTCACAGGGAGCCAGCTACTGGGTGCGTTGAAGCTTGATGTATAGTAGCAACACTTCTGCTGTGTAGCTTTTCACTTCCAGGCTGTTGAGCTGTAAAACTTTGTGATTGTGCTTTACCTTGCATGATCAAAAAAGAAAGTACTCAATGTATGGAATCAATGATATTCCCTGTGTCTCTTGGGGATGAAGCTTGTCAGATGAACAGGATTTGGAGGTGTAGGAAGAAACAAATAACTGTCACGTGGCAGTAGAAACAGCCATACCTCCCAGTTATGGAAATTTGACCAATCTTTTTGGTTTAAAATTCCCCCACCCTTGACAAAAAAAAGCGTAATCCTACAATAAAAGGTCACTGTGTAGGTATATGCACGGAAAGTAATTTGTGGCATCAGCCAGAAGAATTATTGTGGCACCTACAATTATTAAATGTGATTAATCAAAGAATTGCAAAACGTATATCTCTTATTGCTGGGCTTATTTATTTATTTTTCTGTAATAAAACCAGAATGAAAAGTAATTTTATGAAACTCAAAATGCTAGGTTTGCTACACGTAGGTTCAAGACCGATAACGAGCATGTGGTATCAACGGTAGTATGGTTGAGTGATGTACAGTATCTGTAGTAGGCAATTAAAAGAGATATTTAAAAAATAAAAATACATTTTTATATTGGAATTAAAGATAAAAGTCCATGTACTTTTGCAAAATAGGATGGGATCAGAAAATATAGGTAGAATCACATCCTAAAAACAAGCACCTGCAATTGGCCGCTGAATTCAGGAGGCTTGTCTAATATTAGACTATTGGTGCAATGAAGGGGGCTCAACACATTACTTTAAACAACACACTCACTTTTGTAGGTAAAAACTTGTGTTTAATTTTCAGGATTAATTAGATTTTTCCATAGAAAATAAAGAATGATGTGTTTCAAAATACAGGGATCACATTTTTATACAAACAGAAACAAGCCCTGAATTCAGAATTTGGATTAAGTTGCAAAATCTGCAATGAGTAGTTCAACACTTCCCTTGTTTTATGGCACTATTATGGTGCTGTTGCTGCTGCATATCTTAGTTTTGTGCTGCTTGGCTATATATCTCACTAAGTGTGCACTCCAATATTTTATTTGCATCTCGCAAATTCATATGGCTAATTTCTCCTGATATACCAACCTAATATAGATCCATTGGACATATTAGTAATTGTCCACCCTACATAAAGAGATACGTGTGGACCTTTCTCTTGCTTCTTATTTCAGTCACACTCCCCCCGGTCGTGTGCGCATGCCCGGACCCGAATTCCCCGGATCTTACCGAGGTTGTCCGTTTGACTTGTACATTATTCGTTTGCGTTCCATAAGTACAGGTGGAAGTATCCCATTCAGGGGGAAGTTCACAACCGCACATGCGCCGATTCTGATCTTTCCCTCACATCATTGAAAAGATTGCACTCCTGATAGGCTGACTGCTTGCATATATACTACCCCTTTTACTGGTGTAAGCCACGCCTCCTGATGAAGAACAATGGCGAAACGCGCGTTGGAGCGGCGGGATAGGACCTTTCACATTATACACACAATAAGTATCAGCCCTTTTTATGTATTTGTACCTTTTCCTACCTTGGTACATGCACTTTACGTAGCCCTTATTTTCAGCAGCATGTCACGGGCACACAATTTGGAGTGAGCATAGTCTGAGGACTAGCCAGGCTCTTTGTTATCAGGCATACAGTAGACTGGTTTAATATTTAGCTCTTTCACATTGGGTTATGCAATTGGTGTATACAGAATTATTCTCCCATACATTACCATATACTTCATTTGGTAGCATACTTGATTTAGGACCTTCATTTCCTCCTTCATGTAGTGGTACTCTTGTTTTATGGTTTTAAATGTTTGTGCAATAACTTTAATATAATAATTCTACTTGGTTTTAAAATACTCTATGGTCTCCTGGATGCTTTAAGTTTGCCAGTCTGGGGTTTTTGTTACTACTATGAATATCAAAGATGTATAAGTCACAGTTATACACTGAGTGGTGATGATGAGACACTACAACAGTGTACTGTATATCACTTGAATCTTGGATTTCTCTTCACAGACTAAGTTTATTATTCTTATTATTAATCTAGTACATCAGCAGTGAAGTAATTTTCCCCAGGTGGGATGGGTAGTACCAGCTGAAAGAGAAGGACACTTCCTGGATTAGTTAGTTGGAAAGAGATCAAGATTAGATAACAGTGGTCAGAGCAGTGGTTCAAGGACAGAGGCATGCAGGTCACGTTTAATACAATATAGTGAGAGAGCAGCATGAGAAAGGCTGCAATAAATTTCCCAATGGCCTGAATTAGGAATGGGGGAGCCTGCCTTGCTTTCGTCCCCAAAGAGGAAAATGGATGGGGATTCACAAAGGAAAATCGGGATCGGGATTCTGGGAAGCTGTGGAGCCAGGCGGAACTTTCCTGGGGCAAGAAGTGGTAACAAAGAGAGGGAAAGCTGAATAAACTGTTATCACCTTAACATACTGTGCTGTATTGGTGATTAAGATTGAACTTGATCTGCTGAATAAAGTTGAATTGTTCAAAAAGAAGAAAGTTTCTGCTATCGACTGTGTGACTGCATCCTGATCTGGAATTGCGGAGCTGACAGAGTCCTCTGGACAGAAAGTGTTATACAATTCACACAGAGCACATGGCAGAGGGGACACTATTTACTTGTGGGGTGCGCACACAACAGCCCCTCACCCATGACTACTGCCCTGTGCACCTTGCACACTCAGGACATGGAAAGCAGACAGGAGACCGTTAACAGAGATACTGAAAACCGCAGACTTATTGTAGAATTACTGGAAGCCACTGGTGGCAGGTAGCAGAGTTACTGAATACATCAAACAGATTGCAGAGTTACTGGAAGCCACTGATGGATAGGTAGCAGAGTTACTGAAGATCTCAGACAGATTGCATAGTTATTGAAGAGTGCAGACAGACTGGAGACTCAAGGACTGCAAGTCGCAGGCAGACAGGAGGCATCATGGAGGACAAAGACAGGTAGTAGACAAAACTCCAGAATAACAAGAAAGTCCAAATACCATGGAAGGCTGGTAGGAGATGTCCTGGACACCTTCGGACATGCAGCAGAGGTCCTAGAAGACACAACTCCAGAGTAACTGGAAAGTTTGAAACCCATGGAAGACACAGGCAGTGGGGAGACATCCATAAGAATCAACCAGTTCGCAGACATGAAACTCAGGGAATGGAAACCACAAGCGTCTTGTACACTATGGATGGGAACTGTGCAGACAAATTATGTAGTCCTAATTCCAAGACATAGGTGTGTGTCTTGGGAGGCCTTAAATAGGCCTAGGACTTCTACATATGGGAGCACGCTGGCCTACTCTCAAAGCTCAATGTGGCGCACAAGAAAGTGAGCGAAACACAGCACCGATCCAAGACAGGCGTGTAACAGTACTCTTAACTGATATCCTTATACAGTACAAGCATAAAGTGGTGTTCCTTGGCTGCCCCATGTTTTATGCTGCCTGTAAAAACCCCCGTGATTGGCTGTGCTCCACAATATATAGTAACATAGTTAGTAAGGCCGAAAAAAGACATTTGTCCATCCAGTTCAGCCTATATTCCATCATAATAAATACCAGATCTACGTCCTTCTACAGAACCTAATAATTGTATGATACAATATTGTTCTGCTCCAGGAAGACATCCAGGCCTCTCTTGAACCCCTCGACTGAGTTTGCCATCACCACCTCCTCAGGCAAGCAATTCCAGATTCTCACTGCCCTAACAGTAAAGAATCCTCTTCTATGTTGGTGGAAAAACCTTCTCTCCTCCAGACGCAAAGAATGCCCTCTTGTGCCCGTCACCTTCCTTGGTATAAACAGATCCTCAGCGAGATATTTGTATTGTCCCCTTATATACTTATACATGGTTATTAGATCGCCCCTCAGTCGTCTTTTTTCTAGACTAAATAATCCTAATTTCGCTAATCTATCTGGGTATTGTAGTTCTCCCATCCCCTTTATTAATTTTGTTGCCCTCCTTTGTACTCTCTCTAGTTCCATTATATCCTTCCTGAGCACCGGTGCCCAAAACTGGACACAGTACTCCATGTGCGGTCTAACTAGGGATTTGTACAGAGGCAGTATAATGCTCTCATCATGTGTATCCAGACCTCTTTTAATGCACCCCATGATCCTGTTTGCCTTGGCAGCTGCTGCCTGGCACTGGCTGCTCCAGGTAAGTTTATCATTAACTAGGATCCCCAAGTCCTTCTCCCTGTCAGATTTACCCAGTGGTTTCCCGTTCAGTGTGTAATGGTGATATTGATTCCCTCTTCCCATGTGTATAACCTTACATTTATCATTGTTAAACCTCATCTGCCACCTTTCAGCCCAAGTTTCCAACTTATCCAGATCCATCTGTAGCAGAATACTATCTTCTCTTGTATTAACTGCTTTACATAGTTTTGTATCATCTGCAAATATCGATATTTTACTGTGTAAACCTGTGATCGGATTGCTGCAGGACATGTTGAGGAAACCCACATTGCCACACATGATGCCTTTAGCCCACTGAGTATGCAGCATTTGTGATATGGTGCCAGGCATTTTCCGGTCCTTGTGGAACCTCGCCGTTGAGATTTGATTTTAATTCAGTGCTCCGCAGATTGATCCACTCATATGTAGTGTCAGTAATATACCTCTCCAAAGAGTTATAGTAGCCGATTCTAGTCTCCACTTTCCTCATCTTCTTCTCTGCACCTACAGTCTCTTGTTCCTCCTTCTCTTTTCTTTCTTCTTCCTCTCTACGAAACTACTCTGGTTTCTCCAGTTCATTCTCCTGCTGTCTATTTCCAATCACTACTCACTTTTCACTGAGAAGATAGCATCAGAACATAATGACCAACTTCTTGGTGCTGGTTGAACTGATGAGTTAGTGCATCAGCAGCTGGAAGATGAGGGCTTGTGTTTGGTTTGTGGTCTGTAGTACTCGTACCTATGTTATTCTATGCACGAGAAGAAAAAAGATTTTCAGCATGCACAATTTTCCTCCAACAATGAGATGGCACTCCCCCAATCATGTGTATAGGTCTGTGAAAAACATCAGACCACACTCGGATGACACCCAATGGAGAAGGTGGGGAAACTTTCTTTTTTTTTTTCTCCACCTTCGAGAAAATCAGATCCCACTGTGACCAGAGTCTGGTCAGCATAATTGGACCAATTTTCTTAGATGGAGAGAAAACAGTAGTCTGCATGAGCCCTAATAATTTATGGGCTTGTTCTCATGTCTTCAGTGGTTAGGACATGTTGTCTGGGCCAGATGGAGACGAAAAGGGAACAGAGCTTTACTAATTGGAGAAGACATCACCTGTGAGTTACTGGATTTATCAAGGACCTGTATTCTGACTCCATAGCTAAGCTCCAAGTGTAGAGCACTTGAGACACTGTTTCTAGGCTGCCTCAGTATAAACCAGTACCCACACATAGTATATCATCAGATAACTTGAAGTTGACTTCTGGAAGATTCCAGAAGGTTTATTTTCCAGCTGTTTTTTGTAGTTATGCACAAAAACAGTAGGTGAAAAATACTTTATTGTTAGAGATGCAAATACATGAGGATTTGCTTTTTCTTTCCATAACTAATTAGATCTAAACATTTTGAATTCTGTCGCTGTTCCAATGAAAATAAACATTGTAATAAAGTGGCACATTTGTTAACTCCTTTACCCTCAAGGGTGGTTTTGCACGTTAATGACCAGGCCAATTTTTACAATTCTGACCACTGTCCTTCTATGAGGTTATAACTCTGGAACGCTTCAACAGATCCTGGTGATTCTGACACTGTTTTCTCGTGACATAATGTACTTCATGATATTGGTAAACTTGCGTTTATTTGTGAAAAAAATGGAAATTTGGTGAAAATTTTGAAAATTTCGCAATTTTCCAACTTTGAATTTTTATGCCCTTAAATCACAGAGATATGTCACACAAAATATTTAATAAGTAACATTTCCCATATGTCTACTTTACATCAGCACAACTTTGGAACCAATTTTTTTTTTGGTTAGGGAGTTATAAGGGTTAAAAGTTGACCAGCAATTTCTCATTTTTACAACACCTTTTTTTTAGGGACCACATCACATTTGAAGTCACTTTGAGGGGTCTATATGATAGAAAATACCCAAGTGTGACACCATTCTAAAAACTGCACCCCTCAAGGTGCTCAAAACCACATTCAATAAGTTTATTAACCCTTCAGGTGTTTCACAGGAATTTTCTGGTTTAAAAAAAATTAGCATTGAACTTTTTTTCACAAAAAATTTACTTCAGCTCCAATTTGTTTTACTTTACCAAGGGTAACAGAAGAAATTGGACCCAAAAGTTGTTGTGCAATTTGTCCTGAGTACGCTGATACCCCACATGTGGGGGTAAACCACTGTTTGGGCGCATGGCAGAGCTCGGAAGGGAAGGAGCGCCATTTGGCTTTTCAATGCAAAATTGATTGGAATTGAGATAGGACACCATGTCGCATTTGGAGAGCCCCTGATGTGCCTAGACATTGAAACCCCCCACAAGTGACACCATTTTGGAAAGTAGACCCCCTAAGGAACTGTGAGTGCTTCACAGAAGTTTATAATGCAGAGCCGTAAAAATAAAAAATCATATTTTTTTCACAAAAATGATCGTTTCTGTTATGGACCTGGTGGTTAGGAGCACCCGGAACGACCTGGTGGTTAGGAGCACCCGGAACGACCTGATGGTTAAACTCACACAGGACAAGCTCTGGGAAGTGGGAGCTCTGCTGACCGCAACCCCTAATCCTATCACACAACTAGAACTAGCCGTGGAGCATACCTAACACTGCCTAGACGCCTCTTCACAGCCTAAGAGCTAACTAGCCCTAAAGATAGAAAATAAAGCCTACCTTGCCTCAGAGAAATTCCCCAAAGGAAAAGGCAGCCCCCACATATATTGACTGTGAGTTAAGATGAAAGTCACAAACACAGAAATGAAACAGGTTTCAGCAAAGGGAGGCCAGACTTACTAAACAGACAGAGGATAGGAAAGGTATCTTTGCAGTCAGCACAAAAAACTACAAAAAGACCACGCAGAGTGTGCAAAAAGACCTCCGCACCGACTCACGGTGCGGAGGTGCCACTCTGCATCCCAGAGCTTCCAGCTAGCAAGGCAAAATCATGATAGCAAGCTGGACAAGGAAACAATGAACAAATAATTAACTAGCAGGGACTTAGCTTCTGCTGGAGTAGACAGGACACCAGAAAGATCCAAGAGCAACTGAACCAGTACAAGAACATTGACAGCTGGCATGGAGTAACGATCTGAGTGGAGTTAAATAGAGCAGCCAGCCAAAGAATAAACTACGTCACCTGTGGAAGGAACCTCAGAAGCAGCAGCTCCACTCACAGCCACCAGAGGGAGTCCATGGACAGAACTCGCGGAAGTACCATTCATGACCACAGGAGGGAGTTCGATCACAGAATTCACAACAATTTTCGCCCCCATGTTTTTATTTTCCTAAGGGTAACAGAAGAAATTGGACCCCAAAATGTGTTGTGCAATTTGTCCTGAGTATGCTGATACCCCATATGTGGGAATAAACCACTGTTTGGGCGCATTGCAGAGCTCGGAAGGGAAGGAGTGCCATTTGACTTTTTAATGGAAAAATGACTGGAATTGAGATGGGACACCATGTTTAGTTTGGAGAGCTCCAGATGTGCCTAAACATTGAAACCCCTGACAAGTGACACGATTTTGGAAAGTAGACCCCCTAAGGAACTTATCTGGATGTGTGGTGAGCACTTTGACCCATCAAGTGCTTCACAGAAGTTCATAATGCAGAGCTGTAAAAATAAAAAATCATATTTTTTCACAAAAAGGATATTTCGCCTCCAATTTTTTATTTTCCCAAGGGTAACAGAAAAAAATTGGACCCCAAAAGTTGTTGTGAAATTTGTCCTAAGTGCGCTGATACCCCCTGTGTGGGAGTAAACCACTATTTGGGTGCATAGCAGAGCTCGGAAGGAAAGGAGCGCCATTTGACTTTTCAATGCAAAATTGACTGGAATTGAGATGGGACACCATGTCGCGTTTGGAGAGCCCCTGATGTGCCTAAACATTGAAGCCCCCCACAAATGACACCATTTTCGATAGTAGACCCCCTAAGGAACTTATCTAGATGAGCACTTTATCCCACCAAGTGCTTCACAGAAGTTTTTAATGTAGAGCCATAAAAATAAAAAATCATATTTTTTCACAAAAATGATCTTTTCACCCCCAAGTTTTTATTTTCCCAAGGGTAACAGAAGAAATTGGACCCAAAAGTTGTTGTGCAATTTGTCCTGAGTACGCTGATACCCCACATGTGGGAGTAACCACTGTATGGGCGCATTGCAGAGCTCGGAAGGGAAGGAATGCCATTTGACTTTTCAATGCAAAATTGACTGGAATTGAGATGGGATGCCATGTCGCGTTTGGAGAGCCCCTGATGTGCCTAAACATTGAAACCCCCCACAAGTGACACCATTTTGGAAAGAAGACCCCCTAAGGAACTTATGTAGTTGTGAGAATTTTGAACCTCCAAGTATTTCACTACAGTTTAAAACGCAGAGCCGTGAAAACAAAAATTATTTTTTTTTCACCAAAATTATTTTTAGCCGCCAGTTTTGTATTTTCCCAAGGGTAACAGGAGAAATTGGACCCCAAAAGTTGTTGTGTAATATGTCCTGAGTACTCAGATACCACATATGGGGGGGTAAACCACTGTTTGGGCGCATGGCAGAGCTCAGAAGGGAAGGAGCGCCATTTGACTTTTCAACGCAAAATTGACAGGAATTGAGATAGACGCCATGTCGCGCTTGGAGAGCCCTTGATGTGCCTAAACATTGAAACCCCCACAAATAAAACCCTTTTGGAAAGTAGACCCCCTAAGGAACTTATCTAGATATGTGGTGAGCACTTTATCCCACCAAGTGCTTCACAGAAGTTTATAATGGAGAGCCATAAAAATAAAAAATCATATTTTTTCACAAAAATTATCTTTTCGCCCCCAATTTTTTATTTTTCCAAGGGTAACAGAAGAAATTGGACCCAAAAGTTATTGTTCAATTTGTCCTGAGTACGCTGATACCCCACATGTGGGGGTAAACCACTGTTTGGGCGCATGGCAGAGCTCGGAAGGGAAGGAGCACCGTTTGACTTTTCAATGCAAAATTGACTGGAATTGAGATGGGACGCCATGTTGTGTTTGGAGAGCCCCTGATGTGCCTAAACATTGAAACCCCCCACAAGTGACACCATTTTAGAAAGTAGACCCCCTAAGGAACTTATCTAGATGTGTGGTGAGCACTTTGACCCACCGAGTGTTTCACTACAGTTTATAAAGCAGAGCTGTGAAAATAAAATAAAAATTTTTTTCCAGAAAAATTATTTTTTAGCCCCCAGTTTTGTATTTTACCAAGGGTAACAGGAAAAATAGGACCCCAAAAGTTGTTGTCCAATTTGTCCTGAGTACGCTGATACCCACTGTTTGGGTGCATGGCAGAGCTCGGAAGAGAAGGAGCACCGTTTGGAATGCAGACATAGATGGAATGGTCTGCAGGCATCAAATTGCATTTGCAGAGCCCCTGATGTACCAAAACAGTAGAAACCCCCCTCAAGTGACCCCATATTGGAAACTAGACCCCAAAGGAACTTATCTAATTGTGTTGTGAGAGCTTTGAACCCCCAAGTGTTTCACTACAGTTTATTACGCAGAGCCGTGAAAATAAAAACTATTTTTTTTCCACAAAAATTATTTTTTAGCCCCGTTTTATATTTTCCCAAGGGTAACAGGAGAAATTGGACCCAAAAAGTTGTTGTTCAATTTGTCCTGAGTACACTGATACCCCATATGTTGGGGTAAACCCCTGTTTGGGCGCACGGAAAAGCTCGGAAGCGAAGGAGCACTGTTTTACTTTTTCAACGCAGTATTGGCTGGAATTGAGATCGGTTGCCATGTCGCGTTTGGAGAGCCCCTGATGTGCCTAAACAGTGGAAACCCCCCAATTCTAACTGAAACCCTAACCCAAACAAACCCCTAACCCTAATCCCAACCCTAACCATAATCCCAACCACACCCCTAACCACAACACACCCCTAACCCTAATCCCAACCCTAACCACACCCCTAACTCGAGCACACCCCTAACTCTAATCCCAACCATAACCCTAACCACACCCCTAACCCTAATCCCAACTGTAAATGTAATCCAAACCTTAACTTTAGCCCCAACTCTAACTCTATCTTTAGCCCCAACCCTAACTGTAGCCCTAACCCTAACTTTAGCCCCAACCCTAACCCTAACGGGAAAATGGAAATAAATACATTTTATTAAGTTTATTATTTTTCCCTAACTAAGGGGGTGATGAAGGGGGGTTTGATATACTTTTATAGCTTTTTTTTAGCGGATTTTTATGATTGGCAGCTGTCACACACTAAAAGACGCTTTTTATTGTAAAAAATAGTTTTTGCGTCTCCACATTTTGAGAGCTATAATTTTTCCATATTTTGTTCCACAGAGTCATGTGAGGTCTTGTATTTTGCGGGACGAGTTGTCGTTTTTATTGGTACCATTTTCGGGCATGTGACATTTTTTGATCGCTTTTTATTCCAATTTTGAATGTGGTTTTGAGCACCTTGAGGGGTATAGTTTTTAGTATGGTGTCACTTTTGAGTATTTTCTATCATGTAAATTTTGTTGTAAAAATTATAAATCGCTCAACTTTTAACACTTCTAACCTCCTAAAAAAAATTGTGCTCATGTAAAGTAGACATGTGGGAAATGTTATTTATTAACTTATTTTGTAAGATGGCTCTCTGATCTAAGGGCATAACAATTAAAATGTGAAATTTGTAAAATTTCCAACATTTTCTCCAAATTTCTGATTTTTTTTTCACAAATAAACATAAGTCATAGCAAAGAAATTTACCACTATCATGAAGTACCATATGTCAGGAAAAAACCTTCTCAGAATCTGTGGGATCCGTTGAAGTGTTCCAGAGTTATTACTATGAAAGGTAACAAGCAGGTACACGGGATGGCAGAGCAAGGGTTAATAGGTTTATTTACAGGGGAGATACTCCACGCAGGGAGGTAAAGAGTCAAACGGAGTTAAAGGTACAGCAGACTGCAACAGTTCAAAACACAATAATTAGGTGGCAAGAGTATAAGGTAGTCCTCACAGTGCACCTCCTGCTGCACATTAAATAGCGCCGGCAATGGTGGGCACAGTGCCTCCTCCTAGATGGTACTGTAGTCGCTGGTTTCGTCTTCTGGCGGCAGTGGTCGGTCTCCAGTACCTCCCACTGTTCCTTCTCCATATACTAATGCGGCTAATAAAGGCATGGGCCACAGTCCGGTGTGAGCCCAACGAGGCTCTTTAACTATATTAGCTGGAGGTAGTCAAGTAACGACAGTCAGGACAACTCTTGTGTGTCCACGTCAGGGTGCGAGTGTCAGTCCTATGTGTGATCTTTTGGGCAACGCATGTGCGGTACTCATGGTCACTTCATGTACAGCACCTGATACTCCCTGGCTGTCACTGGACACACACCGCAAATCCCGCTCTCCCGGGTCCCTGCTGTTGGCGGCGGGCGTTGCTGGTCTGTTTGGCGCTTGTGCTCCCGGCCGGAGCACTCCTCTCTATGTCTACTGAGACACCCAGCTCAGCTCCGCTCTGTATGAACGGCGCTGCACACCTCTGTCCTACATGACTCTACTCCGCTCTGCACGGCTTTCTCTGCAGAACGGTGTCCTGGACCCCTTGTCCAACTGCAGCACAGTACTCTGTCTCAGGATGGGGAGCAGAGCGCGCTGCTCACCTGACTCCATGCTACCCTCCACCTGCGCGCCCTTTTCTGGCTTTTCCCGCCCCCCTGGGACAGCAGGAAGCTCCGTCTCACTAGGGATTCCCCCAGGCTGCAGGGGAAGGTCAACCTCTCTAAAGCTTCCCCCGGGAACAGAGGATGCAGCCCTTTCAGTTCCAGACCTGCAATGCAGGTACCTGCGGTCCGGTCTATCTCCTGACAACTACATAAAGTGACACTGGTTAGAATTGAAAAATCAGCTTGGTCTGGAAGGTGAATGCAGGCTTCAGGGCTGGAATGAGAGCAGACCGGGGGAATAAGTAAAATGAAGAAGACTTCTATTACTATTTTAACCCATTGGGAGATCTTAAAAAAAAAATCCCTGGCTGGATACCGCTTTGAAAGTGTTCTCCTACTATGTCACGGCTTATCACGAGGGAAGCGGACTGATTGGAAACCCACAGATTCCTAGAATTTGAGCTGTGGTTGCTCTCAGTGCTAGTTTAGGGCATGAGTTTAAAAACAATCCTAAAGGTCAAGAATGGAGATATGCAGAGAAGCACAAGCATAACATTTCATGGTAATTTCACTTTTTCTATACATGACAAATTCATGTCTGTCACTATTTTGCTGTCAGTGCATATCATATTCCTAAATCTGCTTAGCACGTGGGTGAAAGCCCCCGTCTATCTGACAGAGGGAGCTGTTTACACACGTTATGCCAAAATTAAACTGGAAGCGTAAACCGAAACATTACTGTCCTCTGAAACAGTCTACAGTTCTGGGTGTGGATTCTCAGTGCGGAGGAACAAGAGATTTGCTCCTAGAAAAGACATTTAATGCACGAACAGGCAAAACATCGAGAAGGTCATCATCACCATGTGTCACAAATGGACCTGCTGCCTTCTGATGGACTATTTCTTCTGAAAAAAAAACCCAAGTCTATGAGAAATTCCTGTAAGTATCTTACTAAATGAGTCGCGAGCAAGGGTTAGGTCTTCTAAGGTCAAAAGTAATGGGAGTTCCGGTGGAACAATTGTTGACCATCATCATTTTATGATTGATTCTAGTAATACGATTGTACTCCCATAATTTTCTCATAGATGACATGCTCCTTTCATAGATATCTAAAATGTGTCTCATTGTGATCATGATATTATTTTACCAGGCACTAAAACTTGGATAAAAATTGCCAGTAAAGAAGAAAAAAATCAGCACAGATTGTTGTATCCTGTAATATCCACTCAATATATCCTGTCACTTGTCCCATTGGTTATTGTAATTTGGGTTTATTATTGTACGTATTGAACGTAATCACATTCACTTTATATCAAAATATGGGCAAATAATGTTTAGACGTGAAATCCACAGCAAAAACGCCAAAGATCAATGCTGATTGCAAACGTATAAGGGTGGTCTCACAACCGAAAAACCGGATAACCTACCGTACGTAAAAGATACCGTGTGAAATGGATCATCTGTGGTAGTTTTGCTTTTGACAAATTTATCAAAATGTTTCTTGAGATTGCTAAACTTGTGGCATCATTAGAATGTTGAGAGATATTTTCACAAATGTTATGCCACCTACTGATGTGAGACTGTGCAAAAAGTTTTAGAAAAAAAATTGCACCCATGAGTTTAAATAACGGCTGAGCAATTTTTACCTGATTTGGTTAATATCGGGGGCGCAGAATAGATCAGATATTGGTGCTAATTTACTAAAGGTATCTAGCTTGTAAATAATTTGGACGAGCGTCTGAGTGCGATCTGGCAAAATATCGGGTCGCACTCAGGCCAATGTTACTCTATGGGGCCGTGCACATCTCCAACATTTTTCATCGAATTGAGATGAAAAAAAAAATTGCAGCCCAAATTTGATCCGATATTTGGATGAAAGTCGGAGTTTATGGGGTCATTGGACGACATCTGAGTGCAACCCAACTAACATCATGGAGAACTTTTGTTTTCCATCGTCTCCTCATCCGAGAGAATCGGACCACACAGTGCTCACGCTCTAATCAAAGTCTGAACAGTTTCATGTACATAATGGATAGAGTTTTTCTGATGAGAGAATCTACGGTGGTCTGTACCTGCCCTTAAGAGAAAATGTATCATCCTTTTGAAGCCAGGAAACTGGGGTCAAAAAGTTTCAAAACTTTCAAGAATTGTAGATGCCATGTCCCCTTCTGCTATACTGTATCTCTGCACCACAAATGTACCACATTGCAGCTGAGATCTACCCCAGCTCATGGATGGCATGTATTTTGGGCATTTTGCACACCAGTCTTGATCATTTACTTTGCTGGAGTTAAGTCTGCCAAATTTATTAAGAGGCATACACCTCTTACTAACCTGGGTGCCTAGTAATGTGCCAGAAAATATGATCTTTGGGTCCAATTAACCCCTTCACGCCGCAGCCCATTTTCATTTTTTCGTTTCTGTTTTTCCTCCCCTTCTTCCCAGAGCCATAACTATTATTTTTCTGTCCACATAGACATATGAGGGCTTGTTTTTTTGCGGGATAAGTTGTACTTTTGAAAAACACCATTCATTTTACCACATAGTGTACCCAAAAACGGAGAAAAAAATTCCGAGTGCTGTGAAATTATGAAAAAAAAAACACAATTCTGACATTGTTTTTTGGGAATTGTTTTACAAGTATATTTTGTAGTAAAAATGACCATGGAATATGATTGTCCTCATGAATACGATTACGGTGAGACCCAACATGTCCAGTTTTTTTAAATTATTTTAGTGGTGGAAAAAAAAAATCTGAAGTTTTGTGAACTCTGCCACACCAACGGGTTTTTCTTCAGGTCTGTGAAATAAAGCAGTTATTTTTACAGTAAGATTTAACAGCAGTTTCTGTTAAGAGGCAGTCTCTGTAAAAGCCCCTTTTGTAAAACCAGTAGGGAGCACCTACTGAAGAAGGTGCAAACTATGTACAGTGGACAGTTTGTGATCATGCAACAGTCCATGATTCTGCAGTTCTTTAAAATAGAGTAACCTGTGCAAAAACATAGGATCCCTTTAAGAGTTAATCCTAGACAGGTTTAAAGACAGGGAATGTTTTTAAGAACTATTTACATTCAGCCAGTGTTCTGAGGCTTATTTAGATGGCTTCCAGGGCTTTACCTGGCACATAACCCTCCTTGGCCTAGGAAGGGTTGTTTGTCATACTTGCTTCAGATGCGGTCCCTCTGGCGCCGGTCTGGAACGCTGGTTGCAGGGCCTTGCGCTGCGGCATTGTCATCTCTGTTTGCAGCATCTCACTTTCCGGCAGGGCCTTGCTTTCTGGCTTCGGAGCACCGGAACTTCTTTCTTGCTCCGGACAAGACAAGGCTGCCGATGAACGTCTGGTGAGGCTTCCGACGGAGGTCTTCTTCCACCCGGCCACAGCTTCCAGCTCCTGGCGCACGAGCTGACAGGTGCATTCTTCCTCTTCCTTCCGGAGGTCCGGATTCATCGTCAGTGAAGGGTGCAGTTCTTGCAAGCCCTGGTCCTCGTGCTCCATCTGTCACGGGGCTACGCGACAGAGAGGTTCCAGAGAACCGCAGCGCTCTGGGCCTCGTTCACACACAGTGAACAGAAGCTCTTCTCCTGTATTCTGACCTGGCTGCTTTGTGCCAGCAGTGCAGGAGTTAACCTTGTTGCTGAGTTGCTGTGAACTGGGTCTCTCAGCTGAAGTGGATTTTGTAATCTCCTCCTCTATATAGACCCAGCCTTGACTACAGCTATTGTCAATGATCAGTTCTGCTGCCTAGCTTGGAGGTTAAAGGAGCCTGATATTAGGAGCTTGGAGGTTTATTTACAGAGATTGGTGTCTGCTGTTTTGGTTGCATGTTAAACCTGTTTTCCTTCCTAGTTTTTTCCTTCTCTTCCCTTCTCTGTGTTTCCTCTGTGGTTGTGTGAGCATTTAGTGAGTTTGAGACTTTTTGTTACCTTGTCGTATACCCTGTTTAATGTTGTATTTATACACTGGTGCAGTCCTCGTCCCTGGGGGGAGAGGGGGCCACTGATAGGGCCTGCACAGGAGACAGGGATATGCTGGCGGCTCAGGCCTCCTAACCATCATAGATACCCCTGAGATAAGGGAAAGCCAGGGCCCCTTATAGTGGCAGGAACAGGTGCGGGTCCCAGTACGCCGTCCTGCCCTTATCGCCGTAATCGGCGTGACACCATCCCATGCTCCGGGGTCCGCTCACCTCCCTCCGCCATGTTGTTTTTCGGCACCTCCTCCTTCCTCACATCACAGTCTTGGTAGAGGGCGGGCATATTTTTAGCACCGCTCTTCGGTTCTCTACTGGGATGTCACAGTGGCTGACCCGGTCCGTGGCCCTAGGGGACGTCCGTTAATAAATGGGGGGAAGGGTCTTTAAAGGGATAATGTCCGTGATGCCACCTGTGGTATTCGGTCAGCGTGACCGACGCTGCTTAGGGGGTCCATTGGGGTGATTTAAAAAAAAAAAGTTAATAGAACGAAAAAAGTAAAATAAAATAAAGAACATCCCAAAAAGTCACAAAACACTTCAAGAAGCAGCAAAAGATTAGAACTTGACCCTCAAATTTGTACCATTTGTTAGTTGACTTACTTTTATCCACAAAGTTATAGCAATTGTGGAGCGATGGACCACGATTTAGGCAACAGCCTCTATCCTCCTGCCTTCTCACAGGTCGCACCTACTCATATATGGCAAAAATGCCTCTAGAATGTGTCTAAGGTAAGATTCACACATCCGTGTTTTGTAGTCCAATCATCAACCAGCAAAAATTTCAATACTTTCATTTTACAATCTTTGTTAAAAAAAAAGAATGTGAAAAAAACCCAGCAGAGATAAAATCTTGCAGTTTTCACTCTGATCACTGAGGGTATTTTAGACTCAATGCCCTTTCAGGAAGAGTTTTCATCAGTTTCCTTATCATCAGAGACCATATTGCGATGACAGATAACACATCTATCCACATCTGATAAGACAGGATATAACACAATAGGTCGATGTCACAGCTGACTCCGCTCCCTCCCTTCAAAATGACCTTTGCACGCGTTCACTAGATGCTTAAATACAAACGATAGGATCTGACAATTGTGGCTATGTACATGTGTTGTTTCCTGAAACAGGAAATTAAGAGTCTAAAAAATCCCCAATGACAAGTAGGAAATTTGTAAGATTTCTATTTTTCTATTTAAAACGTTGCCAAAATGTTTTATGAAATACATATAACAGAAAAAAAATATTAAATCAATAGGTCATTTTCTGATGATAGCTTAACTTTAAGTCATTTTTTTTTCACATTTACCTACAGATATTAGACCCATTACTTTGATGTAGAATGCAATAAAGAAAAAGCAAATGCAATGATAAATGTGGGCCATGGTAGCTAAACCATTATGTACTTAAGTAGCCACTAATGGGAAAATATGAAGTGGTTAAAGTAATTTCTTACCAAAGGAATGCATTTTTATTTGCAATAAGTGGATATGGTATGACATATATTATTCTTTATTTTTACTCTCATGCTCCTTTGATGGAGGTTCTGGAACTTGAGAATAAAGAATAATGCTTTTGTGTGAAGAATACACTATCGTCCTGTAATGCTGATAACCAGGCTGTGACATCCCCGAGCCCTGACAGTCATTTACAATGAAAGAATGTTTCACACTGGTCAAAAACAGTATAACTGTTGCGTGAGAACGATGAATCTCTAATATGTAGGCTAAATCCACATCATGTTGAGGTTTACATTGTGCAACGTTTTACAAAACAATGTCCTTTTAGCTACTTTATGATGATGAACCTTATTTTGAATGATGTTGAAATGCACAGTATGTATTTTTGAACTGTAAAAGTTAATGGCAAATATGTGTAGACGTGTTTAGCAGCACTAACCAAAGGTTTATGCCAAGAACAGAGCCCAAAGTATGTGTGAATTTGGCCCATTCTGTGACTCTCCGGAAAGTCCCGGCATGCTATGAAATTCTGGATGGATAATCCCTTCCTGCCTGAGATATACCAATATGCCTTGGTGGGCAGTTAATTAACGTGAATTATCGTATAATTGTAAGGAACCCACTATAATCTGCAGGCAACTTGTCAATATTGGCATGTTTTATATTGTGGAGGTTCCTTCAGGATGTGTCTGCTAACAATGAAGTGCATTCTCACTGTCTTTGGGAGCATGTCGTCCAAGTATCCTGGATCTAGAGGGACATTCTTAAATTTGGTGAGCTGTCCTGCTGTCCCAACAGGTTGGTGTCATGTCTTGGCTTAAACCGTACGTGTGAATTAAAGATGCAGATACAGTTACAGGGGTTGTCCACTATTTATATATTGGTGTCCTCTCTTTTGGATAGGTCATCAATATAAGATCGATGGCGGTGTGACACCCGGCACCACCATCAATCAGCTGTTCCTGGTGATGACCGGATGTGATCGGTTAAGGAGCTGTACCGCTCCAGCAACTGTAAAATGGCTGTAGCAGTGAGCTGCAGCATTTATTCTAAGGATGGCTGTCACGCACAGTGAAGGGAGACTACTGTGTAACACAAAAGGATAAGGGAAAGGGAACCAAACACTAGGGAAGGGGGGACTGGAGACCCCTAGACAGATTTAATATCACCCTGTCTGCCCTATCATCCCTATATAGGTTCTGCACCTATCACCGAGCAGGATATCTAATCCCTGCTGTCATGGTTACGGATGGGGTTCCACTCATGCTTTCATGGGATTAATGTTGTGTGCCTCTTTTTGGATCTGGGAGGGACATATATACCCCTTCCTGGCTAAGATTCCCTGTCAGTAATACTTTAGTTCTGACTGTGTGTCTGACCCCCTGGTGTGCGTTTATACTGCATTGCTTGATTGCCTCCCGTGTATGCAGGGCCACTATCAGGGCATTACTGCCATGACTGGCATATGGGGCCCAGTGGGCAGAGGGGGCCCACATCGGGCCCCATCTCTTCTGCTCATCGGGCCCGGGCCCCAGTGGCAGGCTTCTATCGGAAACCTGATCCTGCGTCCGAGACAAAGGTTCAGTTACTCTATTGCAGCTTTGCAGGCCCGTGTGGGCCCGCACGGCAATGGTTAAAGCCTCCAGCCAATCGGAGGCTGGCAGGTGACGTCAGCGCGCATCGTCGGCGTATGACGGCATTGTCATTCGCCGGTGAGTGAGTGCTGAAATGCCTGGAGGGATCTCCGCCGCAGGAGCACAGCAAGGTAAGAAGAAAGTTTTTTTTACATTTTTTTTAATTGAAAGCGGCAAGCCGCAATGTTTCACCGGCAGGATAGAGACACGTGGACCGTGTGTCTCCATCCAGCCCGGCACAGAAGGGAGACAGGGAGCAGAATGGAGACAAGGGGGCAGAATGGAGACAAGGAGGCAGAATGGTGACAAGGAGGCAGAATGGAGACAAGGGGACAGAATGGAGACAAGGGGAAGAATGGAGACAAGAGGGCAGAATGGAGACAAGGGGCAGAATGGAGACAAGGGGCAGAATGGAGACAAGGGGCAGAATGGAGACAAGGGGCAGAATGGAGACAAGGGGGCAGAATGGATACAGTGGGCAGATTGGAGACAAGAAGCAGAATGGAGACACGGGACAGGATTGGAGACACAGGGGCAGAATGGAGACACGGGGCAGAATGGAGACACGGGGGCATAATGGAGACATGGGGCAAAATGGAGACAGGGGGCAGAATGGAGACACGGGGGCAGGATTGGAGACACGGGGCAGTATGGAGACACGAGGGCAGAATGGAGACACGGGGGGCAGAATGGAGACATGGGGCAGAATGGAGAGGCAGAGGCAGATGGGAGACACGGGGCAGAATGGAGTCAGGTGACAGAATGGAGACACAGGGGCAGGATTGGAGACACGGGGCAGAATGGAGAGATGGGGCAGAATGTTTCACCGGCAGGATAGAGACACATGGACCGTGTGTCTCCATCCAGCCCAGCACAGAAGGGAGTCAGGGAGCAGAATGGAGACAAGGGGGCAGAATGGAGACAAGGGGCAGAATGGAGACAAGGGGCAGATTGGAGACAAGGGGCAGAATGGAGACAAGGGGCAGAATGGAGACACGGGGGCAGAATGGAGACAAGGGGGCAGAATGGAGACAAGGGGCAGAATGGAGACATGGGGCAGAATGGGGACAAGGGGCAGATTGGAGACAAGGGGCAGAATGGAGACAAGGGGCAGAATGGAGACACTGGGGCAGAATGGGGCCAAGGGGCAGAATGGAGACTAGGGGGCAGAGTAGAGACAGGTGACAGAATGGAGACACATGGGCAGAATGGAGACACTGGGGCAGAATGGAGACAGGTGGCAGAATGGAGACAGGTGGTAGAATGGAGACACGGGGCAGAATGGAAACACGGGGCAGAATGGAGAAAGGGGGCAGAATGGAGACACGGGGCAGAATGGAGACAGGTGGCAGAATGGAGACACGGGGGCAGGATTGGAGACACGGGGGTAGAATGGAGACACAGGGCAGAATGGAGACATGGGGCAGAATGGAGACACGGGGCAGAATGGAGATGGGGCAGAATGGAGACACGGGGCAGAATGGAGACATGTGGCAGAATGGAGACACGGGGCAGGATTGGAGACACAGGGCAGAATGGAGACACGGGGCAGTATGGAGACACGGGGCAGAATGGAGACACGGGCAGATGGGAGACACGGAGGCAGAATTGGAGACATGGCAGAATGGAGACACGGGGCAGAATGGAGACACAGGGGCAGATGGGAGACACGGAGGCAGAATTGGAGACATGGGGCAGTATGGAGACACGGGGCAGAATGGAGACACGGGCAGATGGGAGACACGGAGGCAGAATTGGAGACATGGCAGAATGGAGACACGGGGCAGAATGGAGACATGAGGGGAAGAATGAAGACAGGTGGCAGAATTGAGACAAGGAGCAGAATTGAGACAGGGGGCAGAATGGAGACACGGGGCAGAATGGAGATGGGGCAGAATGGAGACACGGGGCAGAATGGAGACAGGTGGCAGAATGGAGACACGGGGCAGGATTGGAGACACAGGGCAGAATGGAGACAGGTGGTAGAATGGAGACAGGTGGCAGAATGGAGACACGGGGGCAGGATTGGAGACACGGCAGCAGAATGGAGACATGGGGCAGAATGGAGACATGTGACAGAATGGAGACACGGGGCAGGATTGGAGACACGGGGCAGAATGGAGACACGGGGTAGAATGGAGACATGGGGCAAAATGGAGACACGGGCAGATGGGAGACACGGAGGCAGAATTGGAGACATGGCAGAATGGAGACACGGGGCAGAATGGAGACACAGGGGCAGATGGGAGACAAGGGGCAGAATGGAGACATGGGGGCAGAATGGAGACATGAGGGGAAGAATGAAGACAGGTGGCAGAATTGAGACAAGGAGCAGAATTGAGACAGGGGGCAGAATGGAGACATGGGGGCAGAATGGAGACACGGGGCAGATAGAGACATGGTGCAGGATGGAGACAGATGGGGCAGGAATATGGGGCAGGAAGGAAACAGATGGTGCAGGATCATGGGACAGATGGGGAAGGATGGAGAAAGATGGTGTAGGATCATGGGGTAGGATGGATACGAGGGAGACAGATGGGGCAGGATCATGGGACAGATGGGGCATGATCATGGGACAGATGAGGCAGGATCATGGGGCAGGATCATGAGACAGATGGGGCAGGATCATGGGGCAGATGGGGCAAGTCATGGGGCAGGATGGGGAGATCATATGGGGCAGTGTGATGGTGTGATATGCTATGTGGGTATCATTTTTGTGTATATTTCTATTTTACTTATTTTCATGGTGTTCTCTTGTAGAAGGAGTTATTTGATAATTGATGAATGGCTGTTGCTGCCATCTGATATCAGCCCCCACAGTACTGTATTGTTTGCTTATATGCTAATGACATGTTGACCTAGCTTGTTGAAACAATGAGCCCCTGAGACCTTCCCCCTCCTGACCTGTGAATGAGGAGAGAGACTTTTGAAAATATCAGGGAGGTGAGACACAGATCAGATCCTGTGTGGAATGATGATTTGTACACAGCATCTCAGAGAGAAAGAAGAGTATATGGACTGTGCTATCCTCTGTATGCTGGATTGTTGGACTTTTATCCTGTTACTGAACTGCATTCGTGTTCTGGACTATTGTATTCTCAGTGTGGTGGATCGTATATGGACGTTTCATATTTTTGCCTAAATAAAGGTCTTGGGATTGTTCACTCTTCGCTGGCTCTGTTGATTGTGTGGTATCGGAGAAGGACCCCGTGTCAGGCAGGATAGGAGAACATATGGCTGGAGCCAGGAATGAGACACACGGGGCCAGAATGGGGGATATTATTACCATAGGGGCTAATTAAGGGATATTATTACTCCAGTGATGTATTTATTTTATTTTTTGAGGATATGGTTTTACTGTATGTTACTGTTACCGTATGTTATGTATATGCAGCTGTGCAGAGTAACACTGTTGCTTTTTTTCTTCATCTGTTGTAGTTTAGAATTTGGGAAAAAAATAAGTAATGTTTTCTGCAAGCGGTGCTCTAGATAACTGATATTTCCTGCAGAAACAAGTCCTGGCTGGATGAAGTGACGGCGGTATGAGCTGGATGAAGATTAAAAGCAAAGATGAAGGACTTCACCTAGAGACGTCACTGGTGAGTCAGTGTGTTACCTGTACACTGATGCTATACACTATATACTATATACAGCAGTCCTGTGTACAATATCACCAGTGATCACTGTATTACCTTTACATTATACACTATATACAGAGTTCCTGTGTATAATGTTATCGGTGATCACTGTATTACCTGTACACAGACACTGCATACTAAGTACAGATCTCCTGTGAATACTGGCACTTATGGTGATATTAGTATTGTGTTTTTTTTATTACTGATCAGTATTGTAGTATTCAGTCACTATGTGGTGCTAATATGTTGTCCGGCCTTGGTGTGACGGTATTTGTTCCTTGTATGTGCTATTATTTGGTCACTATGTGGTGGTAATATGTGGTCTGGTCATATTGTGGTGGTATTTGTTCCTTGCATGTGGTTTTATTGGTGATCAAATGGTGGTAATATGTGGTCTGGACATGGTGTGGTGGTATTTGTTCCTTGTATGTGTTATTATTTGGTCACAATGTGGTGGTAATATGGTGTATGGTCATAGCGCTGTGGTATTTGTCCCCTGTATGTGGTTTCTGAGGGATGTTATTCTGGATTATCTCAATGAGAATAACTGTTTAACTCCATATCAGCATGGGTTTATGAGAAATCGCTCCTGTCAAACCAATCTAATCAGTTTTTATGAAGAGGTAAGCTATAGGCTGGACCACGGTGAGTCATTGGACGTGGTATATCTCGATTTTTCCAAAGCGTTTGATACCGTGCCGCACAAGAGGTTGGTACACAAAATGAGAATGCTTGGTCTGGGGGAAAATGTGTGTAAATGGGTTAGTAACTGGCTTAGTGATAGAAAGCAGAGGGTGGTTATAAATGGTATAGTCTCTAACTGGGTCGCTGTGACCAGTGGGGTACCACAGGGGTCAGTATTGGGACCTGTTCTCTTCAACATATTCATTAATGATCTGGTAGAAGGTTTACACAGTAAAATATCGATATTTGCAGATGATACAAAACTATGTAAAGCAGTTAATACAAGAGAAGATAGTATTCTGCTACAGATGGATCTGGATAAGTTGGAAACTTGGGCTGAAAGGTGGCAGATGAGGTTTAACAATGATAAATGTAAGGTTATACACATGGGAAGAGGGAATCAATATCACCATTACACACTGAACGGGAAACCACTGGGTAAATCTGACAGGGAGAAGGACTTGGGGATCCTAGTTAATGATAAACTTACCTGGAGCAGCCAGTGCCAGGCAGCAGCTGCCAAGGCAAACAGGATCATGGGGTGCATTAAAAGAGGTCTGGATACACATGATGAGAGCATTATACTGCCTCTGTACAAATCCCTAGTTAGACCGCACATGGAGTACTGTGTCCAGTTTTGGGCACCGGTGCTCAGGAAGGATATAATGGAACTAGAGAGAGTACAAAGGAGGGCAACAAAATTAATAAAGGGGATGGGAGAACTACAATACCCAGAGAGAAGGTTTTTCCACCAACATAGAAGAGGATTCTTTACTGTTAGGGCAGTGAGAATCTGGAATTGCTTGCCTGAGGAGGTGGTGATGGCGAACTCAGTCGAGGGGTTCAAGAGAGGCCTGGATGTCTTCCTGGCGCAGAACAATATTGTATCATACAATTATTAGGTTCTGTAGAAGGACGTAGATCTGGGGATTTATTATGATGGAATATAGGCTGAACTGGATGGACAAATGTCTTTTTTCGGCCTTACTAACTATGTTACTATGTTACTATAGATTAGCGAAATTAGGATTATTTAGTCTAGAAAAAAGACGACTGAGGGGCGATCTAATAACCATGTATAAGTATATAAGGGGACAATACAAATATCTCGCTGAGGATCTGTTTATACCAAGGAAGGTGACGGGCACAAGGGGGCATTCTTTGCGTCTGGAGGAGAGAAGGTTTTTCCACCAACATAGAAGAGGATTCTTTACTGTTAGGGCAGTGAGAATCTGGAATTGCTTGCCTGAGGAGGTGGTGATGGCGAACTCAGTCGAGGGGTTCAAGAGAGGCCTGGATGTCTTCCTGGAGCAGAACAATATTGTATCATACAATTATTAGGTTCTGTAGAAGGACGTAGATCTGGGTATTTATTATAATGGAATATAGGCTGAACTGGATGGACAAATGTCTTTTTTCGGCCTTACTAACTATGTTACTATGTTACTATGTTACTATGTATTGGCCATTTTAAAAATTGAAAAATAAATAAAAATATACCTAAATTGTATTGGATATTTTAACAAATGTTTAGTAGGTTAGAGTAGGGTAGGGCCCGACCTTGTCGTGGTGGCGGCTTTAAAAATCTTTTGACTGTGGACAGTTGGAGGGGTGGAGGTTCAGCTGGGGTGGAGCCTGGGTGGAGTCTCAAGGGGGCCCCAAAATTTTGCCAGTATGGGGCCCCAAAATTCCTAGTGGCAGCCCTGCATGTATGACCTGGTCTGCCTGTTCTCTCTGTTCTCTGTCTCACGTTTTGGTAATATTGTCTTCTTCGGTTCTGATCTTCTGGCTTGGTTATTGTTACTCCATTACAGTTTGTCCCTATTGTACCGCACTGCTTATTCTGGCTTTTTGACCTCTGGCTTCAACTTGACTACCACTACATCTCAGCCCACGGTACCTCTCGGATCTCTTGATTTTGATTTCGACATGCATTGACTTGTCTCTGATTTTCTTTGTCCCCGCTGGCCATCGGTGCCTGGCTCCGCCCCCGGCCACTTCGCCGCAGTCACGTGGGACAGGTCCTGTACACAGTCTAGTGAAGTTGTCTGCTGTTCCCTGGCCACTTCCCCAGAGTCACATTGAACAGGACCTATGCACAGACTAGTGAGTTCACCCCCGTTCCCTGGCCACTCTCCCTGAGTCATGTGGGACAGGTCCCGTGCACAGTCTAGTGAGTTCGCCTATGTTCCCCAGTTACTTTTCCTATTTCGGTGTGCAGCCTCCTGCAGTAGGTGGTGCAGGGGGTCATTACAACTGCCTGACCCTGGCGATAAGCCCTGCATTCAGAAGGACAGGATGGGCGCTAGTCATTCTCCATTACCTCTAAAGACAAATGGGATACACAAACAATGGGGAGGTTGTCACTGGGTCCTAAAGTCATAAGAACTATCAAGGAGACTGCAAAGCCAAGCGCTGAGACCTTCTACAGCTAGATGCAGTGCGACTGTCTGCAGCCTCTGACACACCTATGACAATAGCACATCAATATAAAAGTAATGGACAACTCCTTTAAGTTCAATTGTGAAGCAGGGAGCCATCAGCTTACTGCTCCACCACTCAGCCTGAACTGTCTGAGCAATTTATTTTTTATTCAGCCAGTGCACTAATAGGATGGAGCACAGGAGCACCATACTGGAAGGGGACAGAGTGGGGGAATTATAGTGTGTAGGCAGGGCCGGCGTTAGTGGCAGGCAGACCAGGCAGCTGCCTAGGGCCCCAGCTCCCCCAGGGGCCCCTAGTCAGTGGTGTGCTGCTAATAGCAGCACATCATGCAGCCACTATGGGGCCCGTGGGTCAGGGGGGCCTGCCTGCTGCCAGCGCCCACTCCCCCCGCTGCCGTTGCCGCATTGAACTATCCTGGCGTCTATGATGCCGTTACAGTTCAAAGCAATGATAGAGAAGAGAGGTTCAGATGACGCTCCTTCTCCCATCATTCCACTCTGCTTCTGAAACTGTGGGTGCGCGATGGGAGGGGCGTTGTATTATGTTCTATTGGTGATACATTATATTCTATAGGGGAGGTGGGCTGTATTATATCTATGGGGGCTATATTATATTCTATGGGGAGATGAGCTGTATTAAAGTCTTTGGGGGTACATTATATTCTAAGAGGATATGGGCTTTATTATATTCTATGGGGGTACATTATATGCTATGGGGAGGTGGGCTGAATTATATTCTATGGGGTACATTATATTCTATTAGGAGGTGGGCTGTATTATATTGTATGGGGTACATTATATTCTATTGGGAGATGGGCTGTATTATATTATTAGGGGTGTACATTATAGTCTATGGGGAGGTGGCCTGTATTATATTCTATGGGGGGTACATTATATTCTATGGGGAAGTGGGCTGTATTATATTCTATGGTGGTACATTATATTCTATGGGGAGGTGGGCTGTATTATATTCTATGGTGGTACATTATATTCTATGGGGAGGTGGGCTGTATTAAAGTGTATGGGGTACATTATATTCTAAGAGCACGTGGGCTTTATTATATTCTATGGGGGTACATTATATTCTATAGGGAGGTAGGCTGAATTATATTCTATGGGGGTACGTTATATTCTATTAGGAGGTGCCTATATTATATTATATGGGGGTACATTATATTCTATGGGGAGGTGGGCTGTATTATATTCTAAGGGGGTACATTATATTCTATGGGGAGGTGGGCTGTATTATATTCTGTGGGGGTACATTATATTCTATAGGGAGGTAGGCTGAATTATATTCTATGGGGGTACGTTATATTCTATTAGGAGGTAGCCTATATTATATTATATGGGGGTACATTATATTCTATGGGGAGGTGGGCTGTATTATATTCTAAGGGGGTACATTATATTCTACGGGGAGGTGGGCTGTATTATATTCTGTGGGGGTACATTATATTCTATGTGGAGGTGGGCTGTATTATATTCTATGGGAGTACATTATATTCTATGGGGAGGTGGGCTGTATTATATTCTATGGGAGTACATTATATTCTATGGGGAGGTGGGCTGTACTATATTCTGTGGGGGGTACATTATATTCTATGGGGAGGTGAGTTGTATTATATTCTGTGGAGGGTACATTATATTCTATGGGGAGGAGGGCTGTATTATGTTCAGTGGGGGGTACATTATATTCTATGTGGAGGTGGACTGTATTATTCTGTGGGAGGTACATTATATTCTATGGGGAGGTTGGTTGTATTATATTCTATGGGGGCTACATTATATTGTATGGGGGGGCTTCATTATACTATATGAGGAGGGCTACATTGTATTCTCTGGAGGGGCTGCATTATATTCAATGGAGGGGCTGCATTATATTCTGTGAGGGGCTACCATATATTCTATGGAGGGACTGCATTATACTAAGAGGGGGCTGCATTATATTATATGGGGGTAACATAATATTCTATGGGGAGGTGGACTGTATTATATTCTGTGGGGGGTACATTATATTCTTTGGGGAGGTGGGCTGTATTACATTGTATTCTATGGGGGGCTACATTATATTGCATGGGGGCTTCATTACACTATATGAGGAGGGCTACATTGTGTTCTGTGGAGGGTCTGCATTATATTCTATGGAGGGGCTGCATTATATTATGTGAGGGGCTACCATATATTCTATGGAGGGACTGCATTATACTAAGAGGGGGGCTGCATTATATTATATGGGGGTTACATTATATTGTATGGCAGGGCTGCATTATGCTTTGTGGGGTGGCTGCATTATATTCTGTGGGGTGGCTGCGTTATACTCTGTGGGATGGCTGCATTATACTATATGTGGGCTGTATTATACTCTGGGGTGGCAGCATTATACTATATGTGGGCTGCATTATACTGTATCGAGGACTATGGGGAATACCTTATACTATATGAAGAATTATGGGGTGCATTATACTATGGGAAGTGAATTGTACTACATGGATGACTATGGCGGTGAATTATACTATATGGAGCACTATGAGGAGTGTATTATACTATATGGAGGACTGAGCAGTGTATTTTAATATATGGCGGTCTATGAGTGTATTATGCTATATGGAGCACTAGGAGGAGTGTATTATACTATATGGAGGACTGAGGAGTGTATTATACTATATGGAGGACTGAGGAGTGTATTTTAATGTATGGAGACTATAGGGAGTGTACTATACTATATGTAGGACTATGGGGAGTGTATTATACTATATGGAAGACTATGGGGCACATTATATTATATGGAGGACTATGGGGTGTATTATACTAAATGCTGCATATTCATCGATTGATTGGATTGTTTATGCCGGAACAGAAATCCTTGTTCTCAGCAGCACATCGCCGGTGTAAACTGTAGATATGCTGCTGATAACATGATACTGTATGGGGACAGATTGATCTAATAGTGATTGTTCTGTTCTTAACATTCTTTCTCAGTAGGTGTAAAGAGGCCAAGAAACAGGCGAACGACTTCAATATTGTCGATCACAGTCATTTAGTGGCCTGAACTCAGCGCATGTAAATACGGCAGAAATGCTTCGGTGTGATGTGCAATATGTGAGCATTAGGGGCCCCATTTAAAAATTTTGCCTAAAAGTGGCCCTGTGTGTAGGGGCACTCTTCGCACCATACTGAGTAAGGTGATCATATAGTGCCTTGTAAAAGTTTTCGGCTCCCTGGAACTTTTCAACCTTTCCCACATATCATGCTTCAAACATAAAGATACCAAATGTAAATTTTGGGTGAAGAATCAACAACAAGTGGAACACAATTGTGAAGTTGAATGAAATTTATTGGTTATTTAATTTTTTTGTGGAAATTCAAAAACTGAAAAGTGGGTTGTGCAATATTACTCGGTCCAATTCAGTGCAGCAAACTCACTCCAGAAGTTCATTGTGGATCTCTGAATGATCAAATGTTGTCCTCAATGCCTAATTATGATAAATATAATCCACCTGTGTGTAATCAAGTCTCCGTATAAATGCACCTGCTCTGTGATAGTCTCAGGGTTCTGTTTGAAGCACAGAGAGCATCATGAAGACCAAGGAACACAACAGGCAGGTCCGTGATACTGTTGTGGAGAAGTTTAAAGCCAGATTTGGATACAAAATGATTTCCAAAATTAAACATCCCAAGGAGCACTGTGCAAGCGATCATATTGAAATGTAAGGAGTATCATACCACTGCAAATCTACCAAGACCCAGCCGTCCCTCTAAACTTTCATCTCAAACAAGAAGAAGACTGATCAGAGATGCAGCCGAGAGGCCCATGATCACTCTGGATGAACTGCAGAGATCTACAGCGGAGGTGGGACAGTCTGTCCATAGGACAACAATCAGTCGTACATTGCACAAATCTGGCCTTTATGGAAGAGTGGCAAGAAGAAAGCCATTTCTCAAAGATATCCATTAAAAGGGTCATTTAGAGTTTGCAACAAGCCACCTGGGAGACACACCAAACGTGGAAGAAGGTGCTCTGGTCAGATCAAACCAAAATCTAACTTTTTGGCAACAATGCCAAACGATATGTTTGGCGTAAAGGCAACACAGCTCATCACCCTGAACACACCATCCCCACTGTCAAACATGGTGGTGGCGGCATCATGGTTTGGGCCTGCTTTTCTTCAGCGGGGACAGGGAAGATGGTTAAAATTGACAGGGAGAAGGACTTGGGGATCCTAGTTAATGATAAACTTACCTGGAGCAGCCAGTGCCAGGCAGCAGCTGCCAAGGCAAACAGGATCATGGGGTGCATTAAAAGAGGTCTGGATACACATGATGAGAGCATTATACTGCCTCTGTACAAATCCCTAGTTAGACCGCACATGGAGTACTGTGTCCAGTTTTGGGCACCGGTGCTCAGGAAGGATATAATGGAACTAGAGAGAGTACAAAGGAGGGCAACAAAATTAATAAAGGGGATGGGAGAACTACAATACCCAGATAGATTAGCGAAATTAGGATTATTTAGTCTAGAAAAAAGACGACTGAGGGGCGATCTAATAACCATGTATAAGTATATAAGGAGACAATACAAATATCTCGCTGAGGATCTGTTTATACCAAGGAAGGTGATGGGCACAAGGGGGCATTCTTTGCGTTTGGAGGAGAGAAGGTTTTTCCACCAACACAGAAGAGGATTCTTTACTGTTAGGGCAGTGAGAATCTGGAATTGCTTGCCTGAGGAGGTGGTGATGGCGAACTCAGTCGAGGGGTTCAAGAGAGGCCTGGATGTCTTCCTGGAGCAGAACAATATTGTATCATACAATTATTAGGTTCTGTAGAAGGACGTAGATCTGGGGATTTATTATGATGGAATATAGGCTGAACTGGATGGACAAATGGCTTTTTTTAGCCTTACTAACTATGTCACTATGTTACTATGTAATTGATGGGAAGATGGATGGAGCCAAATACAGGACCATTCTTGAAGAAAACCTATTGGAGTCTGCAAAAGACCTGAAACTGGGACGGAGATTAGTCTTCCAACAAGACAATGATCTCAAACATAAAGCAAAATCTACAATGGAATGGTTTTCAAATAAACGTATCCAGGTGTTAGAATGGCCAAGTCAAAGTCCAGACCTGAATCCAATCGAGAATCTGTGGAAAGAGCTGAAAACTGCTGTTCACAAACGATCTCCATCAAACCTCACTGAGCTCGAGCTGTTTGCCAAGGAAGAATGGGCAAGAATTTCAGTCTCTCGATGTACAAAACTGATAGAGACATACCCCAAGTGACTTGCAGTTGTAACCGCAGCAAAAGGTGGTGCAACAAAGTATTAAGTTAAAGGGGCCGAATTATATTGCACGCCCCACTTTTCAGTTTTTGATATTCCACAAAAATTTAAAATAACCAATAAATTTTGTTCAACTTCACAATTGTGTTCAACTTGTTGATTCTTCACCAAAAATTTATATTTGGTATCTTTATGTTTGAAGCATGATATGTGGGAAAAGGTTGAAAAGTTCAAGGGGGCCGAATACTTTTGCAAGGCACTGTATGTGTGGGTATTGTGTGGGGGCATCAGTGAGTGTGGGGGTACTTTTTGGGTTCACATGGGTCAATATTTCATTTTGAGCACACAAAAAGAAGTGGGTAAAATTTGTAGAGTGGCTTAATGTAAAAGAAAAATAGCAGTGATACACTGCAATACTTTTCCTATCTTCCTGCCTTTCAAAGTCAGGAGATATGCCAGAAACTACACTGTGCGCAGAATTATTACCAATTTGTATTTTTGATTAATTTTATTATTGAACAACTACAGTGCTGTGTGTCAATGCAAAAGATTAATAAACATGAATATTTAACAAAGTAAAAGTGAAGTTTTGTGTTTCTTTTTTTTAAATTCGTTTATTAACCATAATGTTGAGAAAACAACAACATAATATACAAATTTATACTCCTTAGTATTACATTCAATATTGAGTACGTACAATGTATACATAACTGAATATCATAGTGTGTGTCCAACATATCCTTTACTCCATTGAAACCATACATATCTGACGTGGAGTCATGAAAAATTTACCGTTATTAAATCTTAACTATAACTGTATCCTACTAACTACCTTTCTGCCGCCTAACAATAAACCTACGTCCCTTTCTGCATGATACCTAAAGAGAATTGACACTTTGCACTAGCATAAATAACCATGAGTTTATAAAGTTAGGTGAGAGGAGTTCCAGCCGCTCCAGATCTTCTCAAATTTACCTGGGCATCCTCTATTCTGGTACAGTGTACGTTCGTATGGAATGATCGAATTTACTAACTCAATCCAGGCTCTGAGGGAGGGACACGAACCCCCCATCCACCGCATTGCCACCACCTTCCTTGCCATGAAAAGTGACTCTCATAAGAAAATTGCAACGTGATGACCCAAAGTCTCCTCATCCCATACCCCAAATAAACAATTTAGTGGCTCAAGAGGAACAGGGGCCAATACTATGGAGGAGAGTAATGAGGTCACCTCTTTCCAATATTGAAGAATGATTGGGCAGCTCCACATCATGTGAATAAAGTCCGCATCTGACAGGTGACAGCGTAGACATTCCGCAGAGTGAAGTCGACCCATTTTAAAAAGCCGCACGGGAGTTAGATATGATTGGTATATTATGTATAATTGTGTCATTCTGTTATTAACCGACGGGGATACCTTCATCGGGGACTCTAAAATTTCCTCCCATTCTTCTTCCTGTGTGTCAGGGATGAGTCTCTCCCATTTCTCCCTGATGAGTCTTATAACTGATTCCGCACCCACTGATAGCATGTAGGTATATAAAGAGGAAATGAGGCCCTGGGGTCCCTGGGATTTGAGGATTCCTATTAGAGGCAAAGACGAGATTGTGCGGCCCGTAGCCACCCCCCTCATATATGACTGGAAAGCTGACCTTAATTGTAAAAAACGAAAAAATTGGGATCTCGGAATATCATGTTTAGTCTGCAGCTGTTCAAAGGACACAAAGGTCCCCCGGTCATGTAGATCCCCCACCGAGGTAACACCATGCATCACCCAGAAGGCGGTGGACGGGTGATTCAACAGCGTTGGAAAGTAGCCATTTTCCCAAAGGGGCATTTCAGCTATAATATCTGTATATCCAACAATTTTTTTAATTTGTCTCCAGATTAATCTTGCCAGTCGAAGCATGGGCAGCGGATGAGGGGTGATCATTCTCTCCGATTCTAGAAAACCCAATGGACACTCCACCCGAGCCGAATGAAGCAAATGATGTTCAGAGTTAGGAAGATAACCACCAGGCATCCACGTGACCAATGCCTTAGCCTGCCCAGCCAGATAATATAGAAAAAAGTCCAGTAACGCCGCTCCACCCCCCTGCTTAGGTCTCTGCAAAACAGAAAATTTAAGTTTGGGCCTAGATTTCCCCCATATAAAGGAAGTTATTAGGGAGTTTAAATTAGTAAAGAGGGACTTAGGTACTGGTACTGCGCTATGTTGCAAACAATAATTAAATTTAGGAAGCAGAATCATTTTGATTAGGTTGATACGGCCCGCAACAGATAGTGGGAGTTTGCTCCATGATGCAAATTTGGATTTGACTAGTTCTAGCAAAGGATAAATATTAAGTTGTAAATCGGAATTGCTACTTTGGGACATATAAATACCCAAATACTTAAAATTGGATACGACCGGTAGTGAGGACAGAGTTTCAAGGTTTAGCATGGGGGTATGAGAGAGAGGCAGCAAAGCAGATTTGTCCCAGTTTATATACAGGCCAGAGTATTTACTAAAGACGTCTATGATAGCAATCACTTTGGGCAGTGTTTCCTTTGCCTTATCCATGAATATTACCATATCATCGGCATATAAGCCGATGGTATCCACCCGACCCGCTATATCTATGCCTCTGATATCCGGGGAGGATCTCATACGTATTGCCAGTGCCTCTATTGCGAGAGCAAAGAGAGCCGGTGAGAGGGGGCATCCCTGACGAGTTCCCCTAAACAATGAGAGGGACTTAGAGATGGAATTATTTATAATTATGCGCGCCTTAGGTTTCATATACAGTTAGGGCCATAAATATTTGGACAGTGACACAATTTTTGCGAGTTGGGCTCTGCATGCCATCACATTGGATTTGAAATGAAACCTCTACAACAGAATTCAAGTGCAGATTGTAACGTTTAATTTGAAGGGTGGAAACTATCATATTGCAGCAGGGAGTGTGCACTTTCAGCCCATATTATATATATAATTGTATTTCTGAACATGTTTTTGTAAACAGCTAAAATAACAAAACTTGTGTCACTGTCCAAATATTTCTGGCCCTAACTGTATAATACACTGATCCACCTTAGAAATTTATCTCCAAAGCCATATCTCTGTAGGCATGCTGATAGGAAGGGCCATTCAAGAGAATCGAAGGCCTTGGCCGCATCCAAGGATGCTATTGCCCAATTGTTATCTGACACCAAAGAACTATATTGAATTATGGATTGAACTCGCCTAATGTTAATAGAAGTATTTTTGCCAGGCATAAAGCCAGTTTGATCTGGATGGATAAGGTCCAATATGATGGAATTCAGTCTAATGGCCAAAATTTTAGTGAAAATTTTATAATCTACATTAACTAACGATATGGGCCGATAGGAGCCACAATCCAGAAGGTCCTTCCCCTCTTTTTTAAGTATAACAATATTTGCCTCATAAAAGGTATCAGGCATGCATCCTCCCTCCCATATGCCCTGGAACACTTTCAGTAGGAGTGGTGCTAGTATACCCCGGTATCTCTTATATAACTCAACAGGAAACCCGTCCGGCCCAGGAGCCTTCCCAGAGGACATGTCCATTATGGCATATTCTACCTCTTCCAAAGTGAATGCAGCATCCATAAGTTCTCGTTGAGTGGGATTCAGTGTGGGGAATATTACATCTGATAAATAATCTAGACATTGTGAAACGCCGAGGCCACTTTTGGAACTATATAATGATTCATAGTAGTCATAAAAACATTGAAGTATTTCTTCGGTCGTGGACACTAATGAGCCGTCTGGTGCACGAATCTGTAATACTGTATTAGAAGTATTATGCTGACATACCAGATAGGCTAGAAATTTACTGGTTTGATTTCCCAATTCAAAGTATGACTGACGTGCGAAGAACAGCTTACGTTTAGATTTGGTGTCCATGTGCTGAGTGTATAATCTCTGTGAGGTCAACCATTCAATTCTATTGCCATTGGTTTGGCTAGCTATATATGCGGCCTCCGCATCTTTCAGTCTCTGTTCCATCCCGTCATCCTCCCTCAAGGTCACCCTTTTTATGTATATAATCGTGGAGGACAGACATCCCCTCAAGTATGCTTTGAGGGTGTCCCAGAATAAATTGGTGTTCTGGGGCTCTGAGTGAGACAATATGAAACAATTTAACTGATCCTCTGTTCTGTCGTTATTATCCATTAGTTTAAGCCAAAAGGGGTTCAGCTTCCAGACCATGCCACTCCTTGATTGTCCAAATTTGAGTTTAAGTATAATCGGGCTATGGTCCGATATCCCCCTATTACCGTGTTCCACGCTATCCACCCACGTTGCCAGCCCACTAGAACCGAATATGTAATCTATGCGGGATAGAGATTGTCTAGTAGATGAGTGACAGGTATATCCCCGCACTCCAGGGTGACGTATCCGCCACAGGTCAAGCCATCCACTACTCTCTATAAATGATGCCAACTGGGTCGGGGCCGAAGAGGGGGGCTCCCCAGATCTCCCGTCGTCCAGTCTCAATTTATCAAGGCTATTATCCATGACTAAGTTAAAGTCTCCCATACAAATGACTTGTGCGTCTGGATAATTTAGAGCAAAGTTCATTGCCATCCGGAGAATTGACATACTAGCAGGGGGAGGGTTATAAACACATAAAATCACATATTCGCTAGAATTAATTAATGCATGCACAAATACAAATCGGCCATCAGGGTCCCTTCGAGCCTCCTTAGCTTCCCATCTAACATCTCTATGTATTAACAATGAAACTCCTCTCGAGTAGCTGGTGTGGAAAGCATGTATGTACCATTGTACCCACGGTTTCTGTATATATCGGGCCGTATCCCTGGTCAGATGAGTCTCCACAAGGGCTATTATGTGAGGGTGGTAGTGCCTGATTTGCGAGAAAACCTTAATTTTCTTTCGGGGGGATTTGATGCCTCGTATATTCCACGTCATGCATACTATTTCAGACCCCATGTCCATTTATCCAAATATGATACATGCTATTACTCAGGCAAAGGTCAAAGGTGGTACATAGGAAGCAAGAACACTGTCGACGGCAGTTTCTACTTAAATAACAGAGAAAACCAATAAAAGAAGAAAACTTGAACAAAAACCAAACAGTATAGGAGCAACGTCCTGTGCTCCCATTGTTAAAGAAATAAGGGGATACCCCTGCTGGATTCAGCGTCCGGTATAGTTGGTAATCTGGACTTCTCCAGAGAGAGCTCCTTATTTGGTAATCCAAAGAATTCTACTTGACTAGACATATTCAGGATTCCTTTACTCAAGACTCCCAATGAGATCGTAGCCATTCGGTCACCTCCGCCGGATCCGTGAAAAACACCGAGGAACCCTTGTAGACAACACGGAGCCGGGCCGGGAAGACCACTGAATAGATGATATTTTTGTCCCTGAGTTGCCTCTTGATCTCCATAAATCTGGCCCTTTGTTTTTGAAGTTCCACGGAGAAATCCGGGAAGATCGAGATTACAGCATTATCGAGTTTAATAGGGCTTTTCTGCCGTGCCAACCGTAAAATAGTATCTCTATCCTTGCAATTGAGGATCCGTGCCAGAAAAGGTCTAGGAGGGGTCCCGGGAGGAAGAGGTTTTGTGGGTACTCGATGGGCTCTTTCCACAGCAAATGTCGATGAAAATTCATCTCCCAGAGAAGATTTGAGCCACCCCTCCAGGAATGCCTCAGGTTGTTGACCCTCTGAGCGCTCCGGCAGACCAATGATACGGATATTATTCCGGCGTAGTCTGTTTTCTAGGTCATCTGCCTTTTGTTTCCAGGCATTTATAGAGCCGGCTACTTTTGTCAACTTGGCCTCCATGGGTGTGATGGTATCTTCTACATGTGCTACCCTCTCCTCTACTTCTGTAATGCGTCCCTTCATAGTCTGCATGTCTTGACAGAGACGTCCCACCTCAGTGTGTACATCCTCTATCTTCTCGGTGAGAGATGTTCTGGTTAGGGAAATAGCTTGCATTAACTGGTCCGACGCTTGTTTAAGCGTCAGTTCCTCCTGTTCACTTCCCTCAGTACCATCAGAGGGACGATTTTTGCGTTGCACTTGAGAGGGGTTATTTCTAAGATTACGTGTGTTATCAGAGGGATCAATTCTGGCAAATTCCTTCAGTTTGTCAGCTGCCCCTGAGCCCTTAGTGCGCTGCATGATTAGCAAGGTCAGAGTCACAATATATATATATAAGCCCAGCAAAGTTATCACAGGATGGTGGTTGCAGCAAACTGAAGTTTAAGTTATAAATGGGACAATCTCAAAGTTCCACTGGGGTGCCGCGCACCAGGGAAGGTTCACCGTGCCTGCAGTGTCAGCAGCCAAAAGAGGGATCCAAAGCCCTCAGGAGTAATGGCACCGACAAGTGGAGTGTCTTAGATATGAGGAGCGCAGGGCCCAATCTTCCAGGGCACACACCGCGCGTCCTCCCAATGTGTCCAGGATATGTGCTCGCTCCCCCACTCTTAGGCTATATTCACACTTAGCGGTTTTTACCGCGGAACCGCCGCGATTTTGATGCTGCGTGTCCGCAGCAGTTTCCATAGCGTTTACAGTAACATGTAAACCCTATGGAAACCGCAAACCGCTGTGCACATGCTGCGGGAAAAACCGCGCGGGAACGCAGCGGTTTACAACCCGCAGCATGTCACTTCTTTGTGCAGAATCGCTGCGATTCTGCACCCATAGGAATACATTGAACCGCTTACTTCCCGCATGGGGCTGTGCCCACGTTGCGGGAAGTAAGCGGATAATGTGCGGGTGGTACCCGGGGTGGAGGAGAGGAGACTCTCCTCCAGGCCCTGGGAACCATATTTGGGGTTAAAAAATAAAAAATCTGGTTATACTCACCCTCTGATGTCCGGAGCTCCTGGGCGCTGCACGCGGCTGTCCGGTCAGAGTTGCTGTGCGACCAGGACCTGCGGTGACGTCGCGGTCACATGACCGTGACGTCACGAAGGGTCCTTCTCGCACAGCATCTCTGGAACCGGACCGCCGGGTGCAGCGCCGAGGGATCGGGACGTCAGAGGGTGAGTATAACCAATTTTTATTATTTTTAACATTACTATTGATGCTGCATATTGCTGCATATGCAGCATCAATAGTATAGGTGGAAACCCGCAGCGGAAAACGCGGAACAAACCGCGATAAATCTGCAGGGAGAACCGCAGTTGTTTTGCCCTGCAGATTTATCAAATCCGCTGCGGGAAAACCCGCAGAGGGACGCCGCAAGGTGTGAACATAGCCTTACAGTGCTGCAGAGATATTAAGATGGCGCCGCGTCTTCAACTGCCGAAGCGCGCGCTCTGAGGGTGACAGCCGCTCCACACAGGCACCACTTCCGCCCCAGTCTCTCACTCACCCGGTGCACCGCAAACCCTCAGCGCCCACAGCTGGCGTCGGCAATCGCCTGGGGATCAGAGCGCGGTCCCGTCCTGACTCAGAGTGGCACCGCGCTTCTCCCTGCAAAGCGCGCTCTGCCCAAGATGGCCGCTTCCCAGCCGCGGGTCCCGAGATCTTCAATCCCCGCAGCTCCCCGGCCACATCGATCTCCCGGCAGGGTCCCGGAAAGTCGCCTGGAGTCTAGGGGGTCCGACGGTGGTGAATATATCACCGTATGCAGGGGTCTTGGTGCAGGATATTAAGAAGGATTTGGGAGCTCTCTCACAGTGCGTCCTCTCTCCTTCACTACATAGCCACGCCCCCAAGTTTTGTGTTTCTTAGGAGAATATCTATCTATGTGTGCAAAAGTATTAGGAAACTATTAATGTGCAGGATTATTATGCAATTAAACATAAAACATAAAGAGAAAGTGTCCTCTGAAATCTGGCAGTAGGTTTGGGAGTTGAATTTGATCCCACCATCAACCTGAAATGGTCCAAGCAGCTCATCTTTTATAATACTAGCCTACAGCAGTGCCCACCTCCACCTTATCACGGCACAGAAAGTGAAGTGAGTTCATTGGCTGTGGACTCCCAGGACCTGTTTCGGCACCGCGAGCAAGAGAACTTTCTCACGCTCGCGGTGCCCTCAGACAGGGAATAGGAGTTCACATGGAGACACTGAGCTCACAGTGCTCAGTGTCTCTGCTGGATGGATGTATGTGTTTGTGTTTTGATGAATATTTCCTTTGAAAACGATATGTAAATGACAGAGAATTGCTCTATGTAAAAACTCATGTTAAAATCGCATTGCAATGGGATACCAATCGCACTGCATTCAGATGTAAATCGGATTCTAGGTGTGAAAAATCTGATTGTACTCGCTGTTAGGGTTGGCGGATTGCACTAAATGAATATGACAATAGAGTGAAATCGCAACCCGGGGTCCACCGTGCAGAAATGTTAAACTGCAGCTAATAAGAACAATGGCGGAACATGCAGCAAGCGATTGCTTGCACTCACAGAGTCAAACATCACTCAGTGAACTGCACAATAAGCTGTGTCACTCGCACACAGAAATGGAATAAATGCTCTGCACTAGAGCCATGTCACTCGCACACAGTAACAATATAGATGCTCTGCTATAGAGCTGGGTCACTCGCACACATAAACAGAATAGAAATGATGCTGCATATGACCCCTGTTAACCTCACAGAGGATCGAAGCTCACTAACGGAGCAGGTAGCATACAGTGGTCATACAGTCAGCAGCTGCACTCAAAACAACTCCTCTCCGGAGGCGCCGGAATTCTAACAGCTTACAGCCGACCCTGAGCACATGCAGACACAGACCACCCAGTTGCAAAGTTCATACACACATGAACATAAGTTGATACTAGAGCACAGGCATGCACCATTGAGAGCCTTTTATACCTTAAGCTCAAGTCCAGTCAGACAGGACCTTTCCTGTGGACCAATCTGAAGGTGCCACATCACCAGAGCAGCTGATGTCCGAGCACTAATGAGTAGGCTTCACATTACAGACATGCTCAGTAGGGTGAAATCTGGACTTAGACTCCAGAGCACAATGCTGCACGTGTATACCAGAAGTTACCATAGGCTTAGCTGGAGAGCCAGCAGTAACTACACATGCAGCATGAGCCTGGGCAAGGTGCTGGGACTGGAGTCTGTGCTGAGCAGCCATCCCAATGACTGAGCCTGTAATGGGAGACCACAGCACCTCACCAGACAAGGCTTGGGATCTATCCCGTGCAGCGGAAAAATCCTGATGCATTACACTCATGTGACTCTCAGCAGAGAGACTCGGCACAATTTTCATATTTTTAGTATGACTCCGGCCTAACAGTGAGTCACAGGCTACACTGCTGTCTATGGAGGGAGTTGGTTTGTTTTTTTTTTCTTTGCAATTAATCCACAATAAAATTTAATGTACATGTAGAACTGTTATATCTATATATATATATAGATATAACAGTTCTACATTTATATTAAATTATATGTATACACAGCAAAATGTGTAAAAAAATATGTCTCAATTTCCAAAAATCCAGGACCTCATTACTTGATGTTAATTTGTTGGTGTAAATTATGGCTGCTGCTATGTCTGTAGAAAAATAAGAACAAAAAAATGACATTGCAACAAGTTCAGCACCCTCATTTTTTACAGTAAAAGAGCCTGTAAATGTCAAATGGTGTAAACATTTTAATGAGACACATTTGCAAAAATGATTTTTGGCCTGAAATACATATGTTAAGGGAAAGAAAATGTTTCAAAGGCGGACAACCCCTGTAAACATAGCAGCACTAAATACTGTGCAGTAGAGAATTAATCTTTGCATGCACTTCAGTAATACAGTGCCCCACTGACTGCCATTATTTGCCCCCAAAGTGATTCGCGGAATCCATTCACCGGTGAATTACCCCTGCTATCTGTTCTGATTTCCAAGAATTTGTTTTCTGTTATCTGATGATTTATCATTTCAATTCAAAGTAATTTGAAGAATTAGAATCCCAATTCTTCTGCATATCCTGCCACAGTAGTAGGGTCTGTTTACAGCGACCAACTGGCGGCATAATACGACTGCCGATCGGTTAACCTTTACTGATCGGCAGCTGTTTATTAGACTGCAGTAAACGATGCGAACCGCGTGATCTATGATAGATCGTTTATTTTTCGCATAGGCTGCCAAAGTTCTCAGCAGTGGGAGTCAAGGATACACAGGATGATGCACCACCAAGAATTTTTTTTTTTTTGCGCTGTGCAAAAGATCATTTAAACTGATGTATGAGTCTTTTGCTTGATCTTTCGGCAGACCGCCATCTAAAGTGTATGGTCGGCCTTAGGAAAAATGCTATCCTTGTATTAGTGCACATTGCCTAGCGTATTATTTACTCTGATGAGGCTATGGATGAAATGTTCCCTACAGTGGATTTTCTCATTTTTTTTCCCAACCTCCTAGGATTCTGCTAATTACTAACTGGCATTGGTTCCTTATCGTACTACTTGGCGGTTGAAAGTGTGATACTCAGCCAATCATAAAGTCATAAGATGATAATATGATTCCTCTAATATCTTTCGCTTCCGTGTTTTCTAAGATACAGTTTGAGCCAAGGTTAAAGTAAATTTGTCTATATGTTTCCTGGTTCAGGAATTTGTTATTAGAGTATGTTCACACGTTATATTTTTGCTCTGAAAAAATGCAGCATTTTACTGTACCAGCAAAGTGAATGCGATCTCTGAAATCTCATGCACACTTTGTTTATTTTTGCAGATGTGACGTAGTTTCAATCAATTCTTTCAGGCAGAAAAGTGTAAAAACACATGTATTTTCCTCACCGATTTTCCTGATAACACTTCAGTATTTGCAGCAGATTTTTTTGCTCCAAATACTAAATGTGTGCCCTGATCGACTCACTGGAGCTGTGATATATTTTATGGCATACCAAGATTACAGGGAACCTGTCATCTGATTTATGCTGCCCAAACCACGGGCAGTATAATTCAGAGCAGGACTGCAGCCAAGGACATTTTTCTCTGAATCGCCCCAGAATTTCAGGGTGAACAATTTGAAGATTTGGCTAGGGACCAAAGTAATAGACAAAATGAGTGCAGCGCTGACCAAACTAGTTGATTGACAGGTCTGTCCTATATGTGTACTTAGAGAGAGACCTGTCAATTACAGGGAGAAAGCTGGCTGGGGGTGGCACTGGCCTAGTCTTGTCTCTCTTTGTAGTCCTTGGATGGCTTTTCAATCTATGATATCTCTGAAACGCCGAAGCATATGACAGGACTAAATTAAGAGCATAAACTGGTCCCTTTTGACTTGTTGACAGCTTCTCTTTAAATGGTCACTGATATTTCAGACTTCATCGATAATATGTAAAGTTTCAATCTGAAAATGAAAGTGCCAGCCACTATGTGTCTTCCTTCTGTCTAGCTAGCTGGTAGTGCCAGTTATCAAGTGCAATCCTTCTGTCTACCTAGCTGGTAGTGCCTGTTATCATGTGCAATCCTTCTGTCTAGCTAGCTGGTAGTGCCTGTTATCAAGTGCTATCCTTCTGTCTAGCTAGCTGGTAGTGCCAGTTATCAAGTGCAATACTTCTGTCTACCTAGCTGGTAGTGCCTGTTATCAAGTGCAATCCTTCTGTCTAGCTAGCTGGTATTGCCTGTTATCAAGTGCAATCCTTCGGTCTAGCTAGCTGGTAGGGCCTGTTATCATGTGCAGTCCCTCTGTATAGTTAGCTGGTAGGGCCTGTTATCATGTGCAGTCCCTCTGTATAGTTAGCTGGTATTGCCTGTTATCAAGTGCAATCCTTCTGTCTAGCTAGCTAGTAGTTCATGTTATCAAGTGCAATCCTTCTGTCTAGCTAGATGGTAGTGCCTGTTATCAAGTGCAATCCTTCTGTCTAGCTAGATGGTAGTGCCTGTTATCAAGTGCAATCCTTCTGTCTAGCTAGATGGTAGTGCCTGTTATCAAGTGCAATCCTTCTGTCTAGCTAGATGGTAGTGCCTGTTATCAAGTGCAATCCTTCTGTCTAGCTAGCTGGTATTGCCTATTATCAAGTGCAATCCTTCTCTCTAGCTAGCTCGTAGTGCCTGTTATCAAGTGCAATCCTTCTGTCTAGCTAGCTGGTAGTTCCTGTTTTCAAGTGCAATCCTTCTGTCTGGCTAGCTAGTAGCTCATGTTATCAAGTGCAATCCTTTTGTCTAACTAGTTGTTTTTGCCGGTTATCAAGTGCAATCTGTCTCCTGCAGAAAGGCCAAGATGGATTACAGGAAGATAGGACGGGTATTTGTTTCTCTTTTCTACTCTCTGTAAAGGCATAACAAAGGCAGATTTCAGTTCTCTGCAGGTGTACAATTGGACAATGACAGGCACAAGGCATGCTGGGAAGTGAGGTAAAGAAAGTCCCTGCAGCTAAAGTGCTGGCAAAATAGTAGTGAAGAGGAGATGCCTGTTTTATAGGTTGATGCATTTTTTTTCTTTAGAGTAGGCCAAGATCTCATGAACATAACATGGACTTGTTCATGGACCCTACACAAGGTGCTGAATGCTTCCATATAATAGAAGATATCTACAAAGCACAACAGGCAGTAGAGCGTGCCGCCATTTTTTTTCCGCTCATGACCTCATATGAATGTGTAAGAAACAAATCTTTATGTATTAAATATAAAATAGGAGCCATGTGGACGTATAGTATATGCTAAAAAATACTCTATGGGGACAATATGAGTGGTGGTGTTTCTGCAGCGCTTTTTCAGGTGGAATCCCCCTGAACAGACATTGTGCGCAGATACCCTTAGGTGGCAATAAATTGGGTTTTAGACCTTGCAGGGTCTTTGTGTGCCTTCATACAGCCTTATTGTACATGACTAATTTTCCATCACGTAAAACTTTTTTTTACGTAACTTTGCATTACCACTTCATTTTTTTTTGAGGTTAGGAGAAACAAATGTGGTGAAGTTTTAGCTGTGTTACGACGGCGATTAGAGGGGAAGTAAAACGCTGTTCTGAATCTTTGCCTTGGCTACTGAGCTTTTGATAATTTCTTGCTTTCCAAAGATCTGGTTGAGGATAATGGGAACCATTCATATGACCAGAGCAGTGAGTGAAGGGTGGGTGCTGACTGCTAATTTCACGAGCTACGTCGCCCCCTTCTCTCATGTACAAACAGCCTTCGCGAGTTCTGCCAAACATGAGCCCACGCTGCACGCAATGCCTTCTTTGGGCAGTGACAGCCTATTCGCCTTTCCTGAACTTCTTGATGAGTCAAACAACACTAAATCTTATAGCTCTCGGCCCCACAATAACTGCCGCAATGTGACGTACTGGCAGAGGGACCTCACACTTGAAACTGAAGTTCAGAGACCTAGACAAGACCACCAGTGAGTGAGCAGACAGAAGGCCCAAGCCATTGACGTTGACCCTGTTGCATTAGAGATGCTACCTGGTTCTTTAAGGGGAAACTGTCAGCTGATCCTTGCTGCCTGACCCATGGGTAGCATAAATCAGAGATCCGGGATCATCTATGGAAAACAGCATATCCCCTCTGGCTTTTTCCCGCACTCTCAGCTCTCACAAGGATGTTTGTAAACCAGTAGTCAGTCTCTGATTCATGCTGCCTGTTGTTCTGGGAAGCAGAAATCAGCTGCTAGGTTCCTTTGAGGTTCATTATTGCAAAGTGGTAACGTTTCTCCTTGCGGAGAGTAACATGGCATGCCAATGTGAGGAGACTTTTAGGCCTTGCAAATGCTTCTCTTCAGAGTGGAAGTGGACTAGAACTCTACTGCCAAATATTGGAAGTAGCAATCACCCAGCCAAACCAGATCTCACACTTTGCACTCATGATGGGCAGCACCCCAGTGTCTGCAAATTGAAAGTCTGGTTTGGCTTTTATCTTAAGTAATAGGGCAAGGCTCGTTAACGGGTCGATACTGACTTTTAGGATCGCTACTTTCAATAGGTGACACTAGAGTTCTAGTCTTCTTCTTTCCTTCCTGAAGCAGAAATCAGTTGCTAGGTTCCCTTGAGGTTTCTTATTGCAAAGTGGTAACGTTTCTACTTGTGGAGAGTAACATGCCAAGCCTGGCATGCCAATGTGAGGAGACTTTTAGGCCTTGAAAATGCTTCTCTTCAGAGTGAAAGTGGACTAGAACTCTACTGCCAAATATTGGAAGAAGCAATCACCCAGCCAAACCAGATCTCACACTTTGCACTCATGATGGGCAGCACCCCAGTGTCTGCAAATTGAAAGTCTGGTTTGGCTTTTATCTTAAGTAATAGGGCAAGGCTCGTTAACGGGTCGATACTGACTTTTAGGATCGCTACTTTCAATAGGTGACACTAGAGTTCTAGTCTTCTTCTTTCCTTCCTGAAGAGACAATTTGCATACTTATTGCAAACTATATGCCATATTTTCTCTAAAATCATGTTAGGTCATGTGTTATATTATGTTGAGCTTCCTTGCTGCGTACCGATAGTCATGTACTATTTCTAGATAGTTTCTTATCTGAATAATGTATGCTCTTGTTCGCACATTGCTTTTTTGATGCATCTTTTTTTGCACGCAAAATTGTTTCTAAAGCCTCATTAGCACGGTGCATTTTTTTCCTCGCATTTTTGAAAATTACAACATTTCAATTCTCTCACCACTTTTTCCCTATAGAGACCAAAATGGGTTAACAGCAAAAAAATAAAAAGAACAAAAAAAAAATTATTTTTGCAGTGGTTTTCTGGACATGGTTTTCTGCATTTTATTAGTGAAGAAAAATAAGTGTATCAAAAAAGCTATGTGTGATACACACCCTAAGTATTGCTGTCATGGAACGCGTTGCTACAAGTTAAGTAGGACAGATATGTGAAATACAATACAACAATAAGGCTGTGGCTACATTGCAGCATAATGCATGAGAATAGGGTCTCCTAGCTACTCCCTAGGGTATTTATTGCGACAAACAAGTTGCAAAAAAAAAACAACTGTTTCCAACTTTCTTGTCATATTTGCTGCACTCTATGGGTCACAAATTAACCCCATTCGTCTGCATTACGCTGTGATTCAGTAGCAGCACAGAGTGATTTTTGGCAGCGCACCTTGAATTGAAGCCAAAGTTGCCATTAAACCCCAGTGAAGTGATGTCAGTGAATGACTGAAGGTAATCTGTCACCAAGGTTTTGCTACCCAATCTCAGAGCAGCATCATATAGGGGCAAAAACCCTAATTCCAGCGATCTGTAAATTGCTGAGCTGCTTGCTGTCATGTTGATAAAACTCCTGCTTTATCTGATGCCAGATGTAGAAGTTCTCTGAATGCTGAGCTCTGTACAGTCATGGGAAAAAGTGTTTGCCCCCTTCCTGATTTCCTATTCTTTTGCATATTTGTCTCACTTAAATGTTTCAGATCACCAAACAAACGTAATATTACACAAAACTAACACAAGTAATCACAAAATTTAGTGTTTAAATGAAGGTCTTTATTATTAAGGGCAAAAGAAATGCAAACCTACAGGGTCCTGTGTAAAAAAAGTGATTGCTCCCTAAACCTAATAACTGCTTGGGCCACCCTTAGCAGCAACAACTGTACTGTGGTACCCGAACGCCTGGGGTGCCACACACTCATCTTTCCAGAATTGTTGTAATTCAGCCACATTGGAGGGTTTCCGAGCATGAACAGCCTTTTTAAAGTCATGCCACAGCATCTCACTCAGATTAAGATCAGGACTTTGAATAGGTCACTCCAAAGTCTTAATTTTGATTTTCATAAGCCATTCAGAGGTAGATTTGCTGATGTGTTTTCGATCATTGTCAGCTGCATAACCCAGGTGGGCTTTAGCTTGAGGTCACCAACAGATGGTCGGACATTATCCTTTAGGATTTTCTGGTAGACAGCAGAATTCATGGTTCCATTTACCACAGTAATTTTTCCAGGTCCTGAAGAAGCAAAGCAGGGCCTGACCATCACACTACCACCACCATATTTTACTGTTGGTGTGATGTTCCTTTTCCAAAATGCTGTGTGACTTGTACACCAGATGTAATGTGACATACAGTGGGGGAAATAAGTATTTGATCCCTTGCTGTTTTTGTAAGTTTGCCCACTGACAAAGACATGAACACTCTATAATTTTAAGGGTAGGTTAATTTTAACTTTGAGAGATAGAATATCAAAAATAAAATCCAGAAAATCACATTGTATAAATTATATAAATTTATTTGCATTTTGCAGTGAGAAATACGTATTTGATCCTTCTGGCAAACAAGACTCAATACTTGGTGGCAAAACCCTTGTTGGTGAGCACAGCAGTCAGGCGTTTCTTGTAGTTGATGATGTGGTTTGCGCACATGTCAGGAAGAATTTTGATCCACTCCTCTTTGCAAACCATCTCTAAATCATTAAGATTTTGAGACTGTCACTTGGCAAATCGGAGCTTTCACTCCCTCCATAAGTTTTCTATGGGATTAAGGTCTGGAGACTGGCTAGGCCACTTTATGACCTTAATGTGTTTCTTTTTGAACCACTCCTTTGTTGCCTTGGCTGTATGTTCTGGGTCATTGTGTTGCTGGAAGACCCAGCCATGACCCATTTTTAATGTCCTGGCGGAGGGTAGGTGGTTGTCACTCAGGATTTTATGGTACATGGCTCCATCCATTCTCCCATTGATGTGGTGAAGTAGTCCTGTGCCCTTAGCAGAGAAACATCCCAAAAACATAATGTTTCCACCTCCATGCTTGACAGTGGGGACAGTGTTCTTTGGGTCATAGTCAACATTTCTCTTCCTCAAACACGGCGAGTTGAGTTAATGCCAAAGACCTCAATTTTTGTCTCATCTGACCACAGCACCTTTTCCCAATCACTCACAGAATCATCCAGGTGTCCATTGGTAAACTTCACATGGACCTGCACATGTGCCTTCTTGAGCAGGGGGACCTTGCAGGCACTGCAGGATTTTAAACCTTTATGGCGTAATGTGTTACCAATGGTTTTCTTGGTGACTTTGGTCCCAGCTACCTTGAGATCATTAACAAGTTCCCCCTGTGTAGTTTTAGGCTGATCTCTCATGTTCCCCATGATCAAGGATACCCCATGAGGTGAGATTTTGCATGGTGCCCCAGATCAATGTCGATTGACAGTTATTTTGTATTTCTTCCATTTTCGTACTATTGCACCAACAGCTGTCTCCTCACAAAGTGTCTTACTTATGGTTTTGTAGCCTATTCCAGCTTTGTACAGGTCTATGATCTTGTCCCTGACATCATAATAAAGCTCTTTGGTCTCGCCCATGTTGTAGAGGTTAGAGTCTGACTGATTAATTGAGTCTGTGGGCAGGAGTCTTTTATAAAGGTGACTATGTAAGACAGCTGTCTTTAATGCAGGTAGTAAGTTGATTAGGAGTGTCTAACTGGTCTGTAGGAACCAGAACTCTGAATGGTTGGTACTAATTTCTCACTGCAAAATGCAAATAAATTTATATAATTTCTACAATGTGATTTTCTGGATTTTATCTTTGGTATTCTATCTCTCAATGTTAAAATTAACCTACCCTTAGAATTATAGATTCTTTATGTCATTGTCAGTGGGCAAACTTACAAAATCAACAAGGGATCAAATACTTATTTCCCCCACTGTACACCTTTCAAAAAGTTCAACTTTTGTTTCGTCAGTCCACAAAGTATTCTCTCAAAAGTCTTGGGGATCATCTGTGGCACCCCAGGAGTTCAGGAGGTACCACAATAGTGCTGCCTTCCTCTCAGGGAGGGTAGTGCTATGCCTGGACACAAGAGGGATCCCTTTGGCAGGTTATCCCACACACAACACAGTCTGAATCCAGGCCAGGGGGGGGGAGCTCAAAACCCGGTATCAGGGGAACTTCCCTAAATACATCCTGGACTGGATGTGGAGTCAGTTGAGTCTGGAGCAGACAGCAATGAGTGAGGAGCAAAGGAGAGATTGAGGGCTCAAAGAGGCTGGGAGTGGGCCTCCTGTGAGCCAGAGTGCAGAAACCGGGGACCGGAAGCCTGAGGCTGTGAGGAGCTGCAAGCTCCATAGCAGAACCGGAGGGCATAGAACTACACGCAACCTGCCCGTACAAGACCTGAGGTACAGCAGTAGTCAGAGCCTGCAGTCACTAAGACCCAAAGAGAACGGCTGAAGCCGGCTACCGTGCAGGTACTGTCCCAGGACAGGAGATAAAGGAGTACCTTGCCAGCAAACTTTGGGGAGCGAGGGATCAGAAAAGCAGCACATAGTGGAAGGCTCCCAACTTGACCTGCCAAGGGGCTTTCCACTTGTTTCCGGACTGCCTGGACTCCTTTTGTACCTGTTGCCGGTACCCTGGACAGTGGCCTGCTACGATCAGTAAACCAGGTACAGACTGCAAACCTGTGTCCTCTTTCTTTGCCATACTATCCACCACACCATCGGTGCCCTACACCTGGGAAGCCCTGGGGACCTTAACCTATGTGAAGTGTCACCATCTTGCTGCATACCATCATCCTAGAGGACCCCTTTTAAGCAGCATCAGTCCCTACTGACCGAACACCACAGGTGTCCTCACGAACAATAGACTTTATTACCAAAAAACCCTTTAAAGACATTTGCCCCTTTAACATGGGCGCCCAGGGCCACGGACCGGGTCGCCGCTGTGACATATCCCCTTAAGTACCGGACCCGGTACCGAGTACCCCATGGCCCTGGATGGCGTTCCACATCCAGATGCTTTCTGGCAAATCTCAGACGAGCCTTTATGTTCCTATTGTTCATCAGTGGTTTTCGTCTTGGAACTCTGCCAGTCAGGCTACTTTTTCCCAATCTCTTTCTTATGGTGGAGTCATGAATAGAGATGAGCGAGCCTTTCAAGGTTCAGTTCGGATTGGGTGAACGGACTAATGTTTGCCGAAGTTTGCCGACCGGTTCCCCTAACGTGTCCAAACCTCATTAAATTCAATGGAAGGCAAAATCAAATGCATAGACAACACAATTGGGGGCAAAAAGCTGGCAAAAAAAGCTCAAATTAAGGGCAGACACCATGAAAAGTGCCATTAATTGACCCACAATAGAAAATTTATAATGGTGCAGCAGTCAGGCATTGTCCATGCATGAGACAAGGTCTGAGTCAGCATTTACAGCTTGGAATTGAAGTTTCAAATGAGGACCTTGTGGTTAAGGGAGCAGTGTAAGCCTTCTAAGCAGGGAGACCTGATACCTCATGCAACACATACAATTTTATTTTATTTTCAATATTTCAGCCACGCTCCCATGGCACAAACATCAGTTTCATACCGTGATATTGGTAGAAAAATGTAAGGAAAATTACAAAGGTAGTTGACTGAAAGTAAGTGCAGGCCTGCCTGTCTGGGAGACCTACTTACACAGGCAACCAACCATATGGAGAACCAACTTGGAGTCTCCACATTTCATAAAATAATTGTCACACACCACTAAAGTGGCATCAATTTCCACAGAGTAAAAATATTAGAATAGGCCTCGACACACCTTCCACCACAGGCAGCCCACGAGCTGGATACCCAACTTCTAGTCTCATTGCAAAAAATTGTTTGTAACATCAGCAGCAGTAGCAACAGCAGGCGCAGAAGACACCGCAAAGATGGCACAGACTGCAATAAAGAGAGATCAATACATGACTCTAATAACTACACCTTGTCTGCCCAGTCTGCGACTGGGGTGCAAAAGTCATTGGAGCTCCATGACTTGTTCATTTTGATGAAAGTTAGAAGGTCTACACTTTGAGAGGACAGCCGGATGCGCTTATCTGTCAGGACACCACCAGCAGCGCTGAAGACACGTTCTATGAGAGTGCTGGTTGCTGGGCATGATAACATTTCCAAGGTGTGACAGGCGAGCTCAGGTCATTCTTCATTTTTTGAAGACCAAAATGCAAAAGGGTCCAATGCCCTGATGGCATTGATGTTGAGCTCCAGATACTCCTGCACCATCCTCTCCAGTCATTCACAACGTGACTGACTTGTACTATGCTGGTGCACAGTCTGGTCTAAAAAGTGTGTGAAACGACTCACAGAAATTGCTTGTGCTACTTATACTGTCGCTGCTGGGATGCACACTGTGTGCCTCACTGCTGTCTTGGGGAAAATCACTCTTAAGATTGTCTACAAGCGTATTTCGATACTCCAGGATGCGCGTGCCCCTTTCTAGGGGGTGAAGCATCTGGCTATATTTACTCTTCTACCTTGGATCTAACAGTGGCATCCTGGTAGTAAGCACTATTTCTAACCCTAAGAATACGGGCATCATGTTGAAGATAGCGCAGCAAGAAGACGCTTATGTGTCGGGCACTTCCATGAGGTAAGTCCATGGTGTGTTGGTGGCGCGGTAACACTCAAGGTTGCTTCTTCCATCCCCTCCCACCAACCACGGACAACAGAGAAGGGATCATTATCCTCATCATCTGCCGACTGTTGCGCGTCCATCACCTAATACCAGAATTTTCCTTTAGGTGTCAGCAAATCACCACATTTCTTCCTTATCAGCTCGGCACTTCTTGCTAGTACGGGCCAAATATAAGCAAGTGTCTTATGATAGATGACGAATTTGATGCATCCTTCAACCTTTTTTTTTTTTTGTTATTTCATTGTATGTATTTGAATAATTTTTGCAGTTGGGTTTCTTAAAAACGTTTGCACCGTTTTGCTTTTACAGGCTCTTCATTTCCCCGCACATTCAACTTTAATGTGATTTTTGGTCCCAACCCAGTTGAGAAGGGCTCAGACAAAGACAGACAAAAGAGTTATAAGCTCAGGATTCAGTCTGTTAGAGCTCGCAGATGGATTCTCAGATAACTGATTTCTACAGCCGACAATAGGCTGTAACACAAAGGCTATACTGCAAAGGGTGTACTGCAAAGGGTGTAAAATGTTTAATGGAACCCAATGATGATTCAATGATTTTTAGCTATAAATAAATGTATGTAAAAAAATAAAGTTTCTAAAAGTGAAATACCCCTAAGGTACACCATTGTTGGATGAGGCAGGAAGGAGCTTCTAAAATACATAGAAATTTTAGCTCAATTTGAGCCATAATCTTGCCACATTTTCAATAGTCAGGGTTTGTGCAGACGACCATAGTTTTGGTCTGAGTTCGATCCTATTGCTCTTGGATCGATGTTGTTCTATGGGGCCGTACATTTTTTTTTTTGCTTTTCCTCGGAAAGAGCCTTGTCGAGGAAAAAAAAAACCACAGCTCAATTTGCATCCGTAAATGCCATCGGAGCAATTGACTCAATTGGTCCGTCAAATAAATCAGGCTGCACTCGGATGACATCTGAGTGCAGTCTCATTTTCATGGACTAACACAATGGAGAAGATGGTGAATTTCTTTTCCCATTTTCTCATTTGAGAAAATCAGATCACACTGTGATCACACTCTGATCAGAGTGTGATTAGTAATCGGACCGATGGAAATAGTCCATGGTCTAAAACTGTTCCTCGTTATCTTTGAGATTGAGCAATCTGTGAAAGCTGCCTGTGTACGGGTTTAACATGTGCCCCCCATTCTGGTACAAAAACCACAGAATTATGCTATCCAAACCCCGCTTTTATGTAGTAGACTGTTGTGTTCAGGGTGGACTATCCTTTAATAGTCACTATGGGTCTCAATTAGTCCTGTTGCTATGCAAATGTCACCTGGTTTTCTATAGGCCCCATACACATTAGTACTACTAAGTCATCCAGAGAGTGGGCTGATAATCTGATATACATGGGGTCTCCTGGCTATCTACTGTATGACAGACAAGATAAAGCTGGACACTGTGGGTCTGACTGGTGGGAAACCCAGTAATGCTGCCCCCCTGGCTGACCTAATATTAATGTCGGGGGTCTTTTAGAGAATTAGGTGATATATTCACAGCAAAGAGGCCTAAGGTAAACAATAGGAACCATAAACTCTAACTACTGCCCTGACAGAAGAGGGCCCCTGTGCAAGGACAGCATATGGGCCCTTAGTTCTGTAACGTGTCTGTGACAGAAGCTGCTTGCTTGTCTGGAGCTTGGTGTGTGGCCCCTTCCCTCTTGGGCCCCTGTGCCGCTCCACAGCAAGTGGCGCTTGAGTGGTCAGATGAGCCGAGTCAGAAACCGTCAGGACAAGAAGTGCCAGAGGTCACAGCATTACACGTGGTCAAATGCAAGCCAGAAGTCAGAGTCACATGGGAGCAAATATAACCGAGACGAGAAACAGTAAAACAGGTCAGAAGACAAGCCGGATCAAATACCAAGAGGTCCAAGCACAGGGAAAGAACACTAAGACAAAGCGAGGTGGCAGGAAAGGCAAGTCACGGGAACAGAATACAAAAACACGGTATTAAGGGGTTAGCTGCTCTAGCCTGGGAGCATGGGCTATCACTGACACTGGTCTGCAGGCCACAGCAGACTGAAACAGCCACACCGAACCCAAAACGAGGCAGAGGTTAACCCCCGCATGACCAGACCGGGGAGAAAATAACAAGAAACAAACCCCGGCCTGGATCATGACAGTTTAGAGTTCGTACCGAGTAACGCCTGGAGTAGAATTTCCCTGAGCGTACCATTACTGACTAAGTGCTTTAGTAGTGTGAGACAATGTGGTAAATTGCACACACAGTAAAGCATAATACAGAGGTTGTCAGAATTACATAGGTTGAAGAAAGTACATACTGTGTTACCCATGGTTGAAAATCACAGCTGACTCAGAGATGGTGGCTGCACGCTGTCTCCCCTCACCCCAACGCACGTTTCAAAACTGCTTCTTCCTGGGGAGACGTCACAGTATTATGTTGCTATGTTTGTCACCTTTTTTAACTTGTGTATGATTTATATGATCATAATTAAGAGTTGAGATGTTTTAATTTATCTTTTGTGTTTAACACTTCTTGATCTGGACATGAATCTATCACGGGATCAGTATGGTTTGCTATGTTTTTTGGAGTGTTGCCCTGTCTCTAATGAGGTAAAAACGGTATGGGTATTATGTTCAAAGAACTGGATTTAATTACTTTAAATAAAAAAACAACAGCATTATATTAGACAATTCATAAATTGCAACAGTACATTTGTAGCATATTGCATCCATTGTTTGGAATGCAATGTCAGATACGTTGGCGGCACTACCTGTAAATTAAGGCAGAAGATTATTGAGCATATACCAGACTCCACGAACCCTAAAGCTATTAACGCTCCCAAAGTATTGAAACATTTTTCTGAAAGAATGTAATGGTGATTTAAAGAACTACCAGTTCTATGGTATAGAAAGGGTGAATTGTTCTGCTAGAGGTGGGGCTCGTAAAAAAGGTTTGCTGACTCGCAAAGCGTGTTGGATACTCATGCTAAATACTTCATACCCTGAAGGTCTAAACAGACGAAAAATGTAATTCTACATCATTAATCTCTGTAAATGTATTAAGTTATATACCATAATGATTCTTGTTTTTAATTTCACTTTGTTTTTATCACAGTTTCTCCTGTTATAACACATCTAGTAATTAGATTATTCATCGTGTATGTATAGGTGGGGTTCTTTGGGAGGGTTCTATGTTCTGCTAGAGTTTCATTCCCACAACAGGTTATAACTACGGTAAGACGTTTTCGTTTGTAATGCATCGAGCAAGACTCTAATCTCATATCTCTCTTTGTCACCTTTTCCTCGGATGTTATAGCCAATTATTGGATGACTAGATGGTGGCCCGATTCTAACGCATCGGGTATTGTAGAATCTGTATGTAGTTTATTTATGAAGTTTTCAGAATGCAATTTACACACAGGATTCGGCACAGACACGTAGTATATTGCACAGACAAGTAGTATATAGCACAGACACATAGCATATTGCCCAGCCAAGTAGTATATAGCACAGACACGTAGTATATTGCCCAGCCACGTAGTATATAGCACAGACACAGAGTATATTGCCTAGCCACGTAGTATATAGCACAGACACGTAGTATATTGCACAGACAAGTAGTATATAGCACAGACACATAGCATATTGCCCAGCCAAGTAGTATATAGCACAGACACTTAGTATATAGCACAGACACGTAGTATATTGCCCAGCCACATAATATATTGCACAGCCACGTAATATATTGCACAGCCACGTAGTATATAGCACAGCCACGTAGTATATAGCACAGAGACGCAGTATATAACACTGCCCATGCAGTATATAACAACGGCCACGTAGTATATAGCACAGCGATGTAGTATATTGCCCAGCCACGTAATATATACCACAGCCACGTAGTATATAGTACAACCACGTAATATATTGCACAGCCATGTAGTATATTGCACAGCCACATAGTATATAACACAGCCCATGCAGTATATAACACAGGCCACGTAGTATATAGCACAGCGATGTAGTATATAGCACAGACACGTAGTACAGACACGTAGTATATAGCAAAGACACGTAGTATATTGCCCAGCCACATAATATATTGCATAGCCACGTAGCATATTGCACAGCCACGTAATATATTGCACAGCCACGTAGAATATAGCACAGCCATGTAGTGTATAGCACAGACACATAGTACAGTTAGGGCCAGAAATATTTGGACAGTGACACAAGTTTTGTTATTTTAGCTGTTTACAAAAACATGTTCAGAAATACAATTATATATATAATATGGGCTGAAAGTGCACACTCCCAGCTGCAATATGATAGTTTCCACATCCAAATCGGAGAAAGGGTTTAGGAATCATAGCTCTGTAATGCATAGCGTCCTCTTTTTCAAGGGACCAAAAGTAATTGGACAATGGACTCTAAGGGCTGCAATTAACTCTGAAGGCGTCTCCCTCGTTAACCTGTAATCAATGAAGTAGTTAAAAGGTCAGGGGTGGATTCCAGGTGTGTGGTTTTGCATTTGGAAGATGTTGCTGTGAGCAGACAACATGCGGTCAAAGGAACTCTCAATTGAGGTGAAGCAGAACATCCTGAGGCTGAAAAAAAAGAAAAAATCCATCAGAGAGATAGCAGACATGCTTGGAGTAGCAAAATCAACAGTTGGGTACATTCTGAGAAAAAAGGAATTGACTGGTGAGCTTGGGAACTCAAAAAGGCCTGGGCGTCCACGGATGACAACAGTGGTGGATGATCGCCGCATACTTAATTTGGTGAAGAAGAACCCATTCACAACATCAACTGAAGTCCAGAACACTCTCAGTGAAGTAGGTGTATCTGTCTCTAAGTCAACAGTAAAGAGAAGACTCCATGACAGTAAATTCACATCTAGATGCAAACCATTCATCAATACTAAAAATAGACAGGCCAGAGTTAAATTTGCAGAAAAACACCTCAAGAAGCCAGCTCAGTTCTGGAAAAGTATTCTATGGACAGATGAGACAAAGATCAACCTGTACCAGAATGATGAGAAGAAAAAAGTTTGGAGAAGAAAGGGAACGGCACATGATCCAAGGCACACCACATCCTCTGTAAAACATGGTGGAGGCAACGTGATGGCATGGGCATGCATGGCTTTCAATGGCACTGGGTCACTTGTGTTTATTGATGACATAAGAGCAGACAAGAGTAGCCGGATGAATTCTGAAGTGTACCGGGATATACCTTCAGCCCAGATTCAGCCAAATGCTGCAAAGTTGATTGGACGGCGCTTCATAGTACAGATGGACAATGACCCCAAGCATAAAGCCAAAGCTACCCAGGAGTTCATGAGTGCCAAAAAGTGGCACATTCTGCAATGGCCAAGTCAATCTCCAGATCTAAACCCAATTGAGCATGCATTTCACTTGCTCAAATCCAGACTTAAGACGGAAAGACCCACAAACAAGCAAGACCTGAAGGCTGCGGCTGTAAAGGCCTGGCAAAGCATTAAGAAGGAGGAAACCCAGCGTTTGGTGATGTCCATGGGTTCCAGACTTAAGGCAGTGATTGCCTCCAAAGGATTTGCAACAAAATATTGAATATAAAAATATTTTGTTTGGGTTATGTTTATTTGTCCAATTACTTTTGACCTCCTAAAATGTGGAGTGTTTGTAAAGAAATGTGTACAATTCCTACATTTTCTATCAGATATTTTTGTTCAACCCTTCAAATTAAACGTTACAATCTGCACTTGAATTCTGTTGTAGAGGTTTCATTTCAAATCCAATGTGGTGGCATGCAGAGCCCAAATCGCGAAAATTGTGTCACTGTCCAAATATTTCTGGCCCTAACTGTATATAGCACAGACATCTATTATCTGGACTGCTGTGACACAAGGAGAGAAGGTAACTGCACTCGGAGGAAACAGCCTAATCCATCCCATATTGCATGTACAAGGGGCCGGGGTGTTCATAGACCATGTTTAGTGGGTGAGCTCGGTCCGGACTACCACCCAGTTCCCCCCTGCTACATTGTGCTGCTTTGAACTATCCACCAATATGGCCGGTGTTGATGATGCCATCATCAGCGTTACTATACCACTTATATGCCTGCTGGAAAAAAACAATACAGGCTATGATGGATGAGGCGGTGGTACAGGAGGAAGAGGAGCAGGAGCAAAGCCAATTCACACTGTTATCATGCCTGTCATTCAAACATGGCTCGGAGGGTGGATTACTGTCCCAACATTGGCCAGGTACCCAACTGTACTGGCAGGTGACAGTTTGTGAGGATGATGAAAAGAAGGAGGCAGAGGAGGAGGAACTGGATGGCACTCAGAGCAGCTCATGGGCATCGCTGGAGCATGGCTGGGGGGATATAGAGGGCCAAAACTATACACTTCCCAAAAAGGACAGCTTGTTGTTGTCTCTGGGCAGCCTGGCCCATGAGCGAATACATGCTGCAGTGCCTGCGGAATTACCACCGAGTTGCCCATATTGTTACCAGTGCAGATTACTGTGTGGCCACCCTGATGGATCCCCCACTACAAAGGCAATGTACCATCATTACTTCCGTCACTGGAGTGGGATCACAAAATGTGTGAATACAAGCACACGCAGGTAGAAAAATTACTAATGGGGTTCCCACCTGACAGCAGGAGCTCAGTGGAACAACAAGGCAGAGGATGAAACCGCCAACACAGCTAGGTCACCACCAGCACGTCAGAAGGCAGGGTTAGCATAGCCGAAATCTGGAAAAACTTTATGAGCTAGACACTTCTGGCACCACCATATGATACAGTCCATATGAGCAGGAGGAAGCATTATAACAACATGGTTGAAGACTACATGTCGACACATCTCAGGATACTAACAGATGGGTCTACCCCATTTAGCTTCTGGGTCTCCAAATTGGACACGTGGCTTGAGCTTGCCTTTTATGCTTTGGATGTGCTGGTCTGCCCTACAGCTAGTGTACTGTCAGAATGTGTGTCTACCATGGCAGGTGGGGTCATCACAGACACAAGCATCCGCATGTCTACATCCAATATGTGGAACCTAACATTCCTTAAAATGAACCAGGCACAGATCCCACACAACTTGTCCATACCTTTAGATGATTAGACAACTATAACAGCAGCACCCAGCCTGTCTTCAACTCTATTTGTGATTCTTTTAATTTGGGGTCCTCCTCCACACCTCCACTCCGCCTCTTCCGCCTATACCGCTACATCCACCTTCTCCTCCACTTGGACCTGTTCCTCCTGGTTCAAGATTTTTATTTTTTATTTCTACTCTGCTTAGCGTAGGGACAGGATGCAGCTGTAGTGAGGAACAGTATTAGGTTTTGCATGTGTGTGTGTACACTCTCTAAGTGTACTCTGCACCCTCTCTGTGATAGTACCGTGGGTATCCAAAACTTTTTAGAATCTTCAACTGATTGGTGGGAGTGATGTGTGTGTCAAAACATTTTTCTACTCTTAGTCAACCATATCTTTCATAGTACTGTGCCAAAAGGCACTGTGGAGTATTCTTGAACCCATATTTGTGGGAGTAGTTTGCCAAAAGCCTCTGTGTATACTCTGGAACTCTGCCTGGGTGGGTACTGTGTCATTGTCTGAGTGTGAAATTTGTTATCAGCTTCTGTGGTGGGAATTTGGAAACATGCTCTGTGGGTGCAATTTTTAACTGGTCTGCCAGTGGTAAGCCTTGCTGAGAACAGCCAGCTCAATCCAAGATCATACTTAAGTTTTTCATAGGCGGCATTTGGAACATACAATGCTGGAGCAGACATTTTGGAGCTCTGAGGTACTCTGCCCCATCCTCTTTGGGTTCAATTAGTAAACTGCTCCTGGGGGGGTACTCTGCCCCTTGGTCTGTGGGTGAAATTTATAAGCAGCTTTTGAGGAGGTACTCTGCATCATTGTCTGCTGGTGAGAATTGTTAGCTGCTAATGTACGGGTACTGTGCCCCATGGTCTGTGGGTGAAATTTTGAACTGGACTGGAAGTACAGTAGCTAGTTTCAGTACCTGTGAGGGCACTGTTACTTTTTTTATGTTATTCATTTACTTCTTATTTTTCCAATGATTGCTATGGTGACAGATGTCCTGTAATTGATTTCCCTATTTACATTTTTTTTTCATGGCAGTTGTCCTGCTCTTACCCCCAGTTTGCTTCCTTTTGCCACCCACTACCCCTCACTATGACCATTTTACAGCCATTTTACCCAAACCAAACTTTTAACTGTACAGTATGCTCGTCGATCTCGAACATCCAGGGTCCGCCCAGCTCTACTCACAATCTCTGTTTTATTTCATCTCAAAGATGTAGGTGTTATGAAAGGTAATTCAGTACCACAATGGACATAGAGGTCAGCGCACATACAGTGACCTGGCAATAACCCAAAAAACAAGAACGAGCTCTGAGACATGGGAACTCTGTTGACCGCAATCCCTAATCCTCTCCAACCACACTAAAGGCAGCCGTGGATTGCGCCTAACGCTCCCTATGCAACTCGGCACGGCCTGAGAAACTAGCTAGCATGAAGATAGAAAATAAGCCTACCTTGCCTCAGAGAAATACCCCAAAGGAAAAGGCAGCCCCCACATATAATGACTGTGAGTTAAGATGAAAAGACAAACGTAGAGATGAAATAGAGTTAGCAAAGTGAGGCCCAACTTTCTGGACAGAGCGAGGATAGGAAAGGTAACTTTGCGGTCAATACAAAACCCTACAAAAACCACGCAAAGGGGGCAAAAAGACCCTCCGTACCGAACTAACGGCACGGAGGTACACCCTCTGCATCCCAGAGCTTCCAGCAAGCAGTAAAAAACAAATAGACAAGCTGGACAGAAAAAAACAGCAAACAAATAGCAAAGAGGAACTTAGCTATGCAGAGCAGCAGGTCACAGGAACGATCCAGGAGGAAACAGGTCCAATACTAGAACATTGACTGGAGGCCAGGATCAAAGCACTAGGTGGAGTTAAATAGAGCAGCACCTAACGACTTCACCACATCACCTGAGGAAGGAAACTCAGAAGCCGCAGTACCACTTTCCTCCACCAAAGGAAGCTCACAGAAAGAACCAGCCAAAGTACCACATGTGACCACAGGAGAGAGCTCTGCCACAGAATTCACAACAGTACCCCCCCCCCTTGAGGAGGGGTCACCGAACCCTCACCAGAGCTTCCAGGACGACCAGGATGAGCCATATGAAAGGCACGAACAAGATCGGGAGCATGGACATCAGAGGCAAAGACCCAGGAATTATCTTCCTGAGCATAACCCATCCACTTAACCAGATACTGGAGTTTCCGCCTTGAAACACGAGAATCCAAAATCTTCTCCACAATATACTCCAACTCCTCCTCCACCAAAACCGGGGCAGGAGGATCAACAGATGGAACCATAGGTGCCACGTATCTCCGCAACAATGACCTATGGAATACGTTATGTATGGAAAAAGAATCTGGAAGGGTCAGACGAAAAGACACAGGATTAAGAACCTCAGAAATCCTATACGGACCAATAAAACGAGGTTTAAACTTAGGAGAGGAAACCTTCATAGGAATATGACGAGAAGATAACCAAACCAAGTCCCCAACCCGAAGTCGGGGACCCACACAGCGTCTGCGATTAGCGAAACGTTGAGCCTTCTCCTGGGACAAAGTCAAATTGTCCACTACATGAGTCCAAATCTGCTGCAACCTGTCCACCACAGTATCCACACCAGGACAGTCCGAAGACTCAACCTGCCCTGAAGAGAAACGAGGATGGAACCCAGAGTTGCAGAAAAACGGTGAAACCAAGGTAGCCGAGCTGGCCCGATTATTAAGGGCGAACTCAGCCAAAGGCAAAAAGGACACCCAGTCATCCTTATCAGCAGAAACAAAGCATCTCAGATATGTTTCCAAGGTCTGATTGGTTCGTTCGGTCTGGCCATTAGTCTGAGGATGGAAAGCCGAGGAAAAAGACAAGTCAATGCCCATCCTACCACAAAAGGCTCGCCAAAACCTCGAAACAAACTGGGAACCTCTGTCAGAAACGATATTCTCTGGAATGCCATGTAAACGAACCACATGCTGGAAAAACAATGGCACCAAATCAGAGGAGGAAGGCAATTTAGACAAGGGTACCAAATGGACCATCTTAGAGAAGCGATCACAGACCACCCAAATGACTGACATCTTTTGAGAGACGGGAAGATCTGAAATAAAATCCATAGAGATATGTGTCCAAGGCCTCTTCGGGACCAGCAAGGGCAAAAGCAACCCACTGGCACGAGAACAGCAAGGCTTAGCCCGAGCACAAATCCCACAGGACTGCACAAAAGTACGCACATCCCGCGACAGAGATGGCCACCAAAAGGATCTAGCCACTAACTCTCTGGTACCAAAGATTCCAGGATGACCAGCCAACACCGAACAATGAACCTCAAAGATAACTTTATTCGTCCACCTATCAGGGACAAACAGTTTCTCCGCTGGGCAACGATCAGGTTTATTAGCCTGAAATTTTTGCAGCACCCGCCGCAAATCAGGGAAGATGGCAGACACAATTACTCCCTCTTTGAGGATACCCGCCGGCTCAGATACACCCGGAGAGTCGGGCACAAAACTCCTAGACAGAGCATCCGCCTTCACATTTTTAGAGCCTGGAAGGTATGAAATCACAAAGTCAAAACGGGCAAAAAACAACGACCAACGAGCTTGTCTAGGATTCAACCGCTTGGCGGACTCGAGATAAGTCAAGTTCTTTTGATCAGTCAAGACCACCACGCGATGCTTAGCTCCTTCAAGCCAATGACGCCACTCCTCGAATGCCCACTTCATGGCCAGCAACTCTCGATTGCCCACATCATAATTTCGCTCAGCAGGCGAAAACTTCCTGGAAAAGAAGGCGCATGGTTTCATCACCGAGCAATCAGAACTTCTCTGCGACAAAACAGCCCCTGCTCCAATCTCAGAAGCATCAACCTCGACCTGGAACGGAAGCGAAACATCTGGTTGACACAACACAGGGGCAGAAGAAAAACGACGCTTCAACTCTTGAAAAGCTTCCACCGCAGCAGAAGACCAATTGACCAAATCAGCACCTTTGTTGGTCAAATCGGTCAATGGTTTAGCAATACTAGAAAAATTGCAGATGAAGCGACGATAAAAATTAGCAAAGCCCAGGAACTTTTGCAGACTTTTCAGAGATGTCGGCTGAGTCCAATTATGGATGGCTTGGACCTTAACAGGGTCCATCTCGATAGTAGAAGGGGAAAAGATGAACCCCAAAAATGAAACCTTCTGAACACCAAAGAGACACTTTGATCCCTTCACAAACAAAGAATTAGCACGCAGGACCTGAAACACCGATCTGACCTGCTTCACATGAGACTCCCAATCATCCGAGAAAATCAAAATGTCATCTAAGTACACAATCAGGAATTTATCCAGGTACTCTCGGAAGATGTCATGCATAAAGGACTGAAACACTGATGGAGCATTGGCAAGTCCGAATGGCATTACTAGATACTCAAAATGGCCCTCGGGCGTATTAAATGCAGTTTTCCACTCATCGCCTCGCCTAATACGCACAAGATTATACGCACCACGAAGATCTATCTTGGTGAACCAACTAGCCCCTTTAATCCGAGCAAACAAATCAGATAACAATGGCAAGGGGTACTGAAATTTAACCGTGATCTTATTTAGAAGGCGGTAATCTATACAAGGTCTCAGTGAACCATCCTTCTTGGCTACAAAAAAGAACCCTGCTCCCAATGGCGACGATGACGGGCGAATATGCCCCTTCTCCAAAGACTCCTTCACATAACTGTGCATAGCGGCGTGCTCAGGCACAGATAAATTAAACAGTCGACCTTTTGGGAATTTACTACCAGGAATCAAATCGATAGCACAATCACAATCCCTATGCGGAGGTAGGGTATCGGACTTGGGCTCATCAAATAAATCCCGGTAATCAGACAAGAACTCAGGAACCTCAGAAGGGGTGGATGACGAAATAGTCAGAAATGGGACATCACCATGTACCCCCTGACAACCCCAGCTGGACACAGACATGGATTTCCAATCTAACACTGGATTATGGACTTGTAGCCATGGCAACCCCAACACGACCACATCATGCAGATTATGCAACACCAGAAAGCGAATAACCTCCTGATGTGCAGGAGCCATGCACATGGTCAGCTGGGTCCAGTACTGAGGCTTATTCTTGGCCAAAGGCGTAGCATCAATTCATCTCAATGGAATAGGACACTGCAAGGGCTCCAAGAAAAACCCACAAAGCCTAGCATACTCCAAGTCCATCAGATTCAGAGCAGCGCCTGAGTCCACAAATGCCATGACAGAATACGATGACAAAGAGCAGATCAAGGAAACAGACAGAAGAAATTTTGACTGTACCATACCAATGGTGGCAAACCTAGCGAACCGCTTAGTGCGCTTAGGACAATCAGAGATAGCATGAGTGGAATCCCCACAGTAGAAACACAGCCCATTCAGACGTCTGTGTTCTTGCCGTTCAACTCTGGTCAAAGTCCTATCGCACTGCATAGGCTCAGGTTTAAGCTCAGGTAATACCGCCAAATGGTGCACAGATTTACGCTCGCGCAAGCGTCGACCGATCTGAATGGCCAAAGACAAAGACTCATTCAGACCAGCAGGCATAGGAAATCCCACCATGACATCCTTAAGGGCTTCAGAGAGACCCTTTCTGAAAATAGCTGCGAGCGCACCTTCATTCCACTGATTGAGTACGGACCACTTTCTAAATTTCTGACAATATACCTCTATTTCATCCTGACCCTGACACAGAGCCAGCAAATTCTTCTCTGCCTGATCCACAGAATTAGGCTCATCGTACAGCAATCCGAGCGCCAGGAAAAATGCATCGATATTACTTAATGCAGGATCTCCTGACGCAAGAGAAAATGCCCAGTCCTGAGGGTCGCCACGCAAAAAAGAAATAACGATCCTAACTTGTTGAACTGGGTCACCAGAGGAGCGAGGTTTCAAAGCCAGAAATAGTTTACAATTATTTTTGAAACTCAGAAATTTAGTTCTATCTCCAAAAACAAATCAGGAATAGGAATTCTCGGTTCTAACATAGAATTCTGAACCACAAAGTCTTGAATACTTTGTACTCTTGCCGTGAGCTGATCCACACATGAAGACAGACGTTTAATGTCCATTGCTACACCTGTGTCCTGAACCACCCAAATGTCTAGGGGAAAAAAAAGGCAAAACACAGTGCAGAGAAAAAAAAATGGTCTCAGAACTTCTTTTTTCCCTCTATTGAGAATCATTAGTACTTTTGGCCTCCAGTACTGTTATGAAAGGTAATTCAGTACCACAATGGACATAGAGGTCAGCGCACATACAGTGACCTGGCAATAACCCAAAAAAGAAGAACGAGCTCTGAGACGTGAGAACTCTGTTGACCGCAATCCCTAATCCTCTCCAACCACACTAAAGGCAGCCGTGGATTGCGCCTAACGCTCCCTATGCAACTCGGCACGGCCTGAGAAACTAGCTAGCCTGAAGATAGAAAATAAGCCTACCTTGCCTCAGAGAAATACCCCAAAGGAAAAGGCAGCCCCCACATATAATGACTGTGAGTTAAGATGAAAAGACAAACGTAGAGATGAAATAGATTTAGCAAAGTGAGGCCCAACTTTCTGAACAGAGCGAGGATAGGAAAGGTAACTTTGCGGTCAACACAAAACCCTACAAAAACCACGCAAAGGGGGCAAAAAGACCCTCCGTACCGAACTAACGGCACGGAGGTACACCCTCTGCGTCCCAGAGCTTCCAGCAAACAGTAAAAAACAAATAGACAAGCTGGACAGAAAAAAACAGCAAACAAATAGCAAAGAGGAACTTAGTTATGCAGAGCAGCAGGCCACAGGAACGATCCAGGAGGAAACAGGTCCAATACTAGAACATTGACTGGAGGCCAGGATCAAAGTACTAGGTGGAGTTAAATAGAGCAGCACCTAACGACTTCACCACATCACCTGAGGAAGGAAACTCAGAAACCGCAGTACCACTTTCCTCCACCAACGGAAGCTCACAGAGAGAACCAGCCGAAGTACCACTTGTGACCACAGGAGGGAGCTCTGCCACAGAATTCACAACATGTAGGATGGGGTTGAGTTCAGGTGTATGGTCGATCATGTTCTTACACACCAAATTCCCCCAACCATGTCTTTATGGACCTTGTGAACAGCCATGAGGAACACAAAAGGGTCTTCCTCAAACTGTTCCCACAAAGCTGGAAGCTACAATTTTTATTTTATTCCCTTATATAGCGTCATTAATTCTACATCACTTTATAGACATCATTATCACTGTCCCCTTTGGGACTCACTTTCTAAATTACTTATCAGGATGTCTTTGGAATGTGTGAGGAAACAGGAGAACCTGCAAGAAACTCGCGCAAAGACAGGGAGAACATACAAACTCCTTGCCGATGTGGTCCATGATGAGATTTGAACCAAGAAGCATGATCAGAAGCATGATCCCTCTTTTACCCGAACATGTTTCCAGAGTCCGGTAGTGGCGGCTTTACATCACTAAATCCAATGCTTGACATTGTGCTTGCTGATGTAAGGTTGCTCGTATTCTGACTCATGGATATGTTGAACGTAGTGGTGTCTGGATAGACCTTTCTTTTTAGGCGCTTCCGTATTCACCTGTACTCACGTTCATACCGATTAATCAGACAGCTTAACTTAGCCATGATCTCATGTAAGAAGACTCCAGGAAAAGAGGGTTGCTTTAACTGAAATTCTTGTATTATGATGAAAGTAGCAGGTAAAAAGGAATATTCAACAGAGGACATGTAGTAGGATGCATACAGATGGAGGAATGATGACAAAATGGAGAATAAGGGCGAGAACAAACATACATCACAGGACTACAGTGAGAGAGTTGGGCCAAAATACAGGGAAAGGCAAACTTCTGCCTAGAAAGAAGGATCGAACACAAGCAATGCAAACATTGAATGATTTCCTAAGTCGTGAGACATGACACTCCCCGTCTGAAATCCTTGGATTTCACGATATCCGTAATTCTTCGAAGTCGTTCGAACCTGAAAAAACAAGAGGAAAGAAAACATGCATGCAATAATAAACATCAAAGATTTTAAAGTCCAAACTCGTTGTTGTTGACCCGTAGATCAAACCGAAAGATAAGTCCAAATATATTAACCCATCTTCAGATTGGGGAAGCCGCAAACATGCCAACTCTTCCACCAACCCAGAATCCAATGGGAATGTTAACAGTTCAATCCAATGGAAAATGTCAATATTCAATAAAACTGGGGGACGACGAGGAATGCTCCCCGCCGTGAGCAACGTCCAGGAGCATGTTCAGTTCATGTGATGTCCTCCTTTCGTAGAAGCAGCACGAGTTCAGTGACCGGGCGGAAGAAAGTTCGAGTAGAGCCCTCTTTTGTCACCTTAACTTCTACCTTATGAGTCTTTCCGTCCTCACTGGGTAGGACCTTGGCGATAAGTCCCATTGGCCAGTCATTGCGATGAGCCTCTTTGTCCATTAAGAGAACGAGGTCTCCTTCTTGGAGATTGGGACTGGGCGTCTGCCATTTGTGACGGTTTTGAAGCAAGTGCAAATATTCAGTCTTCCAGCAATGCCAAAACACGTTAGCCAGATGTTGTACTTGCCTCCACTGACGTTTGTAAATGTCCTTGTTATCGAAATTCCCAGGCGGAACTGTAGCAGCTCCAGTCTTCTGTGTAAGAAGTGTAGCTGGAGTAAGGATCGCTGGAGCATCGGGGTCGGATGATACTGGAACCAAAGGTCTAGCATTTATTATGGCTGACACTTCTGCGAGGAAAGTGACCAGAACTTCATGAGTAAGGGGAAGTTTATGGTCCAGCAACATGGAGTCGAGGATCCATCGTGCAACACCAATCATGCGTTCCCAAGATCCACCCATGTGTTAGGAGTGTGGAGGGTTGAATACCCAAGTGCATCCATTGTCGAACAAGAAGTTGTCAAACTGCAGTTCCTTGCAGGCTCCTACAAAGTTTGTGCCGCAGTCGGACCGAAGTTGCTTGGCAGGTCCCCGGATGGAAAAGAATCTTCTTAGGGCATTGATGAAGCTGGAGGTATCCATGGATTCAATTATCTCGATGTGAACTGCACGGATACTGAGACAGGTAAATAGGACAGCCCACCGCTTACTGTTCGCGGCTCCTCCACGGGTTTTCCTGGTAACAACCGACCATGGCCCGAAGACGTCTACACCAACATATGAGAACGGTTGGTCCGTGCTCAGTCGATCTGCTGGGAGGTTCGCCATTTGTTGTTGGTGGTGTTTTCCTCGTAACCTTCGACACTTGACACATCTATGGAGAACTGAGGAGACGCACCTTTTCATTCCCATGATCCACAAGCCAGCAGACCTGATGGCACCTTCAGTAAGATGTCTGCCTTGGTGCTGTACTCGTTCGTGATAGTGCGAATCAACAGAGTAGTGACGTGATGTCGACCTGGAATGATGATAGGGTTCTGCTCCTTATCGTATAGGTCTGATTTACTTAAACGTCCACCCACTCTTAGAAACTTGAGATGATCGACTACTGGGTTCAAGTCGAGTAGGGTGCTGTTTTTGGACACACTGACTCCCTTGGTAATACTGCCAATCTCATGTGAATATTCTTCTTGTTGCACACACCTGATGATGACTTGTTCAGCATGGTCTATGTCAAAGATGTTCTGCATAAAATCAATGAAATGCTTCTCCATCTCTGGTTTCCTCTTTAAGGTACGCTTTAAGGATGAGAACCTTGCAGTTGCTTGCTGCAGGTTGTTCGGCAACCTCACTCTTGGGAAACGAAAGGGTAAAGGAGCTACCCAACTGTTGGAGTCATCTTGAGCAAATTCTTTATCCATAACCTTTATGAATTCTTTATCTTCCCTTATGGGTGCCAACTTGTTGTCACTACTTGTAGAGTCGAACACTGATGACCCGAGGTTTTCATGTGTGTTTTGTAAGAGGAGATGTTGTTAGGTCTCTTCATCTTGTGTATGCAAACATTGCCTACGATTACCCAGCCTAGATCTAAGCGTTGGGCAAATGGTGCATCGTGTGGTCCGTTAATTTGCTGATGTACCTTGTGCAGCCGGAGAATGTCTCTGCCCAGCAGAATCAGGATATCTGCATTGTTGTTGAGGGCTGGTATCTTGTTTGCTATCCTCTTGAGATGTTGATGATGAAGAGCAGCCTCTGGCGTTGGGATCTCTTCTCGATTGGATGGAATCTGGTTGCACTCGACCAGTGTAGGTAACGGTATCTTGACGGTGTTCTCGACAGATGTCGCTGTAAGACCACTGGCCCTTCTCCCAAAAACCTCTGTAACACCACTGCAGGTACCTAAGGTGTAAGGGTAAGCATTTACCTTTAAGTTAAGTTAAACATATCAAAGAGTTCTGACCTTGCAAGTGATCGGTTGCTCTGATCATCCAGAAGGACATACACCTTCACGGCTTTCTCTGGGTGACCGTTGGGATACACGTTCACCAGGCAAATCTTCGCACAGGACTTGTCCCAGAGGTCTTCTCCGTAGACTTCTGTGCATGAAGAAGATATTGTGTGTTGTGAATTCTGTGGCAGAGCTCCCTCCTGTGGTCACAAGTGGTACTTCGGCTGATTCTCTCTGTGAGCTTCCGTTGGTGGAGGAAAATGGTACTGCGGCTTCTGAGTTTCCTTCTTCAGGTGATGTGGTGAAGTCGTTAGGTGCTGCTCTATTTAACTCCACCTAGTGCTTTGATCCTGGCCTCCAGTCAATGTTCTAGTATTGGACCTGTTTCCTCCTGGATCGTTCCTGTGGCCTGCTGCTCTGCATAGCTAAGTTCTGCTTTGCTATTTTGTTTGCGGTTTTTTCTGTCCAGCTTGTCTATTTGTTTTTTCCTGCTTGCTGGAAGCTCTGGGACGCAGAGGGTGTACCTCCGTGCCGTTAGTTCGGTATGGAGGGTCTTTTTGCCCCCTTTGCGTGGTTTTTGTAGGGTTTTGTGTTGACCGCAAAGTTACCTTTCCTATCCTCGCTCTGTTCAGAAAGTCGGGCCTCACTTTGCTAAATCTATTTCATCTCTACGTTTGTCTTTTCATCTTAACTCACAGTCATTATATGTGGGGGCTGCCTTTTCCTTTGGGGTATTTCTCTGAGGCAAGGTAGGCTTATTTTCTATCTTCAGGCTAGCTAGTTTCTCAGGCTGTGCCGAGTTGCATAGGGAGCGTTAGGCGCAATCCACGGCTGCCTCTAGTGTGGTTGGAGAGGATTAGGGATTGCGGTCAGCAGAGTTCCCACGTCTAAGAGCTCGTTCTATGTTTTCGGGTTATTGTCAGGTCACTGTATGTGCTCTGACCTCTATGTCCATTGTGGTACTGAATTACCTTATCATAACAGTACTGGAGGCCCAAAGTACTAATGATTCTCAATAGAGGGAAAAAAGAAGTTCTGAGACCATTTTTTTTTCTCTGCACTGTGTTTTGCCTTTTTTTTCCCCTAGACATTTGGGTGGTTCAAGACACAGGTGTAGCGATGGACATTAAAGGTCTGTCTTCATGTGTGGATCAGCTCACGGCAAGAGTACAAAATATTCAAGACTTTGTGGTTCAGAATTCTATGTTAGAACCGAGAATTCCTATTCCTGATTTGTTTTTTGGAGATAGAACTAAATTTCTGAGTTTCAAAAATAATTGTAAACTATTTCTGGCTTTGAAACCTCGCTCCTCTGGTGACACAGTTCAACAAGTTAGGATCATTATTTCTTTTTTACGTGGCGACCCTCAGGACTGGGCATTTTCTCTTGCGTCAGGAGATCCTGCATTAAGTAATATCGATGCGTTTTTCCTGGCTCTCGGATTGCTGTACGATGAAACTAATTCAGTGGATCAGGCAGAGAAAAATTTGCTGGCTCTGTGTCAGGGTCAGGATGAGATAGAGGTATATTGTCAGAAATTTAGAAAGTGGTCCGTACTCACTCAATGGAATGAAGGTGCGCTCGCAGCTATTTTCAGAAAGGGTCTCTCTGAAGCCCTTAAGGATGTCATGGTGGGATTTCCTATGCCTGCTGGTCTGAATGAGTCTATGTCTTTGGCTATTCAGATCGGTCGACGCTTGCGTGAGCGTAAATCTGTGCACCATTTGGCGGTATTACCTGAGCTTAAATCTGAGCCCATGCAGTGCGATAGGACTTTGACCAGAGTTGAATGGCAAGAACACAGACGTCTGAATGGGCTGTGTTTCTACTGTGGGGATTCCACTCATGCCATCTCTGATTGTCCTAAGCGCACTAAGCGGTTCGCTAGGTCTGCCACCATTGGTACGGTACAGTCAAAATTTCTTCTGTCCGTTACCTTGATCTGCTCTTTGTCATCGTATTCTGTCATGGCATTTGTGGATTCAGGCGCTGCCCTGAATTTGATGGACTTGGAGTATGCTAGGCGTTGTGGGTGTTTCTTGGAGCCCTTGCAGTGTCCTATTCCATTGAGAGGAATTGATGCTACGCCTTTGGCCAAGAATAAGCCTCAGTACTGGACCCAGCTGACCATGTGCATGGCTCCTGCACATCAGGAGGTTATTCGCTTTCTGGTGTTGCATAATCTGCATGATGTGGTCGTGTTGGGGTTGCCATGGCTACAAGTCCATAATCCAGTATTAGATTGGAAATCCATGTCTGTGTCCAGCTGGGGTTGTCAGGGGGTACATGGTGATGTCCCATTTCTGACTATTTCGTCATCCACCCCTTCTGAGGTTCCAGAGTTCTTGTCTGATTACCGGGATGTATTTGATGAGCCCAAGTCCGATACCCTACCTCCGCATAGGGATTGTGATTGTGCTATCGATTTGATTCCTGGTAGTAAATTCCCAAAAGGTCGACTGTTTAATTTATCTGTGCCTGAGCACGCCGCTATGCGGAGTTATGTGAAGGAGTCCTTGGAGAAGGGGCATATTCGCCCGTCATCGTCGCCATTAGGAGCAGGGGTTTTTTTTGTAGCCAAGAAGGATGGTTCGCAGAGACCTTGTATAGATTACCGCCTTCTAAATAAGATCACGGTTAAATTTCAGTACCCCTTGCCGTTGTTATCTGATTTGTTTGCTCGGATTAAGGGGACTAGTTGGTTCACCAAGATAGATCTTCGTGGTGCGTGTAATCTTGTGCGTATTAAGCGAGGCGATGAATGGAAAACTGCATTTAATACGCCCGAGGGCCATTTTGAGTATCTAGTAATGCCATTCGGACTTGCCAATGCTCCATCAGTGTTTCAGTCCTTTATGCATGACATCTTCCGAGAGTACCTGGATAAATTCCTGATTGTGTACTTGGATGACATTTTGATCTTCTCGGATGATTGGGAGTCTCATGTGAAGCAGGTCAGAACGGTGTTTCAGGTCCTGCGTGCTAATTCTTTGTTTGTGAAGGGATCTGTTAGGACTGGCGGAACGCACCAAGACAGATGGTATAGATGCGTTCGCAGTCCGGGGTCCACCGTGCAGGTGAAAACCTGCTGCTAGCAATTAGCAGACTATATGGCGGTACACTAAAGTATACACGCGTGGGTTAACCTCACCCAGCGTGAAAGAAACAATCCTGTTAAGGCACAGGACCGCGGTACCGCACCTAAAGCGCGAGCAAGTAGTCAGCGAACTCAACCCCAACTAGGATTGAAGTCCGATTAGACCCTTGCTGGCACAACACCGCAACTGGGTGTGTAAGGAGACTGAAGAGCAATATTAAGGCACAAGAGTGCATGCAGTGCCGCACTGACGAACGCCACTAACCACCCAGGCTTGGGTAAGGAAAGCACAGAGGAAGTGCACGGCGCCGTACTGGCGGTCACAGCAACTGGACGCTATAATGTGTGACTAGTGCTGTAGGATAAGTCGGACGCTAGGTAGCAGCCATACACCTTCCGCGAACAGTCATCCAATAGGGTAGGGGTATCCAAGGACGACTTGCACTCACAACATACACACATTAGCGATTGAAAGACAATACTAGCGCATGGCCGTGCGGTCATGCGCAGTTTATATAGCAGCAGCACAGGAAGTGGCCACAGCACCTTTGCCCTTCCAAGACCTGCCAAGAGGACCAATGGAATGTGCTGCAGAGCCTGAGCACATGACCCTCGATCTCCAACGGGAGATCTTACCCTGGGCATGCTCAGTACGTGCAGACAAGGACTTAGTCCCAGAGAAGTCCGCTCGCTGCTGACCAGCACTGACTTTAATGGCAGAGACTGGAGAAGCAGCATGAACTCTCAGAACAGAGTGAGAATGAGCAAGACGCTGGGACTGACGTCTTTGCTGAGCAGACTCCACTGTGGCTGGACAAGAATGGGAGACCGCAGCGGAGGTGGCTCGAGATTCCCCCTGTGCAGAAGTGGGAACTCGACCCCTAACAGGATCAAAGTGTCTCTTTGGTGTTCAGAAGGTTTCATTTTTGGGGTTCATCTTTTCCCCTTCTACTATCGAGATGGATCCGGTTAAGGTCCAAGCCATCCATGATTGGACTCAGCCGACATCTCTGAAAAGTCTGCAAAAGTTCCTGGGCTTTGCTAATTTTTATCGTCGCTTCATCTGCAATTTTTCTAGTATTGCTAAACCATTGACCGATTTGACCAGGAAGGGTGCTGATGTGGTCAATTGGTCTTCTGCTGCTGTGGAAGCTTTTCAAGAGTTGAAGCGTCGTTTTTCTTCTGCCCCTGTGTTGTGTCAACCAGATGTTTCGCTTCCATTCCAGATCGAGGTTGATGCTTCTGAGATTGGAGCAGGGGCTGTTTTGTCGCAGAGAAGTTCTGATTGCTCGGTGATGAAACCATGCGCCTTCTTTTCCAGGAAGTTTTCGCCTGCTGAGCGAAATTATGATGTGGGCAATCGAGAGTTGCTGGCCATGAAGTGGGCATTCGAGGAGTGGCGTCATTGGCTTGAAGGAGCTAAGCATCGCGTGGTGGTCTTGACTGATCATAAGAACTTGACTTATCTCGAGTCTGCCAAGCGGTTGAATCCTAGACAGGCTCGTTGGTCGCTGTTTTTTGCCCGTTTTGACTTTGTGATTTCGTACCTTCCGGGCTCTAAAAATGTGAAGGCGGATGCTCTGTCTAGGAGTTTTGTGCCCGACTCTCCGGGTTTATCTGAGCCGGCGGGTATCCTCAAAGAGGGAGTAATTGTGTCTGCCATCTCCCCTGATTTGCGGCGGGTGCTGCAAAAATTTCAGGCTAATAAATCTGATCGTTGCCCAGCGGAGAAACTGTTTGTCCCTGATAGGTGGACGAATAAAGTTATCTCTGAGGTTCATTGTTCGGTGTTGGCTGGTCATCCTGGAATCTTTGGTACCAGAGAGTTAGTGGCTAGATCCTTTTGGTGGCCATCTCTGTCGCGGGATGTACGTTCTTTTGTGCAGTCCTGTAGGATTTGTGCTCGGGCTAAGCCCTGCTGTTCTCGTGCCAGTGGGTTGCTTTTGCCCTTGCCGGTCCCGAAGAGGCCTTGGATACATATCTCTATGGATTTTATTTCAGATCTTCCCGTCTCTCAAAAGATGTCAGTCATTTGGGTGGTCTGTGATCGCTTCTCTAAGATGGTCCATTTGGTACCCTTGTCTAAATTACCTTCCTCCTCTGATTTGGTGCCATTGTTCTTCCAGCATGTGGTTCGTTTACATGGCATTCCAGAGAATATCGTTTCTGACAGAGGTTCCCAGTTTGTTTCGAGGTTTTGGCGAGCCTTTTGTGGTAGGATGGGCATTGACTTGTCTTTTTCCTCGGCTTTCCATCCTCAGACTAATGGCCAGACCGAACGAACCAATCAGACCTTGGAAACATATCTGAGATGCTTTGTTTCTGCTGATCAGGATGACTGGGTGTCCTTTTTGCCTTTGGCTGAGTTCACCCTTAATAATCGGGCCAGCTCGGCTACCTTGGTTTCGCCGTTTTTCTGCAACTCTGGCTTCCATCCTCGTTTCTCTTCAGGGCAGGTTGAGTCTTCGGACTGTCCTGGTGTGGATACTGTGGTGGACAGGTTGCAGCAGATTTGGACTCATGTAGTGGACAATTTGACTTTGTCCCAGGAGAAGGCTCAACGTTTCGCTAATCGCAGACGCTGTGTGGGTCCCCGACTTCGTGTTGGGGATTTGGTTTGGTTATCTTCTCGTCATATTCCTATGAAGGTTTCCTCTCCTAAGTTTAAACCTCATTTCATTGGTCCGTATAGGATTTCTGAGGTTCTTAATCCTGTGTCTTTTCGTCTGACCCTTCCAGATTCTTTTTCCATACATAACGTATTCCATAGGTCATTGTTGCGGAGATACGTGGCACCTATGGTTCCATCTGTTGATCCTCCTGCCCCGGTTTTGGTGGAGGGGGAGTTGGAGTATATTGTGGAGAAGATTTTGGATTCTCGTGTTTCAAGACGGAAACTCCAGTATCTGGTTAAGTGGAAGGGTTATGCTCAGGAAGATAATTCCTGGGTCTTTGCCTCTGATGTCCATGCTCCCGATCTTGTTCGTGCCTTTCATATGGCTCATCCTGGTCGTCCTGGGGGCTCTGGTGAGGGTTCGGTGACCCCTCCTCAAGGGGGGGGTACTGTTGTGAATTCTGTGGCAGAGCTCCCTCCTGTGGTCACAAGTGGTACTTCGGCTGATTCTCTCTGTGAGCTTCCGTTGGTGGAGGAAAGTGGTACTGCGGCTTCTGAGTTTCCTTCTTCAGGTGATGTGGTGAAGTCGTTAGGTGCCGCTCTATTTAACTCCACCTAGTGCTTTGATCCTGGCCTCCAGTCAATGTTCTAGTATTGGACCTGTTTCCTCCTGGATCGTTCCTGTGGCCTGCTGCTCTGCATAGCTAAGTTCTGCTTTGCTATTTTGTTTGCGGTTTTTTCTGTCCAGCTTGTCTATTTGTTTTTTCCTGCTTGCTGGAAGCTCTGGGACGCAGAGGGTGTACCTCCGTGCCGTTAGTTCGGTACGGAGGGTCTTTTTGCCCCCTTTGCGTGGTTTTTGTAGGGTTTTGTGTTGACCGCAAAGTTACCTTTCCTATCCTCGCTCTGTTCAGAAAGTCGGGCCTCACTTTGCTAAATCTATTTCATCTCTACGTTTGTCTTTTCATCTTAACTCACAGTCATTATATGTGGGGGCTGCCTTTTCCTTTGGGGTATTTCTCTGAGGCAAGGTAGGCTTATTTTCTATCTTCAGGCTAGCTAGTTTCTCAGGCTGTGCCGAGTTGCATAGGGAGCGTTAGGCGCAATCCACGGCTGCCTCTAGTGTGGTTGGAGAGGATTAGGGATTGCGGTCAGCAGAGTTCCCACGTCTCAGAGCTCGTTCTATGTTTTTGGGTTATTGTCAGGTCACTGTATGTGCTCTGACCTCTATGTCCATTGTGGTACTGAATTACCTTATCATAACAATTGTGGTATGGCTTGCAGTTTGAGCTGCGTCCTCCCCGCCATGGCTCGTGGTGGGGGAAGGAGTAAGTGTAGAGTCAGGACGGAATGGGTGGAGTGCTTGTACGTGGTCCTCACTGTCACACTCCATGCACTTAATTGTAGTTTTACAGTCTTTAGCAAGGTGTTCAGTAGAAGCACAACATCTGTAGCATACCCCGAACTTCTTTAGAAGCTCCTTACGTTCTTGGAGCGGTTTCTTCCTGAAGCCGATGCACTTTTTTAAGGGATGTGGCTTCTTGTGGATGGGACATTCACGATTTGGGTTCTCTATCTTTTCACCCTTGTTACTCTTGCCTGGGGCTGATGTTGGTAAGGGAAGAATATCCGTCTTCTTCACTGACACTGGACCCCTGCGGTTCCTGTCATTCGAGCGTGCGCTGACGTATTTAGAAGGAGGTGAAGCTGGGCCACTGGATTCTTCGTAGGAAAAGCTTGGGTCATTCTTACGCTCTGCCACGTCTTTTATAAACTCACAGAAGTAGGAGAATGGAGGAAATGACACTTGATGGTCTTTCTTGTATTTTGACCCAAGTGTAGTCCACTTTTCTTGTACGTTGTACGGTAGCTTGGAGATAATGGGATTTACTCCACGGGCAGTGTCCAGGTAGCTGAGGCAAGGTAGGTGGGTGTCTGCCTTGGCCAGCTGGAGCTCTAACAGCAAGTCACTGAGCTCTAGGAACTTTGAACTGTCTTTGCTTGATATCTTTGGAAAACTCTGTAATCGCTTGAACAGTGCATCCTCTATGGCTTCTGGACTGCCAAAGTTTTTCTCTAGTCTTTCCCATGCAGCCATGAGACCAGCCGTTGGATTACTGATATGTACAGACCTGAGTCTCTTAACACGCTCTGTGGATTGTGGTCCTAGCCATCTGATTAGCAGGTCCAGCTCTTCGGTAGCAGTGATGCCAAGGTCACTAGTTACGGTTCTAAAGGCATTTTTCCAACCTCTGTAATTTTCAGGTTGGTCGTCAAACCTTGTGAGACCGGTTTTAGTAAGTTCGCGGCGAATCATGTACCTTGCGAAGTCGGACATGTCTGTTCTTTCTGACTTAGGATGCACGAATGTAGGCTGAGCAGTGTTGTACATAGGGGTGGAGACGTCCTGGCCTTGAAACGTGGGAAAGTATGGAGTGGCATATGCATTTAGTCCAGCAACCGGTTTGGTGGGTATAGTCTCTGCTACATGCGGAGCTGGCACTGCGCGGTTGTCGAGAGTATAATGACCTGCCGGCATATTGGGTTGCGTGTAGATATTAGCCTGTGGAGTTTGGTGAGATGCGGGGTCTTGGCACATACTGGAATACGAAGGAAGTTCAAGTTTGGGAGCATTGTACTGACCTTGAATGCAGGGTTCTGTAAGTGGATTGGCATCCTGGTGCCCTGGAGAAGCATGAACGCCATCAGGAATGTTAGTAATGATCTGCGGTTCGCCATTTTGGCTTAGCACGTAGTCTCTTGTGCGTTCAATAGGGTCTTCTGCCTCCACTTCACACAAACTGATGCTGTCTCTTTGACTCCCACTGATAGCTCGCTCCAGGATCCTTAACTCTGCCATGGCTGTCGCGTGCTCACATTCCTTCTCCATAGCTTCCTTGCGTGCTGCATCCGCATCCATTTCTGCTCTCTTTTGTGCTGTGGCTGCATCCATTTCTGCTCTCTTTTGTGCTGTGGCTGCATCCATTTCTGCTCTCCTTTGCGCAAAGGCAGCTTGTATCTTAGACGTTTCAGCCTTAGCACGTGCTCTTATAAGCTGCTCGCTGAGAGTGGAATATTTTGATGAACTTGACCTAGATGAGCGTTTTGAGTGCTTGGACAATTTAGATGAGCAAGTTGATGCATCTGGTGTCCGTGCAATTTTAGCCTCTAACTTGGTTTTAATGTCACGTACGGTGCAGTCTCTTTCAGAATTAAGCTGCTGGAAACTTTGCAATTCGTTTAAAGTCTCTGGCAGATTCAGTTTTTTCAGGAGAATAATGTATTGGTCAGTCTTCTCCATATACATTTGGTATGCTGTGCATAATTGTTCTAGGGCTCCCTCAAGTGGTAACTCATGAGAAGCAGGCCTTGATACAGTGTCTATGTGATTCAGCACTTTCTCCCACAGTGAAGACACATCATTATATATGACACATTTTGCAGTCTCTAAATTCTCCATGACTTTCCATGTAGGTTTGACTGTACGTTTTCCCCTTTCACTAGCTGGTGGATGGGGATCTGGGTCTCTTTCCTGTGTTTGTAAGTCTGGTAGGGACATTGACTTCAGACATGATTTGATTGCAGGCAGGAAGAGTGGAGGATGAGGGTTATACTTCTTCCTGTTTATCTGCAGTGTGTGCTTCTATGCACGCTGGGGTCTGGCTGGGAACTGGGTGCTATCTATCTGGGAAATGTCCTTTTCCACTGAGGTTCAGCACAGACCTTGAGTTACTGTCTCTGAAGGCAGGCTATTCCTTTTTACTATTCTGACTCATGGATATGTAGAACGTAGTGGTGTCTGATAGACCTTTCTTTTTAGGCGCTTCCGTATTCACCTGTACTCACGTTCATACCGATTAATCAGACAGCTTAACTCAGCCACGATCTCATGTAAGAAGACTCCAGGAAAAGAGAGTTGCTTTAACTGAAATTCTTGTATTATGATGAAAGTAGCAGGTAAAAAGGAATATTCAACAGAGGACATGTAGTAGGATGCATACAGATGGAGGAATGAGGACAAAATGGAGAATAAGGGCGAGAACAAACATACATCACAGGACTACAGTGAGAGAGTTGGGCCAAAATACAGGGAAAGGCAAACTTCTGCCTAGAAAGAAGGCTCGAACACAAGCAATGCAAACATTGAATGATTTCCTAAGTCGTGAGACATGACAGCTCGGCCATGAAGATCCCGGCAGTAACACAGTTTTTGTGCTGATGTTAATTGGAGAAGAGGTTTGGACTCTACAGTTATGGAGTCAGCAGAGCGTTTCGGCCACATAGCCTGATTACAGTAGCAGGAGAAACATGCGGCCTGGTGCTGTGCTGAAAACCCAGCTCCTGGCACACTTCGGAAAAAAGAACTGTACCACTAATTCTATGACCAAATCAATGGATCGTCGATTTATTTAGGTACCTGGAATGAAGACTGGAGGAAACAGACAGAGCATTATGCCATCCCACATCAGAATCCCAGAAGTAGGAACAATGTGACATTCCTCATGAAGGTGAAGAGTTGTTCTCATGATCTCCAGACCAGAGTTCGACTATCATTGCATCTAATAGAAAAGTAGGTCTCACCGCTAAAGAAAACAGACATCCATTCCAGCCTTCATTTCTCTACTCCAGCCTCTGGACTCCATCTGGAGACCAAGTGGGCAACACCATGAATAGACCTTCCCAAGAGAATGTCACTCAGGTCCTACTCCCGGAATTATGGTATGGGGTGGCATAAAGTATGGTACCAGGATTCCTCTCTTCTTCATTCCAAGTACACTAACAGCTTGGCCTTGCATTGATTTTTTTCATGCAACTAGTGGTATGGCCATTTCTCCAAATTGTTTCAGGAGCCATTCTTCCCAGTTTCTAAGTCAATGGTGTTACTGTGAGCAGCCTGCGTGACATAAATGTGCTTCCATGTCCGTCTCCATTCTTGTCTTCCATCAAGGCCATCTTTGGCATCATTGGTTTTTATTTATACAGGGAGCTGCCAGCAGGGGATCTTGATGATTTGCTTGTCCAAGTGCATTCAGTGTGGCAGAACCTTCCCCAGGTGACCATTAACCCCTTAATCCCTGGTTTTGCATTTTCGTTTTTCACTCCCCTCCTTCCCAGAGCCATAACTTTATTTTTCCATTGATATGGCCTTGTGAGGGCTTTTTTTTTGCGGGACGAGTTGTACTTTTGAACGGCACCATTGGTTTTACATGTCAAGTACTAGAAAACGGGAAAAAAAATTTCAAGTGTGGTGAAATTGCAAAAAAAGTGCAATCCCACACTTGTTTTTTGCTTGGCTTTTTTACTAGGTTCACTAAATGCTAAAACTGATCTGCCATTATGATTCTCCGAGTTCATAGAAACCAAACATGTCATGGTTATTTTTTACCTAAGTGGTAAAAAAAAAAATCCAAACTTTGCTAAAAAAAAATTGTGCAATTTTCTGAGTCCCGTAGCGTCTCCATTTTTCGTGATCTCGGGTTGGGTGAGGGCTTATTTTTTTGTACCAAACTGTTGTTTTTAATTATACCATTTTGGTGCAGATCCGTTCTTTTGATCGCTCGTTATTGCAATGCAATAATGCAATGTTGCGGCAACCAAAAAAACGTAATTCTGGCGATTTGAATTTTTTCTCGCTACGCCGTTTAGCGATCAGGTTAATCCTTTTGTTATTGATAGACCGGGCGATTCTGAACGTGGCGATACCAAATATGTATAGGTTTGGTTTTTTTTGTATTGTTTTATTTTGAATGGAATGAAAAGGGGGGTGATTTGAACTTTTATATATTTTTTATTTTTTTCATATTTTTAAAAACTTTTTTTTAAACTTTTGCCATGCTTCAATAGCCTCCATGGGAGGCTAGAAACTGCCATAGACTGATCGGCTCTGCTACATAGGAGCGATGCACAGATCGCTCCTATGTAGCTGGATTACAGCATTGCTATGAGCGCCGACCACAGGGTGACCCTCACAGCAATCTGGCATCAACAATCATAGAGGTCTGCAGGAGACATCTGGTTGTTATGCCAACGCATGGATGAACCCCGGATGGCCGGAAGCGCTTGTTAAATGCTGCTGTCAGAGTTTGACAATGGCATTTAACTAGTTAATAGGTGCGGGCTGATCGCGATTCCACCCGCACCTATTGCGGGCACATGTCAGCTGTTCAAAACAAGTGCCACCAGGTATGTCAGCCAGGCTTGGAGGCTCTATGGCTTTGTCCTCAGCAAGTCATGCATATTCCTTAGGCCGACTTCACACTCAGTGTATGAAAATACGGTCCGTATATTACGGCCGTAATACGCTGAAATGTCCCGAAAATAGTGGTCCGTAGCTCCTCCGTAGGCAGGGTGTGTCAGCGTTTTTTGCGCATGGCATCCTCCGTATGTAATCCGTATGGCATCCGTACTGCGTGGTTTTCTCGCAGGCTTGCAAAACCAACATACCGCTATAGAAATGATCCATGTGTCCCAAAAAGAAAAAAAAATATATATATACTGTCTATATATATATATATATATATATATATATATATATATATATATATGTCATTAGACACATATATGTATATATATTAATATTTTTTCCAGCGCTATACAGCTTGAAAGCCGGTAATTCAATTACCGGCTTTTTGTTTCTCCTTCCTAAAACCCGACATGATTTGAGACATGGTTTACATACAGTAAACCATGTCTTCTCTCCATTTTTTTTTGCAGATTCCACACTACTAATGTCAGTAGAGTGTATCTGCAAAATTTGGCCGTTCTAGCTCTTAAAATAAAGGGTTAAATGGTGGAAAAAATTGGCGTGGGCTCCCGCCCAATTTTCTCCGCCAGAGTAGTAAAGCCAGTGACTGAGGGCAGATATTAATAGCCTGGAGAGGGTCCATGGTTATTGGCCCCCCCCTGGCTAAAAATATCTGCCCCCAGCCACCCCAGAAAAGGCACATCTGGAAGATGCGCCTATTCTGGCACTTGGCCACTCTCTTCCCATTCCCGTGTAGCGGTGGGATATGGGGTAATGAAGGGTTAATGCCACCTTGCTATTGTAAGGTGACATTAAGCCTAATTAATAATGGAGAGGCGTCAATTATGACACCTATCCATTATTAATCCAATTGTAGTAAAGGGTTAAATAAAACACAAACACATTATTTAAAATTATTTTAATGAAATAAAAACAATGGTTGTTGGAGTATTTTATTCTACGCCCAATCCAGTCACTGAAGACCCTCGTTCTGTGAAAGAAAAAACATAATAAACCAACAATATACTTACCCTCCGCAGATCTGTAACGTCCAACGATGTAAATCCTTCTGAAGGGGTTAAAACCTTTTGCAGCAAGGAGCTTTGCTAATGCAATGCTACTCCTCGCTGCAAAACCCCGGGGAATGAGGCTAAATATAGATCAATGAGCTATATTTAGCTTCATTTGCGGTGAGGCGCCCTCTGCTGGATGTTCATAGATCGTGGGAACTTTCCTAGAAAGCCTGGGAGCTTTCTCCGCCAGAAAGAAAAAGCCGGTAATTGAATTACCGGCTTTCAAGCTGTATAGCGCTGGAATAAATATTAATATATATACATATATGTGTCTCACTGACATATATATATATATATACCTATTCTATGTGTACACATTTATTCTACCTATTCTACTGTAAGCTGTCAGTGTGATTTTACTGTACACCGCACTGAATTACCGGCTTTTCTCTCTAACAGCGCTGCGTATTTCTCGCAAGTCACACTGCTTGTCCGTGTGTAATCCGTATTTTTCACGCTTCCATAGACTTTCATTGGCGTATTTCTTGCGCACTACGGTGACAAACGCAGCATGCCGTAGAAAGCCGTATAATACTGATCAGTAAAATACGGCAGATAGGAGCAGGGGCATAGAGAATAATTGTGCCGTATTTTTTGCGAGTTTTACGGACGTAGTTTCTGCGCTCTTACGTCCGTAAAACTCGCAAGTGTGAAGCCGGCCTTACACTGGGCTCTTGAGATAAAGCACCATATTTACAGATATAAAACACACAGATCACGATCTATCATGCCATGAAACAGTATGAACAAATCTGACCATTGTAGAACTATTCCATCCCAGTCCAAGGTTCAGTAGTTTTGTACACCTGCCATATTATAACCTGTGATTACACGTCTATTATGCCCACCCTTTGACAAGAGCCTAGAAAATAATCTTGCTGTTATAAACTCCATTGAACAAAAAAAAAGCTCCAGCCGGAGATTAATTCTTTCTAGTGACCGCACGGATACAGAATTACGTACATATAATTATACTAATTACAGTCACACCTGACGCCTTCCCATAGGCATTGCTTGAGCTGACACCTTCCATGAGCAGTATGAAATGTTAGAATACAGTCCTGAAATTGAAAGGAGAAAGATCTTTTTTTTTTTTTACGTATTTTTAGTATTTAATTTGCACACTGGCGTTTGAATGAAATTATACACTGGCACCATCCTCATAAGACCAGTTATGTGCATAAACAGATACAGGGTCATAATAGGCACATCTGTATTGGGGTCTTTTTTAGGCCCCACACTGTATACATCTGCATTGCTGTGGTAGCAATGGAGCAAGCCCCTTCCTCTAAAGGGTTAATGGCTAGGTTGAAAAATAACAATTAGAAAAGACATTAGATCCCCTAAGAAATAGCATTAATTAATATATTCTTTAAAAATATAGGTATTAACAATATATAGAACAGAAACTCTCAGGGTATTTCAGGATCCAAGTCACCAAAAGACAAGCTTTACACAGGGGCCAAGGTTAAAAAAAATAAAAAAATTTATTGTTACAAAAAACATATAAAAGCATATAAAAGAGAAGTGAGACAAACAACTGGTAAGGCAAGTCCATGTGTGAATTAATATAGACTGATTATTCAAAAATTCAATATACGCTTATATGCACAAATTAGAGTATATTGCACAGGAGACCATAATGCATAAATCAAGAAAAAATGATTAAACCATGCCCCATCAATAAATTCTGATGTCCAAATGAAAACAGACATAAGCTCAATAGTAATACATTACAAAGTTGTTAATAATAATAATAATAGTAATAATAGGCTTGTTGATAAATGAAGGTATAATAGGAATTAAGTATACCAGACATGATGGTGTCCAGTGCAGAAAGATACCAGTACAAGAGAAAGCAACAGCAAAAAAAAAAGATTACCTAGCGTAAGAGTAAAGTGACAGTGCAAAGCGGCATACAATTGTGGCACACCAGGAGTTTGGGTACCACAGTAGTGCTGCCTTCCTCTCGGGGAGGGTAGTGTTATGCCTGGAGACAAGTGAGATTCCCTTTGGCAGGTTATCACACACACAACACCTTCCAAATCCAGGCCAGGAGGGGGAGCTCAAAACCCTGTTTTAGGGCAGCTTCCCTGGATAAAGATCCTGGTTTGGAGGAGGAGCTAGTTCAGTTTTGTACAGACAGTCTGTGAGCAGGGACAGACAGGAGATGAGCAGAGGAGAGATTCAGGGCTCAAGGAGGCTGAGAATAGGCCTCCGAGGAGTCAGTGCACAGAGACCGAGTACCGGGAGCCCGAGGCTAAAGTGGAACTACAGGACACTCAGCAGAACTGGAGGGCATAAGATCATACAGACATTGCCCAAATTACATCTGTGGCACAGTAGCATCCTGGAGCCTGGAGTCACCGTGTAGAGACCCCAGAAAGTACGGCTCAAGCTGCCTGCCATACAGGTACCTGTCCCAGGACAGGAGTAAGAACTGAAAGAAGTAGGACCTTGTTTGGAACACTTCAGGCAGCATGGGACTTTAGCAAGCGCAGAGTGGAAGGCTCTTAACCTGACTTGCCAAGGGGATTCCGCTTGTTTCCGGGATGCCTGGACTCCTAAGTACCTGTTGCCGGTGCCCTGGACTGTGGCCTGCCACCTTCAGTAAACCAGGTAAAGACTTTGCCACACTGTGTCCTCTACTTATTCGTCGGCATTCACCACCTTGCCACATATACCTTGGGAGCCCTGGGGACCCCGCTTCACCTGTGCGAAGTGTCACCATCACGGCTGCATCAACATCCCCCAGAGTACCCCCTTTAACTCTAGAACGCATACCCATAGAAATCTACACATTCACGCACCTGGGGCCTTTTAGGCCTGTTTACAATTATCATGGAATAACTCAAATAAAAATACTTTTCAAAGTTTATTGCAAAGTAAGGATGCATTCCCACTAGCACAGGGGTCCGCCAGGATGGGATTCCGTAATGGATCTGACCTCCTGGTGACCCCAGCTAAAGCTGGCGGATGCATACCTGGGGCCTCGCAGGCCTGCCAGGTTACTTGTTTTTCTGTAAAATTACTTTAGTTAGAATTTTGAAACTCTAGTTATTCCTCAGGTATAGTTGTTAGTAATTTCCAGTTGTTCATATATTTTTATGTTATAGGCATTTCGGTATAACAACCTTTTTTTGGGACTGCCCCATATTCACGCACCTGGGGCCTTTTAGGCCTGTGTGCAAATAACACGGAATAACTCAAATAAAAATACTTTTCAAAATTTATTTTACAATTGCAAGGTAAGGATGCATTCCAACTAGCGCTGGGGTCCGCCAGGAGGGGATCCGTAATGGATCTGACCTCCTGGTGACCCCAGCTAAGGCTGGCGGAATCCCGTCATTCCGGCAGCCTTAGCTGGAGTTACCAGGAGGTCAGATCCATTATGGATCCCCTTCTGGTGAACCCCAGAGCTACTGGGAACACAGCCTAAGATGTGTATATTTCAAAATATAATTATGTGCATAAAACAACAAAAAAGTAAGTAAATGGGCACTCCAAATATAGGCATTCTATATGCAATTTTGTTATGAAAACATTTTTTGGTTGTAGCAAACTTGGTGCAGGAATATTTATTTGGAACTTTACATATTCCCCCGACAATTCTCGCATATTATTTTTTCGGCTGAATGTTCCTTGCATACATTTTGTCCGCAAGTAGAACAGAAACGCTCCGATTTTCTTTCCTTCTTTGCTGGACAAATATAGCAGCTCTTTCTTTTTTTTTCTCTTTGCTGTGGATGTTCCAGAAAGCGTATTCCACATCGGATCATTGCCTCCGTAATTTGCCTTGATAAGCATATCATGCTGCTTCTCTCCATCATAGTAGGCATCAAAAGTTCATAACAAAGTTCTGTCAAAAATAGACGTCTCTTGTCTTTCCTGTTGGCATGGAATTCTGGATTAGTTTGACAATAAACAATGTAGCTATTGAGGGCTGACAAATCAAGGATATTGGAAAAAAGGGCAAGAGGCCAACGTTTAGTCTGCCTTTTGCACGAATACTCTCCAATTATTTCGTCCATCTTGTCGACACCTCCTTTTGTCTTATTATAATGCAGTATGATTTCAGGTTTTTTTTTCCTGACATTGGTGTCCATACTTCCATCATGATGCATTGTACTCAGTAATATCACGGATTTTTCTTTCTTGGCTTTATAAGACACCATTGTTGCTTGATTGCAGAAACCGAATACACTCTCGTAGATTGTTCACTGTGCATTGTGCTTCATGATTGAAGGAATTTCACGGCGGTTTGGCCTGATAGTACCAACAAGTGTAAGTTGCTTTTGAAGCAAAAAGTTGGCCATTTCATAATTGGTAAAGTAATTATCCATTGTAATATTTTTTCCTGAATTGAAAATTGGTAGAGCAAGTGTTTTTAGAGTGTTTAGAGAGTTTTTAGCAAGTGTTTTAGAGTCATAAAAGTTCTTCCCCAGCAACAATACAGACAAAAAGACTGAGTATCATATGTAAACCTAGTACAGGCCTAAAAGGCCCCAGATGCGTGAATATGGGGTAGTCCCAAAAAAAGGTTGTTATACCGAAATGTCTGTAACATAAAAATATATGAATAACTGGATATTACCAACAGCTATATACCTGAGGATTACCTAGATTTTCAAAATTCTAACTAAAGTACTTTTACAGAAAATAGTAAACAAGTAACCTGGCAAGCCTGCGAGGCCCCAGGTATGCATTCTAGGTTTAAAGCAGCGTCGGTCCCCCTGACCGAAAACCACAGGTGGTGTCACGAATAGACTACATAATACCAAATCCCTTTAATTGAGTCCCAGGGCCACAGACCGACCGGACCTGTTGCCGAGTACCACAGGCCATGGTAGGGCGACTCACAATGTATATCATTCTGTGTGCTTATAAGATAAAGTGCACAAGTGCTAGTGCGCCAGTACCTATTATTCATTTTAATGCAAAACTTCAGAAAAAAACATAAAAATGGGATATAAATAATATTACATATCTCAATATAAAAGAAAACTATAGATGAGTAAAAAAATTTGTCTAATGAATAAAGTGCAAAGAAACACAGGACACAACGCCTGTTGGTTCGAACAATATGGAACACAATCTGTATGAAGAAAGATAAAAAAAGTAAGACGAGAAGCAATAATTTAAAACAAATGAAAACCAGCAAATAATACCAGTCAGTCCAAAAAACAGCAAGTAAATGCTGTGAAACTAATATTGTACACAGGATCACAGTAGAAAAAAATCTACAAACACAGTCAAAATTTCCCAAAACATGTATGTGGATATAGAGACCCCTAACATCATTGGACAAGTAAGGCACTTAGCTGTTGTGATCAAGGTGTAATGGTATTCAATTTATATATCCATCTTGCCTCTTTTTGAGCCAGTAAGCATCTCCAATTGCCACTTCGAGGGCTGATGAGTATTCTGTCAATCCCTGTAATCTCCAGTCCCATGGGATCACAATTGTGCGCTATTTTGAAGTGGCGGGGAACAGGTTTTAGTTTGGAGGGATCATTTTCTGAAGTTGCGACGTCTATATCCAGGATATGTTCCCGTACACGTCTCCGGAATACACGTGTGGTCATGCCTACCTATAGAAAGTCATATGGGCACGTGGCATGGTACACAACAACTTTAGTGACCCAATTTATACTATGCATAATAGTGTAGACCTTGCTTTTAGTTGAATCAGTGAATTCTTTAGTGGTTTCAATGTTTTTACAGGCCCCACATTTCCCACATGTGGAGCATCCCGATGCTGGGCCTTTAGAGCCAAATAGATATCTCAAGGAGACACCCTTGTGATAACTGTGTACCAAGTGATCCTTCAAGTTTGGTGACCTTCTAAATGTAATAGCTGGTGAGGGTTTTGCAAATTTTGATATACTGTTATTAAGCAATACCACTGGCCAGTGTTTTGTAAGGATTATCCTCATTTCGTCACTGTGAATTGAAGTCCAAGTATGACTTGACAAAGGCCACTCCGGCCGAAACGTTGTATTTCTCAGATGGCAGAATAAATATCGTTTTGGATACTATTCACCCAGTATGGATGCTGCTCTTTTTTCTTCTCTTGTGACACACAGATCTACATCTCTGGACCAGATATCACCACCCTACTAACCAGAATCCCTCAATGTCTGTCCGCTATTTCATCCTTCTTCTCCGCTAGATTTCTAAAACTTAACATGGACAAAACAGAATTCATCATCTTTCCCCCATCTCACGTAACCCCACCCCCAATGAACCTATACATTACAGTAAACGGCTGCCTACTCTCCACAGTCCCACAATCTCGCTGCCTCGGGGTAATCCTTGACACTGATCTCTCCGTCAAACCACATATCCAAGCCCTTTCCACTTCCTGCCACCTTCAACTCAAAAATATTTCACGGATCCGTACATTCCTAAAGCAAGAATCCACAAAAACCCTAGTCCATGCCCTCATCATCTCCCGCCATGACTACTGCAACCTCCTGCTCTGTGGCCTCCCCTCGAACACTCTCTTACCCCTCTAATCTATTCTAAACTCTGCTGCCCGACTAATCCACCTGTCCCCCCGCTATTCCCTGGCCTCTCCCCTCTGTCAATCCCTTCACTGGCTCCCCATTGCCCAGAGACTCCAGTACAAATCCCTAACCATGACATACAAAGCCATCCACAACCTGTCTCCTCCATACATCTGTGACCTCGTCTCCCGATACTTACCTGCAAGCAACCTCCGATCCTCACAAGATCTCCTTCTCTACTCCCTTCTTATCTCCTCTTCCCACAATCGTATACAAGATTTCTCTCGTGCATTACCCCTACTCTAGAACTCTATACCACAACATATCAGACTCTCGCCTACCATCGAAACCTTCAAAAAGAACCTGAAGACCTACCTCTTCTGACAAGCCTACAACTTGCAGTAACCACCTGGATCGCCCCCGTAGGGCAGTGGGGTACTCAGAGCCGGACCCTTCGGTTCTCAAAGGGGATGTGACGGTGGCTGACCCAGTCTGTGGCCCTCGGGACATCCGTTAAGAAAAGGGAAAGGTCTTTAAAGGGATAATGTTTGTGACGCCACCTGTGGTATTCGGTCAGGGTAACCGACGCTGCTTAGGGGTCCGCTGGGGTAATGTTATGGCAGCTGGATGGTATACCTTTCCACAGGTGAAGTATGTCCCCAGGGCTTCCCAGAGTGTAGATGGTGATGGTGTAAGGCGCAGTGAAGAATGAGGACATAAGGGTGCAGTCTCTTTACCTTTTTACTGAAGGTTCAGCATCCACAGTCCAGAGCACTAGATCACAGGGTAGGCAGAGTCCGGCCAGTCTGAAAGCAATTCCAGAGTCCCCTTATCCAGGTGGAAATCAGTAGCCTTCCTCTAGCGCCTGAGTGTTGTAGTCCCTCCCTGCTGAGCTTCTCGGTGAGGTCCTCACAACTGTTGTTGGTGTTCTAGATGTTAAGTCTTTCTCTCTGTCCCCCAGATGGATAGGAACAACCAGTATGACTGATGGCCTGAGGCTTTTTACAGGGACCCTGTCACGCCCCAGCCCCCACAAGTTGCTACCGTGCCTCCTGAGTATAAGGTCGGGCAGCCAATGTGGAATTAACTGTCCTGCCAGTCTCTGAAGTAAAGCGTAGAGATCCTTACTCCCTCGGTGTTCTGGCTACCGGCTTCTGCGCCTCAGAAGGAGGCAGCCTTTTACAGGGCAGAACTCCTTCTGGTTTCCTCTCCTGTGTTATGACTTCGTTTCTCACCCGCTACAACACAATTCTCTTTGAGTCTTTTCTTAGGATGCTGCCGCACGTCGGGCAGGCGCAGCTCTGTGGCCTTCTATCTAGGCCTCTGACAGGATCCCACCCCTGTCAGAGACCACTCTGTCTGCATCTCTTAGATGTTCCTCCTTCCCCCTGTCTGCCTGTCAGGTGCTGCCTGGGTGAAGCCTAGTCAGCTTCTGCCTAACTTCCTATCAAGCCCACCAGTTTTACCTAATTGTGAGGAGTACCCTACTAAATAGGAGCAAAGCTCCCCCTGGTGGACTGGAGTGTGAAGTGTGGTGTATGGTTTGTAATACCTGGTAAAGTGATCTCCTTTATTGCCATCAGACGTAACATCACTCCCCCTGGTGGAAGAATGACAATTACTGCAACGACCAGGACCCTGGGGCGCTGCACACCGATCGCCAAAACCGCCGCATGACCAGCTCTACCCTCACCTATTGTATCCTCACCCATCCCGTGTATCTTGTGAGCCTTCGCGGGCAGTGTCCTCTCTCCTACTGTACCAGTTGTGACTTTTATTGTTTAAGATCATTGCCTAGTTTTTATTATGTATACCCCTCCTCACATGTAAAGCGCCATGGAATAAATGGCGCTATAATAATAAATAGTAATAATAATACTGAAGCAATCCCCCTGCCTGATTGATGCTTTTATGACCTCAATCACATAGAACGAGATACATCTGACATCTCCCCCATGTTTCAGATACACATGCCTGGCAAGTAGTGTTTCCCTGCAATGTCTCACGTCCCCAAGAGGTGTTTGCTAACGGTTAGTTTTAGCTACTTATTCCATTGGGCACGTGCATGTGCAGAGATACACCACTCCCTAGGTCCGGCAGTTGGCAGATTCACCACTCGCCAGGCATGTGAATTTGAAACACGGGGAGATGTCGGAGTACCCGGAAGGCATTGCCCTAACCACCTTAAGTTGGTGGCACGTGTGCCACACTTTACACACAAAACTTTTTCTGGCCATATGGAGAGAGATTGTGGTCTCCCTCCGTTCGCCTGATGAACCCTGAATAACGCAGGGAGAAACGTGTCGGAGCTACTAATGATAAGTGTCGATTGTTTCTTTGTATCACTCTATATTGTTAGAGAGCCAGCTGCGTGTGTCTGATATGGGACAGGCAGACAATAACTCTGATCCTGCTATACACAGTTAGGGTACCGTCACACACTGCCATTTCGATCGCTACGACGGTACGATTCGTGACATTCCAGCGATATCGTTACGATATCGCTGTGTCTGACACGCAGCAGCGATCAGGGATCCTGCTGAGAATTGTACGTCGTAGCAGATCGTTTAGAACTTTCTTTCGTCACTGGATCTCCCGCTGTCATCGCTAGATCGGTGTGTGTGACACCGATCTAGCGATGCGTTCGCTTGTAACCAGGGTAAACATCGGGTTACTAAGCGCAGGGCCGGGTTACAAGCGTAAAACTAAAAAAAAACAAACAGCACATACTTACATTCCGGTGTCCGTCAGGTCCCTTGCCGTCTGCTTCCCGCACTCAGTGACTGCCGGCCGTAAAGTGAAAGCAGAGCACAGTGGTGACGTCACCGCTGTGCTGTGCTTTCACTTTCACTTTACGGCCGGCAGTCAGTGAGTGCGGGAAGCAGACGGCAAGGGACCTGACGGACACCGGAATGTAAGTATGTGCTGTTTGTTTTTTTTTACCTCGGCATCGTTGGTCGCTGGAGAGCTGTCTGTGTGACAGCTCCCCAGCGACCACACTACGATTTACCTACGATCACGGCCAGGTCATATCGCTGGTCGTGATCGTAGGTAAATCGTATAGTGTGACGGTACCCTTAGTCTAATATGGAAAAATATATAGATAGGTGCCAAGTTTTGTTGTCTCCGTGTCCCCTGGGGATTGGACTAGAAAGAATGAGGTATCCTGGAGCTACAATTTTGTCTTTTTGTTTTGAATCAGAGACATAAAGAATACGACACATCTATATATGGTGGATAATCTACCCAAATTAGTTACTTAGGGCTGCTAGTGTACTCCCTCCCCCTGGGAATCGGACTAGTGGATTCGGAGAGTTTCTAGAGCATCAACCTCTGTTCTTTACTCTGAATTTAAAATATTGATAAATTGACAGCTCCACATATGACATACGGTCTACTCTTCACTAGTCCTCTTAGATCTGTCTTTTATCTTTTGAGGACCGAACCAGAGGGATTTAGAGAAGATTTGTCTCTTAGGCTAGGTTCACACTACGTTAGTGCAGTCCGTTCAACATATCCGTTAAATGGACTGCACTAACGCAAGTACCGGCGCTTGCACAGCGCTAGCGCAGATGGAGCTTCTGCTAGCTCCATCTGCGCTAGCGGCGCGCTAGCAGTGACAGACCCGGAAACGCTGCAAGTGGCGTCTCGGGTCCGTCACTCAATGACGGCACATCGCTAGCGCACGGCCATTGTGGGCATGCGCTAGTGATGCGCTCGCCATTGCTTTTAGTGGCAGCGTTAATGAACTACGTTACACCGCGTTATGCCGCGGTGTAATGTAGTCCGTTAAACGGGTTCACACAACGCAGTGTGAACCCAGCCTTAGTAGGGTCACTCTCAACCTGAAATAGGGCTACATAGATGCAGGAAAGATGTATATCTTGGTCCCGTGTTATTACCCCATAGATAGTGATCAATCTAGCTGACAGGTCCTCGTATGGTACCCAGTCTGCTTTATGCCAAGTTGCCTGTGATTTGTCCTTATCCCCTGGGGATTGAACTAGAAGGATTCAGATAATTCTTTTTTTTCCCTCTACATAGTCTGAATTTGAAGCATTGATGCGGTGCAGGTTCCATACCTAGTGTATAATTGGGCCTTTATTGGACCTGATATTTTTTGGCTGATATATTTCAATATATTTTAATTTCTTCACCGTCTGTGAATAGTTAGACTCTCATAGGGTATGTACTAGAGCGGTTAAGTAGACCGACGTTGAGCAGGGGCGCCATTTCGTAAAATACTAAGGTGCCGACCTCCACTGCCAGTTGGGTTGAGAGGAGGGGAAGGACAACGGATTTCATAGGTCTGTCATCCCTGTCTGGAATAATGAGATCAACCCTACTGGATCCTAAAATATCCTGAGAGTTTCTGTTGTGTATGTGTTTACTGTAATACCTATGAGTCCTATATTTTGTAATAATATATTAATAAAAGTTATTTTTTAAGGATCTAACGTCATCATAGGTTGAACATTAACTCCTAGGTTATAGGCTATGTTCACATGAGTTTATAAAAAAAATAAACATCCGTTTTATCCAGTAAAGATTAGAATGAACTATTTTTCATCTGTATCGTCATCCATATGGTATCTGTATTTATACATCATCAGTAGACAGTATAAAGACCAAAATCTGTTTTCTAGCTTAAGATTAGCATTTTATCCATAAAAATCAGATGATTTGTGTGGGATTCGGTTTTTTTTGCAGCATCCTTAAACATGAATGGGTAAGACTCATCTGACATACGGAAAAGACTAGCGCATGCCACCAGATTTTTCAGTCCGTGTGAATAAAAGCAGTCATCTGAACAACCCTATTGAATGACACTGGTTTGACTGCTGCCCACTTTTTCACTTTGTATCTGCCTCTATAAGTTTGGAATATGTCTGCCTTATTGTAAGTTCTGGACAGGAGGCCTATCGCCAAACTGGACATAGCAGTCCATTTACGGACCATTAAGTACGTCTTTGTAAACCCGTAATAAAGTTTCCTATACAAATTAGTGCCACGACAGACAAACCCACCCATTTTAACAAATCCAGATAGCCATCTAATGTGTATGGGTTTTCTCTTAACTTTCACCAGACATATGTTGTCAAGGAAAGATGAATTGGGCATATTGAATTTCGGAGAGCAATTTTTGTAAAATTCGAGTAGAATTCAATTGGACTCAAAATTATTCCATCATCTCTATTGAAGAGTGCATCTGCAAAAAAAAAAGTGACAATTAGTCAGTGAAAGCCACAGCAGCGGAAGACTGAACCCTAAAGCTTGACTGTAAAGAAGTGTGCTCTATTAGACATGGTAACAAGATTGGTGTCGGTCAGGGACTAAAGGTACCATCACATTTAGCGACTTTACAACGATAACGATAGCGATCCGTGACGTTGCAGCGTCCTGGATAGCGATATCGTTGTGTTTGACACGCAGCAGCGATCAGGATCCTGCTGTGACATCGTTGGTCGCTGGGAAAAGTCCAGAACTTTATTTCGTCGCTGGATCTCCCGCTGACATCGCTGAATCGGCGTGTGTGACGCCGATCCAGCGATGTCTTCACTGGTAACCAGGGTAAACATCGGGTTACTAAGCGCAGGGCCGCGCTTAGTAACCCGATGTTTACCCTGGTTACCATTGTAAAAGTAAAAAAAAAATACACTACATACTGACATTCATGTCACGCTCCCGTTATATAGATGATGTTTTGTTTTTGTGGGGGGGAACGACCCAGCAGCTCGAAGAATTCATGAACCGGCTTAATGATAATAAACTTAATATCAAATTGACATATCAATTCAACCATCTACGCATTGACTTCCTGGATGTCACATTTGAGATCGATGAGGCACGTCAAATTCAGACGGACGTTTACAGGAAGTCTACATCAGTCAATGCGTTGTTACATGCCGGTTCAGCACATAATCACAGCACAATTGGGGCCGTCCCGGTCGGACAATTCCTGAGGATGAGGCGGATATGCTCCACTGATAACAGATTCCTCGCACAGGCGGAGGACCTGAGGGGACGTTTTGAGGCACGTGGATACAGCCGTAGGTCCTTTAAGCGGGGGTTCGAAAGAGCCAGAAGGACACCACGGAGGGACCTGCTGTACCCCAAGAATAATAAACGGGAAGCATCAACAGAGGGAGATAGGGTCCGGTTCATTACAACCTACAACCATGAGTGGCCGAAAATGCGAGAAATTTTGAATAAACACTGGCCGGTCTTGCTTACGGAACCCGCACTAGCTTCGGTGTTGGGAGACTTTCCATCTATGACTGCCAGAAGATCACCCAATTTGGCTAACCTTCTGGTCCGGAGCCACTATGTCCCTCCTCCCGTGAACCCATTTGGCACTAGGGGTCCAGTGTTGGGCTCCTTTAAGTGTGGTCACTGCGTGGCATGTGTCAATATCATACGAACCTCAACCTTCACATCTTCGGATGGATCCAAAATATATGACATTAGACAACACATTACATGTGGTACGTCTAATGTCATATATTATGCCACGTGCGGATGTTCTCTGATCTATGTGGGACTCACGTCCAGGGAACTTCGGACGCGCGTCCGGGAACATGTCAGAGACATCCGCACCGCACGTGGGGCCACTGATGACTCTGACCTGAAGACACTCCCCCGCCATTTTAAACGATTCCATAATTGTGATGCGGGGACTCTTCAGGTCAGGGGCATCGAGTGTGTGCACGTTGGGGTCAGAGGTGGTAATTATAAGAAAGTGTTAGCACAATGGGAAGCTGCTTGGATTGTGCGCCTTAACACCCTGACCCCGAATGGGCTCAATGAGTCCCTCAGCTTCTCCTCCTTCTTGGGATAAATTTGTGTTTCAATTTGTATTTTTTCCTACCATGAATATTCTCCTCCATTTTTTACCCATGTTGGGTATTGTCTCCTACTGCATTCCTGACCAGCGCCCTGATCTGGGCCTAAAATGTGGGTCCCGCTACGGGATTCTTTCTGTTTTAATATGTTTTTATTCACTTTATTTCTTTTTCATTATTTTCAGTGTTTACATTATTCCCATTATCTGCTCCGACTCTCAGGACTTTTCTTCTGGATGGACTCCCATACACATCGGACCTGCATATGCGCTGTACTTCCAGCCAATGTGTTTATCCCTATGCATCTTTATTATTGTCAGCCTTTTATTCATGTTTTGTGCATTGTGGTATGGCCGGGACTGTGTTATATGTATTGATGCATATGTCTTATATATCCAGCAAAACTCCCATTAGGGGTGTATCGGTTTATTTAAGCTACATGCACTTATCATAACTGGCTGGCTATGGTGCGCATGCGTCGCTTGTGGTCTCCTTGGTTCCCGGTCCGAGCGGCGTCTCTTATGCCTCGCGCAGGCGCTGTTGGGGCTTCTTCCCTGCGGCGTCTGGGCGATGCCTGACGCCGTCTCTGACGTGGGATGGGATGCCTCAGACGCGCATGCGCCGCTTACTCGGCTGCCATTGGTTAAGGCACCCCACGTGGTTGGTCACATGGGGATGTGTCCGCACTATTTGAAGGGTCTTTTTGCGGTCTAGAGCACTTCCCCTTGAGAAAGCAGAACACCAGCGTCAGCGAAACGCGCGTCGGGGATTTCCTTAAATCCTGCCCGGTACACCCTGCCCTCCTACACTCTATTGGTAAGCGCTGCCCTGTTGCTAGTACTTTACTCTGTGGGGGGTATACTAGTTACCCACAGGAGTGACATGGTTTATGTTTATAGCTGCTGCCTGAGTGTTACCTACCTATGGGATATTTATATTCGGCAGGGTGCTTACCGGTGGTGACTCACTTCCCATTTTAATCATCCTTTTGTAATATTTAATATATATTTATGCACTATTTGCCTGTGAAACAATAAATTATATTTTGCACCATTCTTTTGCTCCGTTTCTACTCCTGTTTCCTTATGGTCTATATGGAGTTAGCTTGCCTTTTTGGTTGCGGGTTCTTTCAGCGCTATTTAGTGCTTTAACTTCCCTGCTGATATGTTGCCTAGTTTTGTTATTATATACTTACATTCCTGTCACGTTCCCCAGCGTCAGCTTCCCTGCATCCCCCAGTGTCAGCGCCGGCCGTAAAGAAGAACACAGCGGTGACGTCACCGCTCTGCTTTCCGGCCGGCGCTTACACAGTGCAGGGAAGCTGACGCTGGGGAACGTGACAGGAATGTAAGTATGTACTGTTTTTTTTTAAACTTTTACAATGGTAACCAGGGTAAACATCGGGTTACTAAGCGCGGCCCTGCGCTTAGTAACCCGATGTTTACCCTGTTACCCGGGGACTTCGGCATCGTTGGTCGCTGGAGAGCTGTCTGTCTGACAGCTCTCCAGGGACCAAGCAGCGACGCTGCAGCGATCGGCATCATTTTCTAGATCGCTGCAGCGTCGCTAAATGTGACGGTACCTTAACACATTGCCAGTGTGTGAGTAGATCACAGGAACCTATGTTACAAACAACAAACTCCTCTGTGATTGTAACCACCAAGTTTGTGGCCTCTTGACTTGAGAGACCCTGTAACAATCAAGCTCATTACCTCACCATGAGTAAAGTTTTGTAAATCTGTCTCATGCCTGGACTCATCACTATGAGGGGAAACCATTTATTATCAAGCGTCACTACATCTTTAAACCTTGATTTATCAAAATCTTCAATTTTCTTGCTGGTCTTAATGAGGGGGCATGGTGGATCCATAAGCTCCTGATTCATGAAGAGGTGCATGGCGCTTCATGAATCTGGAGCATCTGACAAGTTGCGTGTGCCTCCGCGCGTCATATCAGAAATTTTACTCTGAGTTTCTCTGAAAGTTTTTGACTTTTCTATGCGTTTACATCAGAATTCTGATGTGTAAATTTTGTTAAACCAGAATCTTTATGCATAAAGAGGACACACCACAAGGATTTTAGCAACAGCCACCTATTATATGCACATTCATTTATTACTATAGGAACTGCTGACCAGCTTAGTGTTTCTGAATTGTGCTTATGGTGGTGTGGCTGCCTCCATCTTGTTCTTAGAACACTTTTACTCAGTCCCAATTTCTCAAGACCATAATGGCATACTACACTGCTCAAAAAAATAAAGGGAACACTCAAATAACACATCCTAGATCTGAATGAATGAAATATTTTCATTGAATACTTTGTTCTGTACAAAGTTGAATGTGCTGGCAACAAAATCACACAAAAATCATAAATGGACATCAAATTTATTAACGAATGGAATTCTGGATTTTGAACAATACTCAAAATCAAAGTGAAAAATCAAATTGCAGGCCGGTCCAACTTCAGTGGAAATGCCTCAAACAAGGAAATGATGCTCAGTGGTGTGTGTGTGGCCTCCACGTGCCTGTATGATCTTCCTACAATGCCTGGGCATGCTCCTGATGAGGCGGAAACGGTCTCCTGTGGGCTCTCCTCCAAGACCTGGACTAAAGCATCCGCCAGCTCCTGGACAGTCTGTGGTGCAAAGTGACATTGGTGGATGGTGCGAGACATGATGTTCCCGATGTGTTCAATCGGATTCAGGTCTGGGGAACGGGCCGGCCAGTCCATAGCTTCAATGCCTTCATCTTGCAGGAACTGTTGACACACTCCAGCCACATGAGGTCTGGCATTGTCCTGCGTTAGGAGGAACCCAGGGCCAACCTCACCAGCATATGGTCTCACAAGGGGTCTGAGGATCTCATCTCAGGACCTGATGGCAGTCAGGCTACCTCTGGCGAGAACATGTGCAGCGCCCCAGAGTCCTGGTCGTTGCAGTAATGTCGTTCTTCCACCAGGGGGAGTGATGTTACGTCTGAAGGCAATAAAGGAGATCACCATACCAGGTATCACTAACCACCCAACACACTTCACACTCCAGTCCACCAGGGGAAGCCATGCTTCTATCTATTAGGGCACTCCTCACAATTAGGTAAAACTGGTAGTCTGGACAGAAAGTTAGGAAGAGGCAGAGGAGAAGCAGACTGAAGCTGAAGCTGGCTGGAGTGAGAGGGAGCCAGATGCAGACTGAGGTCTGCGGAGAATGAGGGTGTAACGGGGTCTAACAAGCTGGGGTACCTCTTTCAGTACCACCCCGTGTTTCAGGAGGTCCACTCTGCTTTTGCTGGATTCTGAATAAAGGACGCTGGCTGGAATTCCTTGGTTACGTGAGAGCATATAAAAGCTGACTGCTACCCCATGTATTTCCAGTCTAAAAGAACTCACTTTATTTACAGCACACAGAATATATAACACAGATACACAGGGCAGGCCAATAGAAAAAGCAGGCCAGACATACATTACAATAGCCGCAGGGGGCCGGAGCCTGCTGATATTTACTGAGGGAATTACAAAGGTGGGGGAGGACGGAAGGGGGATATCTTGTCCTCTCTGCCCAGGGGCGCAGCCTGTGGACTGATGCATTTCACATGGAACCTATTATACATAATATATACTGCATAACATATTCTTGGTGCTGGGGGTTCTGTAACACGGCTCCCCTTTTCAGCGACGCGATCGGCATACACAGTCTGATCCCTAACGGATCGGTTTGGGGATGACCGAAGTTTATGGGGTTGGTACAAGTTCCGTTTGTCGATTTAGTCCATCGGCATTACCGTTTTGTTTGCCGGGTCTGTAGTGGATGGTGAAGTCCAGAGGTTGTAGCACTTAACTCCACCGCAGTAATCTGGCGTTGTCTCCGGAGACCCAATTAAGCCAGACTAGGGGATTATGGTCCGTTAGGAGGGAAAACTGTCGTCCATACAAATAAGGTTGTAACTTTTTGAGTGCCCATACTATTGCCAGGCACTCCTTCTTGATGGCCGCATAGCTCACTTCACGGGGCAGTAGTTTCCGACTCAGGTAAGCTACCGGGTGCTCTTGGCCGTTCGGCCCGACTTGGCTTAGTACTGCCCCCAATCCAAACATAGAAGCGTCTGTGTGAACAAGGAAACGTTTAGTTGGATCGGGTTCGGTCAATACAGGGGTATTGGTGAGGGCGTCCTGTAGCTGGCGGAAGGCTTCCTCACACTCTGGGGTCCAGGTTACCTGGCGGGGTTGGTTCTTACGGGTCAGATCAGTGAGTGGCTTGGCCACGCTGCTGTAATTGGGAACGAATTTCGTGTAATACCCCGCTGTCCCTAGAAATGCCATGACCTGGGTTTTAGTGCGTGGGGTGGGCCATTTGGCTATGGCCTCAATCTTGGCTGGTTCTGGTCTCTGTTTCCCACTTCCCACCCAATGCCCTAAATACTGAACCTCTGCTTTGCCCACGTGAAACTTGTTTGGGTTCAGGGTGATTCCGGCCTTGTGGATCCTGTCTAATACTGTCTCTAGGTGACTTAGATGCTCTTCCCATGTCGCGCTGTAGATGGCGATGTCATCCAGGTAGGCACACGCATAGTCCTGGAGACCATCCAGAAGCCGGTCAGCCAGCCTCTGGAAGGTCGCCGGGGCAGTCTTCATCCCGAATGGCATAACTCGAAACTGGAATAAGCCAAACGAGGTGACAAATGCCGACTTGGGAATAGCATCAGGACTAAGGGGAATCTGCCAGTAGCCTTTGCATAGATCGATGGTGGTCAAATACTTTGCCCCTGCCAGCCGGCCTAACAAGTCATCCACACGCGGCATGGGATACGCATCCGTCACTGTTTTCTCATTGAGCTTACGATAGTCTACACAAAACCGTGTACTCCCATCCTTCTTGGGCACTAACACTACGGGGGATGCCCAGGGACTATCTGACTCTTCAATGACCCCTAAACGTAACATCTCTTGTATCTCTTGTCGCATCCCTTCTCTTACAGACTCAGGGACGCGGAAGGGGGGTTGTCGCAGGGGGGTTTGATCCTGGGTCTCAACCTTGTGTTGTGCCAGGTGAGTGTACCCGGGTTTCCCCGAAAACATCCTCTGTCGCTGCCTCAACAACTCCTCTGCCTGCTGTCTCTCCCGGGGGCCTAGGTCTTCACCCAAGTGTACCTGGTCCCATGTTTTAAACTGAGTCCTCTCCCCTAAGACATCAGGCAAGGGAAGTCTGGCTAAATCCTCTGCTTCAGGTGCACGGATGGCCACTACCTCTTCAGGGCGCTCCCGATAGGGCTTCAGCATATTCACGTGGAACATGCGGATAACCCTAGGGTCGTCACAATCGGCGACATTATAGGTGGTGTCGGCTATTTTCCCCACTACCTGGTAGGGCCCCTGGCATGGAGCTTGGAACTTGTTCTGCCTAGTGGGCTCTAACACCAGGACCTTCTGCCCTATTTCCAAGGTGCGCTCTCTGGCCCTCCGATCGTACAATACGCGCTGGCGCCGCTGGGCCACCTGCATGTTCCCACGTACAGCCTGGGTCAGCTCCTGTAGGCGGTCCCGGAATTCCAGCACATAGGGTACAATAGGTACCCCTTCTATGATGCCCTCCCCTTCCCAGTGTTCTATCACTAAGTCTAGGGGTCCCCTTACCCGTCTCCCGTATCCCAGTTCGAATGGGGAGAACCCCGTGGATTCTTGGGGCACCTCTCGATAGGCAAACAGGAGGTGAGGCAAGAATTTCTCCCAGTCCCTGTAGGTCCTGGTAAAAGTCCCAATGAGTTGTTTTAACATCCCGTTAAAGCATTCACACAACCCATTGGTTTGCGGGTGGTACAGGGTGCTTCTAATGGACTTTACGCCGCACAGCTTCCACAGTTGGTTGGTCACCTCTGCTGTAAACTGGGTACCCTGGTCTGAGATAATCTCCCGGGGAAATCCAGCCCGTGAGAAAACCTGGAGCAGGGCAGCCGCCACTGTCTCTGCCAGTATGTTAGGTAACGCAACCGCCTCTGGATACCGTGTGGCATAATTTACCACTGTCAATATATACCTTTTCCCTAACAGACTGGGTTTGGCTAACGGCCCTATCAGATCGACCGCTACTCGGCTAAATGGTTCCTCCACAATGGGGAGGGGGCGTAATTTGGCCTTGCATCGATCTTCCCTCTTGCCAATGGGCTGGCAACTGTCACAGGTCTGGCAGTATTGACGAACATCATAGGTTACCCCCGGCCAAAAGAAGTATTGTGTCAGACGATGCCTGGTGCGGCTGACGCCGAAGTGCCCGGCCAAGGGTATGTCATGAGAGATTCGCAGTAACTCCTGCCTATACTTCTTGGGAACTACCAGCTGTCATTTTATAGTGGGGCTCATCCCTGTGTAGTGCTGCTCTGTGATCCGGTAGAGGAGTCCCTGCTTCCATATAACCTGTTCCCCTTCCCTTCCCCCTCTCCCCTCCTGTGCCTATCCACAATATCCCTCCAATGAAGGATCCTCAAGTAACTCCCTCTTAAATTCATCTGGGGTGGCCCAAGAAATGTGTCTGACTATGGGAATACGTGTAGGGCTGGGATGTCTTACCTGGGCCTCCTCTGAGTGTGATTCCGCCTCCGCAGCTCGAGCTTGTCTCCGGGTGGTCACAGGATATGTCCCCAGTTCAGGTGAATCCTGGCAGTGGGCAGTCGATGTATGGCTCCCCCTGCTGCACGGACTGCCACTGTCCGGTCCGTCTTCTCTTGGTCCTGGACGAGATGAGGCTTCACAAGGGTCAAAGTTGCTTCGGAATCTCTTAGTCCCTGCATGCATTTCCCATTAACCCACACGACATGTCGATGCTGTTGTCGATTATCTGCCCGGGATGCCTGCACGGGGTCTACTTCATGCAGCACTTCCTCCATGTCTTCCACCACTTGGTTAGTTGTAGCCCCCAATGCCCGGTCAGCTTCGCCTTGGTAGCAGTGTACAGCAGTCCGGCGGAAGGTAGCTGTTCCCGCCTTTGGCCACTGGGTATGCTGAGTCCGGTTGGGACATTGTCTTTGCAGGTGGCCCAGCTGACGGCAGGTGTGGCATCGCGCCCCAGGGGAACTGTGGTAGGCCGGGTTTCTAGCTGGTCCCCCTACAATCTTCGGTGGTTTGGGGCCTTCCAGGTCCATGGGCGGACCCCTAGTGACCATCTTTGATCCTGACAACTGCCTCCTGGCGTCATGATGTTCATCGGCCAGACGAGCGGCTTCCTCAAGAGTCATTGGCCTCCTGTCCCGAAGCCATTCCTGTGTCTCGGGGTTTAGTCTATTAAAGAATCGTTCTAACAAGAAGAGCTGAAGGGTGTTCCCCTTAGTGGTTGCTTGGCTCCCTTGTACCCACTGTAGCAGTGACCGCCGTAATTTACAGGCCCATTCAGCGTGGGTATCGGTTACTCGTTTTATAAGTCCGCTGAACTTTTGGCGGTATGCCTCTCGTGTCAGCGCATACCGGGCCAAGATCACTTCTTTGATCCTCTCATAGTCCATACAGTCCTCATCAGGTACCGTGCGATAGGCGTCCGCTGCCCGGCCTGTCAGCTTGCTGGCCAGAATCTGAACCCGTTCCTCCGGCTTCACTTGATGAAGGGCACACTGCCGCTCAAAGTCCTGCAGAAAGCCATCAATGTCTTCCTCTGCCTCCCCCAACTGTCGGAAGGCATTATACTGGATCTTTTTGTGGCTTACTGTTGAAGGTACCTGGGCGGAAGCCAGAGCTCCCCCTGCTCGCTGACTCTCCTCTCTCCGCTCTGCCATCTCCATCTTGGTCAGCTCCACTTTGGTCCGCTCTGCCATCTCCATCTTGGCTAGCTCTATCCTGGTCCGCTCGGCCATCTTTTCCTTCAGATCAGTACGCACATCAGCCATCACCTCTCGTATGATCTCTACTGCAGGGTTTGGGCCATAGAACGCCAGTCTGTTCTTTACCTCCCTCTGGAATTCAGTCTCCTCCACGTTCACATTGGGGGGCGCTGCACTGTCGTGTTCCATGATGGCTGCTATCAAATCTGCTTTTGTTTTGTTGCTGGCGATTAACCCTCGGGCTTCCACCAGATCTTTTAATGTAGTCCTCTTTAACTTCTGGTAGTTGTCTTCCATTCATTCCTTTCCTCCTGTAGAAGGGGTATTAGATCCCGCTGTCTGCCACCAGTGTAACGGGGTCTAACAAGCTGGGGTACCTCTTTCAGTACCACCCCGTGTTTCAGGAGGTCCACTCTGCTTTTGCTGGATTCTGAATGAAGGATGCTGGCTGGAATTCCTTGGTTACGTGAGAGCATATAAAAGCTGACTGCTACCCCACGTATTTCCAGTCTAAAATAACTCACTTTATTTACAGCACATAGAAAATATCACACAGATACACAGGGCAGGCCAATAGAAAAAGCAGGCCAGACATACATTACAATAGCCGCAGGGGGCCGGAGCCTGCTGATATTTACTGGGGGAATTACAAAGGTGAGGGAGGACAGAAGGGGGATATCTTGTCCTCTCTGCCCAGGGGCGCAGCCTGTGGACTGATGCATTTCACATGGAACCTATTATACATAATATATACTGCATAACATATTCTTGGTGCTGGGGGTTCTGTAACAGAGGGTCCATGGAACTGCGCCTGCCCCACGTGCAGCAGCATCCAAAGAAAGAGACATCAGAAGGGAATTGTCTTGTAGTGAGTGAGAAATGAAGTCATAGCAAAGGAGAGGAAGATCAGAGGAAGACCAGCCAGGAGTAGGCTGCTTCCTTCTGAAGCGCAGAAGCCGGTAGCCAGAACATCGAGGGAGTAAGGATCTCTATGCTTTACTACAGAGACTGGCAGGACAGTTGATTCCACGTTGGCTGCCCGACCTTATACCCAGGAGGCACGGTGGCAACTTGTGGGGGCTGGGGCATTGTAGGGTCCCTGTAAAAAGCCTCAGGCCATGAGTCATACGGTTTTGTCCTATCCTATCCATCAGGGGGACAGAGAGAAAGAGACATTACATCTACGATAGTTGTGAGGACCTCACCGAGGAAGGCTACTGATTTCCACCTGGATAAGGGGGACTCTGGAATTGCCTTCAGACCGGCCGGACTCTGCCTGCCCTGTGGTCTGTGCTCTGGACTGTGGACACTGAAGCCTTCAGGAAAGGTAAAGAGACTGCAACCTTGTGTCCTCGTTATTCACTGCGCCTCACACCATTCATCATCTACACTCTGGGAAGCCCTGGGGATACACTTCACCTGTGGGAAGATATACCATCTAGCTGCCATAATATCACCCCAGCGGACCCCTAAGCAGCATCGGTCACCCTGACTGAATACCACAGGTGGCGTCACGAACACTATCCCTTTAAAGACCTTTCCCCATTTATCAACGGACGTTTCCCCTAGGGCCACGGACCAGGTCAGCCACCGTGACATCCCCAAAGGGCCCAGCTCCAAGTACCCCATTGCCCTACTGGGGGGGTGATCCACATGGAGGGCTGTGCGGCCCTCCAAAGAAATGCCACACCACACCATTACTGACCTGCTGCCAAACCGGTCATGCTGAAGGATGTTGCAGGCACCATGTCGCTCTCCACGGCATCTCCAGACTCTGTCACGTCTGTCACATGTGCTCAGTGTGAACCGGCTTTCATCTGTGAAGAGCACAGGGCACCAGTGGCGAATTTGCCAATCCTAGTGTTCTGTGGCAAATGCCAACCATCCTGCACGGTGTTGGGCTGTGAGCACAACCCCCATCTGTGGACGTCGGGCACTCAGACCATCCTCATGGAGTCGGTCTCTAACGTTTTGTGCAGTCACATGCACATTTGTGGCCTGCTGGAAGTCATTTTGCAGGGCTCTGGCAGTGCTCCTTCTGTTTCTCCTTGCACAAAGGCTGAGGTAGTGGTCCTGCTGCTGGGTTGTTGCCCTCCTATGGCCCCCTCCATGTCTCCTGGTGTACTGGCCTGTCTCCTGATAGCGCCTCCAGCCTCTGGACACTACACTGACAGACACAGCAAACCTTCTTGCCACAGCTCGCATTGATGTGCCATCCTGAATGAGCTGCACTACCTGAGCCACTTGTGTGGGTTGTAGAGTCCGTCTCATGCTACCACGAGTGTGAAAGCACAACCAACATTCAAAAGTGACCAAAACATCAGCCAGAAAGCATTGGTACTGAGATGTGGTCTGTGGTCTCCATCTGCAGAACCACTCCTTTATTGAGGGTGTCTTGATAATTGCCAATAATTTCCATCTGTTGTCTATTCCATTTTCACAACAGCATGTGAAATTGATTGTCAATCAGTGTTGCTTCCTAAATGGACAGGTTGATTTCACAGAAGTTTGATTTACTTGGAGTTATATTCTGTTTAAGTATTCCCTTTATTTTTTGAGCAGTGTATATTTCTTAGATAAGCAATTCTTTGTGAACCATCGGAACACAGACAAGCATGCCTGTTTCCAGATGGTTTGGGGCAACATAAAATAGCATTACAGGTTACAACGAAAGCAATTGTTACCATCCACCTCTCGTGTCTCCTCTTTTCCTCATAGTTTGTAAGCTTGCGAGCAGGGCCCTCATTCCTCTTGGTATCTATTTTGAACTGTGATTTCTGTTATGCTGTAATGTCTATTGTCTGTACAAGTCCCCTCTATAATTTGTAAAGCGCTGCGGAATATGTTGGCGCTATATAAATAAAATTATTATTATTATTATTATTATTATACATGAGGAACTCAGGTAGCAAAATGTGCTCTCCAACTCTATGGAATGTGTTGTCCATGTAAGACAGCAAGATAGGTACAGTACATGTAAATGATATACAGAGGAAACACAGGTAAATAAACAATATTTCAATATGTACTTCAGTGCCCCTTACATGCAAATGGATATATAGTCTAGAAATAATAAATACATTTCCTTTTTGTCAATTATGCAGGCAAATTTTTCAGATGCCATACACACCCTGACAATCCTATATGTACGGTATGTACAAGGTTGTAATATTAAAGTTCACTCAACCTACAGACATGACAATAACCCTGGACTTTACTGGTTTGTTAAATAATAAAAAATACACTGGACAAAGGTTCTGTAAAACAATTATTGTTACAGAAAATTCCCTTGACTGGATATAATTAAAATTTTCCATTTTCAGGCTATTTTGCTTCATAGCTAATTTTTCACTGCCGTCATGGTTAACCAGTGTTTTTACAAAGGGTTTCACATTTGACAGATAAACTAGGCTTACTGAACTTATTACTAGAGTTGGGCAAAATTTGAGTGGAATTGAAGTCTTCTCCAGAATGCAGATTTTTTTTTTAAATTTCTCAAAATGGCTGCCAGCAGAAGGCTGGCAAACACTTAAAAAGTTTTTTTTTAAATCTCATACTCATCTCATTGGTCTCCTCAGCTGCACACCTTCCCCTGTATGGTGCCTGATTCCTCTTCTTATTGCCGCCTAGGACCTTTTCACTCTAGGTTGGGGCATCCGAGCCTGGGAAATCTCTGTGCATGTTGTAAGGTCACAGCGACTTGAGCCGCAATCTTATGTCAGCCACTTTAGATTAGGACTTTCACAGCAACTAGGCCTGGGATGTCCCTACGCATGCGCAGAGACATCCCGGGCCTAATTGTGACCTAGAATGAAGATGCAGGGTGTTTCAGCAGACTACAGCGGTAAGAAGATCCTTATAGGGGCTGTAAGCGGTGAAGTGAGTATTGGTTGCTTTTTTTCACATCTTATGTTTATTAAACTTTGGGGTGAATTCGATTCCTACATGCTGGACCACACTGGGGCTCATGCATGAGATGGAAGCCACTTTTACATCAGTAGAGCCTCTTTTTGATGCTCCTTAGGATTAAGTTGTAAAAGTTACTTCAAACTTATACATACACCCTAGTGTTTTTTTTGGCAAGTCAGAATAGAAATCACATGAGTGAGAAGAGGAAAGGAGTGTTGCTGGAAACTGGGAAAAACAGATGTCATGGGATTACCACAACAGAGAGGAGCCAGAAGACCACAGTGTCTGATTGCTCCTACTCCTGCGCTGAGATGAAGCACTTTTCCTTCATTTTAATGGTGTTTATTTCTTTTGGCAGAACAGGGGTTAATCGGCCGTGTTGGAAACGATGAGCTCAGTTACCACTTCTATCCCCTTTATAATCTGGGTCCTGATTAAAACCCATGTCAGAGCTAGCTTTTGCTGCATGGCTTGGAGGAGAGTGTTCATATGAGAACGAGTTTTGGAGGAGTTATCTGTGATTGTTGCATGGTTTTTAAGTGTGGTAATTCCCTTCTCTTCTCTACTTTGCTTTTTTCCCCATCCTCCACTCCCCGGTGTATTCCTCTGTTATATGTGAGTGAATATTTGTATGCGTCGTGTTTTCAGTTTACCCTTACACTCCTTGAGAGAAGTTATGTCGCTTATCCATGTTATGTAAATAAAAGCTTATAACCTGACATTAAATTCATCCATTGGTTGTATAAATTATTCTTTTGAAAGCTGAAACCCTCTGAAATGTGGTTTAGGTTAAGAAAATAAATTGGCATCAATGCAGAAATGTTGATCAGTTAATGGACACAGAATGGTCAGATTTTGGCAAGACAAAAGTTTTGTCGCCTGGTCATATAATTCACCCAATCCTAGTTTACAAACTCACCTGTGCTCAGTAAATGATCGGTTAATTAGTGTGTGTGTGTGTATATAAAAAAAACCCAGCACCCCAGACCTTCACTTGAACTGCAACTTGAGCTCTGATAACATGCCAAAAATCCACCCTGCGACCAAGCCTGGATTATCAAGAGGCTGAAGACCAGATCTACTGCAGAGGTGGCTGGCACCTTTAATGTGTCTCAGCGTCAAGTGTGAAGAATTAAAAAAAGATTTGAAGAGACTGGAGATGTGTTTGACAAGCCCAGGTCTGGTAGACACCGCAAGACAACTGCTCAGGAGGAACGTTTGTTGGTTAGAAAATCCAAAGCAAGCCCTTCTTCCACTGCAGGAGAGCTCCAACAAGCCTGGTCACCTCAAGTCCCTGTGTCAACGAGAACAGTTTGTAGGATTCTGTCTCGAAATGGCCTCCATGGTCAAGAAGCCAGCACTAAACAAAAGGCAAATAAAAAACCGTGTGGCATTTTCAAAGTCTCACAGCCTGCTAAACAGATGGACGCAGAATAGTGGCAGAAGGTGGATTTCTCTGATGAATCTTCAGTAGAATTACACCACAGCCACCGCAAATACTGCAGTAGACCTACTGGAGCCCGTATGGATCCAAAATACACCCAGAAAAGTTAAATTTGGTGGTGAAAAGATCATGGTCTGGGGTTACATTCAGTATGTGGGTGTGCAAAACATTTGCAAGGTGGAAGGCAATATCAATAGCCTAAAATATCAAGAAGTATTAACTACCTCTTATATTCCAAATCATAAAAGGGGTCAAATTCTGCAGCAGGATGGTGCTCCATCTCATACATAATCTCTACAACAAAGTTCCTCCAGGCAAAAAAGATCACAGTTCCCAAGGACTGGCCAGCCCAGTCACCAGACATGAACATCATTGAGCATGTTTGAGGTAGGGTGAAAGAGGAAGCTTGGAAGACAAAACCAAAGAATCTAGATGAACTCTGGGGGGCGTGTAAGACTGCATTCTTTGCTATTCCTGATGTCTTGAATAGTATGAATCATTGTTGAACCCCATGAATGCAGTCCTTCAAGCTCATGGAAGTCACACAAAATATTAGATATGACTCTAATAGCACCACAACTTTATTCGCCAATGTTATGCAACATATATTTGTATTTTAAGTTAATTTTAAGTTAATTATTTGTTTGAATATTACATTACTTTCTGTGGGTGACAAAACTTTTGTCTTTTCAAAATCTCACCATTCTGTGTCCATTAACTGATCAATATTTTTTCTGCATTGATGCCATTTTATTTTCTTAACCTAAACCACATTTCGAAGGGTTTCAGCTTTCAAAAGAATAATTTATACAACCAATGGATGAATTTAACATCAGGTTATAAGCTTTTATTTACATAACATGGATAAGCGACATAACTTCTGTCAGGGAGTATATTTGTGCAGCCTTGTTTGTCAGGTTGATGTTTTGAGGTGCACAGTAGCACCCCTCTTCCCTGGGTGAGGGAAGAGGACAGACGGAGGGCTAACTCAGGAGATAAGGCAAGGGTTGCGGACCCGGCATCTTCACCTTTAGAAGTATCCTGGGTAATAGGGTGAGCTAGGGTACCCCCTAGTGTTAGGAACAGGAAAGGAGCCCCTGATCCCAGGACACCCAACAGCTGAGTCGTGATAACAGATATTAGTAGTCATATTAACACACTTACACTATACTGCACATGTTTAGCTAATACAAAATGATTGAGCATGTCTTTTTAAATTCCAGTCGCCTCCTTTTTAGGATATGTTTACACATGGTGCTTTTTTTTACATTCTTTTTTGGTGTTACAGAAAAATGTGCCAAACGTGTAATATTTACCTTTTTGCATTATGTGCAGTAGATATTTAATCACTATGTGTTATGTGTACATGCATGCACACCTAACACATGTATATGTATGTACATATCTTACATAGTCTTGTGTACATGTATGTACTTTGCACATGTGTGAGTCATGTGTTAATGTGTGTAAAATGTGTTAAAAAAAAAGACCTTTCATTTGAATTTTTTATTTGAACTGAGCACCTCCTATGATTGGTGCTGCCCCACTAATCCTGGGACCGTTTTCTTTTGCTTCTGTGCCCCTCCGTTACAAAGTTAAAATAGTTGACATTGACTTTTAGGATGTTACTTCCAATAGGTGGCACTATAGGTCAAGTTCTCTTCCTCTCTGAAAAGGCAATTTGTATATTTAATTTCCCAGAGGAACATGCATGGCCTGTAAGTCTCCTTACATTGACATGTCAGGTATGTCTCTCTCCACAAGGGTAGATGTTACCCTGCAGACCCCTGGGAAAATAATGGAAAATAAATTTTCCAGCATGTTGATTTGACTTGTCTTTCGTGAATGCATACTGGTTGTCAGTTAATATATACTTCTCTGCTATAGACTTTGGCAGATAATCACTTGTAATTCCTTAAAAAAAATTGTACACCCTAATGTCAAAGTTATTGTATGGTCACCTTCCAAACCTCTTCAAATATCAGTATCACATCAACCATCCTTCAATATTGGGGCACTGATCCTGTTACAAGAGAGTCAAATTAGATGAGATACAGTGGTCTGGAAAATTACTGAGCTCAACTCCCTCAATACCTGTGGATGAATGTCATCCCAAGTGGATCTGGGGCTTATCAATATTTTATTTACTCAGATGCAGCCGTATTTCTTCTAGTATTCAACTAGCTCATTAGTTAACATAGGTAAAAAGTAAATTTTCAGTATCTCAGCTTTTCTTCTCCTGTACAGTTATATTCCTATGATCTGTTAAAGAGCCAATATAATTTATTTCTTCATTTCTCATCTAGTTGTGTTTTCCACTTTTAACAATTTTTATATTTTTTTAAAATGTCTGTTCTACATTAGATCCTATCCTTGATGCATTATAAATGATCAGTAACACTCCTCTAACATCGTTTACACTTGGTCTCTCTCTATAAAAATGAATTATTTGAGAGACTTCATTTTTTGGACATGTATAGCCCAATGGCACCATTCCAGTAACGTGTAAGGCTACGTTCACATTTGCGTTGTTGGGCGCAGCGTCGTCGACGCAACCAACAACGCATAAACACAACGCTGCGTTTTTTGACGCATGCGTTGACATAAACTAGCAATGTTCATGAATTTTGGCGCAGGGAAAACGCTACAAGTAGCGTCTTCCGTGCCCTGTCTGGTGCTTTAAATTGCCGCATGCGTCGTAAAATGCAATACAACGCATACCGGCGCATGTCCATGCGCCCCCCATGTTAAGGATAGGGGCGCATGACGCATGCGTCGGTATGCGTCGACGACGCTGCGTCCAACAACGCAAATGTGAACGTAGCCTAATAGGCTCTTTATGCTTTGTACTTATTCTGGGACGATACTCTGTGGGAACCATATTTTAGCCTTAATAGAAAAGAACTGCAATTTCTTATAACGATAAAAATAAAATAAGTAAAAGGTAATCTCAGTGTTCATGTTCTCTCCATGCGCTCAACAGTCCTGAAGCTACAGAAGTTATTCCCGGTAGCTAGAATATTTAAGGGGAGGGTGGAGGCTTTTTACCGGTTGTACAGGTTTTATGGGCAGCTCAGACATGGTCTCTGGTGCTTTGGCATTACGGCTTACCGTTTGAATGCACCTTTTGTTTTACATTGGTGGAGGTTTACAGCTTCCCAGGGCACTGAAATCATCACCATGTTCTTATTAATCCCTTTATATATTTTATAACAAATCCTTTTTCATGGATTATTAATGTTTGAAAATGCATAAAATTAATTTTATAACTGTGCTGGGGATCAATGAGTGACTAGTAATTAGGGGCGTTTTTTTTCCCCAGACTAATCGTCCCATTAATCATATGCCCCAGTTGTCATATGTGACATGGTTTGCAACAATGGTGTCACTGCCAGCTCTTCGCACATCTTTGCCTTCCTGGCAATGGGAAATTAAGCTAGTTGTATGTTCCCCGTCTTCATTTGCCCAGGGAGGCAGCAATAACGCAGCATTCAACCAGCCATTCACCTTTGCAAATCTCGCGGCTGGCTATGTCACCACTGCCGCCCTGGACATGCACAGTGCGCCAATGAACCTACGCCTGGCTGCACTGCGCATTCCCAGGGAAGCAGAGATTTCCGAAGAGCCAGTGGTGATATCACTCTTGTAAACCATGTTACTCGTGACAACATTATTAGCGGGATAATTAGAAAGACCACGCCCTCATGACTAGTCATCCACTTATAAAAAATTAATTTTAGGAATATTCTAAATCAGTACACCACAAAATAGGTTTATTAGAAAGTACATAGAATGTTAGAGTTGGATGGGACCTCCTGGGTCATCGTGTCCAACCCCCGACTCAATGCAGGATTCACTAAATCATCCCAGACAGATGTCTGTCCAGCCTCTGTTTGAAGACTTCCATTGAAGGAGAACTCACCACCTCTCGTGGCAGCCTGCTCCACTCATTGATCACCCTCACTGTCAAAAAGTATTTTCTAATATCTACGGTAATCAGTATCTTCTCCCTTTCAGTTTCAATCCATTGATTCTTGTGTTTCCATGTGCAAATGTGAAGTAGGATGATCCTTCTACATAAAGGGATCAATAAATACATAATAGCAAATTTGGGAGGGGTGGACTGAGGAAGGTGACAGGTAATCTTTAAAAGGAACCTATCACGTGAAAAGACACTATTAACCTGCTGATATGTTTTTGAGGTTAATCTGCAGGTTAACCCCTTACCGACATTGGTCATATAACTACACCCATGTCGGACACCCTCCCTTCGATGTGGGCTCCGGCTGTGAGTCCACATCTTTCCTGAGACATAAGTAAAAAAAAAATGCTTTTAAAAATATAAAAAAAAGTAAAAAAAATATAAAAGTTTAAATCACCCCCCTTTCGCCCCATTCAAAATAAAACAATAAAAAAAATCAAACATATACATATTTGGTATCGCCGCATTCAGAATCGCCCGATCTATCAATAAAAAAAGGATTAACCTGATTACTAAATGGCGTAGCGAGAAAAAAAAGTCAAAATGCCAGAATTACATTTTTTTGGTTCGCCGTGACATTGCTTTAAAATGCAATAACGGGTGATCAAAAGAACGTATCTGCACCGAAATGGAATCATTAAAAACGTCAGCTCAACACACAAAAAATAGGCCCTCACCCAATGCCAGATCACGAAAAATGGAGATGCTACAGGTATCGGAAATAGGCGCAAATTTTTTTTTACAAAGTTTGGAATTTTTTTTCACCACTTAGATAAAAAAGAACCTGGACATGTATGGTGTCTATGAACTTGTAATGACCTGGAGAATCATAATAGCAGCTCAGTTTTAGCATTTAGTGAACATGGTGTAAAAGCCAAAACAAGTGTGGGATTGCAGTTTTTTTGCAATTTCATTGCACTTGGAATTTTTTTCCCGTTTTCTAGTATGTGATATGGTAAAACCAATGGTGTGTTTCAAAAGTACAACTCATCCTGAAAAAAACAAGCCCTCACATGGCCATTTTGACCAAAAAATAAAAAAGTTATGGCTCTGTGAAGAAGGGGAGCAAAAAATGAAAATGTAAAACCAAAAATATATCTGGTCGTTAAGGGGTTAATGGCTTTCTGGATCTGGCCAACTTAAAGCCCTGAAGCCCCTGACACTGACTGACAGCCGGCCCTAATGCTGAGCGAGCTGTCAGTCAGTGTCAGAGGCATTGTTAAAGCCACTGCTCTCTATACACAGAGCGTTGACTGAACCCATTCTGCCACCAACCCCATAAATGAAACCCAAAAGCTGCTGGTAGGAATGAAGTTTATTTCCTCCTGACAGCGGCGCTCTCAGTGCGGGTGCAGAGCAGGTTCAACACGCTATTAACCTGCATCTTAACTCCATATCTGCAGTTTAATAGCATTTTTTTCATCTAAAAAATTTTTATTGCGAAACGCGCGTCGGGTATGGTGGACTCCTGGACTCTCTCCATTGTTTATGGTAATTGTATGTTCTCTTATGTATTATATTAGACACGCATTCAAGATGGTTGTATTTGGACATTGTGCATGTCGGTATATATCGTATATTTAATTTTATTAATATTCAGCACATGCTTGTCCTTTTTGTATGCAGGTATTTATATATTTATTCGTTCATTAGAAGGCTATAGCACTGGCTAGCAATAACTTAATAATAGCCATCTTGTGTCCTTTTTTCTCAAATTCTACCATCCATTTACCTTAATGAGAGTTCTATTTATACACAGGTATTTATATTTTATTAGTAACTTCCAAGTTTGTCCATCTTTTTTCTGTGTTTGCTGTTTCTCACCTTTGCCTGTTTTGGCTTTTTATGACCATGATTGGTCTTGTTTTTGTCATAAATAAACATTATTTTTATATTATCTATGTGTGGTGCCTTTCTTTGAAGGTGTATTTGCATTTTTTTCATGTGACAGGTTCCCTTTAACTCTCAGCACCCCTGCTAATCAATTGATCATTTTTTTTACCAGTCACAGCATCATACATTTTCTAGTGTTTGTGCTTGGTATTGGGGCTCGACTTTATTCACTTGAATGGCAAATAATGGTCGCAACCATTACAGAATCTTTTGAGCTGAGATTGGTGAGCGTTCTTGCGCCTTGGATCAGAGACACCTACTGATATGATATTGATGGCTTATCTAACACTTTAACACTTTCATGAGACTAAAGATTCAAGTCCCGAAAATTTCATTTCGGCATGGAAGTAAAATGTGCACAATGTGTACTGTAACTACTATATTGTTCCCCGAGGCAGACCCAGGTTAGTCCAACTTAAATGTCTTTATTTTGGCAACTTACAAAAATAACTCAAACTTTATCCTTTCTTTCGCAGCCGGACCGTCCATAACAGTCTGTATCAAATCGGATGCCATGGGCGACTGCAACGCCACATAACTTGTGGGTGAGTCAATGGCTTTGCTTCTTCTGGCTCTTGCTTGTGTTTAGTCTCACACAGACTTGTTCTGCACAGAGCCTCCTGCTCTGATACTTGCAAACCAAAAACTGATACACCCAAACCTTAACTGAACGTGTAAATGAAAATTCTGTACATGGGCCACTCCCAAGTGCCGGAGTGAAGGGAGAGATCTGCCCCATTACCATCCTACAGATCTCTCCAAAAAAAAGTTCATGACGGGTTTCCCTAAATCTGACTTGGTCAAATAGTTTGACCAAGTCCACATTTTATTTTATTTTGTATAGTAGCCACAGCTTTGGTTGTAATTACAATGCACTCCAGCGTGTTTCGTGTGAACATCCTGGAGGACACATAATGACCCTCTTATATGATTCCCCTCACTGCCTCACACTTGGCATATTATCCGGAAACATCAGCATCTGCACGAGCCTTGGTGTGTAATGTTTGTAGAAGTGGATGGTCAATTTATGACTTAATATATAATGTGTATGACATAGTTTGCTCATAGTAAGTCTTTCATCTTTATAACAAATTCTATTTTAGGTTTCAGTAAAGTCCTGAAACTTTGGGTTAGGGTTAACCATAACCCTAATTTTACAAGATCCATGCTCTACTCTTACATCTATTATTGTGTGGAAAAAAAACAATCATGGCCAAACCTCCTTTTTAAGACTTTTGTTTCTTCAATACAATTGATAAATAGGTGTATTGTATGCATCACATAGAATATTTGCACAACACATAAAGGTAGGTATCCTATTGCTTTCATTACAGCTGTGAGTGTTCATGAAATTTCCATACCTGCAGCAACATTCTAAAATTCTATTCATTTGATAGTAAATAGAAATAATATAAATAATTCTATAGAACTGTGAGCATCCAAACTTAATTCAATGGGCGGCAGAAAGCTAAACAAGGGCTCTTTGACACAGTGGAGCAAATGCTTCATACACTAGAAAAAAAAAGAATAAACTTCTTCAAGCTTGTTAAAACTGCATGCGTCTCAAAACATTTGAAATATTTTTAAATGTCCTAATGTCATTCAAAGAAATCTATGCTCGGTATGATGACATGGAGAAGTCAATATCTGCGCTATTTTCTAAAGATGTTAGCTATACCCCACTTTACAAACTTTAGGGTGACATAAAAAGAAATGTTGCAAAATTTGCAATTTTCTGGAGCTACTTTCATTTTCTCTGCAAATTTTAGAACTTTTGGGGGGCAATTTTGGAGGTTCAATTTACTCCAAAAAATTGTGAAATGATTACCGTTAGACAATTTTCTGTAGAAAATTGCAAATTTTCTTTGCATTTATTTGAGTTACATGTTGGTGACTTTTCTGTTATATCTCTGAGCATTTTTTGGTCATTGTCAATAATGTCAATAGTATTGGTACTAATTTGTCTCCCTTTTACTAAACTCTTGCCTCTCCATTCCATCCAGAATGCAGTAGCCGGTTGTGATGGTGTGATATGTTATGTGGGTATCATTTTGTGTATATTTATACTTTACTGATTTTCATACTGTTATCTTGTTGACCTGTATCATTCCGTGTATTCCCCATATTGTCTAGAGTCTCAATTACCTTCCAAAAGGCTGATCATTGGATTAGCTCACTTAAGGTACCGTCTCACAGTGGCACTTTGGTTGCTACGACGGCACGATCCGTGACGCTCCAGCATCGCTCCAATATCGCTCCAGCGTCATACACTGCTGTCACACTTCGCAATGCACGACGCTGGAGCGATAATTTCATGACGTGTTTGCGATGTGGAAGCCGTTGGTTACTATGCGCACATTGTATACAATATCGTGCACACCTTTGTTACACCATGCGATCATGCCGCCACAGCGGGACACTAGACGACGAAAGAAAGTTTCAAACGATCTGCTACGACGTACGATTCTCAGCGGGGTCCCTGATCGCAGGAGCGTGTCAGACACTGCGAGATCGTAACTATATCGCTGGAACGTCACGGATCGTGCCGTCGTAGCGATCAAAATGCCACTGTGTGACGGTACCCTTACTGTTTGCAGCCTGACTGTATCTATGCCTCTTGATGAACCCCCTGTAGTGCCTTAATCCCCGAGGCACCTTTGTCAGTTCTAGGAGGCCTGAAAACCACCCCAACCTGTCTGACTACCCCTGGACATAAGGAGGGGGCTGGGGAGGACAGGAACTGGGAAGTCAGTTCATGTGTGGTGAGGACAGGGTTTAAGCCATTTGATGAGGTTTCTGGAGATGTGGAGGGGTTCTTCAAGGACTTTGAGCAGCAGTGTGCTGTGATGGAGGTGGGACTCCTGAACGGAAGCATGGTGGAGGCTTAGCGAACCTCTGACTCACAGCGGATTATAACATTGTAAAGTGGACTATCCTGGATTACCATGATATCACCCCAGACTCATACAGGGCCAAGTTCCGAGACCTTCCCTGCACCACTGGGGGATCGTATCGGATGTATGCACATAAGATGTCACAGGCATGTCAGAGATGGCTGGAAGCAGAAGACGCCTTTACTGTCGAAGATGTTATACAGGCATTCCTTATAGAACAATTTCTTGCCAAGTGCCCCGCAGAGGAACGGGAATGGGTTCGGGAGCGCACGCCGTGTATACCGTGGATAGAGCTGCAGCCCTGGCCGATGAAGGCCTTACTATTCGACAGCAATGGACAAGGCTTCTGGACAATAAACAACGGCCTGCTCCCGCGCCCCGTCCCCCTCCGATTATATCTGCCCTTCCACCTAGTCGCAAGCCGATGACAATCATGCTTGCCCATCCTGGGCCCCAACAGTTCCGAACTCAATCTGGGAGTATCACAGAGAGATGTTATGGGTGTGGGCAACCTGGACATTTGCAGTCTGGCTGTCCCTCATGGATTCGGAGGGAGCGCAGCCCCACCTCGTCCAGTGCATCTTGTGCACTCCATCCTGCCTGAGGAAGAGCTACCACCACCCCTGGCTGATAATTGGATTAGCTCACTTAAGGCCCCTTCACATTAAGCGACGCTGCAGCGATACCGACAACGATCCAGATCGCTGCAGCGTCGCTGTGTGGTCGCTGGAGAGCTGTCACACAGACAGCTCTCCAGCGACCAACGATCCCGAAGTCCCCGGGTAACCAGGGTAAACATCGGGTTACTAAGCGCAGGGCCGCGCTTAGTAACCCGATGTTTACCCTGGTTACCAGCGTAAAAGTAAAAAAAAACAAACACTACATACTTACCTACCGCTGTGTGTCCCCGGCGCTCAGCTTCTCTGCACTCCTCCTGTACTGGCTGTGAGCACAGCGGCCGGAAAGCAGAGCGGTGACGTCACCGCTCTGCTTTCCGGCTGACCGACGCTCACAGCCAGTACAGGAGGAGTGCAGAGCACAGCGCCGGGGACAGACAGCTGAAGGTAAGTATGTAGTGTTTGGGTTTTTTTACTTTTACGCTGGTAACCAGGGTAAACATCGGGTTACTAAGCGCGGCCCTGCGCTTAGTTACCCGATGTTTACCCTGGTTACCAGTGAAGACATCGCTGGATCAGCGTCACACACGCCGATCCAGCGATGTCTGCGGGAGATCCAGCGACGAAATAAAGTTCTGGACTTTGTTCAGCGACCAACGATCTCCCAGCAGGGGCCTGATCGTTGGTCGCTGTCACACAGAACGATTTCCTTAACGATATCGTTGCTACGTCACAAAAAGCAACGATATCGTTAACGATATCGTTATATGTGAAGGTACCTTTACTGTCTGTAGCCTGACTGTATCTATCCTGCTTGATGAACCCCCTGTGGTGTCTTAATCCCCGAGGAACCTTTGTCAGGTCCTGGAGGCCTGAAAACCACCCCAACCTGTCTGACTACCCCTGGACATAAGGAGGGGACTGGGGAGGACAGGAGCTGGGAAGTCAGTTCCTGTGTGGTGAGGATGGTGTGAACACAGCACGTCAGAGAGAAAGGGAAACATATGGATTTTTTATCCTCTGCTGGATTATTGGACTCTCATCTCCTTGGACATTTTATCCTGTTACTGAACTACATTCGTGTTTTGGACAATTGTATCCTCAGTGTGGTGGAATGTTTATGGACCAACATGGGAGGCGAGTATAAGCTTTTAATTTTATCGGCACCAAACATATAGATCAAGGAGTGGTTGTCCTAGTAGTCGACAACCCCTTTAATAATCTGAACCTCCCACTCCCGTCTACAAGACTTCTCACATGCTGTGCCACGTCTCTTGAATGCACTGCCACAGACAATTCGATCAATTCGTGAAACCCACAGTTTTAAGCGTGCATTAAAAATGCAGTGTTGCGAGATAACTTGGAGCTATAGAAATAGAATTATTGTTAATATTTTACACCATTGTTTTATCAGTCATTTTCTCAGATTCTATTGGGGTGTTAAGTTTCTCTTTTATGCAAGCATGAAAATTAGAAAGCACTAACATGGAATTTGGATGGCATCAGAGCGCTATTTTTTTCTTGGTCCCCTAGATTTACTTTTGGTCAGCTTGTTCCATGATCTGATCAAAATCAAACATGTCTCAGTGTTTTGGTCTGGAAAATTACGTAGACATGTGAACACATCTATAGACTTATAGGTACAAGTTCTGTCTTTGAAAATTCTGGATAGAACTTGTGAGACCCTGACATCTGAAAGAGGCCCGAAGGCTAAGGTGTTACATAACATAGCATGGAAGTCATCATGTAGCAAATTGGCAGGCACAACCTACATATAATGATTAGGTGCTGAATGCTCGCATAGCAAGATACAGGAAAGAAATATATCTTGGTACCATGTTAGCCAGTAGATAGAAAAATATTTAGAATTGAGAGTCCTCAGTGGTTGATACCTTTTAATGGCCAACTGAAAAGATGGTAATAAATTGCAAGCTTTCGAGACTACATACATCTCTTCATCAGGCAGAGACTAAAACAAATTCTGAAGAAACACATATTTATGCACAACATAGTATAGAAAAAAAAAAAAGGGAAAAAAAACATAGATAAGCCAGGTGACATGAAGCAGAATTACCATGGGTGATAAACAGTTACGTCCATAAATATTGGGCCAATTCTAAGATAAAGATTGTTTTATTGTCCTGTGATTAGGGTCTCTGTTGTGGTGACCCTTCATGGTCTGAGGGGCAAGTTCCTTACTTGATGTAAAAAGACATAAATCCGTGTGACACATTCATTCCTGCATTTTGAGTGTCAAAGGTCGTCATCAGTTTATATTCCTAGATTCTTCTGTCTCTCTGGGATTTGAAATTCCCCTTTAGCACAAGTAATTTCATGTCCATAATGTTATGATTTGGGAGACAAAAATGTATTGCCACAGGTAGATCCATTCTTTTTTCTCTTATTGTGTGGCGATGGGAGTTCATCCTTGTTCTCAGTTTCTGCCCTGTCTCCCCCACATACAGACCCCCAGTTGGACATTTAGTACAAATAATTAGGTACACCACATTAGAAGTGACGCAGCTGAAAGTACCTGGTATCTTGTAGTCCTGATGTGAGTTGGGGATCTTTATCTTGTCCGTGGTCATTATAAATGGACAGGTTTTACATTTTTTCTGGTTGCACGGAAAGGTTCCTGCAGCTGTTGGAGAGGACAGGGAGCTCTTGACAATGATGCTTCTTAGTTTTGGGGGCTGACTAAAACACAGTAGTGGGGGGTCTGGAAAAATGGATTGTAATTGGGCATCTTTTTGCAGTAAAGGTTGTAATTTCCGTGCAGCTCCCCTTAGCACCTCCAGATTTGGATTGTAGGTAACTACTAGAGGTACCCGGTTATTTTCTTTAGCTTTGTAATGTAGCAGGTGATTCCTTGATATTCTGGTGGCTCTTGTGATCTGATTTTCAATTGTTCTTGGATGGTAGCCCTGATTTCAAAAAGGTCTTTCTGAGGCAACCAAGGTGTTCATCCCTGTCCATGGAGTTGGAACATATACGATTGTATCTGATGGCTTGGCTGTAGACAATAGAGTTTTTTATGTGTTTTGGATGGAAACTGTCCCATTTAAGGTATGTTGTATGGTCGTTTGGCTTCTGATACAGGGATGTCTCTATTTTATTGTTCTGCAGCTTAATGATGGTGTCCAAAAAGTTAATTTCAGTGCAGGAGTAGTTGAGTGTCAAGTTGATGGTAGGTTGAAATTGATTAAACTGTTCATGGAACTTCTTTAGCTGCGGCTCAGACTCCGTCCAGATGATTAAAATGTCATCAATGTAGCGGTAGTACGCCAGAGGCCTGATGGGACACGAGGACAAAAAGTCGCTTTCAAGCTTGGCCATGAAAAGATTTGCATACTGTGGGGCCATTTGACTTCCCATTGCTGTGCCAGTCTCCTATAGATAGATCTTCTTGTCAAACTCAAAGTAATTGTGGGTGAGTATGAATTTTAAGTTTTAAGTTTCACCACAGAATTTGCATCAGTCCCTACGTTTTCCAGGAAGAATTTGCAGGCATTTAATCCATCCTGGTGTGGGATATTGGAGTACAAAGATTCCACATCCATGGTGGCCAGGATGGTTCCTTCTGGTAGAGGACCTATTGCTGATAGTTTATTCAATAGGTCAGTTGTGTCCTGAATGAAGCTGGGTGTATCCTTTACCAGGGGTTTAAGAAAACCCTCTACCCAACCAGATACCTGCTCAGTAAGGGTGCCCACACATGAAATAATTGGTCTTCCTGGGTTTCCAGATTTGTGGATTTTGGGAAGCATGTAGAATGTCCCTGTTCTTGGACTTTCTGGTATCAGGTCATAGGTTCTTCGGGCAGACAAGATACCAACTTGTTTAGTTCCTTGTAATAATCCTGTGTAGGATCCGACTCCAATTTTTTGTAGTAGTGTGTGTCCATAAGTTGTCTGTTTGCTTCCCTCATATAGTCTGATGTGTTCATCATGACTATTGCACCACCCTTGTCAGCAGGTTTGATGATGATTTCTTTGTTGGTTTTCAGAGACTGTATGGCCTTTCTCTCCTGGGCACTGACGTCGGATGCTTGTCTCCTGTTAGTATCTATGATGGTGGATTTTATCAAATGTCTGAAGGACTCTATATAGTTATCCAAATGAGGGTTGCGTCCAGGTGGAGGTGTCCAGTCTGACCTCTTCTAGCAAGACACATATAAAAAAAAGCAAAGAACAAGAGATGTACAAAGAATAGCAGTGCACATTGTGGGAATAATGAAATATACTACTTTATTAACATGTCAATGGCAAACACAAGGAAACACAAATTGTGAAAAAGACTTCAAAAATCACACGCGAATATCAAAACCAGTTCACCATGATAAGTGGCAAGAAATGCCCCCTATCTATTGTAAACAAGGGTCGTGGGCCAATAAAAAAAGTGTATATAAGTACCACACAACATAAAATGCCTTTGTGTAGTGTCATATGCATGTGTTTTACTAGTAAAAAATTGACTATTTTTCATCCAATTTGAGTTTTTTGTTCATTTGTTCTGTTTTTCACGGGCCTATTCGAAAGACAATATCGAATCAAAATAGCGCATGCAGTGATCTTCTCTAAGGATCAACTGTGGCCCATTGACCTTGATAGATCAGCATTCCATCTGAGTGCTGTCCATCAACAGTCGCATGTTTAAGAAGTATTCACATCAAAATGTTTATCCTATTATTATACTGCAATCATCATATTATATAGAACTGTGCACTTACAATTGCTCATTGTGATCGCGTGCGCACAGCTTCTGTGCCCGCAAAATCACCTGGACGTTCTCAGTACATCTAAGGCCGGTAAGTACCAGAAGATCAAGGTTTACGGAGTACGTCCAAGGTCGGCAATAGAGATCAGAATACAAGTCCGAGTACAGAGCAAGAACACACACTACTTGAACAAAGCTACAATAGGCAATGGTCTGACCATTGTCAGAGAGCTAAATAGGCCTTTAATCACCCAGAATGGATGACACCTGCAGGATATCCCACAGACCCAGCCATATAGGACGGCTGAGCTCTCATTCACAATACTAACACCTCTGCCTCAGATTGGGCAGTTCAGCCATCACTCATTATCCTGACATTCAAAGTGTCCATAGTACACCATTCCCATAGGGCGATCGAGCTGTCATTCAAAGGGTCCATAGTACACCATGAGTGGTGGAATTGTGAGAGTGGGAAGCTGGCTGTCAATCAGAATGACTTCGGCAGTCACGCCCCATTGACAGAGCAGCTCGGAAGAAGAAGAGCTGTTCTATTGACATGGAACAGCTGAATTGCCAGCAGGAGCGGTTGGTGACCGCTCTGACTGGGCGCTGGGTGCAACAAGCAGGTGGTTGCCTATTAGTAGAGATGAACAGCTGATTAATATTAGTTTCCATTAAACGCACTTAATCCAAAAGGATCTTAATGAAACTTGTACATTTTTGGAATCGATCCTTTCTATGTAGATGTAACGATGGTGTATATTTAAATAGGTATTTTTGCATAGAGTTTATGGAGGTGAATTCATTACATATTATAAGGATATAATGTACATGATTTTTATTATATTTATACCGTAATTTATAATACTAGCATTGAATTAGCTTTTCGATCTTAGTCTAAAATTTATGAATCTTGAATTTACTGTAGCTTACCCATATGTATGTGTCCTACAGTGACTGGTATTTTTCTATAGCGTATACATTAGATTTAGGTCTTTCGAGACGAATGCTATTTGATTTGTGATCTAGGACAACCAACGCATACACTAGACAGACGGACACCCCCCAAAACGTTGTATCAGTGTGCAAGACGCTCACTGTAACACAAAGTGAAAAATCTGATGATAGCCCAAATGAGGACTGAATTCCCACAAAAATGTTGAATATGGTGGATATCCATTTAGTTATCTGTTGTCCGCGCATTTTGACAGTGGGAGTAGAAATGTTGTGAATGTACTGAAGAAAATAGTGTTATGGGTTCTTTTCTCGAAAAGGGCAGATTGACTTGTTACACCGGCTATTACCAGACCTGCTAACAGTTATTTTTTTTTACCCCTGGGCCATTTTAGTACATGGTAAAGGCGTGGCGGAAACTATACACTGGAAGTAAAGGGACGGATGTTACACACTCGGGGGCATTGGGGCTGAAGTAAAAACCTGTATGATCCTGATATTATGATGAGCCTTACTTTAGCTCAGAAGTTCACACCCAGGTGCACACATTCTCTGGTAACCCACCTGACAGCTGCAGCTTGTACGGACTAGTGTCAAAGTTCAATGGCAGCAAAAGGGACAACAAGAAACTGTCAATCACTCTAGGTGAGAGGAGATTTCGTTTTGCGGAGTTGTCCACTACGGTACAACCCCTTTATACAGCTAATCTGTTCATCCTAAACTATAAATTCACATACCCACTTCCAGAACGGTGCCGCTCCTCTATCGTCTATCTATCAAATATCTACAGTATAGCAATGCTGGGAAGATACATAGCCGATCCAATCTGCTCTACGGCTGTGGTCTTCAGCTGTATTTTTAAAGAATATACCTGGTTATAAATGTGCCTGCTGTTTGGTCACTATGAATCAGATAATAATTTCCTTTTAAGACAGCACCCAGTAAGTCCACTTTTATCGGTTTTGTTTTGTATATGCTTTTTGGTTTTCGGAAAAACAAAATATCCTTTGTACTGTACATGTATTTTCTCTTTATTTTAAATTTGATATGTTTTTGTTATATTTTGGTCAGGACTCTATCAGTATTTATAGGAGGTGGGATTTTTCTTAACATAAAACAGAATGATCTACAAAAGTTCTGCACGTTCTAACTTAAATGGGAGATTCTATGTGGCCAATCCTAAGCCTTCTATATGGGCACAGAGGTTATAAGAAGTTGAATAAAATGATACCTTGATATCTGCGATCCAATGTCTTATTCCAGAGAAATTCACATTTTTCTTAATATATAAATGAGCTATTCTGTTGTGAATTCTGTGGCAGAGCTCCCTCCTGTGGTCACAAGTGGTACTTCGGCTGATTCTCTCTGTGAGCTTCCGTTGGTGGAGGAAAGTGGTACTGCGGCTTCTGAGTTTCCTTCCTCAGGTGATGTGGTGAAGTCGTTAGGTGCTGCTCTATTTAACTCCACCTAGTGCTTTTATCCTGGCCTCCAGTCAATGTTCTAGTATTGGACCTGTTTCCTCCTGGATCGTTCCTGTGGCCTGCTGCTCTGCATAGCTAAGTTCCGCTTTGCTATTTTGTTTGCTGTATTTTTTTGTCCAGCTTGTCTATTTGTTTTTTCCTGCTTGCTGGAAGCTCTGGGACGCAGAGGGTGTACCTCCGTGCCGTTAGTTCGGTACGGAGGGTCTTTTTGCCCCCTTTGCCCCCTTTTGTGTTGACCGCAAAGTTACCTTTCCTATCCTCGCTCTGTTCAGAAAGTCAGGCCTCACTTTGCTAAATCTATTTCATCTCTACGTTTGTCTTTTCATCTTAACTCACAGTCATTATATGTGGGGGCTACCTTTTCCTTTGGGGTATTCCTCTGAGGCAAGGTAGGCTTATTTTCTATCTTCAGGCTAGCTAGTTTCTCAGGCTGTGCCGAGTTGCATAGGGAGCGTTAGGCGCAATCCACGGCTGCCTCTAGTGTGGTTGGAGAGGATTAGGGATTGCGGTCAGCAGAGTTCCCACGTCTCAGAGCTCGTTCTTTGTTTTTGGGTTATTGTCAGGTCACTGTATGTGCTCTGACCTCTATGTCCATTGCGGTACTGAATTACCTTATCATAACAGTACTGGAGGCCCAAAGTACTAATGATTCTCAATAGAGGGAAAAAAGAAGTTCTGAGACCATTTTTTTTTCTCTGCACTGTGTTTTGCCTTTTTTTTTCCCCTAGACATTTGGGTGGTTCAGGACACAGGTGTAGCAATGGACATTAAAGGTCTGTCTTCATGTGTGGATCAGCTCACTGCAAGAGTACAAAATATTCAAGACTTTGTGGTTCAGAATTCTATGTTAGAACCGAGAATTCCTATTCCTGATTTGTTTTTTGGAGATAGAACTAAATTTCTGAGTTTCAAAAATAATTGTAAACTATTTCTGGCTTTGAAACCTCGCTCCTCTGATGACCCAGTTCAACAAGTTAGGATCATTATTTCTTTTTTACGTGGCGACCCTCAGGACTGGGCATTTTCTCTTGCGTCAGGAGATCCTGCATTAAGTAATATCGATGCGTTTTTCCTGGCGCTCGGATTGCTGTACGATGAACCTAATTCAGTGGATCAGGCAGAGAAAAATTTGCTGGCTCTATGTCAGGGTCAGGATGAGATAGAGGTATATTGTCAGAAATTTAGAAAGTGGTCCGTACTCACTCAATGGAATGAAGGTGCGCTCGCAGCTATTTTCAGAAAAGGTCTCTCTGAAGCCCTTAAGGATATCATGGTGGGATTTCCTATGCCTGCTGGTCTGAATGAGTCTATGTCTTTGGCCATTCAGATCGGTCGACGCTTGCGTGAGCGTAAATCTGTGCACCATTTGGCGGTATTACCTGAGCTTAAACCTGAGCCTATGCAGTGCGATAGGACTTTGACCAGAGTTGAACGGCAAGAACACAGACGTCTGAATGGGCTGTGTTTCTACTGTGGTGATTCCACTCATGCTATCTCTGATTGTCCTCAGCGCACTAAGCGGTTCGCTAGGTCTGCCACCATTGGTACGGTACAGTCAAAATTTCTTCTGTCCGTTACCTTGATCTGCTCTTTGTCATCGTATTCTGTCATGGCATTTGTGGATTCAGGCGCTGCCCTGAATTTGATGGACTTGGAGTATGCTAGGCGTTGTGGGTTTTTCTTGGAGCCCTTGCAGTGTCCTATTCCATTGAGAGGAATTGATGCTACGCCTTTGGCCAAGAATAAGCCTCAGTACTGGACCCAGCTGACCATGTGCATGGCTCCTGCACATCAGGAGGTTATTCGCTTTCTGGTGTTGCATAATCTGCATGATGTGGTCGTGTTGGGGTTGCCATGGCTACAAGTCCATAATCCAGTATTAGATTGGAAATCCATGTCTGTGTCCAGCTGGGGTTGTCAGGGGGTACATGGTGATGTCCCATTTCTGACTATTTCGTCATCCACCCCTTCTGAGGTTCCAGAGTTCTTGTCTGATTACCGGGATGTATTTGATGAGCCCAAGTCCGATACCCTACCTCCGCATAGGGATTGTGATTGTGCTATCGATTTGATTCCTGGTAGTAAATTCCCAAAAGGTCGACTGTTTAATTTATCTGTGCCTGAGCACGCCGCTATGCGGAGTTATGTGAAGGAGTCCTTGGAGAAGGGGCATATTCGCCCGTCATCGTCGCCATTAGGAGCAGGGTTCTTTTTTGTGGCCAAGAAGGATGGTTCACTGAGACCTTGTATAGATTACCGCCTTCTAAATAAGATCACGGTTAAATTTCAGTACCCCTTGCCGTTGTTATCTGATTTGTTTGCTCGGATTAAGGGGTCTAGTTGGTTCACCAAGATAGATCTTCGTGGTGCGTATAATCTTGTGCGTATTAAGCGAGGCGATGAATGGAAAACTGCATTTAATACGCCCGAGGGCCATTTTGAGTATCTAGTAATGCCATTCGGACTTGCCAATGCTCCATCAGTGTTTCAGTCCTTTATGCATGACATCTTCCGAGAGTACCTGGATAAATTCCTGATTGTGTACTTGGATGACATTTTGATCTTCTCGGATGATTGGGAGTCTCATGTGAAGCAGGTCAGAACGGTGTTTCAGGTCCTGCGTGCTAATTCTTTGTTTGTGAAGGGATCAAAGTGTCTCTTTGGTGTTCAGAAGGTTTCATTTTTGGGGTTCATCTTTTCCCCTTCTACTATCTAGATGGACCCTGTTAAGGTCCAAGCCATCCATGATTGGACTCAGCCAACATCTCTGAAAAGTCTGCAAAAGTTCCTGGGCTTTGCTAATTTTTATCGTCGCTTCATCTGCAATTTTTCTAGTATTGCTAAACCATTGACCGATTTGACCAAGAAGGGTGCTGATGTGGTCAATTGGTCTTCTGCTGCTGTGGAAGCTTTTCAAGAGTTGAAGCGTCGTTTTTCTTCTGCCCCTGTGTTGTGTCAACCAGATGTTTCGCTTCCGTTCCAGGTCGAGGTTGATGCTTCTGAGATTGGAGCAGGGGCTGTTTTGTCGCAGAGAAGTTCTGATTGCTCGGTGATGAAACCATGCGCCTTCTTTTCCAGGAAGTTTTCGCCTGCTGAGCGAAATTATGATGTGGGCAATCGAGAGTTGCTGGCCATGAAGTGGGCATTTGAGGAGTGGCGTCATTGGCTTGAAGGAGCTAAGCATCATGTGGTAGTCTTGACTGATCATAAGAACTTGACTTATCTCGAGTCTGCCAAGCGGTTGAATCCTAGACAGGCTCGTTGGTCGCTGTTTTTTGCACGTTTTGACTTTGTGATTTCGTACCTTCCGGGCTCTAAAAATGTGAAGGCGGATGCTCTGTCTAGGAGTTTTGTGCCCGACTCTCCGGGTTTATCTGAGCCGGCGGGTATCCTCAAAGAGGGAGTAATTGTGTCTGCCATCTCCCCTGATTTGCGGCGGGTGCTGCAAAAATTTCAGGCTAATAAACCTGATTGTTGCCCAGCGGAGAAACTGTTTGTCCCTGATAGGTGGACGAATAAAGTTGTCTCTGAGGTTCATTGTTCGGTGTTGGCTGGTCATCCTGGAATCTTTGGTACCAGAGAGTTAGTGGCTAGATCCTTTTGGTGGCCATCTCTGTCGCGGGATGTGCGTACTTTTGTGCAGTCCTGTGGAATTTGTGCTCGGGCTAAGCCCTGCTGTTCTCGTGCCAGTGGGTTGCTTTTGCCCTTGCCGGTCCCGAAGAGGCCTTGGACACATATCTCTATGGATTTTATTTCAGATCTTCCCGTCTCTCAAAAGATGTCAGTCATTTGGGTGGTCTGTGATCGCTTCTCTAAGATGGTCCATTTGGTACCCTTGTCTAAATTACCTTCCTCCTCCGATTTGGTGCCATTGTTCTTCCAGCATGTGGTTCGTTTACATGGCATTCCAGAGAATATCGTTTCTGACAGAGGTTCCCAGTTTGTTTCGAGGTTTTGGCGAGCCTTTTGTGGTAGGATGGGCATTGACTTGTCTTTTTCCTCGGCTTTCCATCCTCAGACTAATGGCCAGACCGAACGAACCAATCAGACCTTGGAAACATATCTGAGATGCTTTGTTTCTGCTGATCAGGATGACTGGGTGTCCTTTTTGCCTTTGGCTGAGTTCGCCCTTAATAATCGGGCCAGCTCGGCTACCTTGGTTTCGCCGTTTTTCTGCAACTCTGGCTTCCATCCTCGTTTCTCTTCAGGGCAGGTTGAGTCTTCGGACTGTCCTGGTGTGGATACTGTGGTGGACAGGTTGCAGCAGATTTGGACTCATGTAGTGGACAATTTGACCTTGTCCCAGGAGAAGGCTCAACGTTTCGCTAATCGCAGACGCTGTGTGGGTCCCCGACTTCGTGTTGGGGATTTGGTTTGGTTATCTTCTCGTCATATTCCTATGAAGGTTTCCTCTCCTAAGTTTAAACCTCGTTTCATTGGTCCGTATAGGATTTCTGAGGTTCTTAATCCTGTGTCTTTTCGTCTGACCCTTCCAGATTCTTTTTCCATACATAACGTATTCCATAGGTCATTGTTGCGGAGATACGTGGCACCTATGGTTCCATCTGTTGATCCTCCTGTCCCGGTTTTGGTGGAGGGGGAGTTGGAGTATATTGTGGAGAAGATTTTGGATTCTCGTGTTTCAAGACGGAAACTCCAGTATTTGGTTAAGTGGAAGGGTTATGCTCAGGAAGATAATTCCTGGGTCTTTGCCTCTGATGTCCATGCTCCCGATCTTGTTCGTGCCTTTCATATGGCTCATCCTGGTCGTCCTGGGGGCTCTGGTGAGGGTTTGGTGACCCCTCCTCAAGGGGGGGGTACTGTTGTGAATTCTGTGGCAGAGCTCCCTCCTGTGGTCACAAGTGGTACTTCAGCTGATTCTCTCTGTGAGCTTCCGTTGGTGGAGGAAAGTGGTACTGCGGCTTCTGAGTTTCCTTCCTCAGGTGATGTGGTGAAGTCGTTAGGTGCTGCTCTATTTAACTCCACCTAGTGCTTTTATCCTGGCCTCCAGTCAATGTTCTAGTATTGGACCTGTTTCCTCCTGGATCGTTCCTGTGGCCTGCTGCTCTGCATAGCTAAGTTCCGCTTTGCTATTTTGTTTGCTGTATTTTTTTGTCCAGCTTGTCTATTTGTTTTTTCCTGCTTGCTGGAAGCTCTGGGACGCAGAGGGTGTACCTCCGTGCCGTTAGTTCGGTACGGAGGGTCTTTTTGCCCCCTTTGCGTGGTTTTTGTAGGGTTTTGTGTTGACCGCAAAGTTACCTTTCCTATCCTCACTCTGTTCAGAAAGTCGGGCCTCACTTTGCTAAATCTATTTAATCTCTACATTTGTCTGTTCATCTTAACTCACAGTCATTATATGTGGGGGCTACCTTTTCCTTTGGGGTATTTCTCTGAGGCAAGGTAGGCTTATTTTCTATCTTCAGGCTAACTAGTTTCTCAGGCTGTGCCGAGTTGCATAGGGAGCGTTAGGCGCAATCCATGGCTGCCTCTAGTGTGGTTGGAGAGGATTAGGGATTGCGGTCAGCAGAGTTCCCACGTCTCAGAGCGCGTTCTTTGTTTTTGGGTTATTGTCAGGTCACTGTATGTGCTCTGACCTCTATGTCCATTGCGGTACTGAATTACCTTATCATAACACTGTTCAGAACTTTGGGATGAACACAGATCTCCCCGAGAGTCTGCCTTCAGCAATTAATTTAAATGAAAGGAGGCGTTACAAGTGTGAGACATGTAGATCAGAAGAGCAGACTGTCAGTCGTTACATGTCTCACACTGGTATCACTCTTTTTCATTTGAAAAAAAAAGTCTCTGGAGGCAGATTCTTAGGGAGATCTGTGTCCAGCACTTAGATCTTATCAACTCATTTACATATTAAGACAAATGAGATCATAGCTATCAAGGTATTATTTTATTCAAATTTCTATGAGCTGCATGCCCAGGCTTAGAAGCACGGGGTACATAGAAATCATGCAGAAGTCCTAATTTGGCAACCACACAAAAAATAAATATTTGTCGGTGTCACAAGAAAGCATATATCTCACAACAGAATGACGGCACACCACCCAGCCCTCTATAGTGTCTGATGGCCCTCCATACAGTATATTGTCCTCCACACAACCCTCAACACTGCATAAAGCCACCCCACTAGCCCTCCACACTGAATAGTGGTCCAGACATAGGCCTCCAAACAGTATAATGGCCCCTACAATTTCCTGATTGATTAAAAAAACAAAAAACTCACCTCTCCCTGTTCCCCCGCTGCTCAGGTCTCTGCAGTGTATGGTTTAAAGGAGAATGGTTGAGGAGGGAGCTGTCACATTCTTGCTTTCAACTATATCTGCAGCCAAGATGGAGATAGAATTGAAAGTGTGATGCTGAGTGGAATGGGGATGATGCTGGCATCGGGCTTCACTTGACTCATGGACCCCATAGCGGCCGCGTGGTCTTCCATCATTACCAGTATGCCAATGCTTCGAAGAGTTGATACTACTGACAGATTCCATTTAACATTAATAATTAAAATTTGCCTCTTTAGGGATCAGAGCAAAAGTAAATGCAGATTACTAAGCCCTGGATACGGAGAAGGCTCAAAAATTCCCTTTGCTCCAGAAAAAACTAATACTACATACAAATTAAGTATAATTGGTGGAAACTTTTACCGATTTTTACATTGAAGCTCAATCAGCACTCATAAGAATGAATGTAGTGAGCATGATGGACCTCCACTCCATAAAGGGCTCTTCAGTACCTCGGTCCTCAGGATCAGTGGGGGTCTCAGCGGTCGGACCCCTAGTGATTGAGAATACCCCATTAAAGTCGCACCTGTATTAACAATGTAGTGAGCATGATCAACCTCCACTCCATTCATACGGGGCTCTTCATTGCCTCGGTTCTCAGAATCAGTGGGGTTCTTGGCAGTTGGACCCCTAACGATTGAGAATACCCCATTAAAGTCGCACCTGTATTAACAATGTAGTGAACATGATCGATCTCCACTCCATTCATAAAGGGCTCTTCAGTGCCTCGGTTCTCAGGATCAGTGGGGGTCTTGGCAGTTGGACCCCTAGCGATTGAGAATACCCCATTAAAGTCGCACCTGTATTAACAATGTAGTAAGCATGATCAACCTCCACTTCATTCATACGGGGCTCTTCAGTGCCTCGGTTCTCAGGATCAGTGGGGGTCTTGGCAGTTGGACCACTAATGATTGAGAATACCCCATTAAAGTTGTACCTGTATTAACAATGTAGTGAACATGATCGATCTCCACTCCATTCATACGGGGCTCTTCAGTACCTCGGTCCTCAGGATCAGTGGGGGTCTTAGCGGTCGGACCCCTAGCGATTGAGAATACCCCATTAAAGTCGCACATGTATTAACAAGGAAGTGAGCATGATCGACCTCCACTCCATTCATACGGGGCTCTTCAGTACCTCGGTCCTCAGGATCAGTGGGGTCTCAGCTGTCGGACCCTAGCGATTGAGAATACCCCATTAAAGTCGCACCTGTATTAACAATGTAGTGAGCATGATCGACCTCCACGCCATTCATACGGGGCACTTCATTGCCTCGGTTCTCAGGATCAGTGGGGGTCTTGGCAGTTGGACCCCTAGCGATTGAGAATACCCCATTAAAGTCGCACCTGTATTAACAATGTAGTGAACATGATCGATCTCCACTCCATTCATAAAGGGCTCTTCAGTGCCTTGGTTCTCAGGATCAGTTGGGGTCTTGGCAGTTGGACCCCTAGTGATTGAGAATACCCCATTAAAGTCATACCTGTATTAACAATGTAGTGAGCATGATCGACCTCCACTCCATTCATAAAGGGCTCTTTAGTGCCTCGGTTCTCAGGATCAGTGGGGGTCTTGGCAGTTGGACCCCTAGCGATTGAGAATACCCCATTAAAGTCGCACCTGTATTAACAATGTAATATGTAAATTATATCATTTTCATTAGCTATATAATAAAGTGGCACTGGCGGCGTTATTGGTCACTTTTGTAAGTTTGCAGCACAGGGAAACCTTGTGTAGCCAGATATAACAAAATTGAAAGTTTAGAGACGTGTAAGTTAAGTCTGTTCTTTAATCGGCCCGTGAGTTTTTGGAAAAAGTAAAAATAATACACCGACGAACACATTTATTCTAGAAAATCTAGAAATACACTGAAAGATGAGAAATGCTGAAACCTGACACTAGTTTACGGTATTGATGGAAAACAAAATATTCTAATTATAGGACTCCTAGTGCCAGCAGGGAGCTGCACAGTCACTCTCCTTGTATGACATAATTGTCGTACACCTGTCACGCTGCAACACTTCCACCTGCCTTTCCCACAGGTACATAGATGGTCTAGGAACGAGGCAGCCACAGCACAATGCTCCTATCCAGATCCTAAAAGGTGAGGCGTATCTATCCACTGTGTCTTATTAATGTTCATTCATTGTTTGTTCCCTTAACTCTCGCGCAAAAGTCGAAACTGAAGACTTCAGTGTATGAGCGTTATTCATTCTGGGTCAGGATTTATTTCCTCTTCTCGATTGCTTAGCAAGGCAGCGTCGCTTGACCCCGTCAGATACTGCACCTTCTCCAGGGCATATATCATCTCGGGGCTTTAGTTAAGGATCACATAACATTCCTTAGATACTTATCCCGGGGGATAAGTTTTTCACAAGCTTGCGACAGTTTTGGTCTCGAGATCAACATTAGAAAAACTGAAGTCATGTATGCCCTACAACTGTGACATCACTCGATCTAGCTTAGCCAATCAATGGGATTATCAGATGTTGTTGGTGATTTTAGACTAGTGTGAAGATGATAGAACTCAGCCATCGGGACAAGGATACAGTCGCTAAAATACCTGGCAAATACCTCTAACAGCAGTGAGGCTCAGAATGAGTGAAACACAAAATCTCACTCTTTCTTTCTCATTTGAAGACCCAACTGTCGGCGTTTCGCCACATACAAGATCAACGCAAATCAAGTTTTTGGGACAAATTCTCCAGACTTCATGAATTCCAATTTCAAGTCAACAGTTCATCTCTAGCCTACAGTGATATAACCCTAGCCTACAGAGATACATTCATGCCTATCAAAAACAGTTTTGTTTTGGTTTTTGCCAATAGGAAAGTCAAGGGGAATTTGAAGGGTATATTTCATTAGGATGGAGCACCACTAACCATGACCATATTGTTTTTCTAGAATGTAATATTTTTTATGATGTCTATCCTGAGAGCCCATAACTTAGAAAAATAGCTTTGTAAGTGTTGAGCACTGTATGCAAACTACCTGAAAAAGAGTCATCTAGACTAGCCGAAATGCAAAAGATTCAGACAGATCCATTCACTGGCTGGATATGTAATAGACGACATCTGCCAGAGCCCCAGAACAACGGGAGTGATGACAGGGGATTCCAGTAGCAACCTTCCTTCCTTCTTTTTTTCTTTCTTTCTTTCTTTCTTTCTTTCTTTTTTTATTTCTGTCTTTGTCTCTTTCTTTCTCTCTTTCTTTCTTTTTCTCTCTTTCTCTTTCTTTCTTCATGTTACTATTTATACCTTAACCTCTTCCCATGTTAGAACATGTACTAATAACCCGTAAAGAGGTCTGCATGTGTGGATGGGTTAAGGAGCTTCGGTAACTGTTGCCTATATTATATTGCCAGCATCTGTCTGAAACGGCAGTGTCGGAGCTGATCTCAGATTTCTGCTGTTAACCATTTACAAGTCCCTTTCAATCTCTGTCAGAGGCACTTTAATGACACATGCAGAGGTGTATCTAGATTTTCCGGGACCTGAGGCAAGAATTCAGTTTGGCGCTCCCCATTACCCGCCAAGCACATTGTGCAAATCGCATCTTAAATCATAAAGTAGACCTCAGAAACATTATAAAACCACTATTTATTATTAAAATCAAGGCGACGAACCCAACCCATAGTGACCAATAACCAAAACAAACCAAAAACAACATGTGCTATAAAAACACCATTGAACTAATGGGGATAGCTATATAACCCTAGTCAGGTAAGCTAGATGCTGTCCTACCTAGCTGCGGAGGTAGACACCCTAGGGGGAACGTACCGGCGCCCCCGCTCCACGATGACTGTCCCTGGGGGCCCTAGTGTACCCTATATCGACTAGTGACCACCTCTACCCAGCATCTAAAGGATCCTCTAGTAATATACAGAGATCTACTATGCTAGGGAAAGCCTATACCCCCAAAACGAACAAGGAAAATAATAGACACCTATGGCGGTAGGTAAAAGTAAGAAGGAACATAAACCAGCTCACCCGTGATTCAGCAACCAAACCTCTGGAGCACGGACCCGCTGTGTCCAGGCGTGCAAGATCCAGAAAAAGAAAGAAATGTCCAGCTTCACCGAGTCCGTAAAAAAGCTTTTTCTTTATTAACAAACTTTGAACATGGAGGATACAGACTTCAGCACAACCATATGGGCAAGAATCTCAACGCGTTCCTGGAGACTAGGCTCCCTTAATCATGACATCATCATGTCATGATTAAGGGAGCCTAGTCTCCAGAAACGCGTTGAGATTCTTGCCCATATGGTTGTGCTGAAGTCTGTATCCTCCATGTTCAAAGTTTGTTAATAAAGAAAAAGCTTTTTTACGGACTCGGTGAAGCTGGACATTTCTTTCTTTTTCTGGTAGGTAAAAGTGCCTATATCAGAACAACAGATAGTACTCCGGTACTGAGTGGACAATAGCGGGTAGCTAGAGGAGATGGGATATATTACTACCAGGCCGAACTACCTGATACACATCGACTGGAGCAACCTCACTAAGCACCCCTGATATGCCACCAGTTTCTATATCATACTCAGAGCATTACTATGTATATAGGCTATCAGTACTCATCTGTCGGCATATCCACACCACCGCCATCTATAATGAACGCCTCTACACGTTTCGATAGCTATCCATCATCTTATGTGACACTACCTATCATTGTATCTGGCCTCCTGAAGAGCCGTGGCAGGCGAAACGCGTAGAGGCGTTCATTATAGATGGCGGTGGTGTGGGTATGCCGACAGATGAGTACTGATAGCCTATATACATATATATTTAGATGCTGGGTAGAGGTGGTCACTAGTCGATATAGGGTACACTAGGGCCCCCAGGGACAGTCATCGTGGAGCGGGGGTGCCGGTACGTTCCCCCTAGGGTGTCTACCTCCGCAGCTAGGTAGGACAGCATCTAGCTTACCTGACTAGGGTTATATAGCTATCCCTATTAGTTCAATGGTGTTTTTATAGCACATGTTGTTTTTGGTTTGTTTTGGTTATTGGTCACTATGGGTTGGGTTCGTCGCCTTGATTTTAATAATAAATAGTGGTTTTATAATGTTTCTGAGGTCTACTTTATGATTTAAACCGTATGTACCTCGTGTCTTTATAATTTTTGAGAGTGCAAATCGCATCTTAGTCACGTGCCGACGAGCTGCTCTTCCTAACTCTCTCAATGTTCAAGAAAAAACTGAGAGAGGCAGGAAGAAAAGTACTTTGTCACATGACAGTAAGTATGAAAATTGCATGTGAGTGAAGCTGCCATGTGATAACTGATGGAACCTGCAGGCAGAGCTGAATCCTGACAGTGAGGATATTGCACGCTGTTAGGATTGGCTGCAGGGTTTCATTTTATAATTAAAGGCTTGTCCAGGTTTGATATAAAATTCTGCAGTTACTCTAGGTGACTGCAGGCTTCTGAATTCTTAAAGCGCGTGCACTGCACACTTTTAGGATTCTCCTTTGCCAGTGGCAAGAGTGGACGGTCATGTCAGCACAAGTATGAGATTTGTATACTTGTGGCCACATTCCAACTAGATATGTCCGGCGTCGCTCAATTAATTTCCATTGAGTGAAACTGCTCATGCCTAGTTGACTGCATGTATGAAAATCGCCAGCATGAGAGAATCCTGACAGCGTGCAGTGCGCACTGTGAGAACTAAGAAGTCTGCAGTCACATAGAAGGACTACAGGCTCATCACAAACGTGCACAATTTTAATGCTCCTAACATAAATAAAAATATGAGAATTAGTCAGTTTCACAAATAACATTTACATCCAGGTACCTGACAGATGATGTTGTCTCTGATTAGAGTCGTTCTCTTTCTTTTCTTCATCTTGTCCAGACTCCATGATGACTTTTCTCATCCAAAGCTCATCTCTGCAGACTTCCATCTTATCCAGTCTTCCGCAACACATCCTCACATGATACCCTTAAAAATAGCAGTGTCTTATAATGCTCCTGAATAAAAAATAATTCTCTTCACACTGCCCTCTCCTTTCCATACTAGGCCCCCACTTAACACTGTCCTCCCACACTGTGTCCCCCTTATAGGGCTCAGTCTCTATACTGTGCTCCCTCATCACACTCCCTGGCTCCTTGGCTTACTGTCCCCTCCTTGCAGTGACCTTACACTGTCACCCCATGCTACCTCCCACACTATTCAGTCTCTATTCTGTGCCCACTCACACCCCAATACTGTCTCTTCACACTATTCCCATCAATAGTCTCCTTACGCATTTCCCCCTCCCTCCTGATACCATTTCCTCTGACATTCTCCAGCTAACCATGGTGTCTCCTCATATATTTACCGCCTCACTCTGCATACTGCCTCCTCAAGTATTTCCCCTAATTCCCCATACTGTGTCCACTCCCATCCCACCACCCTTACTCCCCATAACGTGTCCATATACATTTTTCCCCTCACTACTTATACTGTGTCCACTCCCCTCCCCCCACTCACCAAACTGTGTCCACATGTTGTTAGGGTTGGCGGATTGCACTAAATAAAATATAAATTAAAGTGCAATCGCAACCCGGGTCTACCGTGCAGAGATGTATAACTGCTGCTAGTGTGAACAATGACGGAACAAAACAGCACACGTTACACACTGTGTTAACTCCACACAGTATGAACAGGACACAGAATACCTAGCTCTGTTAACTTCACAGAGAGGTAGAGCTCCGAGTTTGCAAAGTATTGTACCCTGTTAAACATCACAGGGAAGACAGCACGTGGAGAGAGCTTGCTCTGCAACTAAACTGTGCTAACCGCACACATGAATGAAGCAGATGCTAAGACAAGAGATAGAACTCATATGATGCTAGGTACAATACCCTGTTACCTTCACAGAGAAGTATAGCGTAAGGCCATGTTCACACAGTGCGTTTTTTACCGTGGAACCGCGGCGGTTTTGCCGCTGCGGTTCCGCAGCTGTTTTCCATGCAGGGTACAGTACACTGTACCCTATGGAAAACAGGACACACTGTGCACATGGTCCGGAAATTGTAAAAAAAAAGACGCGCTGAATAGCTCCCGGAAAAAAGAAGGAGCATGTCAATTCTTTTTCCGGAGCCGCAGCGGTTCTGCACCCATAGACCTCCATTGTGAGGTCCAAACCGCAGTAAAACCCGCAGATCAAAAATATATCTGCGGGTTTTACTGCGGTTTGATGTGCAGAACCGCTGCAGCAGGAAGTGCGGGGAGCGGGCGGAAGTGCGTGGGCGGAGTGTGGCTGCCCCCCCCGTGTTCCGATCCCGCCCCTCCGTGCTCCGATTCCCCCCCCCAGTGCTCCGATGCCCCCCCCCAGTGCTCCGATGCCCCCCCCGTGCCCTAATCTCCCCCCCTTATACTCACCCGGCGTCCCGGTGTCCGTCCGGCCGTCTTCTCCCTGGGCGCCGCCATCTTGCAAAATGGCGGGCGCATGCGCAGTGCGCCCGCCGAATCTGCCGGCCGGCAGATTCGTTCCAAAGTGCATTTTGATCACTGAGATATAACCTATCTCAGTGATCAAAATAAAAAAATAGTAAATGACACCCCCCCCACTTTGTCACCCCCATAGGTAGGGACAATAAAAAAAAATAAAGAATTTTTTTTTTTTTTTTCACTAAGGTTAGAATAGGGGTAGGGGTAGGGTTAGGGGTAGGGTTAGGGTTAGGGGTAGGGTTAGGGTTAGGGGTAGGGTTAGGGTTAGGGGTAGGGTTAGGGGTAGGGTTAGGGGTAGGGTTAGGGTTAGGGGTAGGGTTAGGGGTAGGGGTAGGGTTAGGGTATTTTCAGCCATTTTAACCCTAAAAAAATTCCTAGAAAACACACAGACTCTGGCTAGAAAACTGCATCAAAAAAACGCATCAAAAAACGCATCAAAAACGGACCAAAAAAGGACCAAAAAAAGGACCTGCGTTTTCTGCCAAGAGCTGCAGTTTTTTAAAAAACAGTCAGGAAAAAAAAAGGATGGAAATCCTGAACGTGTGAACATACCCTAAGAGTTGAGCTTGCTCTGTAACTGAACTGTGTCAATCGTGCAAATGTACCAAACAGATGCTAAGCCAAGCGGCTAGTTACCCCAATCCTGAACATTACGGAACCTGTGCCTGACCAGCACCCAAAGCATGTAGCAGACTAGACACTCAGGCGTTGAGCCAAGGGAACGAAACCGCATAAGTGTGCAACCTGCCTGCCAAAATGTACAGTCTCTGAGCCAAGACGCACATACACAAACGTGCAGACAGAGTGGTAGAGTAGCCACCCACACACACCAAACATAAATGATACTAGTGCACTCGTGTTCACCGCTGAGAGCCTTTTAAACCCTCCACCCCAAATAGTCAAACCCAGCTGGCCGTGACATCGCCCGTGGGCCAATTCGGAGCTGCCACATCACCAGAGCACATCACCGACATGCTCAGTAAGGTGTTCTCTGGACTTAGAATCCAGAGCGCAAGGCTGCACCTGCATATCACTGGTTACCATAGACTTGACAGGAGAGCCAGCAGTAACCAAACATATACCCTGAGCCTGAGCAGGACTCTGGGACCGACGTCTGTACTGAGCAGCAATCCCAGCGGCCAGACCAGAATGGGAGACCACAGAACCAGATGATGCTTGGGATCTATCCCGCACAGCAGGAGAATCTTGACGCCTAACACATATATTCCCATCCTTCCCTCCCCTTGCTGCATACGCACCCATCCTTTCTGTTCTGTGTCCGCACCAATTCTTCCACTCGCCATACTGTGTCTGCACCCATCCCCCCATACTATTTTCTAATATCTGTTCCCCATCTTCCCCCTTGCTCCTTATCCTGTGCCTTCAAATTTGTCCCACTCCCCATATTGTGTCTGCACCTGTCCCTTCCTTGCTCCTCAAACTTGTGTTCTCAAATCTTCCCCACTCCCCATTAACCTAAGTTTTCCCCACCACACCTCGTTACACAGTTACACTATATCTTTCCCACTGCACCCTCATTACTCTAAATTTCTGCCACCTCTCTCCCCCACATTAAATCTCCCCCATCTCTCCCCTCACACTAAATCTCCAAACACTAAATCTCCCCACACACTACATCTCCCCCACACTAAATCTGCCCTCCGTGACACTAAATTTTCAGTGTCTTCAGCTCCTTAGGAGCACTTACCACCAATGCGCGCCTCTGCAGCGTCAGCGAGTGACGTCCGCAGAATGATCACATGACCTGATCATGCTGCTGACATCACCCTAACCTAGTGGTCAGAGCTTCAGTGGTATTCGCGAGTACAATTGTTCACTGGGAGATGGCGCACTGCACTTTCTGCGAGAGGCGGCTGCCAGTTTCACAGCCGGTTCAGAGAACGGCCAACTCCCGGCCCTGGATTAAATGATTCAAGATTTAAGTCCTCTAAGGAAACAAAAAAAATGTTGTAAAAAAAAAGAAATACCAATTAAAAATTAAATTGCCCCATTAAAAATAAAGACAAAAATCTCAAAACCGGTATTGCCGTTTTCTTAAAAATCTAATCTATCAAAATATTGAATTTATTGCTTATGGTAAACATTGTAAAGAGGAAAAAAAATCAAAACTCTAGAATCGCAGTTTTTGAGCCACCTCATTCTCATAAAAACAATAGAATATAAAACAAATAAAATGTCATTCCTACCCAAAATTGGTATTAATAAAATTGTCAGCTAACCACCAAAAAAATAAACCCTCACTCAGCTCCATCAATGAAAAAAATGTTATGAATCTTGAAATAATGGTAGCATAGACCAAATTTGTTTTTATCACTTAATAATAATGATGCAAGTTCGGGATCGCTGTAATCGCACTGACCTAGACAATCCTTTTTCTAGGTAATTTTTACTGCACAATGAATAATGTAAAAACAAAACACAAAATATAATTACAGAATTGCAATTTTTTCGCCACTTGGAATTTTTTCCCCTATTTTTCCATACATTGTCTGGCAAAATGAATGGTGTAATTCAAAATTAATGCCTTTTCTGCAAAAAACGAGCTCTTACATGGCTGTGTTGATGGAAAAAAAAGTTATATCCATTGGAAAAAAAGATGAGGATGAAATGAAAGTGCCAAAAATGAAAAATTCTCTGGTTTTTAAAGGGTCAAATTTAACAGAAAGCTCATTCTTAAGAGGTTACTAAAGTTACCTACCAGGTCCTCACAGGCTCATCTATACCTATAGCTAAAACTAAAGGAGGATTGTAAATTGGTGCAGCCTATTGTCTCAGTAATCAGCCATTCCAGGCTGGAGAGAGACTATACAGTAACGAGAGACCAGAATACGGTCTAGTTTATATATCTCCGACATCTTCTGACACTGTCTCTTCGTGTCTGCAGATTTTTACGTCATGCATTCCTTCATATTTACATGTACACACATGCTCCCGGTTCATACTTTACTCTCCCGACTAAAGCAGCAGGTATAACATGAATGCAAAATACCGAAGCCGAAAGGAGAACTGATGTAAGATTAACCATTTCCTTCTTGTTCCCTATTTTCCCTGTCTTTATTTGTATATGTATGTGACAATCCGTGACCTAATCAATCTGTGCATGGTCAGATTGGGGTGCCAAGGGTCCACCAGTAGCGTTGACTCTGGAGGCCCACTCTTTAGCTACATGCAAACATGACATTAACTGAATTTATAAATGTACCTATGCTTCTATATAGCAATAATCCGAGTAGATTGTTACAGAGAACCAGTTACCAGATCATAAGTGGGCAGTTACTGCTCTTATTTTATTACTTCTGCTCCCTTGAGTATTCTGTTGGTTTTTTTTAATCCCCCATACAGAGATATAGGATAGGCCTTTATATTTATTTCTAATTTTGATGGTCTTTACAAATCAAGAGTTGCTCACTTGGTAATAATGGTGAGCAGTCCAAAGACACGCCCCAGAGGAACCTGTGAGTACCACCCCTTTGCTAAATAGATCATTAGCACTAAATAAAAAGGCTCATATCTCACTGGAACTATATTACAGATTTAAAAAAAATATTGAATACTCAGGGGAGTAGATAGCGGAAATTAGCAAAAACGTCCCACTTTTGACCGGGTAAAAGGACATCTTTAAATGAATGATCAGATGCTGCCTCTGTCTGTATATAGCAAAACGAAGTGAATTTGCAAACTACTGTTCATATAGTGAAGTGGAGTGGCCAGTCCTTCAAAGTGATCCGGGGGATCCATGTGTTCTCCTGTGGGTCAGTCCGAGCCTAATCTTGGGCTTGATGTTCAACCATGCCTTATGTTTATCAAGACCTTTTGAAATCAGAACTCTTTACTTATATCGACCACTACAATAAGGACATGATTTCACTTAGAAAAGCAAAATTTATACTGGAATTCATGGAATCTCTACCCATGGTATGACGTATTCCAGGTGTCATGCATGCTATCTTTTGGTGGTTTCCCTCTTGTAATACAGTATGGGCCCAAATAACACCAAACGTTGGCCAATACTCTATTTGTTAAGCTTCCCCATCACTTTACCAATTATTTTTAGCTTATTCTCAAACTATTTAATGTCACGAAGATTATTATATTATTATATGCAAAGAACAGTTGTAGAAACCCTGTATTGAAGCACATGCAAAATGAATCGGTAGTCTTCGATACATTGCTGCATTCTTATGTAGATTGGCCATTTGTATGCCTAAAATAGCGTGGCAATAGTAAGAAACTTATCCAGATGCAGAGTAAATAGATTAAATAAATTAATAATAAATATAAGTGATTATCTTAGAGATTGATTATTTCAGGATAGTCGTTTCATCAGGAGTCAAAAATAAAACGTCTGTTGGCCGCACTGCATTTTCAGCTCTTTCCGTATGAGGCCACTGTCACTCTTGGGCAGGTTTGAGTCGGTTATGTCAGTTTATTTGTGAGGTGTGAGAAACAATGGCTGCCCCACTTGTGATTAGCATGAAGGACGAGCAGCGATTCTTTATTATTGTTGTCCGAGGATGTGTCTGGTGCTGATATTTATCGAAGACTTTGGGTGCAGTATGAAGAGTGTTTGGTCCTGAAGAAGGGTGTGTGAATGGATGGAGAGGGTCAAGGAAGTCAGGCGTGAATAAGGATCTGGATGTTTAGACGGGTTTAAGCTACCTCCCTATAGCAGCGATCTTCCCCCATCAGGATATTACTAGAGTTGAGCGAGAATGTTCGGAATCGGTCGTCAAATCTGAATTTGCCATATTTGTGCCATATTGGTAACCTATTCATGCCGAATTAATGTGTGATGATCGATTCCGAACATATTCGGTCATTTCTACTCCCATTGATTCCAATGACGTTCGGCGAATATTGCAAATACAATATTTGCCGCCGATCGTAATCGGAACTGAATTTTGAAAAATTTGCTCAACTCTAGATATTACCTGTTAGGACCCCTGAAAGAAGCCATACAATAATGAAAATATTTATTTCTAATGAAAAGGTGAAGACTGTGGTGCATATGTGGCTCGCAGCTAACCCTAAAATATTTTTTAATAAGGGAATACAAAACTTGTTGACAGATGGGCAAAGAGCACTGTTGCCCCAATTGGCACAATCTCAACCCCACAACGGCTCATCTGTGCCATCCTAGATCAGCAACCCCTTTCCTACAACTCAGAGTCTGGGGGCACGAATATTGGACGAGGCGCCGAGTTCTAGAGGACTCTGAGGACTCTGGCCTAGCACTGGGCCTGGAGCGTCGGTTCCCCCCCTCCGTGCCCGCGCTGAAGCGCCGCCGCCGCTGAATCTCCCGCCCCTTGAAAGAGGTCCAGGGAAGAAGAGGATTACTCCCTCCTTGGCTGCTCCCTGAGCTCTGAGCAGTCGCCGGTGAGTGAGTGGTGCCACAGAGCCGCGGGCTCCCAAGGGATGCCTTCCCGCCTCAGCCCCGGCGAGAAATTCTCCCAGCGCTGCCTCACCTGTCACAAGGCCGACGCGCTCAAGAGATAAGAGATCTCACGCCACTTACCTAGCAGTCTGCGGTCCGGGGCTGATCTCTGGCATCTGGCATCTCCCGGCGCTCCCCCTGCAAGGCGGCCGCCGCCATCGGCCGAAGAGGAAGCCGGGTCTAACCAGCAGGAGGGATAGGAGAGCTCCGGCCGTGGACGCCATTTTCTGCAGGTGCGGTGAGGGGGGTAGGGTGGGGGCCCAGCTTTGGACCGTTAAACCACTGAGACCTGGTCACTGCTAAAGAGCTCCTCTGTTCTGGAGGGAGATATAGCCAGAGGAGATAAAATTAAAGAACCTGATACTCCCTGACCTGAGAAAAGGTGGTGCCCACACACTGAGATTTACCTTCAACCTCACTGGGCCGGGGGGCGCTCACACTGCCCCCCTCCATAACGAGCCACAACCCTGAAAAGACTTTACCCACATAAGTCACACTGTGGGGCCATGTAAGATGTAATTAAAGGGACACTGTCACCTGAATTTGGAGGGAACAATCTTCAGCCATGGAGGCGGGGTTTTGGGGTTTTTGATTCACCCTTTCCTTACCCGCTGGCTGCATGCTGGCTGCAATATTGGATTGAAGTCCATTCTCTGTCCTCCGTAGTACAAGCCTGCATAAGGCAATCTTGCACAGCGCAGGCGTGTACTATGGAGGACAGAGAATGAACTTCAATCCAATATTGCAGCCAGCATGCAGCCAGCGGGTAAGGAAAGGGTGAATCAAAAACCCAAAAACCCCGCCTCCATGGCTGAAGATTGTTCCCTCCAAATTCAGGTGACAGTGTCCCTTTAAGCTCTAAGGGGACTCTGAGGGGAGCTAGGGGAATTCTACTATAATCTGCACAGCTTACCCACAATGGTTAAAACTTCCCATAAACAGACCAGATCCAGCTCTAAATCTACCAGGTCAGGATCTCAGCCAGACATGGATAAATTCCTGAAAAAACAAGGGAATCCCACAAACACTCCAAAATCCTCCCGTCCACTTGAGACAGCTCAAGAGGACCATACAGAGTCTGAGCTTGAGAGTGAGGGAGAATCAGAAGATTTGGACAAGGGACCCCAGGTCACTAGGTCTTTCATTAAACGGATCCTAGAAAAAGCACTGGACCCTCTGGGAAAAGACCTTACAGCCATAAAACATGACCTTAACCATTTAGGTCACAGAATTGAATCTGTTGAATCTACCCAAACAGAGATCATACAAAGTACCAACTCCTCTGTCAACTGTCATAAGCAACAGGAAGATCATATTAACCGAATCTATACTATCCTCGAGGACCACGAGAATAGAGAAAGAAGAAACAACCTGTGGTTAAAATGTATCCCAGAGTCGGTCTTGCCAGATGCCCTCTCAACTACAGTAACTGAAATCTTCCGAACCATCATGGTCACCACTGACCCAACAGATCTGGAGATAGTGAGAATTCACAGAGCCTTGAGACCCAAGCCAAAACCTGACGAACCTCCTCGTGACGTGCTCTGCCGTTTCTTAGACTTTAGAACCAGAGACCTCATTCTAAAAAGAGCAAGGGAGGCCGATCAGATTGCTCACGATGGTCATTCTATTCAGATTTACCAGGACCTCTCAGCCTCTACACTATACAAACGCCGTCTCCTAAGGCCTCTCACATCAATACTCCAGCAGAAGCGCTACCCCTACCGCTGGCTGTTTCCTTTTGGCCTGTCTATCTCGGCCAAAGACAAGAGGCTTCTTATAAGATCCACATCAGATGTCAAAGAGGTCTGCAAAGAACTGGAGATTCATCTTGACCAATTTCCGATTCTGGAGACATCCTGCGACGCCCACCGCCTGAAACACCTTCCGCTTCCATCTCCGTGGCAGTCCTCCCCGACTTCAAGATCCTCGCGGGAAAAACGTAGATCGTCCAAAACATCATCCCCAAGAGTTGACGCTGAAGGCCCAGGGGACTGAAGACCCGCGTGCGGTCATGCCCCTCGACTACTCTGATTACTCTGATTTCTTTGATTCTTATTATATAGCATACTTCCTGCTATCTGAGTTCTTGTAGGTCTGATGTCTGACCGTTGTGACATACAGTTGTGTAGAAATGTTTTCTTTAACACTTACAGATCGTATTGCAATGTTCTCCTCCTCCTTCTCTCTTCTTTTGATCTCCAGGTTGTGTTCCTGCTGGCTCTCCTCTCCCCCCTTTCCCTTCGAGTAGTTCAGTCTAAATGAGCTTACTACAAATAATAATTCTTGTTATCTCTTGGCTCTCCTTGTTGGAATCTCTCCTCTCCCCCTCTCTCCCCCTTCCCCTTTCCTTTTCCTCCAAATATTTCCCTCCCCTACCCCTTCTTTCCCACGTTTGTCCCCCTATCTTCCCAGGCCCGGTGGAGGACTTCCCTTCTCATATGATTTACCTTCTCTTACAACAGCTATGACGTCAAACCGTAAGTCTTTCCAGGTTATCTCCCACAATACACATGGTTTTAATTCTCCAATTCCCAGGTCGCAAAATCTAAACTTATTTAAAAAATCAGGCTATGACATTTTATTTCTACAAGAAACCCACTTTATTACAGATAAAATTCCATCATTTGAGAAATGTTTCTTCGATAGATGGTATCACGCCAGCTCCCCCAAAAGGCTCTAGAGGTGTTTCCATAGCTCTGGCCAAGGACATCCCTTTCCTTCTCACTGGCAGCTTATACGACCCTGACGGTCGCTACGTATTTATTAAAGGCCTGGTAGCTGGCAATATGGTGACCCTATGTAGCTTATATGCTCCAAACAGACATCACTTCACGTGGCTGCGCAAGACCTTGTCCAGGCTCCGCTCTTTCCAGGAGGGTGTAGTTGTCTTGGGCGGAGACCTAAATATAGCACTGGACCCCCTCCTAGACACATCAACAAAAAAGAGTTCTATCTCTTTGAAAGATTTAGCTAGGCTTAAAACTCTCCTGCACTCCCTTGAACTAATTGATGTATGGAGATACCACCATCCCTCAGATATTGATTTCACCTTTTATTCCCATCCACACAATTCTTACCACCGTCTGGACTACATCCTAGCCTCCAGATTGGTTTTGCCCAACACCCTAAAAGCTGATATAATTCCATCACTTCACTCTGACCACTCTATAGTGCTATTGAACCTCAAATTCCATAAACCTTATACCCACTTCAGAACTTGGCGGCTCAATGAATCACTACTACAACAAGAAGACATAAAAACTCGTATACGGGACTCACTCCAAGAATATTTTGCTATAAACTCTGATCCAGAGGTAAACCCCACGGTTTTGTGGGAAGCACACAAGGCCACAATACGAGGGGTATTCATATCAATAGCTTCCTATCTAAACAAACAGAGGAAGCAGACAATGGAATCCTTATACAATGACATAGTCGCCTTGGATGCTCTCCACAAAAAAGAACGAACACAAGAGACGCTCACCCAACTTACAGAAAAACGACAATCTCTCAAGGACTTATTAAATAAGCGATCTTCCAGGCAATATATTTCCTGGAGGAACAGAATCTTTGCCCATGGTGACAAAGCTTCTAAACTCATGATCTCTCTAATTAAAAAACGCCAATCCCGTACCTATATCCATCAAATTAAAACTAAATCCGGCCTAGTTATCCAACAATATAATCAGATTATCGATACTTTCTTATTTATCCTTCTATAAAAACCTATACCAATTACGCCAAAATGATTCAACTGAGGATAACATTCAACAGAGGCACGCCTCTAGAGCCTTCCTTTCTTCTTTACACCTCCCCAAGCTATCAGATCTCCAACAGGAGAACCTACTCAAACCTTTTAGCTTTTAGCTTGCCAGAACTCCAGTCCATCCTGTCGGAGTGTTCCAAAGGGAGATCCCCCGGGCCTGACGGGTTCACAAAGACATATTACAAAACTTTCGCAAATGAGATAGGGCCACATTTGTTAACCCCTTTCTGCCAGCTGACGGAATAGTACGTCAGCTGGCAGATCCCCAGCTTTGAGGTGGGCTCCGGCAGTGAGCCCCCCTCACAGCTGCGACATGTCAGCTGTTTTGTACAGCTGACATGTGTGCGCAATGAGCGCGTGCGGAATCGCGATCCGCCCACGCCCATTAACTAGTTAAATGCACGGCCGGAAGTGCTCGCACCGCTGACCCCCGTCACATGATCGGGGATCAGCGGTGCATTGCCATATCAACCAGAGGTCTCCTTGAGACCTCTATGGTTGTTGATGGCCGATTGCTTTGAGCGCCACTCTGTGGTCGGGGTGTTCAAACTACACCTACATTTCTGCTACATAGAGGTGATCTGTACTTCACCTCTATGTAGCAGGGGCGATCGTGTAGTGCATGCTTCTAGCCTCCTATGGAGGCTATTAAAGCATGCCAACATTTAAAAAAAAAAGTGTTTAAAAATATAAAAAAATTAAAAAATATATAAAAGTTCAAATCACCCCCCTTTCGCCCCAATCAAAATAAAACAATAAAAAAATCAAACATACATATATTTGGTATCGCCGCATTCAGAATTGCCCGATCTATCAATAAAAACAAAGGATTAACCTGACCGCTAAATGGCGTAGCGAGAAAAAAACTCAAAACGCTAAAATTACGTTTTTTTGGTCGCCACGACACTGCATTAAAATACAATAACAAGCGATCAAAAGAACGTATCTACATCAAAATGGTATCATTAAAAACGCCAGCTTGGCACGCAAAAAATAAGCCCTCACCTGACCCCAGATCACGAAAATTGGAGACGCTACGGGTATCGGAAAATCGCGCAATTTTTTTTTTTTGTTGTTGCAAACTTTGGAATTTTTTTTCACCACTTAGATGAAAAAATAACATAGACATGTTAGGTGTCTATGAACTCGAAATGACCTGGAGAATCATAATGGCAGGTTAGTTTTAGCATTTGGTTAACCTAGCAAAAAAAGCCAAACAAAAAACAAGTGTGAGATTGTACTTTTTTTGCAATTTCATCACACTTGGAATTTTTTTCCCGTTTTCTGTTACATGGCATGGTATCATTCAAAAGTACATCTCGTCCCGCAAAAAATAAGCCCTCACATGGCCATATCGATGGTAAAATAAAAAAGTTATGGCTCTGGGAAGGAGGGAAGCGAAAAACGGAAATGAAAAAACGGAAAAAGCTCCACGGGTGAAGGGGTTAAACATGTGCAATGCAGTCTTGAGTGGGAAACCATTCCCCCCACAATCTCTAGAAGCTCACATTTCTCTTATTCAAAAGAAGGCAAAGATCCTGAATATTGTGGAAGCTACAGACCTATCTCCCTGCTGAATGTCGATTTAAAAATCTATGCAGGTCTTGTAGCCAAGAGGGTTGGCGCAATACTGCCGGATCTTATTTCTTTCAATCAGACAGGCTTTGTAGCCGGTAGGGAAGGGAAGGACAATACTAGTAGAATCTTACACCTGATTCAATATGCAAAAATCAATAAAACACCACTGGTATTGATAGGAACAGATGCAGAGAAAGCCTTTGACAGGGTGGACTGGATATATCTATATGAAATGCTTATGAGATTTGGAATACCTGAACAATTAGCCAACGCCATCTTCCAAATGTACTCTTGCCCTTCAGCTCGACTAAAAATTAATAATATGTTATCGGAACCTTTTCAAATACGAAACGGCACGAGGCAGGGATGCCCTCTGTCCCCGCTTCTTTACGTGCTTGTCATGGAACCTCTAATTCAGAGTATTCAACAAGACACAGAGATTAAAGGAATTCAAATAGGTGGTTCCCATCAAAATCTGCAGCATTTGCTGATGACCTTCTAGTATTCCTATCGGAACCTCACAGGGGGATCCCTGCCTTCGTCCGTCTATTAGATGCTTATGGAAAAATGTCTAATTTTAAGGTGAATCCGTCTAAATCTGAAGCGATTAGCCTAAATATATCTAAATCTGCAATAGATAACCTGAGATGACTCTATCCATTCAATTGACCACCCAAATTCATAACAAATCTAGGCATTAAAATTGGAAGATCTGCGGGCGAGCTCCTTGATCTCAACATTATACCTATGCTAAACAAGGCAATCTCAACAGTCCGCTCTTGGAGAGCACCTTTCCTATCTTGGATGGGGAGAAAAAATATATAAGCATAATACTCCCCAAATTTCTTTACCTTTTCCGGATGCATATCCCTAACCATTATCTATCTAAAATTAATTATTTCTTTGTTAACTTCATCTGGAACACTAAACGCCTTTCGAATAAACACCAGAACACTTACTCTCCCTAGATCTGAGGGCGGAATGGGGGTTCCAGACATTTTTAAATATTACAGAGCTGCAATGTTAACTAGAATTGTGGACTGGATCAGAAACCCACCCAGTAAACTTTGGTTACCTATTGAGGAACACTTAGCGCCTGCGCCCCTGAGATCTATGGCTCTCCTGCATGACTACATTAAATTACCTCATCTAGTTACAAACGAAATCATCCTGGCAACACTCAAATTGTGGAGGACAGAATTCCCTAAAGCCACCCCCCCTCTTTCTCTAATTCTGACACTTCAAGATGTAACTGGCCCCATTCCCCTTAAATTGCCTAAAGTCCCCAATGCTGCTTTGTCTGATTCGGAAGACCTCCCAATCTCTATAGATCAAGTATTCTTAGATGGCTCTTTGATGACTCTCTCGGAGCTCCAAGCTTTTAAACCTCACCTCAATGTTTCCTTTCTCCATATTAATAGGATTAGAGATTATTGTATTAAATATAAGATTCAGCTTGCCCTACCCCGCCCGACCTCTCATTTTGAACAACTTTGCGCCCAACACAAACCTCCAAAAAAAGTCTTATCCAAATTATATAATTCTCTGGTCACAGAAAGGCTGACATTAAGAGAGCTTTTATTGGACTTTGAGAAAAAGACCTGAATGTTCACTTTACACCAGATCAAATAGCCTCTATATATAAGAGGTCTCACGATCCTTCCCAATGTGTGAAAATTCAAGAAAATTCTTATAAAATTGTAACTCGGTGGTATCGTACATCAGCTCAACTGCATCAATGGCATCCCTCCGCTTCAGATGAATGTTGGAGATGCAAGGCAGACTTAGGCACCTATTTTCACATATGGTGGACATGTCCAGTGATTATGACCTTTTGGCAACTGATTGGTGAAATAATTACGGAAGTCCTGAGCCGACCCCCTTTGATGAAACCTCAATCTGCTCTTCTTAGTCTACCTTTATGGCCAGAGAATCCCTCAGCTTCCAAGATGTCTAATATTATTATAGCAGCTGGCAGATACCTAATTCTTACTCGATGGAAGTCAACCCAAACCCCCACCATAAAACAAATCCTGGAAAAAATCAGTCTATTGTTCCACACGTCTGAAATAGTAGCCAACACACAAGAATCATTATTCTCTTTCCGCAAGACATGGGGACCCTGGATCCAATTTAGATCCAATCCTAACTTTATACTAGAAATCTCTGACAGTTGAACTGATAATTAAAACCACCTACCCTACCCTTATCTTGTTCTTGGTCACTCTCCGCCGGACCCCCCCCCCCTTTTATTTCCCATCTACCCTCATCCTCTTCCCCCCTTTTTTTTTCTGTCTCCTCTCTCTTCGATATCCTCATCTCTTGAATGTCTTGAATGTCTCGTTTACTTCATCATTAATCTAACTAGTTCCAGGAAAACTAATCAAACTTTTGATTCTACTGATTCTCTTAACACCTGGACTCATAACTGATGTTATAGCTTCCTAAAGAGGACTCTGCTTCGGCACTCTCTTCATAAGCGTTTAAAGTCCTTTGTTGTCATGATCGAGATTACTGTATTTACTCTGTTCCTTGTTATCTTTTACTTAATAATAAGAACGTTGAAAGAAAGACAGAGGGGCGAAGTGCATTGAAAAGCAAGAAGATTGTGTTGAATATGATTTGTCTTTTCTGAAAGTTGATTAAAATATACTGTAAAGCCGGAGTGCAAATATTTCTCGACTCACCTTTGTACATAGTTTTGTGCATATACAACAATCTGAAGAGTATAACAAGCCATAGACTTAGCATGTTGACTGTAAATATAATATTGGGACTAAAGAGGTAGAAATAAGATGATTCTGCATTGTTCTTAGGACACTGGCATGTAAGAACAGACTATAAATGTCGAGGCTGTCCGCATTTTACTATGAGGAGACTTTCTAAAATGTCACTGCCTAGTAAAGCAGCTTCCCGAGATTGTGCTGCTGCATGAGAGCTGGCTTCCTCTAGAGAAGGGAGAGATGATTTATTACTAGAGATGAGCGAACGTATTCGGAAAACGTTCAACAATCTCAAATTCGGCACGAACGTAGCACATTCGGATTCATTTTCGCTTTCACGAGCATTTTTACTTAAAGTCGGTCACAGTTCGGTAAATCATCGCATTTCCACTAATGCTTTTGTATGACTTTGGCTAGAATAGTGGTGCTGTATGATGAGCAGGGGAGACGGGGGAGTGGTGGGTCTTGATGAGAAGAGGAGGTGCGGAGAGATTAAAGGAGTATCTGAAGAGATTACAGGAGTGGCACGTGTTTTTTTCTTTTAATTTTATGTATGTTGATTCCGGCAACGAATCAGGGTGCTGAAAGCATCCACAACGTCATGACTCAAGGTCTTCTGTGATTGGCTGCAAAAGTCACATGTGCCTGGCAATATAAAAAGCAGACATCTTGTTTTGCTGACGCCATTTGCTCAGTGTCACAGTGCAGAGAGGTTGCTCCTGCGCTAGTGCTGAAAGTGAAATTATCCTATGTGTAAAATTGATCTTCCAGCATTGAAGTAGATTGTGCAAAAACTGTGTGTGTGTGTTTGCGCTAAAATTTGTTTCAGTGGCTAATCAGAAGGTCAGATTTCCAATTAAAAATGACTTGGACTAATATTGTGTTGAAACCAGGAGGGCCAAATAACTGCTCCAAAAAGTTTGTGCTAAAACCGTGCTTCAGTGGCAAATCAGAAGGCCAGATTTCCAGGTAAAAATCATTACGCCTGATATAGTGGTGCAGCCAGGAGGCCGAATTAGCTACTCTGAATTGTTTGTGAAAATTACCGTGTATACTCGAGTATAAGCCAGGATTTTCAGCCCATTTTTTGGGGCTGAAAGTCCCCCTCTCGGCTTATACTCGAGTCATACCCAGGGGTTGGCAAGGGAGGGGGAGCGGGGGCTGTTATACTCACCTACTCCTGGCGCGGTCCCTGCACTTCTTTTCCCCGCTGACAGCTTCTTCCTGTACTGAGCGGTCACATGGTACCGCTCATTACAGTAATGAATATGCGGCTCCACCTCCCATAGAGGTGGAGCTGCATATTCATTACTGTAATGAGCGGTAACGGTGACCGCTCCGTACAAGAAGAAGCTGCCGGTGCGGGGATGCCGGGACTGTACAGCACCAGGTGAGTATAATGGGGAAGGGAGCGTTACGCTGCGCGATATTGACCTGCTCCTCTTTCCGGCGCCGCTTCGTCTTCAGCTGTGACGCTCAGGTCAGAGGGCGCGGTGACGTGGTTAGTGTACGCCCTCTGCCTGAACGTCAGTGCAGGAGACGCTGAAGATGGAGCGGCGCCAGAATGAGGAGTAGGTGAATATTGAAAGTCCCAGGGGCCTGAGCGACGGAGAGATGAGTATGTGATTTTTTTATTTTTTTATTGCAGCAACAGCAAATGGGGCAAGTGTCTGTATGGAGCATCTATGGGGCCATAATGTTTGTGCAGCACTGTATGGGGCAAATGTCTGTATGAGGCCATAACGTTTGTGCAGCACTGTATGGGGCAAGTGTCTGTATGAGGCCATGATCAACGTTTGTGCAGCACTATATGGGTCAAGTGTCTGTATGGAGCCATGATCAACGTTTGTGTAGCACTATATGGGGCAAATATCTTTATGGAGCATCTTATGGGGCCATAATCAACATTAGAATCTCATCAAAAAGTTAATTTATTTCAGTTCTTCAATACAACAAATGAAACTCATATATTATATTGAGTCATTGCAAACAGAATGATCTATTTCAAGTGTTTATTTCTGTTAATGTTGATGATTATGGCTTACAGCCAATGAAAACCCAAAAGTCATTATCTCAGTAAATTAGAATACTTTATAACACCAGCTTAAAAAAATGATGTGAGATGCACCTGTAAGTGACTAACACCATGATATGGATATTGATGCAATATTCATGAATATGCCTTCTCCCTTCAAGTGAAATGGTATTTAATAGAACGGTGCCATAATAGTGGGAAAGCTGATTGTTTTTTAGTTCTGGGGAAGATGACAAATCATTCTCTGAGCTTATCATACTAAGAGAATGATTGATGTGTTCATACACAGGAGAAAAGAGATGCAGCACTCACCCGTGAGCTGTGAAAACGAAGTCTTTTATTCAACCATGACAAGTATTTGGACAAAGTTCATGGGACGGCCGTTTCGCGAGTGATACGCTTCTACGGGTCCATATAGTAATCAGATGATGTCATTTCCTTTATAAGGGCTAATGACTACACATAATTTAACAGCACATTATAAAAAAACATATAAGTGAACATGATACCTTAATTACTCATTTTCACGAACGATGAAAACTACACATTTCTTATTAAAAAAATGGAAAGATCAAGCTTATCGTTTAATCCTATAGGTCTTTGAGCGTTAGATTTAATTATCCACCTCGCTTCTTTTCTCAGTAAGATTTTATTATGGAAATTTAGCCAATTCCAAGCCTGCGAACCTGAGTAGTTCTGGATTGGAGTCATGCTTTGCTTGAATATGGTGGATTAATCTTAACGACCCTTTTCCTGCAGTTATAGAGTGATAGTGTTCCCGGAATATAGTGGCTAAAGGTCTGATGGTTTTCCCTATGTAGAAGAAGGAACAGGGGCAAAATAAAACATATACTACAAATTTACTTTTGCAGGATATAAAATCACAAACATGGTGCTTAACCCCTTCATGGCCTTGGGATTTTCCATTTATCCGTGTTCGTTTTTCGCTCCCCTCCTTCCCAGAGCCATAACTTTTTGTTGTACTTTTGAACGACATCCTTTGTTTTACCATGTCGTGTACTAGAAAATGGGGAAAAAATTCCAAGTGCGGTGAAATTGCAAAAAAAAGTGCAATTCCACACATGTTTTTTGTTTGGCTTTTTTACTAGGTTCACTTAATGCTAAAACTGACCTGCCATTATGATTCTTCAGGTCCTAACGAGTTCAAAGACACCAAAAATGTCTAGGTTCTCTTTTATCTAAGTGGTGAAAAAAAATTCCAAATTTTGCAAAAAAAAAAAAAATTGTTCCATTTCCCGATACTCGTAGCGTCTCCATTTTTCATGATTTAGGGTCGGTTGAGGGCTTATTTTTTGCGTGCCGAGCTGGCGTTTTTAATTATACCACTTTGGCGCAGATACGTTCTTTTGATCGCCCGTTATTGCATTTTAATGCAATGTCGAAGCGACCAAAAAAAGTAATTCTGGCGTTTCTAATTTTTTTCTCGCTACGCTCAGGTTAATCTTTTTTTTTAATTCATAGATCGAGCGATTCTGAACGCGGTGATACCAAATATGTGTAGGTTTGATTTTTTTTTTTATTGATTTATTTTGAATGGGGCGAAGGGGGGGTGATTTAAACTTTTATATTTTTTTTATTTTTTACACATTTTTTACTATTTTTTTTACTTTTGCCATGCTTCAATAGCCTCCATGGGAGACTAGAAGCAGGCACAACTCGATCAGCTCAGCTACATAGCAGCGATCATTAGATTGCTGCTATGTAGCTTAATAACAGGTGTGCTATGAGCGCCGACCACAGGGTGGTACTCACAGCTAACTCAAGGACCTCTATGGTTACTATCCTGACGCATCGCTGACCCCCGATCATGTGATGGGGGTCGGCAATGTGCTCATTTCCAGCCGGATGGCCGGAAGCGCCGGTTAAATGCCGCTGTCAGCATTTGACAGCGGCATTTAACTAGTTAATAGCGGCGGGTGAATCGCGATTTCACCCGCCGCTATTGCGGGCACATGTCAGCTGTTCAAAACAGCTGACATGTTCCGGCTTTGATGCGGGCTCACCGCCGAAGCCCGCATCAAAGCGGGGGATCTGACCTCGGACGTGCTATCCCGTCCGAGGTCAGAAAGGGGTTAATCGAGCCCACCTTTAGAGGGTTTAAAGTCAGATGTAAATGGCAATAATTGCAGTTCCCACATTTATGATTACCTCTGGGGAGATTTGTGTTTAACCAATTATTGTCCGGAGATAATAAACGATGATGCACTAGAAGATCAGCCAAGTTAGATGTTCTCTTTTATCCAAACAACGGGCTTATGGAACTGATATCATGCAGGTCCTTATCAGTACGCAACACATGCCAATTTTTCCTAAGGCTGCTTTCACACATCAGGTTTTTTTGTTTCAGGCCAAATCCGGCTCTTGGGAGAAAAACCGGAACCGGAAAAAATAAAAACCGGATCCGTTTTTTCCCCCATTGACTTGTATTAGCGCCGGGTGGCCCAGCGTTCCTTCCGGTTTGATGCCGGATCCGGCGTACACTCGATTCCGGTGCCTGGAAAAACGTCTACTGTAACGTTTTTTGTCCCAAGCGAAAAAGCCTGAAGCTTCCGGCTGTTTGCTAGAATGGAAGTCTATGGAAGCCGGAAGGTGTCGGATGCAGAAAATGGCAGATCCGGCGGCCTGATGTGGTATTTTAAACTGAGCATGGTCCATTTTTTTTTGTTATCCAGTAATCTAGATAGGCTAGCCGGATCCGTCAAAAAACAGATCCGTCGCATCAGTTTTTCACAATCTGCGCCGGATCCAGTTTTTCCAACATTCGCCGGATTTAGCCTGAAACAAAAAACCTGATGTGTGAAAGTAGCCTAATTGCAGCATGCACAATTTTATCGCTGGGGAAAATCTCCTTACTTTACTAAATCTCCTTACTTTATTAGCCTGACTTTTTATTTCATTTTTACGTTTTAGCGAGTACTGCTCAATACATCAGCCTGAGATATATTCATTACCCGTTCGTGAGCCATGTCCAATATAGAGGATGGATATCCTCTTTTAAGAAACCGTGTTTTCAAATCATCTAGCTGCTTATCAAAATTAATTTCATTGTTGTTGATTTTGCGTAATCTGATCATTTGACTGTAAGGTAAACTTTGTCTCGTGTGAAGCGGGTGTGCATTGTTAAAGTGCAACATAGAGTTAGTGGCAGTCGATTTTCTATGAACTTTGGTAACCACCTCCCCTTCAATTATATCGATTTTTACATCTAAAAATTCTAAACTTTTATGTCCAAAATGGGAGGTAAAGCGCATATTTTCTGTGTTGGTCTCGTTTAGATAACTCACAAAGCAATCAAATTCATGCTGGGGGCCATCCCAGATGATGAAAATATCATCTGCAAATCTTAGAAACAGGAGTATAAATTTTAAAAATGGATTATTGATGTTAATAATATACTTATCCTCAAAAACCGCTAGGAAAAGATTGGCAAAAACACATGCGACGGGGTCCCCATCGCAGTACCGATCTTTTGTAAGTACCATTGATTCATGAATTTGAAAGCCGTGTGGGACAAAACGAAGTCAAGACCATCCAAAATTAACTAAATCCAGTCCGGCTTTTACCAGAATTAATTAGGACTTTGTGAGCTGCATCAATTCCAGATTTTTGTGGAAAACGTGTGTATAAATTTACATCTATAGATGCCAGAGAAAAGCTTGATTGGCGATTAATATCTTTCAAAGCCAGCAAAAAGTCGGCTGAATCTTTTATATACGATGGAATTGAAAACAAAAGAGGTTTCAGCAACCAGTCTAGGCATTGTGACAATGGTTCGGTCAATGAATTTAATCTCGATATTATGGGACGACCAGGGGGTTCTGTGATGGACTTGTGCATTTTAGGAATACTATACCAGTGTGCAAACTCTGGATACTTAGGAAATAAATTATCAGCCCTTTTATTAGATGATACGCCTCTTTCCGCATTCTTTCTCAAGAATGTTCTCAATTTATCTTTAAATTTATGGATGGGATTATGATCTAAAGGACAATAAGTCTGTGTGTCATTAAGCCGCGATAATAATAACACTATGTTTTCCCCTTTGTCGGCTTTTCGCACTACAATAACGTCCCATTTTTGAATCTCATGTGAAGCTTTTAATTCTCTATCTGACAAATTGTTAATTGGTGAACGGTGATATGATGCTTCGACATCTTTTATTACTAAATCCTGAAAAAGGTCTATTACATTACCAGGGGAAATTTGCGGCATGTAATTAGATTTAACTCCTCCTAAGAAAGGTTTCACATCTGAAGTGATAGATTCATTGTCACTAGATTCAAAATTAATAACCAGTTCTGAAATACTCATTAGTGTTCTGTATCGACTATGGGATCCAAGATGAATCCTAACATACCTATAGAAGCTGGCATTTCGGATACTGATTTAGGCAAAGATTGTTTTTTATTGGCATTCACAAATGATGTATGCAAATGTATTTTCCTGACTGATTTAAATAATTCTATTTTAAAATCAGTCAGGTCACACTGTTCAGGCACACAAAAATTTACTTAATGGTTCTTGATGCAGGTCAACAATAGGGTCTGTGCAGTGCATTTAGTTAAAGCTCAGCTCATACTCATTTGCATATAAATCGGACCAGTGCAATCCATCCAAGCCGGACATAGATCTCCCTGAGAATCTGTCTCCAGAGTGTATTTTAAATGAAAAAAGAGGTACCAGTGTGAGCCATGTAACGACTGATAGTCTGCTCTCCTGATCTACATGCCTCACATTGGTAATGCCCCTTTTATTTAAGATAAACTCTTTAGACAGATTATCGGTGAGATCTATGATCGGCCCAGAGATCTTAACAGCTCAGTTAAATTTTGCTGAAAGTATGGGTTGTTCTGGAATAAGTCATCGGATCGAAGATATCAAGGTATTATTTTATTCAGCTTCCTTGCTCATATTGACGGCTTAAGAGGGCTGATCCTACTGTCAAAAGAGTTTATCTTAAATAAAAGGGGCATTACCAATGTGAGACATGTAGATCAGGAGAGCAGACTATCAGTCATTACATGGCTCACACTGGTACCTCTCCTTTCATTTAAAATACACTCTGGAGACAGATTCTCAGGGAGATCTATGTGGAAGAGACCCTTCGGACAAGTTAAAGTGCGAAGTGATCCAATGTAATGTTTCTTGTCATGTGCTGATGTAACAAAAAAGTTACAAATATTGTTGCACGTTGTTTTTACTCAAAAACTTTTCAGTTTTTGCAGTTTTAACACTTTTGAAGTGTAAGTGGGAAAGAGATCAGGTCTTCAGATCAGTGTGAATAGAATCCAAACAAAATTTTTGCATCTGTAGAACTTCTCTGAAATATGGACAGAATCTCTTGAAGCTTTTGACTCGGTACTATAAGGCTATATTCACACTGGACATTTTTGCTGCTGTTTTTTTATGCTTTTTTATGCTAATTTTCAGCTGCATTTGACAGTACCAGCTATGTCTGTGGGATTTCAGAAATCTCATGCACACAGCTTGGTTTCTTTTGTCATCATGATTTTGTGCTTTGCTTTTTTTTTTTGGACATAGAGCATGTCGCTTCTTTCAGCATTTTTTCAGCGTTTTTTACCCATTGAATTGAAAAAAAAAATGTTAAAAAAAATGTACCAAAAACGCCGCAAAATCTGCATTTTTTCCACAGCTTCTTTCCTGCCAAGCACTCAGGTTTTGCTGCAGAAACAAAAAAAACGCAGCAAAAACACCCAGTGTGAACTTAGCCTAACTATAATATGACTTGCTCTCTTCTCTTTAGGGCTCATCTCCACTTGTGAGGAAAACGGACGAGTGCAATCCGATAAAAAATCGGATTGCACTCGGACCAATGTTAATCAATATGTGACACTCCATTTGCGATTTTTTTCCCAGCCGAAATCGGACTGAGAAAAATCTGTGTCGGCTGAGAAAAAAATCGCAGCATGCTGCGTATTGCTGAGATTCTCGGACGAGACTCGCCAATGCAAGTCAATGGGTGCGAGAAAAAAAACGCACAGCACTCGCACCATGCGAGTGCTGTCCGATTTTTACGCACCCGTGTCCTTAGAAAAGCCGGCAATTCAGCGCAGAGTACAGTAAAATCACACTGACAGGTTAGATGAGAGTAGATATATAGTAACATAGTTAGTAGTAACATAGTTAGTAAGGCCGAAAAAAGACATTTGTCCATCCAGTTCAGCCTATATTCCGTCATAATAAATCCCCAGATCTACGTCCTTTTACAGAACCTAATAATTGTATGATACAATATTGTTCTGCTCCAGGAAGACATCCAGGCCTCTCTTGAACCCCTCGACTGAGTTCGCCATCACCACCTCCTCAGGCAAGCAATTCCAGATTCTCACTGCCCTAACAGTAAAGAATCCTCTTCTATGTTGGTGGAAAAACCTTCTCTCCTCCAGACGCAAAGAATGCCCCCTTGTGCCCGTCACCTTCCTTGGTATAAACAGATCCTCAGCGAGATATTTGTATTGTCCCCTTATATACTTATACATGGTTATTAGATCGCCCCTCAGTCGTCTTTTTTCTAGACTAAATAATCCTAATTTCGCTAATCTATCTGGGTATTGTAGTTCTCCCATCCCCTTTATTAATTTTGTTGCCCTCCTTTGTACTCTCTCTAGTTCCATTATATCCTTCCTGAGCACCGGTGCCCAAAACTGGACACAGTACTCCATGTGCGGTCTAACTAGGGATTTGTACAGAGGCAGTATAATGCTCTCATCATGTGTATCCAGACCTCTTTTAATGCACCCCATGATCCTGTTTGCCTTGGCAGCTGCTGCCTGGCACTGGCTGCTCCAGGTAAGTTTATCATTAACTAGGATCCCCAAGTCCTTCTCCCTGTCAGATTTACCCAGTGGTTTCCCGTTCAGTGTGTAATGGTGATATTGATTCCTTCTTCCCATGTGTATAACCTTACATTTATCATTGTTAAACCTCATCTGCCACCTTTCAGCCCAAGTTTCCAACTTATCCAGATCCATCTGTAGCAGAATACTATCTTCTCTTGTATTAACTGCTTTACATAGTTTTGTATCATCTGCAAATATCGATATTTTACTGTGTAAACCTTCTACCAGATCATTAATGAATATGTTGAAGAGAACAGGTCCCAATACTGACCCCTGCGGTACCCCACTGGTCACAGCGACCCAGTTAGAGACTATACCATTTATAACCACCCTCTGCTTTCTATCACTAAGCCAGTTACTAACCCATTTACACACATTTTCCCCCAGACCAAGCATTCTCATTTTGTGTACCAACCTCTTGTGCGGCACGGTATCAAACGCTTTGGAAAAATCGAGATATACCACGTCCAATGACTCACCGTGGTCCAGCCTATAGCTTACCTCTTCATAAAAATTGATTAGATTGGTTTGACAGGAGCGATTTCTCATAAACCCATGCTGATATGGAGTTAAACAGTTATTCTCATTGAGATAATCCAGAATAACATCCCTCAGAAACCCTTCAAATATTTTACCAACAATAGAGGTTAGACTTACTGGCCTATAATTTCCAGGTTCACTTTTAGAGCCCTTTTTGAATATTGGCACCACATTTGCTATGTGCCAGTCCTGCGGAACAGACCCTGTCGCTATAGAGTCCCTAAAAATAAGAAATAATGGTTTATCTATTACATTACTTAGTTCCCTTAGTACTCGTGGGTGTATGCCATCCGGACCCGGAGATTTATCTATTTTAATCTTATTTAGCCGGTTTCGCACCTCTTCTTGGGTTAGATTGGTGACCCTTAATATAGGGTTTTCATTGTTTCTTGGGATTTCACCTAGCATTTCATTTTCCACCGTGAATACCGTGGAGAAGAAGGTGTTTAATATGTTAGCTTTTTCCTCGTCATCTACAACCATTCTTTCCTCACTATTTTTTAAGGGGCCTACATTTTCAGTTTTTATTCTTTTACTATTGATATAGTTGAAGAACAGTTTGGGATTAGTTTTACTCTCCTTAGCAATGTGCTTCTCTGTTTCCTTTTTGGCAGCTTTAATTAGTTTTTTAGATAAAGTATTTTTCTCCCTATAGTTTTTTAGAGCTTCAATGGTGCCATCCTGCTTTAGTAGTGCAAATGCTTTCTTTTTACTGTTAATTGCCTGTCTTACTTCTTCGTTTAGCCACATTGGGTTTTTCCTATTTCTAGTCCTTTTATTCCCACAAGGTATAAACCGCTTACACTGCCTATTTAGGATGTTCTTAAACATTTCCCATTTATTATCTGTATTCTCATTTCTGAGGATATTGTCCCAGTCTACCAGATTAAGGGCATCTCTAAGCTGGTCAAACTTTGCCTTCCTAAAGTTCAGTGTTTTTGTGACTCCCTGACAAGTCCCCCTAGTGAAAGACAGGTGAAACTGTACAATATTGTGGTCGCTATTTCCTAGATGCCCAACCACCTGCAGATTTGTTATTCTGTCAGGTCTATTAGATAGTATTAGGTCTAAAAGTGCTGCTCCTCTGGTTGGATTCTGCACCAATTGTGAAAGATAATTTTTCTTGGTTATTAGCAGAAACCTGTTGCCTTTATGGGTTTCACAGGTTTCTGTTTCCCAGTTAATATCCGGGTAGTTAAAGTCCCCCATAACCAGGACCTCATTATGGGTTGCAGCTTCATCTATCTGCTTTAGAAGTAGACTTTCCATGCTTTCTGTTATATTTGGGGGTTTGTAACAGACCCCAATGAGAATTTTGTTACCATTTTTCCCTCCATGAATTTCAACCCATATGGACTCGACATCTTCATTCCCTTCGCTAATATCCTCCCTTAAAGTGGACTTTAGACAAGACTTTACATAGAGACAAACCCCTCCTCCTCTCCGATTTTTACGATCCTTTCTAAACAGACTGTAACCCTGTAAGTTAACTGCCCAGTCATAGCTTTCATCTAACCATGTCTCGGTTATTCCCACTATGTCAAAGTTACCTGTAGATATTTCTGCTTCTAGTTCTTCCATCTTGTTTGTCAGGCTTCTGGCGTTTGCGAGCATGCAGTTTAGAGGATTTTGTTTTGTTCCAATCTCCTCACTGTGGATTGTTTTAGAAATGTTCTTACCTCCCTTCTGAGTATGTTTTCCTGGGTCGTCTTTGTACGAGTCTAATGTTTTTCTTCCCGTCCCCTCTTCTTCTAGTTTAACGCCCTCCTGATGAGTGTAGCGAGTCTTCTGGCGAATGTGTGTTTCCCAGGTTTGTTGAGGTGTAGTCCGTCTCTGGCGAGGAGTCCATCATACCAGTAATTCACACCGTGGTCCAGGAATCCAAATCCTTGTTGTCTGCACCATCGTCTTAGCCAGTTGTTTGCATCAAGGATCCTAGAATAGGTATATATACATATATATATGTCAGGGAGACACCTATATATATATATTTATATTTAATGCAGCGCGAGATAGCTTTAAAGCTGGTAATTCAATTACCGGCTTTTGCTTTCTCCTTCACAAACCCGACATGATATGAGACCTGGTTTACATACAGTAAACCATCTCATATCACCATTTTTTTTTGCATATTCCACACTACTAATGTTAGTAGTGTGTATAAGCAAAATTTGGGCGTTCTAGCCATTATATTTAAGGGTTAAATGGCGGAAAAAATTGGCGTGGGCTCCCGCACAATTTTCTCCGCCAGAGTAGTAAAGCCAGTGACTGAGGGCAGATATTAATAGCCTGGAGAGGGTCCATGGTTATTGGCCCCCCCCTGGCTAAAAACATCTGCCCCCAGCCACCCCAGAACAGGCACATCTGGAAGATGCGCCTATTCTGGCACTTGGCCACTCTCTTCCCATTCCCGTGTAGCGGTGGGATATGGGGTAATGAAGGGTTAATGCCACCTTGCTATTGTAAGGTGACATTAAGCCTAATTAATAATGGAGAGGCGTCAATTATGACACCTATCCATTATTAATCCAATTGAAAGAAAGGGTTAAAAAAATACACACACACATTATTAAAAATTATTTTAATGAAATAAATACAAAGGTTGTTGTAATTTTTTATTTAACGCCCAATCCACTCAGTGAAGACCCTCGTTCTGTGACAAAAAAAAATAATAAACCAACAATATACTTACCTTTCACAGATCTGTAAAGTCCAACGATGTAAATCCTTCTGAAGGGGTTAAAACATTTTGCAGCCAGGAGCTTTGCTAATGCAATGCTACTCCTCGCTGCAAAACCCCGGGGAATGAGTCTAAATATAGATCAATGAGCTATATTTAGCTTCATTTGCGGTGAGGCGCCCTCTGCTGGCTGTTCATAGATCGTGGGAACTTTTCTTGTTGGCATTAACCCTTCATTACCCCATATCCCACCGCTACACGGGAATGGGAAGAGAGTGGCCAAGTGCCAGAATAGGCGCATCTTCCAGATGTGCCTTTTCTGGGGTGGCTGGGGGCAGGTGTTTTTAGCCAGGGGGGGGCCAATAACCATGGACCCTCTCCAGGCTATTAATATCTGCCCTCAGTCACTGGCTTTACTACTCTGGCGGAGAAAATTGTGCGGGAGCCCACGCCAATTTTTTCCGCTATTTAACCCTTAAATATAATAGCTAGAACGCCCAAATTTTGCATATACACACTACTAACATTAGTAGTGTGGAATATGCAAAAAAAATGGTGATATGAGATGGTTTACTGTATGTAAACCAGGTCTCATATCATGTCGGGTTTGTGAAGGAGAAAGCAAAAGCCGGTAATTGAATTACCAGCTTTAAAGCTATCTCGCGCTGCATTAAATATAAATATATATATATAGGTGTCTCCCTGACATATCTATATGTATATATACCTATTCTATGTGTATATATCTACTCTCATCTAACCTGTCACTGTGATTTTACTGTACTCTGCGCTGAATTACCGGCTTTTCAAAGGAGACCCATGCGTAAAAATCGGACAGCAATACGGATGTCATACGGATGTTGCGATAAAAAAATCGCATGACACTCGCATGACACTCACATGGCACTCGCATGGCACTCGCATGGCACTCGCAGACGTTACATCAGTTTTTTCGGTCCGTAAATCGGACCGTTTTTTTCTCACACAAGTGGAGATGAGCCCTTAATCTCAGGTTAGCAGGCGGAAATGTTGCAGACTTTGCCGGACATCTTTTGTGTTTTTTTGTTTGGGGGGAAGCATACTTCCATTTTTCATCTATGATTAAAAGGAAAAAGTAAAATAATTAACAGAAAAGATAGTTTCAGTTGTGGAATGCAGAAGTGTGAGAGATTCTTTTTTGCAGAATAAGTTATATTTGTCGGTTACATCATTTTTGAGTATATACAACTTTTATTACCTGTTTATGGGACGACAAAAAATAGCAATTCTGCATTTTTTTTGCTGTTTAAAATTTTAAATTTTTAATTGGAACACAAATAAAGTGTTGGCTTTATTCTGTTTATTATGTGGGCACAAAGTTATATAGTTTTATCTTTTAACACCTTTGTATAATAAATACATTTGAAAAAAAATCACTTTTTTTGTGTTGTCATATTCTGAGCCAAACGATTAACTTTTTTTTCCATCATCGGATCATTGTTATAGCTTATTTTTTTCAAGGACGAAGTGAAATTTTCTTTGACTCCATGTTAGTTTTTCATTACTTTTAATGTATACTGTTTGTTAGGCAAATTGGCAAAAAAAATTGCTGACAATTTAATAACATTCTAATTTTATAGACTAATGACAATACCATATTTATTTAGCTTGGTTTTTATTTTACTACTTTTTCACACAATACTTTTTTTTTAGGTTAGCATTTTCTGAGACCGATGGATTTTTTTCAATTTTTTCTTCACCTGAGTGGAGTCCATGCTTGTTTTTTTTCTGGATAAGCTGTAGTTTTCGAGTAATATAGGATTTTTCCACACTTTTTGGTGAGTGGGATGAATAAAAACAGCAATTCTGGCATAATTTTGTGAATTTTTTTTACAATGTTTACCATGCAGAATATAGTTTTATAGTACAAGTTAATACAATTATAATGATTCTCAAGTCATAACTTTTTTATTACTTTTACATACGAAAATCACATTTATAAAATATATATTTTTCGCACTTCATTCTCAGCCACAGCTTTTTCACTTTTCTGTATCAGGGCTTATTTTTGTGTAATGAACTGTCATTTATACTGGTACTATTCATTTTGGAATACATTTTCAATGACCTTTTATTACATTTTATGTCAGCTGTTATGGACAAAATGGCAATTCTGTTATGTTTCTTTTATTTTTTTTTGTTTTTCACTCCATGTGGGATAAATAATGATAACATTTTATAGTACAGGTCGTTATGGATGTGGTGATATGTTATGATAAGGTAATTCAGTACCACAATGGACATAGAAGTCAGAGCACATACAGTGACCTGACAACAACCCAAAAACATAGAACGAGCTCTGAGACGTGGGAACTCTGCTGACCGCAATCCCTAATCCTCTCCAACCACACTAGAGGCAGCCGTGGATTGCGCCTAACGCTCCCTATGCAACTCGGCACAGCCTGAGAAACTAGCTAGCCTGAAGATAGAAAATAAGCCTACCTTGCCTCAGAGAAATACCCCAAAGGAAAAGGCAGCCCCCACATATAATGACTGTGAGTTAAGATGAAAAGACAAACGTAGAGATGAAATAGATTTAGCAAAGTGAGGCCCGACTTTCTGAACAGAGCGAGGATAGGAAAGGTAACTTTGTGGTCAACACAAAACCCTACAAAAAACCACGCAAAGGGGGCAAAAAGACCCTCCGTACCGAACTAACGGCACGGAGGTACACCCTCTGTGTCCCAGAGCTTCCAGCAAGCAAGAAAAAACAAAAAAGCAAGCTGGACAGAAAAAAACAGCAAACAAATAGCAAAAGCGGAACTTAGCTATGCAGAGCAGCAGGCCACAGGAACGATCCAGGAGGAAACAGGTCCAATACTAGAACATTGACTGGAGGCCAGGATCAAAGCACTAGGTGGAGTTAAATAGAGCAGCACCTAACGACTTCACCACATCACCTGAGGAAGGGAACTCAGAAGCCGCAGTACCACTCTCCTCCACCAACGGAAGCTCACAGAGAGAATCAGCCGAAGTACCACTTGTGACCACAGGAGGGAGCTCTGCCACAGAATTCACAACAGTGATACTAAATATTTGAGAGAGTTTTAGGTTTATTTTTGTTGATTAATCTACTTTTTTGGCAAAATTTGAATTTTTGTACTTTTTACATTTAAAAACTTTTATTTTACTTTGGTTGCACAATATTTATAGTTATTTAATATAAAATGTATTTTTATCTTATTTACAGTAGTCCATTATCAAGCCTGTCATTGCCTCCACAGCATTATCTGTTTGTCTATCATTTGTATCAGAGCTTGAAGTCATTGTTAAGCCTTTATTTGTCATAGAAGCTCAACGGCACCCTATGATTATGTTGCGTAGAACTGAAGAAGTGACAGACAGAGCCAACAGGGACAGAGAGGGAGCTCCGGGAGTGAAAGCCTCGAGTGAAAACAGTCACATCTATGAAAAGAGAGAAAAAAGCAGATCCATAGTCAAGTAGGGTAGGTGAAGGTCTACGGAAAGGGAAATTAGCTTACCTCCCAACTTTGAAAAATAGGAAAGATGGACACATACTATAGCACATGGTAATTACTTTTTACTAAGCCAGTACCTGCACCTCAAATATTGCTCCAAGTGAAGCCTAGTTTTGATCCCAAGCAGAATGATATGCCTCTTATTGCCACATATTTTTAGTTAAAGGGAACCCATCAGCAGGATTGTGCTCAGTAACCTACAGACAGTGTCAGGTCGGCGCCGTTATACTGATTACAATGATACCTGGTGATGAAATACGTCTTGTGGTTGTTGTTTAATCTTTATTTTCGGTTTTGAGTGAATGATATGCTCGTGCTCCGGGGCAGCCTGTGGGTGGGGTTGTGGGTGGCCTGTGGGCGGGCTTCATGTGGTGCTCTGGTTATATATTCATCAGTATGGCTTCTGACAGGTCACTGATCCCTCCCTGACCTGCCCCCTAGTTTACATAATGAATATTATAAATAGCTTGGAAAACAAAAACCTTCTGCAGGAAGACACCAGAGGTGGTGCCTGCGTTACAGCCTAAACACATATCTATTTTGTTGGATCTTATTCTCATATTCATTAAAAAAAATCTGTTTGAAAATGAAGCCGATAGCTGCTACCGCGCCATCCTCCAAGATGGCACCGGCGGCGCCGTCGCATGCATGTCCTTTGTTAGTTACTGGTGCACTTTCTCCAGAGACTTGCATCACCAACGCCAACCACCTTGGTGACACATATTTGCCATCCAGGACCTTACCTCCTGCTTTCTTATACCGCCAAAAATAAAAAAAACGGCCATAAAATCACAATTTGTGCCGGTTGCTTATTGTCTGAAGTGGATAGCAGCTAGTACTTAATTGCAAGGTTTTCTGCAAGTGTAGAAAGGGTCAGTTGTGATAAAAAGTTTATTTTGTTTTCTCCTTTGGGATCCTGAGACGCTATTTGCTCATGGATTTGAATATATATGGTATTTTGTGGATAACTGATAATGCAGAGACACTGACATTTCTAAATGTTGTAGTAGAAGACTGCATGGCTGATCTTCATAGGAAATTAGAACAACTAAAAAAGGAGGACGTCCAATTAGCCCTACTTGCATCTACACTTAAGGAATATAATAAAGTATTTTGATTCTATAGAGGTTTACAAAGTCCAACTTCACCTATTCTATTAAAAGACGAAATTACATGTCAATACTTTGAAGAAGTGTGAACATCTCAGCTCAAGATCATCTGATTTGCAGAGTAAATTTGAACAGGATACAAAAGATTATTTTTACAATCATGTATACTCTTAGGCAGAGCTTGTGGCTGGATAAAATTGATTTCAAGGGAAACCAGGTGAAAATTGATATTGAACAAGGTGCAACAAATAGGAGATGTATGATGTTGTTTTCTGCAACTAGAAAAGGACAATCATGGGATATTTCTTTTGGGGAAAAAACATCTCAAGAAGAAACAGATTCATAAGTTGAAGATTTTCCTCTAGAAGCCCAAGGATGTTAGAAGGATTGAAATAGATGAAATATTAATTACCAACTTACTCAATTCTTTCTAACTTCAGCTGAAAGGTCCATAATAAATAAAGGGGTGGGGTTTGTACCAACACAATCTTTGGAATAGTTTGATTTTGTTACAGATTTCTGAAAGTTATGTATGAATTTATGTGTGTTTGATGATGAAAGCTAGATCACAAACCATGAAGTTCCAGCAAAATAATCAGTTTGATCCTTTGGTTTACTGTAATTTGTTGGATCAGGATAACATTAACGGGAAAGTTAGTAAGAAGTGGGAAAACTTTAACAAGATTTGACAATTTAAGGATAAGAAAATGAAGAGCGATTGTTCCGGGCACCTATTTACCTTTTAACCCTATATCTGCATGTTAATAGTGTTATTGGACCTGACAAGTTTCCGTCAAATCCTAAAACAGAGGTTGGGAACCTTTTTTCTGCCAAGGGGCATTTAGATATTTACACCAGCACTTGGGAGTCATACAAAATTATCTTGAAATGTATCTTGCTATATTTGGTCAAATGTTTAATTGCTGTATTTTTCAGACTATAAGACGCACCGGACCATAAGACGCACCCCAAATTTTGGGGTGGAAAATAGCAGATGGGGTTCCGTCTTATCATCCGAATTTAAGGTATCTTACCTGAGGGCCAGTGGTGGTAGAGTGGGGTCACAGGAGAAATTGTACCTTCCTCAGGAAGCTGGCGGCAGCAGAAGTGGGGCAATGCTGCAGTCCTGGGGTATCCCAGTGGTGCGATGCTGCAGGTCCGGTGTCAGTGGTGAGGCAGAGCAGAGCAGAGTGTGTTGCATGGAGCAGGGTCACTTCCTCAGGATGCCCGCGGCAGAAATGTGACGAAGCTGCTGCCCGGTGTCCACGGTGAGAGCTGAGTGCATCAATGGTTTCTCGGCAGCCCTCGGCTTCAGGAAAATGCTTACAGCCTCAGGAAAATGGAACGCGAGAGGCCTAGCCGAGATCTCAATCTGCTGCACGTGACGCCTGTGGTGGTCCACGGCTTCAGAAAGATGGCCACAAGGAAACAAATGATGCACTCCGTACTGCTCACTGCCGACACCGAGCTTCAGCGTTGCCACACTTCTGCCACCGCCAGTCCCCTGATGAAGGGACACTGTTACACCAGTGCTGCAACCTCCCTGAAAGCCTGTGTTCAGACTGTTTCCTCCCAAATATTTTTGCGAAAAAGTGAGTTTTATAGTCCGAAAAATACGGTACCTCACCTAATGTAATGGCTGGAACTGATTCTCTTTTATGTGGTTGTGATGTTAGGTGGTAGTTATGATGTTGCAACTGCTTTTACAGATTTGCATCGTCCTGGAACGCAGTTGACTTGTTGCTATGAATTTTGAAAAGAACTCAGAGCAGTAAGTTCTGAACACAGATATATATTACACTAAAGGTCTCCTCAATTCATTACTGCTCATGTAACATTTGTACAGCTGAAGCAATGGGAGATCTGCTGTGTGCATCACATAGGAAACACATAGTACTGTGCTATATGCATCACATAGGAGACACAGACTACTGTATATAAATCACACAGGAGACACTGGACCTGCAGCATATACATCACTAGGGCTGCAGCACATACATTACACAGCAGATGCTAGTACTGCAGCCTATAGAGTGGGAAAAAAAATATTTAGTCAGCGACCAATTGTGCAAGTTCTCCCACTTAAAAAGATGAGAGAGGCCTGTAATTGACATAGGTAGACCACAACTATGAGAGTCAAAGTGAGAAAACAAATCCAGAAAATCACTTTGTCTGATTTGGCAAGATTTATTTAGCAAATTATGGTGGAAAAAAAGTATTTGGTCATTAACAAAAGTTCATCTCAACATTTTGTTAAATATCTTTTGTTGGCAATGACAGTGGTGAAATGTTTTCTGTAAGTCTTCATAAGGTTGGCACACACTGTTGGTAGTATGTTGGCCCATTCCTCCTTGCAGATCTCCTCTAGAGGAGTGATGTTTTGGGCCTGTTGCTGGGCAACATGAACTTTCAACTCCCTCCAAAGGTTTTCTATGGGGTTGAGATCTGGAGACTGGCTAGGCCAGTCGAGGACCTTCATATGCTTCTTATGAAGCTACTCCTTTGTTGCCCTGGCAGTGTGCTTGGGATCATTATCATGCTGAAAGACCCATCTACGTTTCATCTTCAATGCCCTTGCTGATGGAAGGAGGTTTGCAGTCAAAATCTCATGATACGTGGCCCCATTCATTCTTTCATGTACACAGATCAGTTGTTCAAGTCCATTTGCTGAGAAACAGCCCCAAAGCATGATGTTGCAACCCCATGCTACACAGTAGGTATGGTGTTCTTTGGATGCAACTCAGCCTTCTGTATCCTGCAAACACGATGAGTTTTGTTTCTACCAAACAGTTCTACTTTGGTTTCATCAGCCATGTAACATTCTTCCAATACTCTTCTGGATAATCCAAATGCTCTTTAGCAAACTTCAGATGGGCCCAGACATGCAGGGGGACATGCCTGACAGCAGGATCTGAGTCTCTGGCGGCGTAGTGTATTACTGATGGTAGCCTTTATTATGGTGGTCCCAGCTTTAAGCAAGTCATTCACTAGGTCCCCCAGTGTGGTTCTGGGATTTTTCCTCACCTTTCTTGTGATCATTTTGACCCCACGGGGTGAGATCTTGCATGGAGCCACAGGTCGAGGGAGATTATCAGTGGTCTTGTATGCCTTCCATTTTCATATTATTGCTCCCACACTTGATTTCATCACACCAAGCTGCTTGCCTACTGCAGATACAGTCTTCCCAGCCTGGTGCAGGGCTGCAATTTTTCTCTGGTGTCCTTCGACAGCTCTTTGGTCTTCATCATAGTGGAGTTTGGAGTGTGACTGTTTGAGGTTGTGATCAGGTGTCTTTTATACTGATAACAAATTCAAACAAGTGCCATTACACCAGGTAATGAGTGGAGGACAGAGGAGCCTCTTAAAGAAGAAGTTAGAAGTCTGTGAGACTCAACTTTTATTTGGAAGCGAATTTATTGTCAGCAACAAAAAATGTTTCGGTCACCAATTTCACCTTCATCAGTTACTGTGAATACAATGAGAAAGATATACACAAAAGAAAAAAAACAAAATAAATAAAGTATATACAAGACTGGACTTCCAGTGTAAAAATGACATGGCGATACGTTAGGATTGATACACAACTAGTACAAAAACAGTACAGAACCAAACAATCTTGGCACAATACTAGTAAGGAAAGAAAAGTGAGTGGCTAGATAGTGGAGTAGGGGTCACATACCGTGTAGTGGATGGTGTTTGAGAGAAGCGTGCCAATTTAGGCAAGTTGTAATTAGCTTCTGCAATAAAAGGGTTAACCTATATAAGTGACGGGCCAAATGGCAAAGTGTTATCTACATGAGGTTATCTACATGAGCGGCAGGAGCGTGTACCGCTGACCGGAAGTGGGCGTGTCCAGCATGCAGCGGTGCTGTCTGGGAAGGGGATGACGTCACCAATATGGTGGTGCGTTCCAAGGAGCGGCGCTTGCGTACCACCACTTAAAAATGACGTGCAACTATATAAGCGCTAGGTTGTGTCTCAGTACGGTTGCCTATGCATAAAGCGCTATATGGGGCTGATATAGTGGTAGCATATGGAATGCGGTAAGACCCACTAAGGAAAGAGGAAAGAGAGAGACAGTCATAACATTACTTTACTGAGCCGTCAAAGTATAGTGAGTGCCAATAGGAGGTTTGGATCCGGGGATCAATACAGGCGACTTTAAAGGAATAGAAAAGAGGTCATTAGAAACCAGGCATTAAATAACACAAATCAACCATGTCACTTTAAATAAAGGCAAATAGGTCATATTCCCTGTTTAAACCCTTAGGGGTTACGGTCTCCAGGGTATGGATCCAGAAGGCTTCCCGTTTTTTAGGAGTGAGATCCTATCACCCCCCCATCGTTGTGGGGAAACCGAGTCAATCACCTGGTATTTTAATTGTGAGATGGTATGTCCATGTGTAGAAAAATGATGGGGAATTGGTAAGAGCAGATTGTTGCAACGGATGGTGGATTTATGCTTGGATATTCTATCCCGTACAGATTGCGTGGTCTCCCCAATGTATAGTAAACTGCATGGACATTTAATTAGGTAAATGACAAAGGACGACTCGCACGTATAGTAATCCTTGATCTGGAAACTTTTGTCTGTGTATGGGTGTTGCAAAGTGTTACCCTTTTGTACATTACCACATTGCGCACAATGTAGACAGGGGAATGTACCCATTTTGAGTTGTGACAGAAATCTGGACTTTTTGGGTTGTGTGGTACCAAAGTCCGCCCTTACCAAGTTGTCCCGAAGGTTTTATGGTCTCTTGAAACATGGGAGAAACGGGAGTTTAAACTCCTGGACATTGGGGTATGCCGTAGTGAGTAAGGGCCAATGTTTCCTAATGTGCTTATGAAGAATGGAGGTGAATGGATGGTAGACATGTACGAATGGGATACGTCCACTCTGGTCCCCATCCCGAGAATTTTTTCTAAAAAGATAGAAACTGGTGACAAAATGGACTCTGTAGAGGCCACTATGGGTCTCCCAGGGGGATTCTGTAGATTCGTATGAATCTTTGGTAGGGCATAAAAAACCGGTATAACCGGACTCCTTTTGGTTAGGAACTCCACAGATTTGGAGTCTAGAATCCTGAGTTCGAAGTATTTTTGTAATATGGCCTCTATTTTGACTCGAATATCACTAGTTGGGTCCCTAGTGAGTTTGGCGTAAATGGAATCGTCTTGTAACTGTCGTACGATTTCTGATAAGTAACTGGATTTGTCCATGACTACCAGGGCTCCCCCTTTGTCGGCTGGTTTTATTATAAGGTTCCCATCCCCCGGAGGGTTCTGAGGGCCTGATTTTCGACGGTGGATAAATTGGGAGGGAAGAAGAGTCTCCCCTTTTCAATATCATCACATAAATTGAGAAAAGATTTGTGTATAAAGTTAATAAAGGTCTCCACTGCGTGTGACCCCTGGGGTGGGTGAAAATTGCTTTTATTGCGTAACCCCAGTTGGGTGATGGACAAGGGGTTGGGAGGTATGTCAGTGCAGGGGAGAGAAGATGGTATAGTGGAGAAATGTGCTTTCAGTCTGAGAAGATGAAAAAATCGTTGCAGATCCATTTCTAATTGAAAAGTCTGGCATTTATGTGAAGGGCAAAAGGAGAGACCTTTTTGTAACACACTTAATTCAGCAATCCCCAGAGACCTAGAAGAAATGTTTACCACCAATGATTCTGTACCATGGAGCGCGTTACTCTCATCCTGTCCGAGTTGTTGTCTCTGGTTCCGCCCCCGTCTCATTTTCTTCATGGGAAGCGACGTCTTGGTCCTAAAAAAGAAGCCTGGCTGGAAGAAGGCGTGTCCCGTTCCGCATCGGATCCTGAGGTGGAGAAGTCTGTTGAGGATCTTTGATTGCGGGGGGATGCACGTCTTATAGTAGAGTTGCCCTGCCATCGGTAGACTTGGTTTTGCTCATAGTCGATAGTGTCTCTGGAGCAATTACTTCTTTTCCGGTTTTCTGTATCTCTCTTATGTTGATCCACTCGGGTCTGGATCTGCGTTTTGAGTGCGCTGAGCTCCTCAGTTGTGCCCGCTGTTGTCAGTTGTGCTTCAATGTTCCTGATCTCTGCTGCGTTGGCCTCAATCTTCTTATGGAGGAACTCCACCGTAAGGGTCATCAAATCAAAGAAACATTTATTTAGTATTTGTACATATTTTGAACAATAATCGGAATTATCGTGGAACAATGTAGGACGTAAAGCAACCCTAAGCCCCCTGGGTATTCTTTTGACCCTAAGGTACTCGGTGTTACCTATGCCGCTTCTCGGCATCGTCGCTCCTCCGCTGCTCTGCCTGGGCGCCGCGGCTCTCGTTGCTCGGTCTCCGGGTCTGCTTCCGGCCGTCCTGCTCCTGGTCCTGTTAGCGCCGGATCCTTCTCTGCTGCAGCGCACTCCCGGCGTTCCACTTTCGGGTCCGTGCGCTTCTGTGCTCCCCCTGTACTTCCGGTGTCCGGGTCCTCGGCTGGTGCGCTCTCTCTGCGCAGGCGCTCCAGCTTTCCTCAGGGACGCAGGCGCAGGTTCGCTGTTACTCCTTCCTGAGGTCATGAGGTCAGTCTTCACTTACCCAATCCTCTTCCTGCCTCTACTATAAGAGGTGGGCTCTCCGGTTCTCTGGTGCCAGATTGTTTTAGCTCTTTTGCTATTGCCTTTGGCTCTCTCAGGTTCCCTCTCCTATGTGCTCTCCGTTTTCGTCTGTGGATTCGCTTCCCCTCTGTTCGTGCCCTCTCTTGGTTTTGTTCCTTTCGTTTGCTGTTCATCCTGCCTTAGTTGTTTATCTTCCTTTGTTCTTTTGTTTATATCCTCAGCGTCCTCTTCGTTCCAGCCTCCTAGTGTTCCGGTTTCCTCCTTGGATTCCTGTTTGTTTCTCGTATCCAGCTTTCTCCTGCCCTTCTTCCTGGAGCCGTCCCTCCTGGTATCTTCACCGTGGGTAAGTGACCTCTGGGCCTGCTCCTAGCGGTCCCTGTATAGGGGTCGTATTCCATCTTAGGTCGCTCGCCCAGGGGTAGGTCTCCCCACGGTCCAGAGGGTCCACTCTTGTTCTTCTCAGATCGCTATACTCGGATAGGGTGGCGCAGTGAAGCTCGATGTTGACGTGGTGTCGGAGTGCCCTTTCTAAATCACGACCACGTGTCTCGTGCGGTGGACTTTTGAGGAAATCACCGGGAAATGTTGCTTGTGCCAAGATACTGGAAGATTCTTCCGTGTTATACGAAAAGGTAGCTGAGGACATAGGCATCAGAGGCGTGCAACCACGTGAGGAAATACAGCTTAGTAAATAAACATGTGCACAGCTTTCGACATGTGGTGCCCAGGTAGGTTCCAACACCTTAATTACTGTATATATTATAAAACCTGGCACTCAACTTATATTTGGAAGCGAATTTATTGTCAGCAACAAAAAACGTTTCGGTCACCAATTTGACCTTCATCAGTTACTGTGAATACAATGAGAACAATATACACAAAAGAAAAAAGCAAAATAAATAAAGTATATACAAGACTGGACTTCCAGTGTAAAAATGACATGGCGATACGTTAGGATTGATACACAACTAGTACAAAAACAGTACAGAACCAACCAATCTTGGCACAATATTAGTACGGAGAGAAAAATGAGTGGCTAGATAGTGGAGGAAGGGTCATATACCGTGTAGAGGATGGTGTTTGAGAGAAGCGTGCCAATGTAGGTAAGTGGTAATTAGCTTCTGCAATATAAGGGTTAACCTATATAAGTGACGTGCCAAATGGTACAGTGTTATCTACATGAGGTCAGAGACATACCCTTGGTCTATGTAGAGAAGTGGTATGCATGAGACAGCCTGAGGGATAGAAAGCGCAAAGTGGTTAGGTATCGATGCCGGCCTGTGAGGTAAAACAGAGGCAGGAGGGTATCTTACCGCATGTGTATGGTGTTGTAGACGCGGTGTCCACCGCTTATCTGACGCCATGTGTGCTGCCGCATGCATTATATGTGCTGGTAGAGCGGCAGGAGCGTGTACTGCCAACCGGAAGTGGGCGTGTCCAGCATGCAGCGGTGCTGTCTGGGAAGGGGATGACGTCACCAATATGGTGATGCGTGCCAAGGAGCGGCGCTTGCGTTCCACCCCAGTAGGCGTGTACGGCATGAGGCGGTGCTATCAGGGAAAGGGGATGATGTCGCCAATATGGTGGTGCGTTCCAAGGAGCGGCGCTTGCGTACCACCCCTTAAAAAATGCCGTGCAACTATATAAGCACTAGGCTGTGTCTCAGTATGTGTGCCTATGCATAAAGCGCTATATTGGGCTGATATAGTGGTAGTATATGGAATACGGTAGGACCCACGAAGGAAAGAGGAGAGAGAGACAGTCATAACATTACTTACGCTGCATGCTGGACACGCCCACTTCCGGTCGGCGGTACACGCTCCTGCCGCTCTACCAGCACATATAATGCATGCGGCAGCACACATGGCGTCAGATAAGCGGTGGACACCGCGTCTACAACGCCATACACATGCGGTAAGATACCCTCCTGCCTCTGTTTTACCTCACAGGCCGGCATCGATACCTAACCACTTTGCGCTTTCTATCCCTCAGGCTGTCTCATGCATACCACTTCTCTACATAGACCAAGGGTATGTCTCTGACCTCATGTAGATAACCCTTTGCCATTTGGCCCGTCACTTATATAGGTTAACCCTTTTATTGCAGAAGCTAATTACCACTTGCCTACATTGGCACGCTTCTCTCAAACACCATCCTCTACACGGTATGTGACCCCTCCTCCACTATTTAGCCACTCACTTTTCTCTCCTTACTAGTATTGTGTCAAGATTGGTTGGTTCTGTACTGTTTTTGTACTAGTTGTGTATCAATCCTAACGTATCGCCATGTCATTTTTACACTGGAAGTCCAGTCTTGTATATACTTTATTTATTTTGTTTTTTTTCTTTTGTGTATATTGTTCTCATTGTATTCACAGTAACTGATGAAGGTCAAATTGGTGACCGAAACGTTTTTTGTTGCTGACAATAAATTTGCTTCCAAATATAAGTTGAGTGCCAGGTTTTATTATATATAATTAAGGTGTTGGAACCTACCTGGGCACCACATGTCGAAAGCTGTGCACACGTTTATTTACTAAGAAGTCTGTGAGAGACAGAAATCTTGCTTGTTTTTAGGTGACCAAATACTTATTTTCCACCATATTTTGCAAAATAAATCTTGCCAAATCAGACAAGGTGATTTTATGGATTTGTTTTCTCATTTTGACTTTCATAGTTGCGGTCTACCTATGATGTCAATTACAGGCCTCTCTCATCTTTTTAAGTGGGAGAACTTGCACAATTGGTCCCTGACTAAATAAATTTTTCCCCACTGTACATTACAGAGGAAATGCTGGGACTGGAACATATACATTACACAGGAGACGCTGGGGCTGGAGCATATACATCACACAAAATATGTTGGGCATATACATCACAGGAAATATTGGAGCATATACATTACAGGATGACGGGCTGATGGCTGGCAAAACGCCTGCCCCTTAATGTCTCCTGACACTGTGTGCACGCAGCATTCAATACTGAACGCTGAGGCATGTGAAATGAAGGCTTACATCCAGGCGTGTGCCAGCATCAGGACGTCCTATGTGGGCAGAGTAAGTGCACTCTGTGCTCCAGTCCCACCAATGATGACAACAGCAGCGACAGCCCAGCCCCTCCTTTAATGTATCTGTGATCCAATAATTTAATTGGAACCTCCTTTAATTGGATCTGTGATTCAATGTTTTATTGCTAAGAAATCCCTGTTTTTTTAATAAGTAAATAAGCTGTTAAGATCTACGGTCCAGACATACATATCCCAAAGGATCTGCCTCCAGTGCTTATTTTAAATGAAAGGGGGCATTGCCAGTGCGAGACATGCAGATCATGAGAGCTGTCAGTCATTTCATGTCTCACACTGGTAACGCTCCTTTTCATTTAAAATAAGCTCTGGAGGCAGATTCTCAGGGAGATCTATGTCCGACCCATAGATCTTAAAACCTGATCTACTACATATTAAGAAAAATGTGAACTTCTCTGGAATAACACATCAGATCACAGATATCAAGGGATCATTTTATTCAGCTTCCTATGACCTACATGCCCATATAGACGGCTTAGGAGGGATGATCCTACTGACAGATTCCCTTTAATTTAAATGTACTTATGAGTCTACTACCTGCCTACATGTCATACTCGGCAGCACCATATATCTGTTTTCATTCTTTAACTGTTTGACATACAGGGGTGAAAAAAGGATTGTATTCACATCCTAATGGAGAGTAGCACTTTCCATTAAAATGTGAAAACAGTTCAGTGACGGGAAGCGGTATGTGGAAGGGAATCGCTCTTATGTCTACTGCTAATTATGTCTTCATGTTCATCCTGGAAAGACTGTCAATCACTGATAAGACCACCCACTGGACATCTAAACCAAGAATATATGGAGATGTAAATGAATAAATTCCAAGTTATAGTGAATAATTTCCCAACATCATTATATATCAACCATGCTCGGCTTTTCCTTCTCTAAAACATGATGCCAGAGTATTGGACAGTTTTTTCATGTTGACCGGTTTCCTTTGATTATATGTCTCTCTTAAAGTGGGCAACAAGTCACACGCAGGCTATGTTTTTGTTTAAGTACATGCATCTACTTCCTTAAAATGGCAGAATACACTTCAGTTATATACAGACATTACTATCAGTTCCTCCTTTAGCATAGCTCATTATCTAACGTCTCGGTTTCTCACACTCTCTGGGGACGCTTTTGTCTTTCGAGCATGGGAGTAACCAACACAAACATGGAGAGAATATTCAAAGTCTTCGTAGATGTTATCCTTGTCAACAGAGGTAACCACAGAACCAGCTCTAATTAACCCATGTGTTCATTAAAGGATTTTCCCAAGCAAAACATCTAATAAATGTATTGCGTTTGGTTGGAAACTCCATCGATTGCTAGAATTGGGGTCTCATTCACTGAGGGATGGTCATTGGTCACATATGTAGTGAAAGGTCCATTCAATGTGTGGGATCGATAATCATACTCCAATACAGCTTAAATTATACATACATGTTGTATAGACATTAAATAAAGTTTAGTTCCACTTAATTCCAACTCCTTGTGAATTGGGTCAGGACCCCTATTCCGGTGATTGGGATAGATGATAAATGTTTTGTGATGGATCACTCCAAGGAGGAACAGAGATGCTTATATTCTTCGATTCAGCAATTACAATTCTCTTTTTTCTTTTTAACAGGTATTCGCATCCTTATCGATGAATCACTCCGACCAACCAGAACTTAGGAAAGGCACCAGGAAAAAATGGAGTTACCCAACCGCAAAAAGAAACTTTTTTTATTGGGCTGTCTATTAATGTCAGTTTTTATGTTCTTTGTATTATACCAATTACAGATCCATATCGAATTTTTGGCATTTTCTGCTAAACTGCCTTTATCGTTAATATGTCCAGATAAAGACAAACCTTCTAAAACAGAAGAAGATGTCTCATGGTCTAGCAGCAATGACATAGTAGCTAAATGCAAAGATTTAGGAATTTGGACTGTAAAACCTGACGGGAGGTTAGGAAATCACATGGGTGAATATGCTGCTTTATATGCCTTGGCCAAAGCAAATGGGCGCCAGGCTTTTATACTTACAGAAATGCATAACTGCTTGGCACCAATATTTAACATCACGCTGCCAGTTTTACATAACAGTGTGGCCAGGTATGTCCCATTTCAGGAATATTGGATACACGACTGGATGTCAGAAGAATATAATCACCTTGAAGGGAGTTTTATCAAACTAATGGGCTTCCCCTGCTCATGGACATTTTTTCATCATCTTCGGGAGGACATCATTAGGGAATTTACAATTCATGACTATCTTAAGACTGAGGCCAACCAGGTTTTGGAGAGCATAAAAGGTTCTCGAAAAAATGTCACCTACATTGGGGTCCATGTCCGAAGAGGCGATTATGTCCACGTCATGCCAGAGGCATGGAAGGGTGTAGTTGCAGACAGAGGATACTTGGAGAAAGCCATGAATTATTTTCGAAATAAGTACAAAGAACCCGTTTTTGTTGTGACTAGTAATGGAATGAAATGGTGTAAAGAGAACATCGACAATTCCAAGGGTGATGTCTACTTCTCAGGGGACGGCTATGAGTCCACTCCCGGCAAGGATTTTGCACTTCTGGTTGGTTGCAACCACACAATCATGACTATCGGGACATTTGGATTCTGGGCAAGTTACTTGGTTGGAGGAGAAACCATTTACCTCACTAACTTTACACTTCCTGAATCTGAATTCTTGAAAGTTTTTCATTATGATGCTGCCTTCTTACCAGAGTGGATAGGGATTCCAGCTGACCTATCTCCACTACGACACTGAAAATACCGGAAAAACCCAACGCTGCCTTTATGCTACGCTGCATACACTGTCAAAGAGACTGGTTACCATATTTATTAAGCAGAAAAGATATTAAACTACAGAAACAATGTAGATTCAACCGATAAAAATTTCTATGCTGTTTTTTTAATGTGGACTTGAATTTTACTATTTATTTGCCTTCTAAAACCAGAATCTCTATGGTCAAAATGTAACCAATTCGTATTTTTGTATGACCTAACGCATGGAGTTGCACAAAGCCTATACAGAGTGGTTCAATGTCTTAGGTACGTAGACGAAAATCAGGTATAGAATCAATGGGTTTTGTTTAATTCTTTTATATTAACCCCTTCCTGATTGGCATTTTTTTTTTGCTTTTGCCCTTTGCTTTTTTTCATACCCTTCTTCCAAGACCCATAACTTTATTATTCCATCAACATAGTCACCTGAGATTTTTTTTACATGGCCATGTTCTCACAATCCTCATTGTACTGAAAAAAAATTAGCTGACAACATAAATTCTTCAGGTCAGTAGGATTATAGCAATACAAATCTTGGCTTTTTTAACATTTTAGTGGCTAAAAAAATTCTGACTTTTTCTGAGATTGGGAGCCTTTTCATCGGTAGACCTGTATGAGGGCTTGTTTTTTGCATGGCCAGCTCACTCTTTAAATGAAAGGGTACATTCGAAGTTTTGATCACTATTTATTGCATTTTTGGGCGGCAGGGGAGGTTGGGAGTTCCAGCAACCAAAAAAACCTGCAATTCTGACATTTCGATTTTTTCTTCTCTTTATGATGTTTACTGTATTTTTTAACTGTGAAAGGGGATAATTCAAAATTTTATATATTTCTAGAAGATGTTTTAATTGCAACTCTGTTTTTGTTTCCTTAACTGACTTAAAGGGAACCTGTTACCCCGTTTTTTCAGATTGAGATAAAAATACTGTTAAATAGGGCCTGCGCTGTGCGTTACAATAGTGTATGTAGTGTACCCTGATTCCCCACCTATGCTGCGAAATACATTACCAAAGTCGCCGTTTTCGCCTGTCAATCAGGCTGGTCAGGTCAGGTGGGCGTGGTGACATCGCTGTTTCTTCCCCAGCTTTCCGTTGGTGGCGTAGTGGTGTGCGCATGTCCAAGTGCCGAATCCACTGCGCACAGGTGAAGAAAAAGCGCGCGATCTGCGCTATTACCCTTGTCATCGGTGGAGGCGGCCATCTGTGCACGCGCGGCCTCAGGAAGATGGCCGCCCCCACCGATGACAAGGGTAATAGCGCAGATTGCGCGCTTTTACTTCACCTGCGCGCAGTGGATTCGGCACTTGGACATGCGCACACCACTACGCCACCAACGGAAAGCTGGGGAAGAAACAGCGATGTCACCACGCCCACCTGACCAGACCAGCCTGATTGACAGGCGAAAACGGCGACTTTGGTAATGTATTTCGCAGCATAGGTGGGGAATCAGGGTACACTACATACACTATTGTAACGCACAGCGCAGGCCCTATTTAACAGTATTTTTATCTCAATCTGAAAAAACGGGGTAACAGGTTCCCTTTAAACCTGCGATTGTATGACCACTTGCTTTATTTATTGCAATACTACACTACTTCAGTATATAGTGAACATCATGGTGTCCTGGGGCTGTGCTTTATTGGAGTACCTAGATGGTGAAGAATGGGTCATGGCTGCTTATTAGCATCCTGCTCCAGAATGGTCACTTGAAGCAGTCTCTCTACTTAAAAGGACCTTTCCCCAGGTCAAAATTGGTCTGTTTTTGCTCTTTAATTAATCAGTGTTCCCATGCATATTACACTTTTTGTCTTTATTAGATATGCCATATGATTCCAGATATATGGGTCTTTTTATTTATAGATCATTTTATGGACTCTACCAAGTGGGTGTGGTTACAGGATTCTCTGGGGTGTGTCTTTTAAGCAGCTCCAAATTTGTTCTCTGTGGACAATGCTCCCTTGGTAGAGTCCATAAAAATCTGCATTACATGAAAAGGTCCATATCTCTGGAACCATATGGCAGTTTAAAAAAAAAGAAAAAAGTAGAATATTCAGGTGAGCAGTGGGAATAAAATAAGAAAAAAATGGACACTTTTGATCTGGTTAGAGGTCCTTTGTAAATGCCATTGTCAAAAATTAACAATTGCTTCTAACACATGTTGACTTTATTCTACAGATCGCACCTGGTGTGTATGGTGCAGGCTCAACCCATGAGCCTGCTCCAGTCTCAACCCATGATCCTGCTCCAGGCTAAACTCATGAGCCTGCTCCAGCCTCAAACTATTTGCCTGCTTGAATCTCAACCCATGACCCTTCTCCAGTCTGAACCCATGAGCCTGCTCCAGTCTGAACCCATGAGCCTGATCCAGTCTCAACCCATGAGCCTGTAGAATGTAAGCCCGCAAGGGCAGGGTCCTCGCCCCTCTGTATCAGTCCGTCATTGTTAGTTTGTTTACTGTATGTGATATTTGTAACTTGTATGTAACCCCTTCTCATGTACAGCACCATGGAATCAATGGTGCTATATAAATAAATAATAATAATAATAATAATAATGAGCCTGCTCCGGTCTCAACCCATGAGCCTGCTCCAGTCTCAACCCAAGATCCAGCTCCAGTCTCAACCCATGAGCCTGCTTCAGGCTTAACTCATGAGCCTGCTCCAACCTCAAACCATTTGCCTGCTTCAGTCTCAACCCATGACCCTTCTCCAGTCTCAACCCATGAGCCTGCTCCAGTCTCAACCCATGAGCCTGCTCCAGTCTCAATCCATGAGCCTGCTCCAGTCTCAACCCATGAGCCTGCTCCAGTCTCAACCCATGAGTTTGCTCCAGTCTCAACCCCATGAGTCTACTCCAGTCTCAACCCATGAGCCTGCTCCAGTCTCAACCCATGAGCCTGCTCCAGTCTCAACCCATGAGCCTGCTCCAGTCTCAACACATGAGCCTGCTCCAGTCTCAACCCATGAGCCTGCTCCAGTCTCAACCCATGAGCCTGCTCCAGTCTCAACCCATGATCCTACTCCAGGCTTAACTCATGAGCCTGCTCCATACACTGCCAGACTCCACTAGCGGAGGCCTTCCTCCTGCTAATCAGGTTTTATTAATCCACACATATTAGATGGTGAGCCGCTAAACTTCTCACATGTATGGCAAGCTTCAGGATTTACTAAAATCTTGTAACTTGTTTAATTGTCCCAGTTCAAATTCAGTATCCCTAGTCAAATATAAGGAGGTCCCCAAGCCCTGTAAGACAACTGCTGTCAGATAGTATCTATAAATCCCATTTGTTACCGTCTAGAATACCATACATTATATTTTTCAATAAAATAGATGTCAGAAAACTTCTATCTAATTTCATTGACACAAAATTTTGACAATGTCATATTTGGCAAGAATGTGCCCTCTATGGAGTATAAAGGGTAATCCGGCTCTGCTTATTTCCAATTTGGGAGATGAGCGAGGCCAGTGACGTCATATCTACAGAAACCTGTCAACTTGTGCACAGGAGAGGCAGGTATCGTATACCAATTCTATTCTGATAAATAGGACAGGTGCGCAATATCTGCCGCTCACTCACAACAGCCAGCAGAAATCTGTAGATATGACATTACCGACTCAGCTCTAGTCAGAGAACCCCATTATCTAGAATTCTAGTTGCCCAATTTGGAGCTGCTTCACACAATCTATCTGAAGTATTAAGCTCCAATTATCTATTGGGAACCAAGAGATGGCCAACATGCTATGCTCCCCACTACACGTAGCCTCACAGAAAATACCTAGCCTACCTGTACAGCATGTTGACCCTTGACTCTAGCTCTGTTCTCAATAGACAGTTTGTTTACCCCCAAAACAGATTTTGGAGACTTGCATCTTAGCTAATAGCCATACAATGGCTATCTCTCCTGAACTGAATGTCTTAAGTATATGGAGAATGGGTTGTGTTGCTGCCAAATACCTCCCAGGAGATTAAACTAATCAGGCATTGAAATTCAGTAACCCTGATATTCTTTGCTCCCAGGACACCTTCTTTCAGGGAAAAGTTGGGATTCCCCTGTAAACATGGTCTGCTGGTCCCACCAAAATGAATGGGGTTGGCCAACCTTTACCTAATGTGTATGTGATCCTTCCAAGTACCCATCTATCACCACATCCTGATGACATAATTGGGACAACCAGTTTATCAATAGCCACACATTATAATACATTGCTACAGGGTAAGATTTGCTTGCACTTTTTTTTATCCCCATAGCCCTCCACGAAACGTAAAGGTCTGCACTGGATTACCGTATAATGCCTGACGTTTTTTAAAATACGTGCAAGGGATCGGAAATCCTTGATGTAGAATAAGATGCTGGATGAACAGAGGCAATAATAATGGCATTAAATTATAGCATAAAATGTAACATGAAATGACTAAAGATGAGTGCAATTTTTGCAATACGTCTCAATGTTTTATGCAGTTTGCATCGATATATACACTGTAAAATTTGAAAAGAAAAGCAACTTTATAGACTTTTACCCACTGTATCCGAGCTTGTCTGAAGAATCCTGGTGGTATAATATAACGATAAGTTTATGAAAGATGTTTTTGACAAAATACTTTTACTTGGGCTTAAAATCCTTTAATGTTTACACAAAATAAATATCTACTTGAAGTCAACTGTTTATTATGGAAAGGCAGAGAACTTTGTGTGTCTTTTGCTGATTTCATTAAGGGGAATAAAACCATTACCTTTTTTACCTTTGTGTTATGACTCTGTTGTCGGGTGTCCCGGGACCAGGGGCTCCATCCCTAAAGGATATTAAGGAAATGCCGGACTCCCAAAAAGAATTCTTATTGAAAGGATTAAAATTCATTCTCAAACACAACGTCTTTAAATTTCAGGAACAGCTATATACACAGCGGCTCGGAACCGCGATGGGGACGAGGGTAGCCCCAAGTTTTGTTAATTTATTTATGGGGCTATTCCAGTCCTCATCGCCAATTTCCCAATGTAATTATGTTAACCATCTAATTCTATACTGTCGCTTTAAAGACAATCTGATCATTATTTGGAGGGGAAGTCAGGAAAAAGCAGAGAAGTTCATTAGTTGAAATGAATGCAAATCAGTGGGGAATAGCATTCACTGCTAAGATAAGTAATGAAAAAATAGACTTCCTAGATTTGGAATTGTCTCATAATAATAAGGAAATTGTTAGCAAAACTTTAAAAAAAAACTGACAGTAATGGCTTCCTACATTACAACAGTGCGCATTATAAAAAGTGGAAAATAAATATTCCCTTCAGTCAATTTCATAGAATTAGAAAAAATAATACAAATACAGATGATTGCATTGAACAGTCCAAAATTTTAACCCAAAAATTTTATGATAAAAAATATCCAAAAAAATTAATTCGGAGTGCCTATGAAACAATTTTGAAAAAAACGCAGGATGAATGTCTATTTAAATGAAAGGATGAAATACATCAAAACAATAAGAGGATTAAGAACAATAACAAATGGCAATACAATTTCATAACAGCATACAATCGGAACGATAATGATATTAGGAGGATACTCAATAAATATTGGTATCTATTGAAAAAAGATGTATATCTGAAAAAATTCTACCAGAAAAACCTAATATCACTTTCCGTAGGGCACAAACTATAAGAGGCATTATTGCCCCCAAGCACTTAAAACAATTACCACAGGGAGGACAGAAAATTAATCCTCCAAAGAAAATGGATAAAATGAATAAAAATAACAAAAAAACTGGTGTTTTGCGATGTAGCTCAAAAAAGTGCTGTTGCTGTAAAATTATAGATCACAATGCGACTGGGATTCACTGTAACAGTATGGGAGAATTTTTCCCAATCACACAGAAATTATCCTGCGACAGCGAATTTGTGATATATGTCATCGCATGTGCCTGTGGCGTTCAATACGTGGGACGTACCACACGGTGCCTGAGAACACGTATGAATGGCCAAAGGCACAATGCAAAAAATGGCTTCATGAAACATAGTTTATCTCGACATTTATGTTTGAAGCACAGCAAACAATTTAACATAAAAGTTACACCAGCTGAGCAAATTCCGGAGAACTGCTCTAGCCGCACTGATAAATTGAATCGCAAAGAATCCTATTGGATTTTTAAAATGGGAACTTTACATCCGGACGGATTAAATGAAGTTATTGAGGGAATTAAAAAAAAACACAAAAGTGTTTTCCAGAATTCTAATTGGCACTGTTTTTTATAATCTATGTGTTTTAAATGTATTTTATGTCACATATAACCATTTAAATTCGCTACATAATTATATTGTAATTTTATGATATTAGCATGTTATAATCCAATTTTATTATATTTATTTTTATATATATATATATATATATATATATATATATATATCTGCAATGGTTTTTTTTGTTTGTTTGTTTTTCAAGAAAAGAAAAAAAATTTGAAATTTTTTTTCTTTTAAATTTTTTTTTTTATAGCTTTTTAATATATTTTTTATACTCTCATTACGTCACCTTGTAGACTTTTAAAGGGAACCTGTCACCCCGAAAATCGCGGGTGAGGTAAGCCCACCGGCATCAGGGGCTTATCTACAGCATTCTGCTGCTGGTCAGGTCGGATGGGCATCTCCGGTCCGCTGCGGTGCCTCCTATCTTCTTTCCATGACGTCCTCATCTGTTCTTCAGCCACGGCTCCGGCGCAGGCGTACTTTGCTCTGCCCTCTTGAGGGCAGAGGATAGTACTGCAGTGCGCAGGCGCCGGAAAGGTCAGAGGCCCGGCGCCTGCGCACTGCAGTACTTTGTCTGCCCTCAGCAGGGCAGAGCAAAGTACAGCCGTGGCTGAAGATCAGAAGAGGACGTCATGGAAAGAAGATAGGAGGCGCCGCAGCGGACCGGAGACGCCCATCTGACCTGACCAGCAGCGGGACCGCCCCTGGGTGAGTATAATCTAACGTCTTTTTCTCCTTTTTCAGGTAACATCGGGGACTTATCTACAGCATTACAGAATGCTGTAGATAAGCCCCTGATGCCGGTGGGCTTACCTCACCCGCGATTTTCGGGGTGACAGGTTCCCTTTAACTTGCATAGCAGCTATTATGTGGTGGGTGTGTCAGGAGCTAATTTTAGTGGTCCACACCCTATTTAGCATAATACTACTTTCAATAAAGCTATCCACTATTTTGGAACACTTATGACAATACACCGGAGGTAGGCATTTATACTGTCAAAACGCGTTGTATGTTCTTTTTCTTGAGAAATAATAAAAACCTCTTTTGGATAATAAGAAGCCTTGGATCCTACACCCACGGGAGCGCAAACAGCTTGGTATAAAGTTTATTGGATAACACTCCTATGGTTACTTGGCCTGAGTGACGTACTAGCTACCAGGGATTTGCAGCATACCGACCACAGAAGTCCACCTTTGAACATCTAATGGTCCCAAGTGACCTATATGCAAGATATCAAGATTTATAAAAGGTGAGTGCCACCTATATTCACCTACGACCTTATTATGCATTTACATTTAGATCGGTTCACTTTCTTCCTTTCCTCCCCTTTTACAAGAAACACCCAAAACCTAGCAACCGTCACAGATAAATTCACTAAACACCTTCTCAAACAACAACAACCACAAACCACCATCTCCTAACCATGCAGCATAAGCTATCTCTGGCAATAAGTGTTAGCCAGGGCCCAGAATATATAGGAGGGGAGAGTGACCAACAATGAACAGCTGAAAGCCTTAATGCAGGAAAGCTTCCAAGAACTGTCAACTGAGTAGAATAACCCCTGCACTGCTAATAGAAACCTGCACTATTCAATATGAAGGTGAAGAGCTTCTAAACAGTGCAGGAGGAGAAAGACGCTGTGGTCTTCTGGCTCCTCTCTGTCGTGGTAAACCTGTGACACATTGTCTTTTATATTTCTACATTCCCACTCCAACAAATTGGGAAAAATGACACCAAATGCTTCCTAGAGCATTATCTGGAGTCCAGCCAGAACTAAAAGATTAGTGGTCCAGAGCAGCTCGTCCTCTGGCAATGGAGCATGCATAGCTGCCGGTCCAGCAGAATGAAGAACACTACTTTTAACTTCTTGTCAGCATTGCGGTCAGTCAGCCCTTTCTGGAAATTATGGATTGCAGTGCAAGTATGTGAGAACCATCATCAGTCTCAGCTTCACATGCTTCTGCCATCATCTGACATCTCAGTTCATTTTGGAGATCTTCTATTCATCAGTATAGAGTATGTGAGATAGCGCTACCTGAGTGGGTTGGGGGACACTCGCTTGGCAACGAGATTAAAGCACTCAGGCACGGTTTCTCACAAAAGCAGTCTATTTGGTTTATTTATGCATCATAAACCACACAGTAAACCACACAGTAGGCCATGTTGCACATCACAGGCCTACACATAGACCATAGCACTTTAACTGTAACGAACAGTTCATTAACATCCACGAAACACAACAAGCACCAACAGTCTGTTCCAAGGGCAGATACTTCTCTGCCCGTAACCCCCTTTTTCTGGAGTTACCTTACAGGAGCTCCTGCTCCAAACACTGACTCCTGTCAGTCCTGGTTCCCAGGGAAGCTGCCGAACTGGGGTCACCGTCCTTGTGACCAGGGCACTTCAGATAGACCAGACCCGCAGATGGAACTTCCCCAACACAGTAGCAATCACAGGCTCTGCAGATATGGCGTCTCCGTGCGCTATTCTGGACTTCCAGTCCCCAGCACTTTCAACACACAGGCCATCAGTCCATGGCCTCACCATGTGCTTCCAGGAATCCAGTCCACTCCAGGACATTCCAACACAGACCATCCAGGACTTTACACACTGACTATTCCGGACCATACACTCTGAACCATGTGACCCAACCCTGGTCACATTATGTAGCTGTAACCACCCCCATAGGTGGGAGGTGTGTGTGGTTAGCCAGTCCCACCCAGCTCTCTGACTAACCCTGCAAGCCTCCCTTTTAACTATACAAATACTTGTGGGACTACAGGTTCCAGAACAACAATACTGCAGGCTTACAGCGCAGACTCCCTTTGCGACGCATACAGGCCATTTACAATTATGCCGGACACTGTTTCATTATCACCATTATAGATACGCCTCCATGCGTATCCTGAGGAGCACATACAGTGCCCCCTGGCTATAACATGGGTCACTGCATCACAAGTATTATAGTAATTAGCAGGGTGAGAAGCCTTTATTGGAAAGTCTTCTCACCCTTGCAGAAATTCAATTGATGTAGTATCAGGTACAGGTAAAACTTTCTAAGAAAAAGTATGCAAATTAACTCTTCCCTAAAATAAAAGCACACAGGCTCTTATTCATCAATACTGGCATTGTTGATGATAGTCCTTATGAGTTAGAGGCATCTGATTCATTAAGGTGCACATGCTTCTCAATGAATCAGGAGTGTCACCCACTCCTCCCAGCCTGGGGCCAGCAGCGCTCCATTCTTGCCACTGCCGCAAGTTTCCTGAAGCAGCGACCCTGCCTCCCGTGACCACACTCCACCGCAGCGGCCCCCATTCCCCAGTAAGCTACCGTAAAATTGAACTATAAGAATCACCATTATTTAATTAAAAAATATTGGTAACAGCAACTAATCACTTTCTATAACCATCAACAAGCTTCTTACATATCTCAACTGGAATTTTGGAGCACTCTTCTTTTGCAAACTGCTCCAGGACTCTCATTTGTGTAGGCACCTTCTCCCAACACTAATTGTAAGATCTCTCCACAGGTCGAATTTAGATCCGGACTCATTGCTGGCCATTTCTGAATGACCAGTGCTTTGTTTCCATCCATTTCCGGGTGATTCTTGAAGTATGTTTGGGGTCATTGTCCTGCTGGAAGACCCATGACCTAGGACGCTTTCAGATACAGGGCACTACATTGCGACCCAAAATCTTTAAGTATTTTTCAGATTTAATGATGCCTTGCACACCATGCCAGAGTCAGCAAAACAACCCCAAAGCATCTTTGAACCTCAAACATATTTGACTGTAGGTACTGTGTTCTTTTCTTTGTAGGTTTCATTCTGTTTTTGGTAAACAGTAGAATGATGTGCTTTGCCAAAAAGCTCTATCTCGATCTCATCTGTCCACAAGACACTTTACTAGAAGGATTTTGGCTTAGATTTGATCAAACTGCAGTCTAGCTTTATTATGTCTCTTAGTCAGCAGTGTGGTCCTCCTGGATCTCCTGCCATAACATTTCATTTGAATGTCGACGGATAGTTCACGCTGACACTGACGCACCCTGAGCCAACTGGACAGCTTGAATTTCTTTGGAACTTGACTGGAGCTACTTATCCGCCATCTGAACCATACTGTGTTGCAACCTTTCAACAATTTTCCTCTACTGTCCAGGTCCAGAGAGATTAGCTACAGTGCCATGGTTTGTAAACTTCTTGATTATGTTGCGCACCATGGAAAAAGGAACACCAAGATCTCTGGAGATGGACTTGTAACCTTGAGATTGTTGATATTCAACAATTTTGGTTCTCAAGTCCTCTGACAGTTCTCTTCTCTTTCTGTTCTCCAAGCTTAGAGTGGCACACACAGACACACAATGCAAAGTTTGAGTCAAATTCTAACCTTTTTGTCTGGTTTCAGGTGTGATTTTCATATTGCCCACACCTGTTACTTGCCACAGGTGAGTTTGAATGAGAATCACATGCTTCAAACAAAGTTATTTATCAGCACTTTAGGAAAGGTGCCATCAATGTTGGCCCATTTTGGGGATTTTGTGTGAAATTATGTCCAATTTGCCCTTTTTCTCTGTTTTTTTGTGTTGTTTCAATACAAACAAAGGAAATAAACATGTATATAGCAAAACATGTAATTGCAATACACAAACATACTGACATAAGATAATACCTGTGTATCAGAGGTAAGGGACTACAAATCCCATCCTATCTATTTATAGTAACATAGTTAGTAAGGCCGAAAAAAGACATTTGTCCATCCAGTTCAGCCTATATTCCATCATAATAAATCCCCAGATCTACGTCCTTCTACAGAACCTAATAATTGTATGATACAATATTGTTCTGCTCCAGGAAGACATCCAGGCCTCTCTTGAACCCCTCGACTGAGTTTGCCATCACCACCTCCTCAGGCAAGCAATTCCAGATTCTCACTGCCCTAACAGTAAAGAATCCTCTTCTATGTTGGTGGAAAAACCTTCTCTCCTCCAGACGCAAAGAATGCCCTCTTGTGCCCGTCACCTTCCTTGGTATAAACAGATCCTCAGCGAGATATTTGTATTGTCCCCTTATATACTTATACATGGTTATTAGATCGCCCCTCAGTCATCTTTTTTCTAGACTAAATAATCCTAATTTCGCTAATCTATCTGGGTATTGTAGTTCTCCCATCCCCTTTATTAATTTTGTTGCCTTCCTTTGTACTCTCTCTAGTTCCATTATATCCTTCCTGAGCACCGGTGCCCAAAACTGGACACAGTACTCCATGTGCGGTCTAACTAGGGATTTGTACAGAGGCAGTATAATGCTCTCATCATGTGTATCCAGACCTCTTTTAATGCACCCCATGATCCTGTTTGCCTTGGCAGCAGCTGCCTGGCACTGGCTGCTCCAGGTAAGTTTATCATTAACTAGGATCCCCAAGTCCTTCTCCCTGTCAGATTTACCCAGTGGTTTCCCGTTCAGTGTGTAATGGTGATATTGACTCCTTCTTCCCATGTGTATAACCTTACATTTATCATTGTTAAACCTCATCTGCCACCTTTCAGCCCAAGTTTCCAACTTATCCAGATCCATCTGTAGCAGAATACTATCTTCTCTTGTATTAACTGCTTTTGTATCATCTGCAAATCGATATTTTACTGTGTAAACCTTCTACCAGATCACTAATGAATATGTTGAAGAGAAGAGGTCCCAATACCGACCCCTGTGGTACCCCACTGGTCACAGCGACTCAGTTAGAGACTATACCATTTATAACCACCCTCTGCTTTCTATCACTAAGCCAGTTACTAACCCATTTACACACATTTTCCCCCAGACCAAGCATTCTCATTTTGTGTATCAACCTCTTGTGCGACACGGTATCAAACGCTTTGGAAAAATCGAGATATACCACGTCCAATGACTCACCGTGGTCCAGCCTATAGCTTACCTCCTCATAAAAACTGATTAGATTGGTTTGACAGGAGCGATTTCTCATAAACCCATGCTGATATCTATCATAATAAATTAAACAAATCCATACTTAATTTATAAAATTGTTATCAGATCCAACCCTGGTGCTTCAACAGAAGCTAAAATCTCTTTTTAATTATTTTACTCGCTTATGTAGCACCATTAATCCCACAGCACTTTACAGACATCATCATCACTGTCCCCATCTAAATTCCCTATGAATAGGTCTTTGTAGTGTGAGAGGAGACCAGAAATCAATGATCACCTTCGTATTGCCTCACAGGATGAAAAATTTCATGCCATTGTTCGGAATGGATGCAGTTTCCCTACTAATAGACTCCTCACATCAGGCAGTATTTTGTCTCCCAAAATGATTAGAAACAAAAATCGCAGTACAACATGGCTTAATTGCACTGGTTTCTATAAATGTGCAGCACACAAGCGCTCATGTTACAAATATGCAGTGAAGACTACAGAAATGTCTAATTTTATAGATAAAAATGTTTACAAACGGAAGCAATTAATTAATTACGACTCCACTTACGTGATATCACGTTCATTGTGGAAAACTTAAACAAAAAATACGAGAACACATTTAGGTGATCCTCCACATTTTTCCTTTTGTGCCATATAAACACCACCCACCCTGCGGGATTTAACAAAAGATCTGATCCTTCATTATTAGATATTATTATAATATTCATTATTCTAACATATGCATTATTTCGTATGTATTTTTTCTTTTTCTATTTTTCAGTGATTGTTTCTACTTTATTTATTTATCCCAATTTGCTAATTTAATTGAGTCAGGAGCATAAATTCCTTGCCACGTTCCAGGTTCCTTCAGTCTCAGACTAAGGACTATGTAGGTCCCAAATGCATTGCATGAAGTTAGCAGTTGTGTCCTCTTTGCCATTTTGCTTATTTTTTATATGCTGCTGTTTTCTACCATTGCTATTTTTAACCCCTTCATGAACTTGGACGTATTCGTGCGTCCTGGTTGGGAAGGGGTTCCCAATCTTGGATGTTTGGATATGTCCTGGCAATACAGGAGCTGTATCCATACGATCTCCGCCCTGAGCTCAGCTTACATGAGAGCTGAGACCTGGCTCTCAGAGCCACGAGCAGTGCTCGCACTGCCACCGGATGTTTAACCCCCTAAATGCCGAGCTCGATATCGATCACAACATTTAGGAGGTTAAAAGGGGGATGAGGATCCCTCTCCCATTCGATCGGCACCCCCCCCCCCCCCCACGAAGTCATTGCCATGGCAGCTCGGGATCATCATGACGACATCCAGGTTACCCAGCTGGAGGCTTCTGTCAGTACAGGTATAAAGCATTGCAATGCATTATACTAGCGATCAGAGTGATAAAGTTAAAGTTCCGTAGAAAGATGAAATAAAAAAGGAACAAATATTAAAGTTAAAATAAACTGTAAAAATATTTTTAAAAACATCACAAAATAATAATAATAAACCCCCATCCCTCTCTTCTGACCCCCAATGGGAGTGATCTTTTGTTGTCCTTTCTCATTCTCGGATCCTCTACCAGAAGCCTGGGAGTTTGAGGGTTCTGCGCAGGATCTTAGTTGTTCCCAGCATTGTGTTTTTCTGGAGAGTTCAGATGTTGCTCCTGGGATCTGTTGTAGCCATTCTTCCAACTTGGGTCACTGCTCCAAGTGCTCCTATCACCACTGGAATCACCGTTGCCTTCACCTTCCACATCTTCTCCAGTTCTCCTTTGAGGCCCTGGTGTTTCTCCAGCTTCTCATATTCCTCCTTTCTGATGTTGCTGTCATATCTATTATCATTGCTGTCTTCTGATCCTTGTCTACTATTACAATGTCTGGTTGGTCGGCCAACACCTGCTTATCCGTCTGGATCTTGAAGTCCCACAGGATTTTAGCCCTTCCATTCTCCACCACTTTTTCTGGGGTCACCCACCTGGACTTAGGGGGACTTAGCCGATATGCTGTGCTGGAAAAGAGCTATGGCTCCTTGTTCCCCAAAAGAAACTCAGAAATTTCTGCGCTTCCAAATCCAAATGCCCTCTCCCTTTTGAGTCCCAGTGTGCCTAAACCACATTTAGCATCCACATGTTCAGCATATCTGTAGAAATGAGAGCCTGCCTAATTTACAGGTGCGTGTCTCCAGAAGCATGAGCTGGGCATAATCTACTGGGTACTACAATGTGTGGGCAATAAAATGTACAGGCATTACAATAGCAGATTTGCACTTTTCACTCAACAACATCAACTGCTGCTTGTTTCATTACGTTACATGTAGGGTACTGACGCACTCAGGAGAAATTGCACGACAAACTGTGAGGTACATTTTTTCCTACTGGCCGTTATAAAAATTAAACAACATTTTAGTGGTAAAAATGTAATTATTATTACTTCACTGTCCAATAGTATAAAATTATTTGAGGCACAAGTGGTGTCAACATGCTCAATGCACCACTAGATGATTTCATCGTGGGTGTAGTTTGTAAAATTACGACACTTATGAGGGTTTCTGCTGTTCTAGCACTTCAGGAGCTCTGCGAATGTGACATGGCCCCCTCAAACCATTCCTGCAAATTCTGAACTCCAGTAGAGCGCTTCCTGCCTTCTGAGCTTTACACTGTACCTCAAAAGTAGTTTTCGACCACATATGAGGTATCTGTGTACTCATTAGAAATTGCATAACAAACTGTATAATCCATTTTGTCCATTTTGCTCCTGTTACCCATGTAAAAATTAAAATGTTGTGACAAAATCAACATTTTTGAGGGAAAAAAATTATTTTTTCATTTTTATGGCTCAACTTTATAAATTCTGAGAAGCAACTGTGGATTCAAGGTGCTAGAAAAATTCTTTCAGGGGTGTAATTTCCAAAATGGGGTATCTTGTTGGGGGGTGTCCACTGTTTAGGCACATCAAGGGCTCTCCAAACCAGACATGGCGTCCGCTAATGATTCCAGCCGGTTTTGCATTCCAAAAGTCAAATGTACTCCTTCCCTTTCGAGCCCTGTCATGTGATGAAATAGTAATTTTATTCCACATAGAGCTTGTCGACATATTCAGGAGAAATTGCACAGCAAATTGTATGCTTCAGTTACTGTGACGCACCTAAAGGGTTAATAAACTTCTTGAATGTGGTTTTGAGCACCTTGAGGGGTGCAGTTTTTAGAATGGTGTCACTTTTGGTTATATTCTGTCATATAGACCATTCAAACTCACTTCAAATGCAATGTGGTCCCTAAAAAAAATAGTTTTGCAAATTTTGCTCGAAAAATTAAAAATTGCTGGTCAACTTTTAACCCTTATAAATTCCTAGCAAAAAAAAAATTATGTTTCAAAATTTGTGCTGATGTAAAGTACACATGTGGCAAATGTTATTTATTAGCTATTTTGTGTGACATATCTCTCTTGTTTAAGGGCATAAGAATTAAAATGTTTAAAAACTGAAATTTTCAAAATTTTCACCAAATTTCAATTTTTTTCATTAATAAACGCAAGTAATATAGAAGAAAATTTATCACTGCCATGAAATCACAAAAAAGCATTCTGACAATCAGTGGGATCCGTTAAAGTGTTTCCAGAGCTATTATAACATAAAGTGACAATGGTCAGAATTGAAAAATTTTGCTCGGTCATGAAGGTGAAAACAGGATTGTGGGCTGAAGGGGTTAAATTGATCTAATAAAATGCTTTTTTATAGGAATACACAAGTGCTGGCTTCTGCTTGGACTTATTTCATAACTATAGCTAGACAAAAATAATTGCATAAGATGATAATTGTGTATCAGAGGTGAGGCACTACAAATCCTATGTATCTCCTAATGTTAATATATGTCAAATTCTATAAAAGAGATGTCGATAGGCTGCAGTGTTCACATTTCATACAAGCAGCAGCCAGGAGGGAGATGGCCTCTTTGTCAATATTAGCTGCTGGAACAGAGGCGTAGCTAGAGCTTTTGCCGCCCGGGGCTGATCCCGAGTTTGGCGCCCCCCCCCCCATCCCCCCCCCAGCTCAATACACACAAAGGTTACCAAAAATGGTTTTCCTGTTTTGTAGAACTTAAACTGGGCCTAATGGTGTCACCCCCACATGCCACACCTGTGACTTAATACCACCACACCATGACCAGGCCACATAGTGACCGAATAATACTACATACAAGGGACAAATACCACCGCACCATTTCCAGACCACATATTACCACCACATAGTGACTGAATACTACAATACTGATCAGTAATAAAAAAAAAACCACAATACTATCACCATAAGTGCCAGTATTCACAGGAGATCTGTACTTAGTATGCAGTGTCTGTGTAGAGGTAATACAGAGATCACTGGTGACATTATACACAGGACCTCTATATAGTATACAGTGTATAGTGTCAGTGTATAGGTAACACTGACTCACCAGTGACGTCTCTAGGTGAAGTCCTTCATCTTTCATCCAGCACAGACCGCCATCATTCCTTCCAGCCAGGACTCGTTTCTGCAGGAAATAACACAGTTATCTCGAGCTCCGCTTGCAGAACACATTACTTAATTTTTCACAACTTCTACATTACACCACATGAAGAAAAAAAGGTGATATAGTGTCACTCTGCACAGTAACAGGACCGCCCCCCCATTTAAAACAGTATACTCAAAAAATAAAATAAATACATCACTGCAGTAACAATATCCCTTAATTATCCCCTATGGTAATAATATTCCCCACCCTGGCCCCGTTTATCTCATTCCTGGCTCCAGCCATATGTTGTCGTATCCTGCCCTCATGAGTATCCATTCTACCCCATATGATCTCCCCATCCTGCCCCACCAGCCTCCATCGTATCCGTCCTGCCCCATGATCCAATCCTGCCCCGTGTCTCCAATCATGCCCCGTATCTACATTCTGCCCATGCCTCAAGTCCTGCCCCCAGTGTGTCCAGCATATTACCCCCATGTTGTCCAGCAATCTGCCCCAGTGTGTCCAGCATATTACCCCCATGTTGTCCAGCAATCTGCCCCAGTGTGTCCAGCATATTACCCCCAGTGTGTCCAGCAATCTGCCCCAGTATGTCCAGCATATTACCCCAGTGTGTCCAGCAATCTGCCCTCAGTGTGTCCAGCAATCTGCCCCAGTGTCCAGCCTTTCCCCAGTGTGTCCAGCAGTCTGCCCCAGTGTGTCCAGCATATTACCCCCAGTGTCCAGCATTGCCCCAGTGTGTCCAGTATATTACCCCCAGTGTGTCCAGCAATCTGCCCCAGTGTCCAGCATTGCCCCAGTGTGTCCAGAAGTCTGCCCCAGGGTCTCCAGCATTGCCTCAATGTGTCCAGAAATCTGCCCCAGGGTCTCCAGTATTGCCCCAGTGTGTCCAGCAATCTGCCCCAGGGTCTCCAGTATTGCCCCAGTGTGTCCAGCAATCTGCCCCATGGTCTCCTGTATTGCCCCAGTGTGTCCAGCATTCTGCCCCATGGTCTCCAGTATTGCCCCGGTGTGTCCAGCAATCTGCCCCATGGTCTCCAGTATTGCCCCAGTATGTCCAGAAGTCTGCCCCAGGGTCTCCAGCATTGCCTCAATGTGTCCTGAAATCTGCCCCATGGTCTCCAGTATTCAGTGTGTCCAGCATTCTGCCCCATAGTCTCCTGTACTGCCCCAGTGTGTCCAGCATTCTGCCCCATGGTCTCCAGTATTGCCCCAGTGTGTCCAGCAATCTGCCCCATGGTCTCCTGTATTGCCCCAGTGTGTCCAGCATTCTGCCCCATGGTCTCCAGTATTGCCCCGGTGTGTCCAGCAATCTGCCCCATGGTCTCCAGTATTGCCCCAGTATGTCCAGCATTCTGCCCCATGGTCTCCAGTATTGCCCCAGTGTGTCCAGCATTCTGCCCCATGGTCTCCAGTATTGCCCCAGTGTGTCCAGCATTCTGCCCCATGGTCTCCAGTATTGCCCCAGTGTGTCCAGCATTCTGCCCCATGGTCTCCAGTATTGCCCCAGTGTGTCCAGCAATCTGCCCCATAGTCTCCTGTATTGCCCCAGTGTGTCCAGCAATCTGCCCCATGGTCTCCTGTATTGCCCCAGTGTGTCCAGCAATCTGCCCCATGGTCTCCTGTATTGCCCCAGTGTGTCCAGCAATCTGCCCCATAGTCTCCTGTATTGCCCCAGTGTGTCCAGCAATCTGCCCCATGGTCTCCTGTATTGCCCCAGTGTGTCCAGCATTCTGCCCCATGGTCTCCAGTACTGCCCCAGTGTGTCCAGCAATCTGCCCCATGGTCTCCAGCATTGCCCCAGCCCCAGACAGTCAGACATAAAGAAAAAAAAAAAAAAAAGTAAAATCCTCACCTCTCCCGTTCCCAGCGCAGGTCCGGTGCAGTCAGCGTCTCTCCGGCTCTGCGACGCTCAGGACAGAGAGGCAGAGCGGCGCGCACAGTAGTGACGTCATCGCGCCCTCTGCTCTGAGACGTCGCAGAGTCAGAGGACGCTGAAGCCGCAGGAACCAGGAGAGGTGAGTATTAGAGCGGGGGGTGGGGGCGGGGGCGGGACCCGGGGGTGGGGGGAGCTGGCCCTGGTCGTGGCGGCGGACGGCGCCGCCCGAAGATTTAAAGGGGCGTCTTTTTTTTTTTTTTTTTTTTATCTTCTTCTCCTGCAGCGCCGGCCGCCCCCAGCATTGTGCCGCCCGGGGCGGACCGCCCCCCCCGCACCCCCCTTCCTACGCCACTGTGCTGGAAGCCTCACGTCCCACCTTCCCTGAAATTATTGAGTCCATCATTATTACATTTATTATTTTTACCTGTATTACGATTGTTCCAGTATTTTCTTTACCATTACATTTCATGTGTATATTCATAGAGGATGGAGGATGGAGGCCCTTGTATGAGAAGATGAGAAGACACTAGGCAGCAAAAAGCAGTGGTGTACCAGACACGGCCATTACACAGTACACAGCAGGGGCACATTTATAGGATTATCTCGGCACAGGAATATTTTTTTTGATAAACACATCTAATTGTGGAAATTATTATTATTCCAAGATCTATTGATAAAAATGAACTTTGCTCGTAGGACATACAGTACGCTTTAAGTTTTTCAAAAACTATGTATTTAAGGCTTTTACATGGTATTCCTGATGTTCACAACCTACTTCCAGCACAGAACATAAGAGATGGATGTTTATCTTTAAACCAGTGGGTTTCTTGTAAAATATGCTATATGAGGTTGAATTTTAGTAATATGGTTTTCAGACATTACCACTAGTGATGAGCAAATGTGCTCGGATAAGGTGTTATCGGAGCATGCTCGGGTACTAGAATAATATTATTATTATTATACATTTTTACAGCGCCATTTATTCCATGGCGCTTTACATGTGAATACGGGGCAAATATAGACAAACACATTAAACATGAGCAAAAAACAAGGCACACAGGTACATAAGGAGGGAGGACCCTGCCCGCAAGGGCTCACAGTCTGCAGGGGATGGGTGAGGATACATTAGGAGAGGGTAGACTTGGTTGTGCGGCGGTTCAGTAGGTTGAGGATCACTGCAGGCTGTAGGCTTGTCGGAAGAGGTGGGTCTTCAGGTTCTTTTTGAAGGTTTCTATGGTAGGCGAGAGTCTGATGTGTGTGGGTAGAGAGTTCCAGAGTATGGGGGAAGCACGGGAGAAGACTTGGATGCGGTTGTGGGAAGAAGAGAGGAGGGGAGTAGAGAAGGAGATCTTGTGAGGATCGAAGGTTGCGTGTAGGTAGGTACCGGGAGACCATGTTACAGATGTATGGAGGAGATAGGTGTCATGGTCAGCTGCAGCCGCAGATGCGGCCCAGCCCATAGATGCCCCCAAGCCGACCAACCTCAGAAGGCGTGGGGCGTGCATCCCCTGGGGATGAAATATGGACCCTTTAAACCGCAGAGGAGGACCCGGGCCTACCCGAACTAGGGGAGGGCAGAGACCGGGGTTCTGTGGCAGCTGAGCATGTGGACAAGGAAAGAGACACGTAGGACTTGATTACACCGCACAACTTCAGGTATAGAGAAAGTAAAGTTTGCTAAAGTAAAGTCACACAGTACATAAACCAAAACATGATGATGTCAGACTCCCGATTCCACACCTCCAGAAGGGTACCACCCAGTGGACCCAAAGCACCAACGGATCACCGAGGCACACATAGGCGGGACATCAGGACCCATGCAGGACATCAGGGTACATGAGGACATCAGGGCGCAGGCAAGACATCAGCATACAGACAGGACATCAGGACATCTGGACTCAGGAAAGACCTCAGGACATCAGGACACAGGCAGGGCATCAGGACACAGGAATACTGGATAGACATCTGGGACACTGGCGTGGCAGCCCAGGTCATAAGCTGGGACACTGGTGTGGCAGCCCAGGGCATCAGTTACATCAGGATATCGGACACAGGGAGGCCATCAGGAATACTGGATAGACAGACATCTGGGACACTGACGTGGCAGCCCAGGTCGTCAGCTGGGACACTGGCGTGGCAGCCCAGGGCATAAGTTACATCAGGATATCGGACACAGGGAGGACATCAGGACATAGGCAGGGTTACAGGGTACAGACAGGACACCAGGACATCTGGGCCCAGGGTCACCGGCAGACATCAGACAGAAGTCGTTCGGTTCCGGACATCCGACACGACCTACAGGCACCACCAGAGTCATCAGGCTCCAAGCTCCAGGCAGCGGTCATCAGGTTCCAGACTGCGGTCGTCAGGCTCCGGGCATCGGACCTAGAAAGGAACTCAAGCGTGATGGTGCAAGCACCCCTGTACTGGACATGAGCCAGACGGGGTTAACACCGCATGGTAGTCAGAGCACAGAGTAGTAGATGCTCAGCAGAAACACCGGTTTCAAGAGACTCATTGTCACTGGAAATGAGGCTCCAGGTGCAGGGGGATTCCAGGAACATAATCACAGCAGACACAGTTCAGACAGGTTCAGGTACAGGACAGGTACAGGATCAAGGATTCGGGCCTGGATATACCGCCTCCAGGACAGGTGCTAGAACCGGAATCAAGGCAAGGACTTTGGTACCAAAACATAGACAGGAGAGATGCGGGAACACAAACACACATGGCAAAGTTCAGGAGCTTTGTGAGTAGCTCAGGCCCTGCCCATAGGGCAGGGGAACTTTATATAGGAGCTGCCCCTCAGCAGTTGGCTGGGGACAGCATTTGAAGTGCACACCCTCACCCTGATAAAAGCAGGGGAGGTGTGGCTGCGCACGCCCTAAGCACAAACAGAAACCATTACAGCACAATTAGTGCAGGAACTGAGGCTAAGGGCACCTGGCTGTGACTGCAAGCACTGACCCACGTGGAAAGTCATGTGGAGCGCCCCCAGACACAGGGCCACAAGTTACTCAGTACCGGTCCTTTCTGTCTCAGTTCTGGGGTTGTCACGGTGGCTGGACCCGGTCCGTGACCCTGCTAAGGGGCGTCCAATAAAAGGTGATGCGAGTCTGTCAAGGTTTTGTGACGCCACCTGTGGTATTCGGTCAGGGTGACCGACGCTGCTTGGGGCCCACTGGGGTGATGTGATGGCAGCTAGATGGTGAACCTTCCCACAGGTGAAGGGTGTACCCAGGGCTTCCCAGTAAGGTGGATGGCGATGGTGTGAGGTGCAGTCAATAACGAGGACACAAGGTTGCAGTCTCTTTACCTCTTTACTGAAGACTTCAGGATCCTCAATCCAGAGCACTGCTAACAGGGCTGTCTGAGACCGGCCGGTCCGAAGGCACATCCAGAGTCCCCTTTGCAGGTGGAAATCGTTGCCTACCACTAGCGCCTGTGTGTTGTAGTGCTTCCCTGCTGAGCATTCGGCATAGTCCTCACAACTTCTATTCTCGTTCTTTTCTAATTCGTTCCAGTTCTTTCTAGTTCTCCGTCCCCCAGGTATGTTATGGCTAGGACGCACCCGTTTGACGGGAAGGCTTGGAGTTCTTCCGGGACCCTAGAGATGCCCCTCTCCACGCGTTGCCCCTTATATCTGCTTAGGTGATGTATGGTAGACAGCCAACCTATAATTAACTGTCCTGCAGAGTTTGAAGTAAGGCATAGAGTCAGTTACTTCCTCGGTGTTCTGGCCACCGGCTACGCGCTTCAGTAGGATGTTGCCCTTCTCCGGGCACGACTCCTACTGGCTCTCCTTTGTGCTTGATCTCGTTTCTCACTGTTCACAATATCCTTCGCTTTGTGTCTCTTTCTTAGGATGCCGCCGCAGATAGCACAGGCGCAGCTCCGTAACGCTCTGTTCTAGTCGCTAGGTGCCTGCCAGGTTCCCACGCCTGACAGGGACCCCCCTGAATCTTCCCCCGCAACACCCCCTGCCACGGGATGTTGCCTGGACAAAACCCAGTCAGCTTCTGACTAACTTCCGATCCAACCCCTAGTTTTACCAGTGTGAGGAGTGGCCTAGTAAATAAAACCTTTTGCTCCCCCTAGTGGCCGGAGTGTGAAGCGTAATGTGTGCTGGTGATACCTGGTCAGATGAACTCCTTTAGTGCCATCAGACTCCCCTTAGTGGCAGAGCAACGTTACTGCAACGACCAGGTCTCTGGGGCGCTGCACATGCGCCATCTGCAAATGACCTCACAACCCACGGACAGCTTCCACAGTGGCAACCAGGGACCGCACATGAGGAAGGTATGCAGCAGGGCAAAGACCTAACCACCATGTACGGCTGCGCAGCAGAGCAGGGAACTGAGAAGGCTCCATCCAAGTAACAGCCAACAGTATCCTAGCTCAAATTTGGGGGAAAAGAGTAAAGGGTTAAAGCAAACATATGCATTGTCATGCCGAAAACCAGAAACAGACAGAACGGCATGACAATAGGTTGTGGATGGCTTTGTATGTCATTGTGAGGGTTTTGTACTGGAGTCTCTGGGCGATAGGAAGCCAGTGAAGGGCTTGGCATAGGGAAGAGGCTGGGGAATAGCGGGGAGACAGGTAGATTAATCGAGCAGCAGAATGTAGGATGGATTGGAGTGGTCCCAGAGTGCTAGAGGGGAGTCCAGAGAGTAGGAGGTTGCAGTAGTCAAGGCGGGAGATGATAAGGGCATGCACTAGTGTTTTTATGGTGTCGCGGTCAAGAAATGCGCGGATCCGGGAAATATTTTTGAGTTTGAGACGGCAGAAGGAGGCAAGGGCTTGGATATGTGGCTTGAAAGAGAGGGCAGAGTCGAGGATCACCCCGAGGCAACGGGTGTGTGGGACTGGGGAAAGTGAGCAGCCATTGACATTGATGGATAGGTCTGGTGGAGGGGTACAGTGAGATGGGGGAAAGATGATGAATTTTGTTTTGTCCATATTCAGTTTTAGAAAGAGAGCAGAAAAGAAGGCTGAAATAGCAGACAGACAGTGCGGGATTTTAGTAATTAAGGAGGTGAAGTCAGGTCCAGATAGGTAGATCTGCGTGTTATCAGCGTAGAGATGGTACTGCATACCGTGGGATTCTATGAGCTGTCCAAGGCCAAAAGTGTAGGTGGAGAAGAGTAGGGGTCCTAGAACAGAGCCTTGAGGAACACCGACTGACAAGGGGCGAAGTGAGGAGGTGGTGTGGGGGAGGGAGACACTGAATGTTCGGTCTGTCAGATATGAGGAGATCCAGGATAGGGCCAAGTTTGTGATGTCAAGAGATGAGAGGATCTGTAGCAGAAGGGATTGGTCCACAGTGTCGTAGGCAGAAGACAGGTCCAGGAGAAGGAGGACAGAGTAGTGTCGCTTGCTCCTGGCAGTTAGTAGGTCATTGGTGACTTTAGTTAGGGCAGTTTCAGTTGAGTGATGGGGTCGGAAGCCAGATTGTAACCAATCAAAGAGGGAGCAGGAGGAGAGCTGGGAGGACAGTTCAAGACAGACGTGTTGCTCTGGTAATTTGGAGGTATAAGGGAGAAGAGATATCGGGCAATAGCTAGACACAGAGAATGGGTCGAGAGAGGGCTTTTTGAGGATATGTGTGATCTTGGCATGCTTGAAGGATGAATGGAAGACACCTGTTGTGAGTGAGAGGTTGAAGAGGTGCGTTAGGGTTGGGATGAAGACCGTGGAAAGGTTAGGGATGAGGTGGAATGGGAGCGGGTCGAGCGTGTAGGTGGTGAGGTGTGATCTTGACAGGAGGGTAGAGAGCTGATCTTCTGTCATGGTGGAGAAGCTGGTTTTGGAGGAGCAGGGTTGAGCAACTAAGAGGGGCAGTGGGTGCTGTGGGCCAAAGCTTTCTCTGATAGTATAGATATTTTGTTTAAAGAAAGAGGCGAAGTCTTCAGCAGAAATGAGAGGGGATGGAGGGGGTGCAGGGGGACGGAGTAGAGAATTGAAAGTGTTGAAAAGCTGTTTAGGATTGTGAGACAGGGAGGATATGAGAGATGAGAAGTAAGCTTGTTTTGCGGCAGTGAGCATGGACTTGAAGCTGGCGAGGGACTGCTTTTATGCAGTGAAGTGGTCAGCAGAGCGGGATCGCTTCCATCTCCGCTCAGCAATCCTGGAAGCCTGTCTCATTCTTTGGTTAGGCTGGTCAGCCAGGGCTGACAGTTGAGTGTACGAGTTTTGCTATGCATGAGCGGGGTAGCCGAATTGAGTGTTGCTGTTATTGTGGTGTTATAAAAAGTGGCAGCAACATCTGTGTCCTGAAGGGAGGCTATGCCTGTAAGAGGGAGAAGGGACTCAGAGTGATTGTAAGTTGAGGTGTTTGAGATTTCTGTGAGGGTGAGTGAGTTTGTGGAGTGGGGATTGCACAGTAGGAGAGGAGAGGGAATGTCAGTAGGTAGTGGTCAGATAGGGGGAGGGGTGTGTTAATGAGATTAGTAAGGGAACAGAGGCGGGTGAAGATGAGGTCCAGCGTGTGGCCATCTTTGTGAGTGGCTTCAGAGGACCGTTGAGTGAGGCCAAAGGAGGTAGTCAGTGATAAAAGTTTAGAGGCAGCTGAGGTGGAAGCATGAATGGGGATATTGAAATCACCCATGATGATAATGGGGATGTCAGCAGAGAGGAAATGAAGTAGCCAGGTGGTGAAGTGGTCGAGAAAGGTGGAGATGGCTAGTTCTGGGGGGCGGTAGTTGACAGCCAGCTGGAGGTTGGAGGACGCGGATGGAGTGCACCTCAAACGAGGGAAGAGTAGCGGAGGGTGGTAGCGGGATTGGAGTGAAGGAGCAGATGTCGGACAGGATCCACCACTTTGGTGGTGGAGCGAGGGGTGTGAGAGAGGTGGAATCTGCCATACGAAAGTGGAGCGCCCCCAGACACAGGGCCACGGGGTACTCGATCCGGGGTTGTCACGGTGGCTAGACCCAGTCCGTGATTCTGCTAAGGGGCGTCCAATGAAAGGTGATGGTGCGTGGTGCAAGGTGCGAGGAATAACGAGGACACAGGGTTGTAGTCTCTTTACCTTTTTACTGAAGGCTTCGGGGTCCGCAGTCCAGAGCACTGCTAACGGGGCTGGCTGAGACCGGCCGGTCCGAGGGCACATCCAGAGTTCCCTTTGCAGGTGGGAATCAGTGTCTACCTTCTAGCGCCTGTGTGTTGTAGTCCTTCCCTGCTGAGCACCACAGGATAGCTTCACAACTGTCGTATCTGTTCCTTCTCTCTCTCCATCCCCCAGATTATATGGCTAGGACGCACCTTTATGACAGGTAGGCCTGGAGTTATTCTGGGACCCTAGAGTCGCCCCTCTCCCACGATTGCCTCCTATGTCTTCTTAGGTGATGTATGGTAGACAGCCAACCTGTAATTAACTGTCCTGCCGCTGTTTGAAGCAATGCGTGGAGTCTGTTACTTCCTCGGTGCTCCGGCCACCGGCTAAGCGCCTCAGAAGGATGTTGCCAATCTCGGGGCACGACTCCTTCTGGTTCTATCTCCTTCGTACTATGATCCCACTTCTCACTTCTCCACAATATCCTTCTCTTTGTGTCCTTCCTTGAGATACCGCCGCAAGGTAGTGCAGGCGCGGTCCCGTAACAATCTGTCCTTTCTGCTAGGTACCTGCCAGATTCCCAGTTCTGACAGGTCCTCCCTGGAGCTCTCCCAGGCTGCATTCTGACCTAACTTCCTATTCAACCCCCAGTTTTACCAGTGTGAGGAGTGGCCTAGTACATCGTGTCTTTTGCTCCATCTGGTTGCCGGAGTGTGAAGTGTAGTGTGTGACTGTGATACCTGGTCAAGTGAACTCCTTTAGTGCAATCAGACATAACATCGCTCCCCTTAGTGGCAGAGCGACATTACTGCAACGGCCAGGACTCTGGGGCGCTGCAAAAGTGCAGCTAGAAAGGCTGAGTCAGAGGGGGTAAGCCATGTTTCAGTGATGCCAAGGAAGGAGAGTTTGTTGGTGATGAAGAGGTCATGGATAAATGGTAGTTTGTTGCAGACGGAGCGTGCGTTCCATAGTGCTCCAGGTAAGGGAACCGGGGGAGTGGGGGCTGGATGAATGGGTACGAGGTTGTCATGGTTGGGAAAACATGCAGAGGAACGTGGCAGCGGTTTAGAAATGAGTGTGGGGATGAGTTGGGGAGGGCCGGGATTTGGGGATATGTCACCAGCAATGAGGAGTGGCAGACAGAGCGTTAGAAGGTGGGAGCAGGATAGGACATGATGCAGCCGTGAGTGTCTGGAGAGAAAGGATTGTATGTGGAGGAACAGTTCTGAGGAGAAGGTGAGGTGGCTGGGGAGTATTGAGGGAGAAATGACTAGTTCTTTACTAGGTTGAGGGATTGCAGGAGATTGTAAGAAGGAAATGGGAGTCAAAGAGAAAAGAAACCGAAACATTGTAGTGGTTTGGTATTCTGTTACCTTCCAGTCCAATTCAGTCTAATTCAACGTAATTAAAAAGATGGAAGTTAAAAGATGAATGCAGCAGACTGCACCTGGAGCAGACGCCTACATGTGAATATATCCCCAGTTAAGGGCAATCAGGTGTGAATGAGGAGGTGGCTGGGTAAGGGAGACCAGATGCATAGAGTTAGGCAGAGGTCAAAAAGAGAGGGAGGGGGTGGACTGACCACTCAGAGAGATGCCAGAATAACATAATGAGAGACATGAAACAGGTCATGGAAACAAGATGATAGGTAAGAAAGCATAATAAAAAAGGATTATATGTGCTGCACCAAGACACTCAGATGCCAGGGAAAGCATAGAAAAATCAGTGCAATATACAGAGACGTTCAGGAGCCAGGGAGAGCAGGGGAAAGTCAGTGCATAACATAGAAAACCAATGCAATATACAGAGACATTCAGGAGCCAGGGAGAGCTGTAGAAAGTCAGTAGTGCATACCATAGAAAATCAATGCAATATACAGAGACATTCAGGAGCCAGGGAGAGCTGGGGTAAGTCAGTGCATACCATAGAAAATCAATGCAATATATGTTCAATTGCCCGAGGCTCCATGTCTCACGACTGTTCGACAGCCTCATCACGTGCAGGGATTGCCTAACAAACAGGCATGGCATTTGTATGTCTGGCTCCGTGTCTGCCATTTAACAGGTACCAATAGGGAACAAGAGCAGAATATGATTCATTAATATGTTGGCTAATGAACCCCGACCCCAGTGGACAGGACTAATATAGTCAAGAATCCACAGTCACATGCACCTGTCAACCTCAATCCTAGATAATGGAAGAAATTTAAAGTGGGGTCATCCACTTAAAATAAAATAATTTTAAGAAATACACATATTTGGTATCTTTGCATTCTTTAAAGTAAAATCTATCAAAATCTAAAATAAATTAATCTGATCGGTAAACGGCATAACAAAAAAAAAAATAAAAACTCCAGAATTACGGTTTTATTGCAACATTGTATGTATCCCAAAATGTTATCAATAAAAACATCAGCTCATGGAGTTTGGCATGTCTGCTCCCAAACTATGGAGTTAGGCATGTCCGCTCCCAAACTATGGAGTTAGGCATGTCCACTCTCAGACTATGGAGTTAGGCATGTCCACTCCCTGACCATGGAGTTAGGCATGTCTGCTCCCCGACCATGGAGTCAGGCATGTCTGCTCCCCGACCATGGAGTTAGGCATGTCTGCTCCCCGACCATGGAGTTAGGCATGTCTGCTCCCCCACCATGGAGTCAGGCATATCTTTGTGTGGAAACTTCCTGAAGAAGAAGCCATGAGCTTCGAAATGCGTTGAATAAACCACCCGAACATCTTACAAGTATATCTGGATCTATTATTTGTCGCAGCAGCGCGGATGTAATCCACATTTCATCTATTATAACGACCATGGAGTTAGGCATGTCCGCTCCCCGACCATGGAGATTGGCATGTTCGCTCCCTGACCATGGAGTTAGGCATGTCCGATCCCTGACCATGGAGTTAGGCATGTCCGCTCCTCGACCATGGAGTTAGGCATGTCCGATCTCTGACCATGGAGTTAGGCATGTCCGCTCCTCGACCATGGAGTTAGGCATGTCCGATCCCTGACCATGGAGTTAGGCATGTCCGCTCCCCAACCATGGAGATTGGCATGTCCGCTCCCCGACCATGGAGATTGGCATGTTCGCTCCCAGACCATGTAGTTAGGCGTGTCTGCTCCGAGAACATGGAGTGAGCTCACGCAGCAAACCCTCCCCATAACTGACAGGCAATGGCCAGGATCTGCCACTAATAATTGTGGGTTGAGCTGAGCCGAGCCCCCGATTGTTAACCTGTTGTTAAACTCTGACCGGCATTTAGCTCATGCCAACAAGACAGTCACGTGATCGCGGGTTGATAAGAATAGTAAAATGTTAAAAAAAAATTAAAATATTTAAAAAAAAATGAAAAAAATAAATAAAAGTTCAAATTACCCCTTTCTCCTCAGTGAAAATAAAAATATGGAAAAAAAGAAAATACACATTTGGTATCTCTGTATTCAGAAAAGTCCAATCAATCAAAATATAAAAACAATTAATTTGATTGGTAAACACTGCAAATGGAAACAATTTAAGAACACAAAAATTCCATTTTTGTGGTCACCACAATTCCACAAAAAATGCTGTAAAAGTCACATCTATCCCAAAAATATTGCAAAACATATGTGATCATACTGCTCCATGGGCCGAAAAATAAAAATATTACGGGTCTCGGAAAATGGTGACACAACCCCCAAAATTTTTTTTCCACTTCTGTTTTTTTTCACCACTAAAATAATTAAAAAATTGGACATGTTTGGTATCGCGTTAACCGTATTCATGAGGAGAATCATATTGCAAGATCATTTTTACCATAAAATGTACACCGTAAAAACAATTCTCAAAAAAACAATGTCAGAATTGTGTTTTTTTAAAAACAATTTCACCGCACTTTGTTCCTGTTTTCGAGTACACTATGTGGTAAAATGAATGATGTAATTTAAAAGTAAAACTTGTCCTGCAAAAAGCAAACCCTCATATGTCTATGTGGATGGAAAAATAAAAGTTATGGCTCTGGGAAGAAGGGGAGGAATAAAAGAAAACGAAAAAACAAATGGGCCCCATCGTGAAAGGATTAATAAGGTAATATCAACATCTAGCGTCCAAACAATATATTACATCTCCTATTTTAGCGCCCTTCAGATTTCCATTAATAAAGCAATCTCGCCATCTGGTGTCATAATACTATTTTTCATCTCCTATTTTATCAGCCTGGAATTTTTCATGTGTAAGCCAATATTACCTATAGTGGTAGTTGGGTCATTAATTAAGGCATCGAAATAAGTAAGGACCAAAAAAATAGAAATCGAGTGCCAAGCTTAAAGAACATGTATAGGGTTCAGTACAATATAATAGAATCAGAAAGAAAAATAAAATGTGTACACGAGAAAAATAATAATAAAAAGTACAACATTTTATTAACAAAAAAGCAACAAAAAAAAAGCCAAAGTTATTAAAAAAGTGGGAAACCTGAAAAATGGCACCAAACACCCACCATATGTTATACAGAGGTTGTACATAGGAATTGATGGAATAACATACTACACAAGGTACGGTAATACATACAAGAAAAAAAGCAAAAAAATTCTAGTGGAAAAACATTCTCCTAAAGGAGTGTTAAGAGCTATTAAAAAGAATCAAGATGGCACAAATATTTCCTCTGGTTGGTGACGGTGCCTGCCCCAACGCACGTTTCAGCTATTGCCTTCTTCTGGGGGTGGCATCACACCAACAAGAGCAAGGTTATATAGTTTACAACGGACCAATCATGAATCGAGTTACAAAGAGAGATTTACTAACAGCACTTCTAAATGGTCAAACGTCTGCAAGAGGATCCGGAACTTGATATTTAAATCAATGGGGTGGATGGTCATAGTGTTTGGGGAGTGGTGTGTTTATAGACCCAATCCTACACTCATAAGATCGCTGAACATCTTACCTATCCCCATGTCTCATGAATACAAAGGCCACTCCTTGTTTAAAGTAAAGTGCTTGTGCAATATATCAAGTGGGTGTGCCATTATCCATTATATTGTTTATAGGAGTGCCATAGTACCCAACCAATCGTATGTTATGGGGCGTCACCAACACATCATATACCCATTCAGTAAATAAATAAGGGGACTTCCCCTTACTAATAAAATTGTGCTTGTACACCACATCGCTGGGCCCAATCAATAATGGATGATCCCTAATGTTGTCTACCACTTTTTCACGACTGTCTGGTGACTTGTTTAGAGACAGTAAAAAATATAATGAAGACATGACATTTGAGATGACTTACAGGTGCTTCTCACATATTATATAGAGTCATTACAAACAAAGTGATCTATTTCACATGCTCGTGCACCTTTTTCTACCACACTTTTTCCTTCCACTCAACTCTCCATTAATATGCTTGGATACAGCACTCTGTGAACAGCCAGCTTCTTTAGCAATGACCTTTTGTGGCTCACCCTCCTTGTGGAGTGTGTCAATGACTGCCTTCTGGACATCTGTCAAGTCAGAAGTCTTCCCCATGATTGTGGAGCTACTGAAACAGACTAAGGGACCTTTTGAAATGCTAAGGAAGCCGTTAGAGATGTTTTTTGTTAATTATTCTAATTTACTGAGATAATGACTTTTGGGTTTTCATTGGCTGTAAGCCATAATCATCCACATTAACAGAAAAAACCCACTTGAAATAGATCACTCTGTTTGTAATAACTCTATATAGTATATGAGTTTTACTTTTTGTATTAAAGAACTGTAATAAATTAACTTTTTGATAATAGTCTAATTTTGTGGGAAGCACCTGTAGGTCTCCTCCGCTGAGATATTCCATGACAAAGAAGACATAATAATGTGGTAAAGACAAAGATTATGAAGACAAGCAAGCCACCAGGATCTCTAGATGTGTAGTTATATAGATCAAAGTAGAGTCTATGTGAATACACCATGTAGGACTTCAGGTGGGATTAAAAAATGGTAACAATGATGAGGGATTCTGCTGGTTTTTATCCTGATTCCTGTGAAGAAAAGAGAAATAAGATTTAGTAGTTAAAGAATCTATGACCAGAGCTGGGTCAGGGGCAGGAGAGACACCGAAGGAGGCACTATGCTTCACTAGTGCTCTGCACCCAATAGAGTGCCTCTGATCAACTTACTATAGTGGTAAAACCAGCTGTTATCACACATAAATGCAATAAATATCCATGCTACACAACTATATGAGGTAGTCATTACAATACCCAATGTGTCAACAGCAAGAAGCGCGTGGATAGGTACATACAGTACTGTTGAAAATAATAGCAGTGTGCTCAAAAACATGAGTCAATCACAAAATCTTTACACTAGATTTTATTTCCATGCATTGGGAACGTTCTATGTTGCATAGAGTCATCCAACTTCTGGCCCATGTCACCTGTTATTCCAGCCCAGGATGCATTGACTTCATCCAACCATTTTTTGGCATTTGTTGGCTTTGCTTAGAAACAGCATTTTTATGTCACCCTGCAATGGTTCTATCTAGTTAAAGTCCAGGGATTGGGCTGGACACACCACAACCTCAATTTTGTTGGACTGGAACCAAGATTTTTCTCGTTTACTGGTGGGTTTTGGGTCGTTGTCATCTTGAAACACCAATTTCAAGGGCATATCCTCTTCAGCATAAGTCAACATGACCTCTTCAAGTATTTTAATACAAACTGGTCCATGATCCCTGGTAAATATGTCCAGAACCATTGTTCTGTCTCCGCCATCTAATATTGTTACCCTGATTATCTGTTTGCGTAATTACAGGTTTCTCAGTATGGATGTTAATATCTTTATTTGTTTTTAGTGCTTTGGCTCCCTCTAGCGGTCAGAGTTATGTTGACAGTTCAATCTTCTGTGTTTGTATTAGCCATGTCTGATTCTCCTCCTCCTTTGCAATGCATTATGGTAGCTCAGCCTCCATTTCCCTCCATTTTTCCTTTCACTTTCTTCAGTTTGCCTTCAAGGAAAGACGCTTCACTTCATCCCCCTTGCGATTGCATTGCCGGTATGTCTTTATGCTGTCTCTAGATATTTCTGCTCCATATTAGCCTAGCCTAGCCAGTTGTACTCCCAGTTTAGTCACTAGCCTTCTAAATGTTATGCATAATGTATATCATGTGTATTATGTATCTGTTCTATACCATGCACTGATTCTATGTATATCATTGTTCACAGTTTCACCGCATCAATATACCACTACGTTTAATAAAGCACAGACTCAACCACAGTCTCCTTATTGGACCCCGGTATAGCGGTTTAGCTGACTGTATAGTTACATATGAGCCTGCCTCATTTAGTGAGGACAGAACAGTGAAACGGCAGCCATCCAACTAGTGGGATTCAAGTCACCGGCTACTCAGAGACTAAATACAGCTGGAGCAATCTCTGCATAGCCAAGCACTTTCCCAAGACACCATGTCTCACAAATCGCATAGGACAAGATCTGTTACTTCCGTCTCCTCAAAGACAACATCCATCAGCAGCGCGGTCGCCATTGCCCGCGCAAATGCTGAAGCCGCCAAAATACGAGCGAGCTTTGCTGACCAAGAGATGCAACTTAAATTAGAAAAAGCACGCCTAGATGATGAAGAGAGAAGGTCGCGCTTAGAGAGAGACGAGCAAGAGAGAAGAATGCAGTTAGAGAAGGCACGCGTGGATGCCGCCTTAGAAAGCCTAGCAGCAAAAAGGGAAGCTGCCGCAGCCCTCGCCGAGGCAGAATCGCTAGAAGCCGCGCAAAATCCCAAGCTGCATAGCTAAAGCAGTACGTCGAGTCTGGAGTTTCCATTGCAAGACTCACCACAACGCACATCTCAGTATGTTAATGACCTTCCTGATCCAAACTATAACCCTGAACCAGTACCAAAACCAGAATACGACACCTCCAGCGAAGTGAGCGAGAGTCGTCACGAGGCTCAGGACAGAAACAAACTCGAAAGTGTGAGGCAAAACAACTCTGCTAATGACTACCTTGCCCCTCATCAGGTAACCAACGTGGATCACCATGCTGACACACCGTACATCAGGCCGAAGCAATACGACACCGGCTGGCGCCACCCTGAGGACACTAACAGGTACGAACGCACCTCACATCACTATCAGGGCGACCCATCACCAGTATACTCTGCTGACAACCGGTTCACGACAGAATTTGCCAAGTTCTTCACACGACGTGAACTGGTTGCCAAGGGACTCATGAAATTCACTGACCGAGCTGAAGGTTACAGAGCTTGGAAAGCTTCCTTCCAAAATGTCATTAGAGACTTGGGGCTGCAACACAGGGAAGAGATAGACCTGTTAGTCAAATACCTGGGAGAAGAGTCAGTCAAACACGCAGTAAGGATCAGAGACATTAATATAAACCGCCCTGAGACTGGCCTCAAAGATATCTGGAAAAGGCTGGATGAGTGTTACGGCTCAGCAAAAGTAATAGAAAGAGCCTTGTTCAAAAGAATCGATGACTTTCCTAAAATATCTAACAAAGGTCTCCATAAACTTAGAGAGCTAAGCGACCTGCTAAAGGAAGTCCAAGTTGCCAAATACGAGAACGACCTACAGGGACTTGCATTTCTCGACACAGCCAGAGGTGTTAACCCTATAGTCCAGAAGTTGCCCTACAATCTACAGGAGAGGTGGCTCACACATGGTTCCACGTACAAATACAAACACAGCGTCCATTCCCTCCCTTCTCCGTTTTTGTAGACTTCATACACCAACAAGCGAGAATTAGAAACGATCCCAGCTTTGACTTTGCAATACCATATGCCACACCATCACCACCTGCAAATCCACGCAGAACATCTGTGGCAGTACACAAGACTTATGTTTCTTCTTCAGATTCTAATTACAGGTCTGCTGGCTGCTCCCAATCAGAGACAAAGGTGCAGGACCCTGACAAGCAGTGCCCACTTCATCAGAAGCCTCATCCTCTCCTGAAATGCAGAGCCTTCAGAGGAAAATCTATGCCAGATCGCAGAAGCTTCCTGAAAGAAAACGGTATCTGCTACAAGCGCTGCTCGTCCACAGCTCATCTCGCCAAGGATTGCAAGGTCAGTGTAAAATGCACAGAATGTGGCACCACAGATCATAACACCGCTCTACACCCTGGCCCAGCTCCATGGAGTACACAAAACACGCCAGCTGACAGTGAGCATAGCGGGGAGGAAAGGAACACTGATACAGCTACGCCAGAGATCACTTCACAATGCACCGAAGTCTGCAAAGGGACAATAGACAGTAGGTCCTGTTCAAAAATATGCCTCGTCAAAGTATACCCGAAGGGCCATAGAGACCAAGCTGTAAGACTGTATGCTATCTTGGATGATCAAAGTAATCGTTCCTTGGCTAGATCAACGTTCTTTGACCTATTCAACATCAAAGGGCCAAGCACTCCCTACTCCTTAAAGACGTGTGCAGGTACTGTAACAACAGCAGGCAGGAAAGCTACTGACTACCAGATCGAGTCTTTAGACGGACAATTCTGCCTACCGCTACCTGCGATCATCGAATGTAACCAGATCCCAGACAACAGATCTGAAATCCCTACGCCAGATGTAGCAATCCATCACACTCACTTAAAACGAATAGCACACCTTATACCGGAACTCGACCATCAGGCCCAGATAATTCTGCTGTTGGGGAGAGATATCCTACAGGTTCATAAAGTGAGACGTCATATCAATGGACTCCACAATGCTCCCTATGCCCAAAGGCTAGACCTAGGATGGGTCATAATTGGCAACGTATGCTTGGGACGCATGCACGCCCCATCTTCTGTGACAAGCATGCTGACAAATACATTGGAGAAAGGACGTCCATCTCTGTTTCAACCTTGTAACAATGAGTTCCATGTCAGGGAACTGCCACACAGCATCCAACTACCTGATCATCTAATAGACTTTACTCACGACAGCAGTATAGTGTCGGGAAGCTATGAGGATCAGTTAGGGTGCACAGTCTTCCAGAGAACTAAGCAGGACAACCAAGTGGCAATGTCGGTAGAGGACAAGTTGTTCTTAGAGGTAATGGACAAGGGACTCGTTAAAGATGAGACCAACAGCTGGGTCGCACCTCTTCCCTTCAAAACCCACAGACCACGTCTACCGAACAACAGAAATCAGGCATTACAACGTTTCTCCTCTCTCATTCGTAATCTCCAAAAGAAACCAGAGATGAAAGATCACTTTTTCTCCTTCATGTCAAAGATTTTTGAAAACCATCACGCAGAACTAGCTCCCACTCTCAAAGACTCTGAAGAATGCTGGTTCCTACCCATGTTCGGAGTTTACCACCCTAAAAAACCAGGCTAGATCAGAGTCGTGTTTGATTCCAGTGCTAAGTTTAATGATGTCTCCCTGAATGACGTTCTAATGACAGGACCAGACCTCAATAACAAACTACTGGGTGTACTTATGCGCTTCCGTCAGGATTCCATTGCCTTCATCGCTGACATCCAGCAAATGTTCCATTGTTTCCTTGTGAGAGAGAGAGAGACAGGAACTTCCTAAGATTCTTCTGGTACAGAGACAATGATCCTACTAAAGAAGTCACAGAGTATCGCATGAGAGTGCACATCTTTGGCAACAGTCCTTCACCTGCAGTCGCCATTTACGGACTCAAAAGGTCAGCTCAGGAAGGAGAAGCAGAATACGGAGCAGATGTCAGACAATTCATAGAAAAGGACTTTTATGTCGACGACTGTCTAAAAGCCATGCCTTCAAATGAGACTGCCATCAGTCTTCTCAGGAGAGCCCAGGACATGCTTGCCTGCTCGAACCTTAGGCTTCATAAAATAGCCTCAAACAGCCAAGAACTCATGGAAGCGTTCCCTTCTCAGGACCTATGTAATGGTCTCAGAGACCTGGACCTGGGGTCAGACCCCGCACCAATGCAACGCAGCCTCGGGCTTCTCTGGAATCTACAATCAGACACTTTCACCTTTCAGGTCAGCCAGGAAGAAAGGCCTTTCACACGTAGAGGCGTCCTGTCTACCATCAACAGTCTGTACGATCCCTTGGGTTTCGCAGCTCCTGTTACTATACAAGGCAAGGCCCTACTAAGAGACTTAACTAGGGAAACATCTAACTGGGATGCACCTCTGCCACCTGACAAGAGGACCCAGTGGGAAAAGTGGAAGAACTTGTTAGCGGCACTCTCCAACCTGCATGTGCCAAGACCATACACCCCTGTGCCATCTACTGAGATACAGAGCCAAAGACTGTACGTATTTGCAGATGCTTCTGTCAAAGCAATTGCCGCTGTTGCCTACCTCAAAACTATAGACTCCAAATGTCAGTGCCACATTGGTTTCGTCATGGGAAAGGCCAAACTCGCACCACAACCAGAGCACACTATACCCAGGTTAGAGCTTTGTGCCGCAGTCTTAGCCGTTGAGTTAGCGGAGTTCACTGCATCCGAAATGGATATCAACCTGACACAGGCCAAGTTCTACTGAGACAGCAAAGTAGTCCTGGGATATATCCACAACGAAACCAGGCGATTCTACGTTTATGTCAATAACAGAGTGCTACGAATCAGGAGATCAGTTCATCCAAAGCAGTGGCATTACATACCCACAGACCAGAATCCCGCAGATCATGCAACTAGAGCAGTTGACGCAAGTCGACTAGGAAGCACAACGTGGCTCTCGGGACCAAAACTATTGTACATTGAGGAATGTTTTCTAGACACCTTTGAACTAGTAGGAGAGGACTCAGATGCTGAAATCCGCCCTCAGGTGTCTACCCTTCATACAGTGACCTCTGTTATCCAGCTTGGATCTTGCAGGTTCGACAGATTCTCAAGTTGGAAGTCACTTACTCGAGCCATTACCTGCCTGACTCATATAGCTCGCTCATTCAGGACCACCAGAACTTTTGGCACAGAAAAATGTAAAGGTTGGCATCTTTGTAAAAATAACTACGTTACCTCCGACTTAGAGTTCTCTAGAAATCACATCATTCTCACTATTCAAAGAGAAACCTACGTTGCAGAAATCCAATGTCTTATTAACAAAGCTCCAATACCAGTGAGCAGCGTATTGAGAAAACTCGACCAATTCATCGACAACAGCGGCCTACTGAGAGTAGGAGGCCGACTCAAAGAAGCTGAGATGGAGTTTGTGGAGAAATTCCCTCTTATACTTCCTGGAAAATTTCATGTTGCCTACCTAATCGTACAACATTACCACAATCTGGTCAAGCACCAAGGAAGACTGTTTACAGAAGGAGCAGCGAGGCTCACCCACGAAAGCCTAATCACCTTCATGGCTGAAGCTGCAGCTATGATCAATGCAAGACCCCTGGTTCCAGTTCCTAACGACCCTGAGGAGCCCTTGTTATTGACTCCAGCTACTTTACTTACCCAGAAAACAGGACTGTCCAGTGCCCCTCCAGGAGGATTCGACGCTAAGGACCTCTACAAGCACCAATGGAGACAGGTACAAAATCTTGCAAATACTTTCTTGGACAGGTGGCGCAAACAATATTTGTCTACCCTGCAGCCACGGACGAAGTGGCAATCTACTAAGCCTAATCTGAACATAGGTGACCTTGTTCTTGTGAAAGACTGTCAAATTCATCGGAACCAGTGGCCACTTGGCTTGGCCTAGTTACCATAACGTTCCCGAGTAAGGACGGCAACGTCCGCAAAGTTGAGCTAAGGATGACCAAAGGGAATGAACCTAAGACATTTTCCAGACCGGTATCTGAACTGGTCCTATTGTTGCCTTCGGAAGAAAGGAGTAGTGACATCCGTTGATGCCAGACGGGGAGTGTTCTGTCTCCGCCATCTAATATTGTTACCCTGATTATCTGTTTGCGTAAATACAGGTTTCTCAGTATGGATGTTCATATCTTTATTTGTTTTTAGTGCTTTGGCTCCCTCTAGCGGTCAGAGTTATGTTGACAGTTCAATCTTCTGTGTTTGTATTATCCATGTCTGATTCTCCTCCTCCTTTGCAATGCATTATTGTAGCTCAGCCTCCATTTCCCTCCATTTTTCCTTTCACTTTCTTCAGTTTGCCTTCAAGGAAAGACGCTTCACTTCATCCCCCTTGCGATTGCATTGCCGGTATGTCTTTATGCTTTCTCTAGATATTTCTGCTCCATATTAGCCTAGCCTAGCCAGTTGTACTCCCAGTTTAGTCACTAGCTTTCTAAATGTTATGCATAATGTATATCATGTGTATTATGTATCTGTTCTATACCATGCACTGATTCTATGTATATCATTGTTCACAGTTTCACCGCATCAATATACCACTACGTTTAATAAAGCACAGACTCAACCACAGTCTCCTTATTGGACCCCGGTATAGCAGTTTAGCTGACTGTATAGCTACGTGGGCCTGTCTCATTTAGTGAGGACAGAACAACCATAATAAGAGAAACATGCCTATCATGATGTGTGCACCACCATGCTTCACTGTCTGCAGAGTGTACTGTGGTGTGAATGCAGAGTTTGTGGGTCGTCTGATGGACTCTCTGCGGCCTTTGGACCCAAAAATAACAATTTTACTTTCATCAGTCAACAAAATGTTTCTCCATTTCTCTTTAGGTCAGTTGATGTGTTCTTTAGCAAATTGTATCTGCTTCAGTATGTGTTTTTTTTAACAGTGGGACTTTTCGAGGGCTTTTTGCTAAGAGATTCACACAGGCGTTTTCTAACTGTCACAGTCCTCACAGGTCACTTGAAACTGTCTTTGATCATCCTGGAGCTGATCATTGGCTGAGCCTTTGCCTTTCTGGCTATTCTTCCATCCATTCGAATGGTAGTCTTTCATTTTCTTCCACGTCTCTCTGGTTTGGCTTTCCGTTTTAAAGCATTGGAGATCATTTTAGCTGAACAGTAGTGATGAGCGAGCTACTCGGTAATGCTCGGTACTCGCCCGAGCATCGCTGTACTCGCGGTGCTCGGCGAGTGCTGAGCATTTGCGGGATTATTCGGCGGGAGCTTGGGTCCCCGCCCTGCATGTTTGGCGCTCTTTAGAGCACCAATCTACATGCAGGGATTGTCTGCCATGCACTGTAATGTCGCAGCAATGTTGGTTGTGGCATTACAGTGATTGGCTATATCAGACCTAACGCCAACCCTAATTGGCACAGTCAGCTCCGGATCACCAGTGTAGGGAGAGTTGCTGCAGCGATAGGGACAGAATAGGTGGGGTATACAGTTACTGTGGGTATACCATAACTGAATACACAAATCCAGCTGAACCAACAGTCCTTCTAAGGACTAATTACAGGGTATATAGATTGCAGTGGTGGGTAGGCAGGGAGTGTATGTGGGTATATAGATATCAGTAGCAGGCAGGCATTATATGTGGCATACTTCATTGCATACATCAAGAGGGTCCATTCCATTACCGTCTGCTGCTGCCTATTACATATACTGACCGTATATACAGTACATAGCCCCAGGTATCATTGGCTAGGAATATATATTTTTAGCATCTTAATCCTGTTTATTTAATTCCAAAGCAATCCAGAGCCCACATTTTTTTCTCCATTTGGTTTTTGGGACTGCAGAATACAGCCAGATCCTTTTCATAGTACAGCGTGAAACTCCGTGCCCGTCCCAGCAGTCACATCTGAGTGCGCAGAAAATTCTGCCATTTTTGTGGTAATGTAACATTTTTTGGGGAGTCTCTTATACAATTTCCTGACACCATTTTGCTGCCAAAAAATATTTAGCTACAGGGGAGATATCTTGCACTGGGTTTTGTTCGCCACATTAATCGCATATCTTCGCGGTCAAAATTGTGCTATTTCAGGCATCCATAGAATTGTTTTTGTTGTGTCTTAGCATACTTGACACAATTTTGCTGGTCAAAAATAAAAATACAGGTATTTTACAGTGTGGTATCTCCATCAGACAACTCATCTCTCTGTGGGATACAAATTGTGGCATTTCAGGCCTCCATTCAACTGTTTTTGCTGTGTGTTACCCTAGTACTGACGTTATTTTGCAGTAAAAAAAAAAATACAGGCCACATATTTTACAGTGTGGCACCTCCGTCACACGCCTCAGCTATCTGTGGGCTAAAAACTGTGGCCTTTCAGGCCTACATTGAACTGTTTTTGCTGTGTGCTACCCTAGTTAGTGACAGTATTTTGCTGTAAAAATAAAAATACAGGCCACATATTTTAAATTGTGGTACCTCACTTCTCAACAAATAAAATAAGGAACAGTCTCACCCAATCCGCGAATGTGAGGGACTGTCAGGCTCAAAACATGGTGGTGTAGGTTCTGTGAATGAAGGGGTTACGCTTCTTCGAACGCGTTTCCTCTCAAAAATTCTTCAGGACAGTAACAACCAGCATAATAGGGCCATTTCACCCCACGGTCAGTATCATCCGCTGATACGGCGTCATGCCACAAAGCGGTGCAGCGTTAAGCTAGCTGCACATGTAGCTTGATTCCACTTAAATAGACAAATGCCGGCATTGCCGCCAGGAAGCCAGAATGTATGCTTCCGGTAGGTGGAACGCGGCTCCCGGTAAGTGACATGCAAACGTCACATCCGGGCTATTAGACCACATGATGCAGCCCTCACTGCAGGAAGAAGACATGGGTGACGCGCATGGCAACATATATAGTAACAGTACTCTCCAAAAATAAAATATACGTGCATCCCGCAACCACAGACCTTGCACAGCAGTGTAAGTTGCTTTATCTATAAATAATTCACAAAAACTCAAGATAATGCATGTACATCCACATTAGGGACCCATATAGTAAAACTAACACAGATGACAATGTATGCCACATATTGCAATAGGGCCCATCAAGGAAGAAGCATTCTGTCCAAAGATTGGCCCATTTTGCAGATGGATGAAGATATAAGCAAACTGGTCAAATCGGATCCATCCATTAAGTACAGAAAAGGGAAGTCACTGAGTGGCAGAGTAGTACACAGCCACTATGTTTCACCGATAGACAAAAATTGGTTGGTATCCAGTGTAAAGGGATGCCATAAATGCGGCGGCTGTACAATCTCTGAATTTATGACACAGACTAAAACTTTTGTGAGCAATCTCACTGGTAAATGTTTCTCTATTAGGTCCTTTATCAACTGCAGATGGAAAGGAATGATCTATCAGATGAATTGTCAATGTGGTTTGGAGTATGTTGGCAAGACCAAGAGGGAGTTCCGCAAGAGAGTGGGGGAACATCTCAGGGACATTAAGAACCAAAAGGATACCCCAGTGGCTAGACATGCTAATAATATGCATACCGGGAATCTTAAGACAGTCAGTTTCGTGGGAATTGATCAAATCAAGGTACCGAGGTGAAGATTGGGATCGCTGAATCCTACAAAAGGAAAAATGGTGGATATACCGACTTAACATTGTGGCCCCTAGAGGCCTCAATGAACAAATATCATACACATGTTTTTTTATAGCTGTAGGGCTGTTATAGGGACATTGTAGAAGGGACAGCCATCGTTGAGTGGGGGCGCCACTTGCGCAGGCCTCTAGGGTGCCAACCTCCACTGGTAGGAAGAGGTCAGCTATAGTTTAGTTCTTAGAGCTTGTATGGTTAGGCATTACGCCACCTCCTTTTTTGTTTTCCTTTTTTGCTCCTACCACCTAATTACCCCCACCCCGCACACGAATCTGTTGCTCCTAGATTCCCCCAGCTACATTTTTGTGTTGCTCTCCCTGGCTTTTGTTATGAAATAATTCGGAATATCTGGAGAGGGATCTTTCTCTTTAACTGTTAGGGATGTATTTTCTTCTGTCTGGTAATTAAAAATACTTTTACCTGACCCGTTGCTTTAAATTTGATTTTGATATCATGTTAATAGCCTTCTCTGTACCTTTAATAGGGTGTATGGGACCGTATTTTATGGTTGTGTTTTTGTGAATTATTTATAAAGCAACTTACACTGGTGTGCAAGGTTTGTGGTTGCGGGATGCATATATATTTTATTTTTGGAGAGTACCGCCATCCTTGTTACTATAACGATGTATACGCTGCCATGCACGTCACCCAGGTCTTCTTCCTGCAACGCAGGACCTTCTGCGAAGTCTGCATCATGTGGTCTAATAGCCCGGATATGACGTAGGTCCCGGATGTGACTTTTGCGTGTCACTTACCGGGAGCCGCGTTCCACCTACCAGAAGCATACATTCTGGCTTCCTGACGGCAATGCCGGCGTTTGTCTATTAAAGTGCAATCAAGCTACATGTGCAGCTAGCTTAACGCTGCACCGCTTTGTGGCATGACGCCGTATCAGCAGATGATACTGACCGTGGGGTGAGATGGCCCCATTATGCATGTTCTTATTCCTCTGAAGAATCTTTAAAAGAGGAAACGCGTTGGGAGTAGCGTAACCCCTTCATTCAAAGAACCTGCACCATCACCTTTTGAGCCTGAGAGTCCCTCATATTGGCGGATTGGGTGATACCGTTCCTTATTTTTTTGTTGAGAAGTGGTGGTTGTCTATTATTATTATTATTATTATTTATTTATATAGCACCATTGATTCCATGGTGCTGTACATGAGAAGGGGTTACATACAAGTTACAAATATCACATACAGTAAACAAACTAACAATGACGGACTGATACAGAGGGGCGAGGACCCTGCCCTTGCGGGCTTACATTCTACAGGATTATGGGGAAGGAGACAGTAGGTTGAGGGTTGCAGGAGCTCCGGTGTTGGTGAGGCGGTAGCTCCGGTGTTGGTGAGGCGGTAGCTCCGGTGTTGGTGAGGCGGTAGCTTCGTTGGTGATGAGGTGTTGTCTATATTTAATCCCCAGTGGCAAATGGACCATTGGTTGATTTATGGATTGAAGTTTGTTGGCACCCTGTTAAAAAATGTAGTGTTTGTTGATATTTGGTCAATTTTGATAATCTTTACTAATTTAGTATTGCCAGGATCTATATGATTCTAATCATTAGCCACTATTGACGATTTATGCAATGTTTCATGTGTGATGTTGCACTAGTTTTTATTTTTAATAATTTTTTGGGTACTTTTGTATTTTTAACAATAATATACTCTTTATTAAAAGTTTAGTTTTAGTTCCACTTTGGCTACACACTAAGCTGAAATTGTGCCACAACAAACACCCACATCTTCTCGCCCGACCTTCCTGTCCAAATTACTAGTTGACCGTAGAACACCACTACTGAACCCAGAGCAGTGTCAAAAGGTGGTTGGTTGGATAGCGGATAATGCTTCCAGTCACTTTGCGACCACTACCACCACCTTGTCTTCCACACGGTCAAGTCTGAGTAGCCGGGAGTCTGGACCGCATATTCCTCACCCTGATCATTCTTCCTCCCACCATGCCGAGTGCCCGGAGACAACTGATCCTACACTTGGACACTCAGAGGAGCTGTTCACTTTTCCAATTATAGATTTGGACTTCTTGGCCTGTCCACTTGAAGCGGGGCAAGATGAGATTGCATGTAGCGATGGACAAATATTTGAGCAGCCACGGTCACACGAAGGCGACGGTGGGAATGTCTCACAAGAGGTGGATGATGATGAGACACAATTGCAAGAAAGTCAGGAGGAGGACCAGGGTGTGGATGTGGAAGACGAGGTGGTGGATGATATAGTAACTGACCCAACCTGGCAGGAGGACATGTAGAGTGAGGACAGCAGCACACATGGGAAGGGAGGTTTAACACCCCAGGGTCCTGGTTGTTATAGTGGGGTTGCTTTCCTCGGAGAGAGTGATGTCACGCTTGGAAGCAAGGGAAGATCTCTTCTTTCAGGTAATACAGCATTTCAGACCCTAGGCCAGAAGGGGGAGCATTGATCTTGCTTATGGGTGGCTTCCCTATCCCTATGTATAAATGCTTGATAAAGACCCCTTAGGGGTTGAAACGTTGCACCTATGGCACAATAAAGTGTTTATTTCTTCACCTGGATTGGATGCTGTCCTTCACTTCTGAAACTTTGGTATGTATAAATTCTGGTCTGGAGGGAAAGTTAGGTAGTCTGTGACGGAGAGTCTGTCAGGAGGACAGAGAAGAGAGAGCAGTCAGACAGAGAGTGTCAGAAGGACTGAACTGGCCATGCAGCCAGAGTTACTGCAGCTCCTGGAGAAAGAGGATAAAGAAGGGAAGAACAGATTGTAGAGAGCATGAAGGAGAGCAAAGCACAGGAGAGTGACATCTGGGGAGGACAGCTACGACTGGATTACCTCCCTGGTAGAGCGCAGATACCGGTAGTCGGAAGACTGAGGTTGTGTTGGACTCTTAGAGACACAGCAGAAACTGGCAGGACAGCTGAACTGCAAGTTACCTGTCCACTCTAATACCCAGGAGACCCAGTGGTGCATAGAGCCCGGGTCGTGATAGAGACCCTGTAAAAAGGCTCGAGCCACCTGTCATACGGGTTTGTGTCCCACCTTTATTGAGGACAGAGAGGAACTGTGAGGACCTTGCCAGAAGCGATAGGCAGTAAGGGACTACAATACCACCGCGCTATGAGGAAGGCTTTAATCTTCACCTGGTAAAGGGGACTCTGAACTTGCTTCCAAGCCGGCCGGATCCTGCCTATACCTGTGATCTGGTGCCCTGGACTGTGAATACCTGAAGTCTCCAGTAAAGCAGGTAAAGAGACTGCAAATCGGTGTCCTCGTTCTTTACTGCACCATTCACCATCTACACCTACATACCGGGAGCCTTGGGGACCTACTTCACCTGTGGGAAGTTATACCATCTAGCTGCCATAACATCACCCCAGTGGACCCTTTAAAGCAGCGTCGGTCCCCACTGACCAAATACTACAAGTGGTGTCACGAACAAACTTTATTCCTAAAACACCTTTAAAGACATTCCCTTTAACATGGGCGCCCAGGACCACAGATCGGGTTGCCGCGCCACCGTATCATCCCCTTTTGAGCCGACCCAGTGCCAAGTACCCAACGGCCCTGGCGGGCGACTCAGAGGTGTAGCACTCCAACAGGCAGGGACAAGCAGTGTGGTGGCCACAGACAGAAGGTGGACACCTATTCCTCGTAACACCAACATGACGGAAGTTCTCAGTACAACTGTTAGGTCTTCCCGAGTCTGGTTGTTTTTTAAAAACTCTGCCGATAAACCGAATCAGGCCATTTGCACCACCTGCCATGCCCACATCAGCAGGGGTAGCAAAACTACTAGCCTGACCACCACCAGCATGATCAGGCACATGGCAGCAAAGTACCCGACTTTGTGAGCCGAACCCCAGGGTCCAGGAACACTGTCTGCGGGTCACACCATTGCTTCTTCCGCTGTTGTGCGTGGAAGTCAATCCCCTGTCCATGGTGCCTGCGAAGATGCCTCCAGCCCTGCACCTGTTATTGCACACACTTAACTAGCACCATCATCAAGCACGTCCACAGCCTTGTCCCAGCGCAGCATTCAGTTGAACATACCCCAGTCCTTGGAACGCAAACGTAAATACGTAGCCAACGCCCCACAGGAAACAGTACTAAATTCACACATTTCTCATCTGCTTGCGCTCGAAAATGTTGCCTTTTAGGCTCATGGAGACAGAAGCTTTCTGCAAACCTGATGGTGGCATCCGTCCCTAGGTACTCGGTCCCCAGCCACCACTATTTCTCCCGGTGTGACGTCCCGGCATTGCACAAGCACGTGTCCCACAACATTAGCCGTGCCCTCAACAATGCTGTTACTGAGAAAATCCACCTAACCATGGACATGTGGACAAATGCTTGTGGGCAGGGACGGTAAACCTTGCTGACAGCACACTGGGTAGCAGAGTGGAAGCCAAGACCCAGTTGGACCTTGGTATGGAACACGTGCTCCCGACACCAAGGATTGCGGGCGCTACGTCAATCAGGGTTGCCCCCACAGTCTACAGCTCCTGCACCTCCTCATCTTCAGCCTTCATCTACGAAATGACCAGATCAGTCACAAGCTGGAAGCACTGCAGCACTGCCTCAGCCAAGCGGCAACAGGCTGTGCTGAAGCTAATATGCTTAGGTGACAAACCGCACAATGCTGAAGAATTGTAGACAGCTCTGAAAGAGTCGGCAGATCTGTGGCTGACACTGCTGAACCTATAGCCAGGCATAGTCGTGTGTAACAATGGCCGGAACCTGGTGGTGGCTCTGAGGCGAGCTCACACACGTACCATGCCTGTACCAATCGTTATTCCGATGCCTCAACCTTGTGCCAGTCATTACACTGGTTATCCATCCACTCCAGAATCCAGCACAGAAATATTACCCACATCCACAAAGCACTCCATGGCTCAGCACCACTCTACATCTCCTCCCTAGTGTCAGCCTACCACCCTACCGTGCTCTCTGTTCTGCTAATGACCTGAGGTTAACATCCTCAATAATCAGAACCTCCCACTCCCGTCTCCAAGACTTTTCACGTGCTGCACCCAGTGGCGTAGGAAGGAAGGGGGGGGGGCGGACCGCCCCGGGCGGCACAATGCGGGGGGCGGGTCACCGGGCCACGGACGGCGCTGCAGGAGGAGGAAGAAAAAAAAAAGACATGGGCCCTTTAAATCTGCGGGCGGTGCCGTCCGCCGCCACGACCAGGGCCCCCCCACCCCGGTGCCAGCGCTGGCATCGGGCCCCCCGTTCTATAATACTCACCTCTCCTGGTTCCTGCGGTAGCTGCAGCGTCTTCAGTGCCCTCTGACTCTGCGACGTCTCAGCGCAGCGGGTGCGATGACGTCATCACTGCGCGCTCAGCCTCTCTGACCTGAGCGTTGCAGAGCCGGAGAGACACTGAGTGCACCGGACCTGCGCTGGGAACGGGAGAGGTGAGGATTTTACTTTTTTTTTTTCTTTTTGTCTGACTCTGTCTGTCTGGGGGCAATGCTGGAGACCCTGGGGCAGATTTCTGGACACACTGGGGCAGATTTCTGGACACACTGGGGCAATGCTGGAGACCCTGGGGCAGATTTCTGGACACACTGGGGCAGATTTCTGGACATACTGGGGAAATGCTGGAGACCCTGGGGCAGATTTCTGGACACTGGGGCAATGCTGGACACTGGGGCAGATTGCTGGACACACTGGGGGCAATGCTGGACACACTGGGGGCAATGCTGGACACACTGGGGCAATGCAGGGGTGCACAACCTGCAGCCCAAATAAGTTTACTAAAGTCGGAAGAAAAAGGAACAAAAACTAAACATATGAACAATAATTTATCTGTAACTGGTATATACACCTGGGTTTAGACTGGTGAACATACAGATTGCATAGATCCTGTGCTCAGGCTTTATAGCTGCTTTTTGATGGACCTGTGAGCATTCCTCCATAATATCCAGTAACATCAGACTCTTGGCTTAGCTGGTCACGTAATGGAGGGGCAGACAGGTGAATCGTCTGGGTACATTGGAGCAGTGTGGTAGTGTGCTCTCCAAGCAGGACAAACAAATGAGAAGTTCTGAAAGAAATGCTGGTGTTTCAAAAGTAATGGATCTTCCTTCTCCTTCTTGTGTGGTACAGGTAACTCACTTGTCACATACTCATCAGTGGCATCTTTAGTACTGATTTTTAGTGGTGATGTCATTTTTCCTGATTCTACTTCTTCCCAATTAATTGAAGAAAAAAAGTCATGCTCACGTATGTTTCCTCTTATTCCTAACCTCAGAGACTTGTCCTTACAAAGGAGACCCATTAACAAGTCTTTAATTGTAGGGGTAAAGTATTCAGATGTTTCTCGGTTTTCGACCAGTTCAATAAATGTTTTGAACCTCTCTAGATTTTCTGGGCTGGAGACCAAACCGTTGATAATTATGCCTAAATTAAACCAGTCATCTGCAGCAAGATATGGTTCACCGATGATTTTTTCCAGTGCAGGGGTCCCATTGAAGTATCCTTCTTTTGTTATTCTAAATGACAATCCAAAATCGGTGATTTTAATGTGGCCTTGGCTGGTTAACAGGATGTTATCGTATTTCAGATCTCTATGTATGATGCCTTTGGAATGGAGGAATTGTACTCCGCACACTATCTCTGCCACTAGAAATTGTACAGTGCACAGGCTTAGCGGTGCTCTCTCTTCAAACACGTCGAGGGTCCCGCCGGTGACTAGCTCCATGACATAGTAGAGGTAGGTCTCAGTATGAAAAGCTCCATAGCCATGAACTAAAAAGATGCTCTCGTGAGTCATCTGCAGGATTTTGCCCTCTGTTATTTCTTCTTTATTCCATGTCATAACTTGTTTTTTAACTGCTTTTATGGCAACACGCTCTTTTTGTATGGAATCTGTTGCCAGCATCACCATCCCAAAGCTACCTGTTCCAAGAACATGATGAAAAGTGAATTTGTCCACTGTTAATGGCACTGTGGTCATTTTCCCTTCTTCTGAGGTCTTTGTATGAGAGTGTTCAGTATCTAGTTTTGCTTTTTTCATTGGTACTAGATATTGTTCATCAGATGTAATGCTGGATCCGCTCTCAATGTAGGGTCTTTTTATGCCACCTTGGCACGTCACTGTTGCCTTTTCTTCATTACACTCAACAGGTTCTTCAATTGATTTTTCCTCTGTTGCACTTTCTATTGTTGGGCTTTCAGTAGGTGCACCAGGGTCTTCTACTTCCCATTCACGAGATCCTGTCTGATTTTCGGCACTTTCTATTGTTGGGCTTTCACTAGGTGCACCAGGGTCGTCTTCTTCCCGTTCACGAGATCCTCTCTGATTTTCAGCACTTTCTATTGTTGGGCTTTCAGTATGTGCACCAGGGTCTTCTACTTCCCATTCACGAGATCCTCTCTGATTTTCGGCACTTTCTATTGTTGGGCTTTCAGTAGGTGCACCAGGGTCGTCTACTTCCCATTCACGAGATCCTCTCTGATTTTCGGCACTTTCTATTGTTGGGCTTTCACTAGGTGCACCAGGGTCGTCTTCTTCCCGTTCACGAGATCCACTCTGATTTTCGGGAGTGTCTATTGTACTCTCACGTCCCAACTGTCGCCTTCCTCTTTTTACTACGGAGGCTTTTTTCTTCCTTATGTATCCTACTAACCTTCTCCACTGGTTCGGCACTCCTTGAAGAAGGGAGTTTCTTTTCAGCAGATGAGTAGCAGTTTCAGGTTTGCTCTCCTGATGGCTGCATCCCTCCTCTGGATCTTCTATGTCAGGACTTCTTGATGTGTCCTTTTCTACGCTATTACTCTCTTCTTTTGAAGATGTTTGTTTTTTTCTTCTTTTACAACACCACATGTTGAGCAATAGACATCAACAAGGCGCTAGTAGAAAAGAAACAAAAAAAAATCGCAAGTAGCAAGCACTAGTAGCAAGCAAGCACCTTTCCTCACCAAACTGCTGAGGAAAAACAGTTGGAATGGTCACTGCACTGTGACTTGGAGGGGTGTGATGTCATCATCATTGTGATGTCATCCGTGCAGTCATAGGCAGGTCACATTTATCATTCAGATTAGAAAGTCGTCAAGTTTAAACTGGTTTGATCCAGTTTAATCTGGCATTTTTTTGTATGTTGACAAACACAAGTTATTAACACTAAAATAAAATGGCCACAATCTGATATTAATGTAGAAATAAGGGTGAAACGTTTGGAACTTGCTGCCAATAGAATGTGAAGAGTGATTTCTTGAAGCATTGGATCTACCTATCTTTTATTGAGAACACTTTAAATGGTGTTCATACAGAAAACAGTTTTTGGCTCCTCTCCAAATCCTTCATCATCTGCCTAAAGATATTAATGGAACACTTCGGTCAAAACTAATTATTAGCCATGACATGTTGGTTGTATGTGTCCCCTAGTTTTTGCATCCTGATATTTGCTCTCACTGTATATTTATCACGTTAACATCCAGTGGCTTCTGTCTCTATGTACCCATTTTTTTCAGGCTAGTTCAGATCTACTAGCAGAATGACAGCGCTGTCAGAGCTGTAGATAGGGTTTTGGTTCGGGGAGTGGGGCAAAACTGAGTGGGCCGCTAACCAGGTAACCTTGATTACAACTGGGTGACGCCCCTAATAGTGGATGTAGGAGAACCTCAGCAGATGACCGCGCTGTTGCTGAAAATAATCTCTATACAAAGACCAACACTGATATTACCGCCATATGGTCAGTGGTAGATACCAGTGCTGCAGAACATATAACAGATCAAAGTACAGTTATAGATGGTGACTTACTGCTGACGTTCTTTCTGTTTGAGTCATCACTTTTCCGGTCTTTTCCATCTGACCCAGACCGACATGACAACTTCTCCATCCAGGACTCGGCTGCATAGATTACAACAAAGGCACATTTCATGTCTCATATTTTCAGCATCATCCCCAACCTGCACAAACTCCTCATCTCGCTGAACCGCTGCTGCCGTATGTGTCCCTATTACTGCACCTGATGTGTGGTTCTCTGTGCCCTCTAAATTCTAAAGCACCCCCTCTAGAATATAGTAATGCTGGGTGCAAGTGCCCTAGAAAACAGTGTCCACATTTTGTCCCCTAGAAAGTAATAATGCCCTGTGTGCCCCTTTGACAGTCACAGTAACCTAAGTTCCCCTATAACAATAGGTGCCCATTTTGCATTTAATAATGTCCCAAGTCTCCCCCCGTACCGCTCTCCTACACACAGTATGATGCTCTGTTATACACAGTATAATGCCTGATCATTGCATATATACTGACCCCTTAGTATCCCCCAAACTGTTTGGCTCCAACACTGTATGATGGCTTCGTAACTAATCTCCACACTGTATGATGGCCCACTAGATAGTCCTCTATATAGTATAATGCAGCCCCCCATATGCAGACCCTATATAGTATAATGCAGCCAACCATAGGCACAAGATGCTTCAACAGGTCCAGGTCCCTACTGGGGCTGCATTATATTATATAGAGTCTGCATATGGGGGCTGCATTATACCATAGAGTCTGCCTATGAGGGGCTGCATATTTGATTTACACTCTGCATGACCTTCGATGCTGAGCACCTTATACCCTTTGCTGCATACTGCTAGCCTTCAGTTTAAAAAAGGATCCAACTCACCATACACGTGGATACATTTGCCCTAGTGCCGTTCATTCATTCATTCTTTCTCTATTGATTACACTGGGGAACAATTTGAAAAAAAAATTTCTGTTGAGTTAGGTTTTTGAGCTGATTTATACTAAAATTGGCATGCTGATTCCAAAAATGTAGTCAGTATTTTTTTAGCACGTCAAGTTTTTCCTCCACAACTTACCTGCCAGAGAAGCACAATTGCACTGATATCTGTAATCAGACTTGTTATCTGATTACAATTCGACTCATATAGAGCTACATGGCAACTTGTAAGAGTAGTCACAACTGAGACAGTGTGGTGAGAGGTGTGTGCAGCTCCCAATACGTCATAATTATCAATATATTTACACAAAAAAATTATCATAGTAGGAATAAATAGGATTTGTGATAGCTTTTCTCCTTACATTGGGCGCTTAGTTGTAATTTATATATCTTTTATGATTTTTTTCTTTGTTAGTTTTCAAAGCTTATAACTTTCCATCTCAGTGTTTTATTTACGTATGTACATATTTCCTTTGTTTCAGATCATGTCTGCTCCTTCTTGCTCTCGTCGTAAATGCCTATTTGTACTATTTAAAAAAACAAAACACTTTTTAGTTACAGTAGTTTACATATTTTTGAGAAGACAAAAATCCTATAGTTCAAAAACTTGACGTGATAAAAACAAACTGAGATCATTTCTGGATTCAGCATCCAAAAATTAGTTAAGAACAGTTGTCTGACCTAACTCCTAAAAAATTGTGTTCCCCAGTGTTATCTATATGGTACAGGGTGGGCCATGTATATGGATACACCTAAATAAAATGGGAATGGTTGGTGATATCAACTTCCTTTTTGTGGCACATTAGTATATGAGAGGGGGAAAACTTTTCAAGATGGGTGGTGACATTGGTGGCCATTTTGAAGTCGGCCATTTTGGATCCAACTTAATTTTTTTAATGGGAAGAGGGTCATGTGACACATCAAACTTATTGAGACTTTCAAAATAAAAACAATGGTGTGCTTGTTTTTAACGCAACTTTATTCTTTCATGAGTTATTTACAAGTTTCTCTTTGTTTACAGCTATTGACATGTCGCAGAGGTTAACACGTGAGGAGCGGATAGAAATTGTGTTGATGTCTGGTGAACGCAGTACCAGGGTCATTGCGGCAGATTTCAATGCAAGACAACCTACGCAAGAAAATTGTCACCATTCCCATGTTATTTAGCTGTATCCATATAAATGGCCCACCCAAAAAAGTTTGCCTCATCACTGAACATAATGTTCTGTGTAAACTGAGGGTCCTGTTCCAATTTTTGTTTGGCCCATTCTGCAAATTCAGCGCGCCGATCTGGCATCAGTCGAACTCGCAAGTGGGGGTGCACGCTAGCGTCCCATAAGCAAAGCGTCACAGAAGATAAGCGTCGTGATACCACAGTTATTCCATGGCACAGAACTAACATCCATCTTCTCTCTTCACACAGGTATTAACTCCCTCTGCTTGCTGTCTCCTGCTTTGCAATCAAATGGTGCAACTTCCTACCTCTGATAGCTGTCCCATCTGCTGCAATAGACTCTAATGGTATTAACTCCCTCCTCTGCTTGCTGTCTGTCATCTGCTGCTTTACCATCTAGAAACATAATTTAATGTGCTTGCTAATTCATTGGTATAATTCATTTGTTGCATTGCACTTAAAACTTAAGGTACCGTCACACTTAGCGACGCTGCAGCGATACCGACAACGATCCGGATCGCTGCAGCGTCGCTGTTTGGTCGCTGGAGAGCTGTCACACAGACCGCTCTCCAGCGACCAACGATGCCGGTAACCAGGGTAAACATCGGGTAACTAAGCGCAGGGCCGCGCTTAGTAACCTGATGTTTACCCTGGTTACCATCCTAAAAGTAAAAAAAACAAACACTACATACTTACCTACCGCTGTCTGTCCTCCAGCGCTGTGCTCTGCACTCCTCCTGTACTGTCTGTGTGAGCACAGCGGCCGGAAAGCAGAGCGGTGACGTCACCGCTCTGCTTTCCGGCTGACCGACGCTCACAGCCAGTACAGGAGGAGAGCAGAGCACAGCGCTGGAGGACAGACGGCTGTAGGTAAGTATGTACTGTTTGTTTTTTTTACTTTTAGGATGGTAACCAGGGTAAACATCGGGTTACTAAGCGCGGCCCTGCGCTTAGTTACCCGATGTTTACCCTGGTTACCAGTGAAGACATCGCTGGATCGGTGTCACACACGCCGATCCAGCGATGTCCACGGGAGATCCAGCGACGAAATAAAGTTCTGGACTTTATTCAGCGACCAACGATCTCCCAGCAGGGGCCTGATCATTGGTCGCTGTCACACATAACGATTTCATTAACGATATCGTTGCTACGTCACAAAAAGCAACGATATCGTTAACAATATCGTTATGTGTGAAGGTACCTTTACTGTCCACTTACTATCCATGACTGGGATCAGTGTAGATCTTATCTGGTGGAAGGTGTGAAAGTAGATTTAACCAGGCTGAGTGTCTTTGATCATCTTTTAAAAGAAAAAAAAAAAAAAAAGCCCCTGGTGTGCAAGCCAGCTGCCAAATTATCCTCACCCAGTTCCCACAATCCATCTCTTCTGGGCTATAAATTTAGAACCTTCCTTAGGGGTGCACGCAAGTGGGGGTGCACGCTAGCGACCCATAAGCAAAGCGTCACAGAAGATAAGCGTCGTGATTAGAGTTGAGCGACCTTGACCTTTTTAGAGTCGAGCCGGGTTTCGCGAAACCCGACTATCTCAAAAGTCGGGTCGAGTGAAATCGGCCGATTATGACGTAAAGTCGGGATCGACCGAAACACGAAACCCAATGCAAGTCAATGGGGCAGCATAGTCGGCAGTGAGTGGGGGCCAGGAAAACATCTAGAGTGCCCATTTTAATGTCAAAACCATCCATTCTTCTTAATGAAGCTTGTCAAGCGTAATTTACCTTATAATAATTGGAAGGCATTTGAAATTGGGGGTCATTTGGCTAAAGTTGTGGTGGGTAGGGCTGGTTCAAGTAATTAGTGGGCCCAGGAAATCTGGACCACGTCACGGCAGTGGAGCAGGGAGAGATAAGTATTTCAACTTTGCAAGTGCTGTGAACCTGAGCAAGCAGGGGGGGCCCACTCGTTGGCATTGGCACTGGCACAGGGCCCCTCAAAGTACAGCGGTGTGTTTGCACAGCGGGGCGCCTCCCACCGGCAGCAACACTTTTGCGTACTATGAGAGGCCCTGTGCCAGTGACGTCGCCAACTAGTATTCCTCCCCCCCACCTGATGAAGGAACCTGCACTTTCATCTGCACCTTCCTCTTTGTCCCCGTGTAAGGTGGTATGGTATGCGGGAAGAGCAACCTGACTTTCAGCAGGGTCACAATGTTGTTGTGTAGCGTGCACGGGGAATGTTGCGTTATGGGTCAATGTACCAGCAGACTCATCTATCACTGGCTGGGCAATGGGCAGGATGAGGAGGAAACACAGATATAGGCCCAAAGAATAAAGTTGGCTAAATGCAGTTCAAAATTGGTAACACAGGAATAACCAGGGGGCATTGCAGTGGAGGACAACTGGAATGAGAGGCTGACACAGAGAGTAGGCCCAAATCAGTAAGTAGTCGAAATGCAGTTCAAAATTGGCAACCGTAGTAAACAGGCGGCACAGCTTTGTTCAGTGGAGGAGAACAGCAAGGAGTTGCAGACACCGATAGTAGGCCCCAACCCAACTAGTAGGCAAAATGCAGTCTAACATTAACAACTACTTAACGAGCGCCTGAAAACGGAATTTCAGGACAGGAAACCAGGAGAACAGCAAGGAGTGGCAGACACCGATAGTAGGCCCCAAACCAACTAGTACGCCAAATGCAGTTGTTCCGTTTAACCACAATTTAATGAGAGCCTGAAGATAGAAGTTCAGGAAAGGCAACCTGGAGAACACCTTGGAGTGGAACACACCATCTCTCTACACCCCATACCCAATTTGTAGGCCTAATGCAGTGTAGTTTCCAACAACTACTAAACGAGAGCCGGAAGATCGAAGCTCAGGAAAGGCAACCTGGAGAACACCTTGGAGTGGAACACACCATCTCTCTACACCCCATACCCAATTTGTAGGCCTAATGCAGTGTAGTTTCCAACAACTACTAAACGAGAGCATGAAGATCGAAGCATTGGCGAGGAAACCTGGGGAACACCTTGGAGTGGAACACACCATCTCTCTACACCCCATACCCAATTTGTAGGCCTAATGCAGTGTAGTTTCCAACAACTACTAAACGAGAGCCGGAAGATCGAAGCTCAGGAAAGGCAACCTGGAAAACACCTTGGAGTGGAACACACCATCTCTCTACACCCCATACCCAATTTGTAGGCCTAATGCAGCGTAGTTTCCAACAACTACTAAACGAGAGCATGATGATCGAAGCATTGGCGAGGAAACCTGGGGAACACCTTGGAGTGGAACACACCATCTCTCTACAGTGGAACACACCATCTCTCTACACCCCATACCCAATTTGTAGGCCTAATGCAGCGTAGTTTCCAACAACTACTAAACGAGAGCCGGAAGATCGAAGCTCAGGAAAGGCAACCTGGGGAACACCTTGGAGTGGAACACACCATCTCTCTACACCCCATACCCAATTTGTAGGCCCAATGCAGCGTAGTTTCCAACAACTACTAAACGAGAGCCGGAAGATCGAAGCTCAGGAAAGGCAACCTGGGGAACACCTTGGAGTGTAACAAACCCTCTCTCTACACCACGGAAGGGCTGATTCTTAGGAAGGAAGGCTGTCGGAAAGAAGCAGGGCGCGTCCGAGGGTGATTATATTCTCATTAGGTATATACTCACCCTCGGACGCGCCCTGCTTCTTTATTTGTAATGAATGTTTATTTGCAATGTGGTTTTGACTTACTCTATTTTTTTGGTAAATAATGATTTTATTATTTTCATTGTTTTGCATCTTCTTGGCAATAATATAAAGAAGACGCGACAGGACAACACTCGGTGGATGCCATATCTGTGTTTAAAATTGAAAAAAACTTTCAGTTAACTACTTGCAGGAGAAAGTTATTGTAGCTGGTGGCCATTTTTAGTACTGTACCAGATTTTTTTTGTATGTGTTTGTTTTTAATGTTAAAATGTCTGCATTTGATATCTCTCCAGTATTTTCTTTTTTATAAGCAAAATACTTATTTTTATATTTTCTGATGTTGGTTCCAGGGGTACACGGGCAGCAGTGGTGTGGTCAGTGGAGGCCTAGTGGAAGGAGTGACCGCAGACAGGCATCGAAGGCCTAAAATAATAACACATGGCTGTAGGCAATTTTAAATTGGTTCCAGGGGTACACGGGCAGCAGTGGTGTGGTCAGTGGAGGCCTAGTGGAAGGAGTGACCGCAGACAGGCATCGAAGGCCTAAAATAATAACACATGGCTGTAGGCAATTTTAAATTGGTTCCAGGGGTACACGGGCAGCAGTGGTGTGGTCAGTGGAGGCCTAGTGGAAGGAGTGACCGCAGACAGGCATCGAAGGCCTAAAATAATAACACATGGCTGTAGGCAATTTTAAATTGGTTCCAGGGGTACACGGGCAGCAGTGGTGTGGTCAGTGGAGGCCTAGTGGAAGGAGTGACCGCAGACAGGCATCGAAGGCCTAAAATAATAACACATGGCTGTAGGCAATTTTAAATTGGTTCCAGGGGTACACGGGCAGCAGTGGTGTGGTCAGTGGAGGCCTAGTGGAAGGAGTGACCGCAGACAGGCATCGAAGGCCTAAAATAATAACACATGGCTGTAGACAATTTTAAATTGCTTCCAGGGGTACACGGGCAGCAGTGCCCTGGTCAGTGTAGTAGTAGTTGAAAGAATGGACCGCAGACAGGCATCGAAGGCCTAAAATAAAAAAATTGGGCTGGCTGTAGGCAATTTTAAATTGGTTCCAGGGGTACACGGGCAGCAGTGGTGTGGTCAGTGGAGGCCTAGTGGAAGGAGTGACCACAGACAGGCATCGAAGGCCTAACATAACAAAAATGTCAATACAATGGTATTGTCAGTGGCAGGCATTGAAGGATGTCAGCGCATAGACTAAACATTGGTGGAGCTGTGAGATAATTTTGCAAGTGGTAGAGCACTGTTTGAGCTGGGGTGGGGGGAAACTGTCTTGTGGCCGGCGGTACAGGCCCAGGGCCCCTCATATTACAACGGTGTGTCTGACGTTGGGTGCGCACCACCACCGCCAGAGACACTTTATTGTACTAGGAGGGACCAAGTGGCAGTGCCGTCGACCAAAAGCGGGCTCACCCACCTCTTCAGACAAACTGCACTCTCACGGGTGCTGTCGCCAAGTGTCGATACCACGGCCCCGTGTGGGGAGTTTGGCCATTTAGTGAGGTGTAAACATGTCGTATGCTGGACAATCAGGTGCAGAAAATTACGAGATTGGAAAAGGCATTCAGAATAGTCCACAGGCAAGACCTTTTCATAGGAAAGCTAGGTGTCAGCCGGGCAAGGTGGGGCAAAAGATTTCGAAATCCAGTTGTGGTTCATTTTAATGAAGGTTAGATCATCTACATTTTGGGTAGCCAGACGAGTCCTTTTTTCTGTTAGTATTGAACCTGCAGCACTGAATACTCTTTCTGATAGGACACTAGCTGCCGGGCAAGCAAGCTCCTGCAATGCATATTCTGCCAATTCTGGCCAGGTGTCTAATTTTGATGCCCAGTAATCAAATGGGAATGACGGTTGAGGGAGAACATCGATAAGGGATGAAAAATAGTTTGTAACCATACTGGACAAATGTTGTCTCCTGTCACTTTGAATTGATGCTGCAGTACCTGTCCTGTCTGCGGTCATAGCAAAATCACTCCACAACCTGGTCAGAAAACCCTCTGGCCAACGCCACTTCTGATTTCTGCCCCTCTAACTCCTCTGGTCTGCTGGCCCCTGCAGCTCGTGTGAGAACGATCACGGGCGCTGTGTGCAGGGAATGCCAGAAGCAAACGGTCAACAAGAGTTGATTGTTTGGTTGCTAATATTAGTTCCAAGTTCTCATGTGGCATTATATTTTGCAATTTGCCTTTATAGCGAGGATCAAGGAGGCAGGCCAACCAGTAATCATCATCATTCATCATTTTAGTTATGCGTGTGTCCCTTTTGAGGATACGTAAGGCATAATCCGCCATGTGGGCCAAAGTTCCAGTTCTCAAATCTGCGGTTGTGCTTGGTTGAGGGGCAGTTTCAGGCAAATCCACGTCACTTGTGTCCCTCAAAAAACCAGAACCCGGCCTTGCCGCGCCACCAATTTCCAGTGGCCCCGGAAAAGCTTCCTCATTAAAAATATAATCATCCCCATCATCCTCCTCGTCCTCCTCCTCCTCTTCGCCCGCTACCTCGTCCTGTACACTGCCCTGGCCAGACAATGGCTGACTGTCATCAAGGCTTTCCTCTTCCTCAGCTGCAGACGCCTGATCCTTTATGTGCGTCAAACTTTGCATCAGCAGACGCATTAGGGGGATGCTCATGCTTATTATGGCGTTGTCTGCACTAACCAGCCGTGTGCATTCCTCAAAACACTGAAGGACTTGACACATGTCTTGAATCTTCGACCACTGCACACCTGACAACTCCATGTCTGCCATCCTACTGCCTGCCCGTGTATGTGTATCCTCCCACAAAAACATAACAGCCCGCCTCTGTTCACACAGTCTCTGAAGCATGTGCAGTGTTGAGTTCCACCTTGTTGCAACGTCTATGATTAGGCGATGCTGGGGAAGGTTCAAAGAACGCTGATAGGTCTGCATACGGCTGGAGTGTACGGGCGAACGGCGGATATGTGAGCAAAGTCCACGCACTTTGAGGAGCAGGTCGGATAACCCCGGATAACTTTTCAGGAAGCACTGCACCACCAGGTTTAAGGTGTGAGCCAGGCAAGGAATGTGTTTCAGTTGGGAAAGGGAGATGGCAGCCATGAAATTCCTTCCGTTATCACTCACTACCTTGCCTGCCTCAAGATCTACAGTGCCCAGCCACGACTGCGTTTCTTTCTGCAAGAACTCGGACAGAACTTCAGCGGTGTGTCTGTTGTCGCCCAAACACTTCATAGCCAATACAGCCTGCTGACGTTTGCCAGTAGCTGCCCCATAATGGGAGACCTGGTGTGCAACAGTGGCAGCTGCGGATGGAGTGGTTGTGCGACTGCGGTCTGTGGACGAGCTCTCGCTTCTGCAGGAGGAGGAAGAAGAGGAGGAGGGGGTGCGAACGGCTACAGCCAATTGTTTCCTAGACCGTGGGCTAGGCAGAACTGTCCCAAACTTGCTGTCCCCTGTGGACCCTGCATCCACCACATTTACCCAGTGTGCCGTGATGGACACGTAACGTCCCTGGCCATGCCTACTGGTCCATGCATCTGTTGTCAGGTGCACCTTTGTGCTCACAGATTGCCTGAGTGCATGGACGATGCGCTCTTTAACATGCTGGTGGAGGGCTGGGATGGCTTTTCTGGAAAAAAAGTGTCGACTGGGTAGCTCGTAGCGTGGTACAGCGTAGTCCATCAGGGCTTTGAAAGCTTCGCTTTCAACTAACCGGTAGGGCATCATCTCTAACGAGATTAGTCTAGCTATGTGTGCGTTCAAACCCTGTGTACGCGGATGCGAGGCTAAGTACTTCCTTTTTCTAACCATAGTCTCATGTAGGGTGAGCTGGACTGGAGAGCTGGAGATCGTGGAACTAGCGGGGGTGCCGGTGGACATGGCAGACTGAGAGACGGTGGGAGATGGTATTGTTGCCACCGGTGCCCTAGATGCAGTGTTTCCTACTACGAAACTGGTGATTCCCTGACCCTGACGGCTTTGGCCTGGCAAAGAAACCTGCACAGATACTGCAGGTGGTGCGGAAAATGGTGGCCCTACACTGCCGGAAGGGATGTTGCGTTGCTGACTAGCTTCATTGGCCGAGGGTGCTACAACCTTAAGGGACGTTTGGTAGTTAGTCCAGGCTTGCAAATGCATGGTGGTTAAATGTCTATGCATGCAACTTGTATTGAGACTTTTCAGATTCTGTCCTCTGCTTAAGGTAGTTGAACATTTTTGACAGATGACTTTGCGCTGATCAATTGGATGTTGTTTAAAAAAATGCCAGACTGCTCCAGTCTGGAAGATAAAATGGAGGCAGCGGCTGAGGCCCTTGAGGAGGATCAAGAGACAATTAAGGCACACACTGAGCGCATAATAGACCTTGAAATCAAATGCGAAGATTATGAGAACAGATCTCGCAGAAGTAATATACGAATCAGAGGCCTCCCGGAGTCTGTAATAACCCTTAAAGACATGGCAGAAACGCTGTTTAAGGCATTACTCCCAGAGACTGACCCTGTACTACTTCACATCACAAGGATCCACAGAGCATTGGGCAGATCACGATCAGCAGACTTCCCTAGGGACGTGGTGCTTAAAATGCACTATGAAGAATCGAGAGATTTAATAATGGCAGCAACTAGGGAAATGTCCTCTCTACCTGGATTACCAAGTTCAGTGCGACTGTTCGCAGATCTTTCTCCTGCTACGCTTGCTAGGAGAAGATCATTGAAACCGATCACCACCGCTCTTCAGGCGAAACACGCCAAATACCGATGGGGGTTTCCATTCGCCCTGATATTTACCCACGGCAATGAGTCATTTGTGTGCCGATCTCTAGAGGAAGGAAAAAGAGCCCTAGAGCGAGCTGGAATCCCTGTTACGGAGACCTTGCCCCCCCAGCAGCAACGGAGACCACGGCCGCAGAAAGAGTGGACACAGACCCCCAGGACCAGGAGCCAGAACGCTCGGGTTACCTGAGCACAATCCAAGCTCGCGCCAAAAGGATTTCTTTCTTTATGCCAGACTGCTGAAGCGTGAACTTAGCGCTTTAGATTTATATTTCGAACCTGCAGTAATTTACCAGCTAAACTGACTTGCAACAGCTAGTTGCTGAATTTAGTTATCAATTCTGAACAGTATTTGATTTTCCTAATTAGTAAGCCTTCAGATAACTTTCACTGTTTTCTAGTTTAAGGTCTAACATAGTTAACATTTAGTAAGGGCTAGGTTGCTGGGACTCAATGCATGTTGCCCAACCCGGTCGATGTCTGGGTTTCCTTTTATTATGGGACCCCAGAGTGTCGCCTTGAAAGGGTATTTGACCCAACTGTTTAATTGTTTCATGTTGTGTGTAATTGTCTCCCCCTGTCTTGTCTTTACCCTTATGTTTCCCTACAGATATGGATACGCTCCACTATCCAGCCTAAGCTGGAATCGGCTACCTGACAAGATGGTGAACTTGGTTTTCGGTCGATCAAAGACGTTTAGCGGTAGTATGACTCATAGCTATGTGTAGAGTTATATCTCATAACGTACACGGACTCAACTCACCCATAAAGCGCAAAAAAGCTTTTATAGACTATTGCAAACACAAACCGGATATCATATGTCTGCAAGAAACTCACTTTTCTAAAACCTCTAGCCCTAAATATTTCAACCCTGGCTATTCCCGTTTCTACCTGTCAGCATGGGAGCGTAAAACTAGAGGAGTGGCCATACTCCTTAAAAATAGTTTAGCATTGCAGATAGAAAATACCATTATAGACCCAGAAGGCAGGTTTATAATTCTCCACGGCAATCTACAAGGGCAACATATCTGCGTAATAAATAGTTATATGCCAGCAGCAACTCAAACACTTGTATTTAAATCAATATTATCCAAAATCTCGGCAATCCCCTATCAACACCTAATTTGGTGCGGAGACTTCAACTTCACCCTAAACCCTGCCCTAGACTGCACAGCAAAAAAACGCTCAGACATATCCAGGGGAGACAGACGAAAGATACAGAGATTAATGAGCGAGCACAGTCTGGAGAGAGATAAATGAGACCACGAGGGGATACACTTTCTTCTCTAATGTGCACAAAACGTACTCGAGAATAGACATGCAGATGACCACAGCTAACACATTGCCGGGAGTATTGTTCTCCCGCCATATTCCATCCTCCTGGTCGGACCACGACGCGGTCCTCTCAGTGTTTAAGTTCAATACAAACTCATCTAGACTATTTAGATGGCGCCTGAATGAATCGCTACTGACAGACCCAGAGATTGCAGCTAAGGTCAGTAACGATCTTAAGCTCTATTTTCAAACTAACGTAAATGAGGAATCATCCCCGGGAAACATATGGCAAGCACATAAAAAATATATCACTGGCACTCTAATCAAATTAGCTTCTAATAAAAAAAAGAACAGAAGGGAGCTACAATCTAAGCTAGAAAATAAATTAGAAAACTTAGAACAGGCTAATCAACAGCACCCTTCGCGATATCTGACTAAACAGATACAAAATGTCAAGCTTCAGTTGGACGCCGTCCTCACTAATAAAACAGAGCGTGCTTTGGCGTGGACAAAGGCCTCCTTTTACAGACAAGCGAACAAACCAAGTAAACTACTTGCGCGTCAATTACGTCAAAAAGAATCACTGAATACTATCTACTCAATCAAAGGTAGTAATGGCCGAACCTCAGCTCACCCTGAAGCTATTTACAAAGAGTTTCATAGCTTTTACCAAAAGTTGTACTCACCCCCGGACTCTCCACCACCACATCTTTTACACTCCTTCTTGCAACATCTTTCGCTCCCTAAAATTACTGATTCCTCCTCCCAATCACTACAAACTGCGATATCAGATGAAGAAGTGGGGTTGATAATTCAAAAATTGAAAAAAGACAAAGCTCCTGGGCCCGATGGTCTTACAGCGCCATATTATAAAAAGTTTAAAGACATACTTATACCACACATTACAAAATTTTGTAACGCACTGTTAAACGGGTCTCAAATGCCCTCAGAATTTTATGTAGCACATATTACAGTGATCCCCAAACCAAAAAAAGACCACCAGTTAACCAAAAATTACAGACCTATCTCGTTACTCAATGTTGACCTCAAAATATTCACATCCATCATTACAGACAGAGTCAATAGGGTACTCCCTTCTCTTATACACAGAGACCAAGTAGGTTTTATACCAAGAAGACAGGGGCCAGATAATATAAGACGAAACCTAAATATAATACATGCAGCAACCAACTCCCAACAACCCACTATGCTTCTGGCTTTAGACATAGAGAAAGCCTTTGATTCAGTCTCCTGGCCATATCTCTTCGAGATATTATCAGTATTAGGCCTTCCCCGTAAACTAATTAACTGTTTGTCTTTATTATACGATAAACCAACTGCTTACCTTAAACTCCCATCTTTGCATCCCACTCCGATTAATATAATGAGAGGAACTAGACAGGGGTGTCCCCTTTCACCTGCCCTATTTGCACTAGCAATGGAGCCTCTGGCGGAAGCCATAAGAAGCGCCCCCAATATATTAGGACCAACCAATTTGGGAGAACAATACAAAGTCAGTTTATTTGCTGATGACTTGCTTTTGTCCCTCACTAATCCCCATACCACCCTCCCTAACTTATTTTCACTACTTCATGACTTCGAATTAATATCAGGGCTTAAAATAAACATTGAAAAATCGGAAGCCCTATTCTTAAACACACCGGAGAAGGTACAGTCACACTTAGTGTCACAATTTGGCTTTGAAAAAAAGGAGCACTACTTAACCTATCTAGGAATTAATCTTACGACTAACAGATCGACGCTATATAAATGGAATTATGCTCCTCTAATAAAGAACCTTCAAAAAGACCTGTCCAAATGGTCGTCGCTAACACTGTCTTGGCTAGGCAGAATAAATGCTATAAAAATGGTCACTCTCCCAAGGTTCCTATACCTATTCCGTTCCCTCCCCATATCAGTACCCTCTAGAGCGTTACGCGACATACATTCAATGGTCTCCAAATTTATCTGGCAAGGGAGAAAGCCAAGGATTAAACAACAAATCATGTTTAAGCACAGAAAAAAAGGGGGACTTTCTTTGCCTAACTTTATTAACTATTTCAAATCTGCCCAGATTGCCCAGCTGACTAGAATCTGCTCAACAATAGATAGGCCTAGATGGGTCCAATTAGAGTCGTTTCTACTTAAACCTTACTCCCTAGCAGGCCTTTTATGGACCGAGGCAAAACTTCCACAACAAATCTCTAGTATAGCGCCCTTCGCAGCACAGTCCCTGCTCTTATGGAGAAAGGAGAGGTTCAAGAATAAGCTACAGACCATAGGTACACCGTTAAATTCGCTTTTCAATAACCCAATGTTTCCTCCAGGACTTGACCCCCAGCCCTTTTCTTGGTGGATCCTGAAAGGATTAACTACAATAAAACACCTCTGCTCCCCGTTTAATATCGCCTTATCTAGACAAGAGTTTATCCAAAAACATGAACCCCCAGTTAGAGAAGCGTTTCGAATGAATCAGATCCTTGATTTTGTTAGAAAATGTGTACCAGGCAGAGATTCTTTTAGACTAACGGCATTCGAGCAGAAGTGTTCGGGCGATCCCTTGGGGAGAGGAGTGATCTCCATGCTGTACTCTTCTTTTGCCTCGGCGCGAGAGGAGGAAAAACTTAGATTTATGCGTCAATGGGAGGAGGATTTGGAGTGCGAAATCTCTCTAGAGGAATGGCAGCGCTGTTGTGATGCACTATCAAGGGGCTCTCACCAGGTATCTATGGTAGAATCTTCCCTTAGAGTTCTCCACAGAACATATCAGGTACCCACGAAATTGCACGCCATTTATCCTCAGATATCAGATAAATGTTTTAGAGGCTGCGACGCGCCTGGAGATATGAAACACATTTGGTGGACATGCCCTGTGGTTGCTGGACTGTGGCAGGAAGTAAAACTTATGATCGATGGGATGTATGGAGGGGAGATAACACTAGACCCACTGACATTCCTGCTCGGATTAAAGCCGTCGGGGGTCTCCAAAAATCTATTTAGACTGGTGACCCTGTTGGGAATGGCGACCAAAATACATATAGCGTCAAAATGGAGGACATCGTCGCTCTCGATATCCCAAGTCAAGGAAAGAATAAACACTATCATGCTGTACGAACGTATTCAGGCAACAAGGACTGACAACTGGAGCTCTTTCTTCCAGGTCTGGACCCCATGGCTGGACTTGAACCCCGAGAATCAAATGACGCTACCACTTACACTCTCTCCGTGAGGTACAAATTGGTGGCTCCTTGATGGTATAAATGGCGGTAGATATTAAATTTTTTTTTTTTTTTTTTTTTTTTTTTTTGTTTTTTGTTTTGTTTTTTTTTACATCATGTGAGTTGACGACCTAAAAACTAATCTATGTTGGTATCGACCTGACGCGTAGTACTGTAAGAAATAGTTCTGTAAAGTGGATTTTTAATGCTCATATTCATATACACTTTCCCTTTTGTATCAGTCTTGTCTTGGTCTTGTCTCAAATGAATGTTCGTAAAAGCCCCCCATTTGTTATACCATGTCTCTGTTGATATAAGTACAGTTGTTTTTTTTTTTGTCTTTTGTACTTTTAAAACTCCTACGTTGGGAGATTATGATATCAATCACTAAATAAAAAACTATTGAAACAAAAAAAAAAAAAATGCCAGACTGCACTCTTTCTAGCATCGGATACCTTTTCAGGCATTGCAGACTGAGCTTTAACCGGATGGCCACGCTGTCCTCCAACAGGTTTTAGCTTTGCCACGCGTTTTGGGCAAGATACGGGCCCGGCAGATGGAACCTGTTGCGATGTTGATGCCTGCTGCGGCCCCTCCTCCTCCGCTTCAGAACTGCTGCCGCCTGTACCCTGTTCCCCCAATGGCTGCCAATCGGGGTCAAGAACTGGGTCATCTATTACCTCTTCTTGTAGCTCGTGTGCAACTTCGTCTGTGTCACCGTGTCGGTCGGTGGTATAGCGTTCGTGATGGGGCAACATAGTCTCATCAGGGTCTGATTCTTGATCAGCACCCTGCGAGGGCAATGTTGTGGTCTGAGTCAAAGGACCAGCATAGTAGTCTGGCTGTGGCTGTGCATCAGTGCACTCCATGTCAGATTCAACTTGTAATGGGCATGGACTGTTAACTGCTTCACTTTCTAAGCCAGGGACGGTATGTGTAAAGAGCTCCATGGAGTAACCCGTTGTGTCGCCTGCTGCATTCTTCTCTGTTGTTGTTTTTGCTGAAGAGGACAAGGAAGCGACTTGTCCCTGACCGTGAACATCCACTAACGACGCGCTGCTTTGACATTTACCAGTTTCACGAGAGGAGGCAAAAGAGCTAGAGGCTGAGTCAGCAAGATAAGCCAAAACTTGCTCTTGCTGCTCCGGCTTTAAAAGCGGTTTTCCTACTCCCAGAAAAGGGAGCGTTCGAGGCCTTGTGTAGCCAGACGACGAACCTGGCTCCACAGCTCCAGACTTAGGTGCAATATTTTTTTTCCCACGACCAGCTGATGCTCCACCACTACCACTACCCTCATTACCAGCTGACAATGAACGCCCCCGGCCACGACCTCTTCCACCATACTTCCTCATTGTTTTAAAAACGTAAACAAACTTACGGTATTTGTTGCTGTCACACAAATTATACGGTGAGCTATAACTTCAGTATAATTTAGCTACCCCTTTACAGGTGGGTGAGACCACAACGAAAATCAGGCACAATGTTACACACTCTGATGTTGGTGGCAACAAATGAGAGAGATGCCACACACGCAGGACTGTCACTGAAGCACAAATGTAAATATTAATCTCCCACTGATTTGATTTTTTTTTTTTTTTTTCAGGGAGACTTTAGGAAAAAAAAAATAGAATAAAATGATTTTTTCAGGAAGAATTTAGAAACCAAAGAAAATAAAATGATTTTTTCAGGGAGAATTTAGAAAACAAATAAAACTAAAAAAGGCTTTCTATGGCCCACTGAGTGAGAGATGACGCACACAGGAGTCAGGAGTGGCACACAAGCCCAGAGACCAATATTTATCTCCCACTGATTGATGTAGTGATTTTTTCAGGTAGATTTTGGAACCCAAATCAAGCTAAAAAAAATAATAGGCTTTCTATGGCCCACAATTGGAGAGAGAGAAAGATGGCACACCCAGGAGTCAAGACTGGCACACAAGCAGAAAGGGCAATATTAATCTCCCACTGATTTGTTTTTTTTTTTTTTTTTTTTTTCAGGGAGACTTTAGGAAAAAAAAAAATAGAATAAAATGATTTTTTCAGGAAGAATTTAGAAACCAAATAAAATAAAATGATTTTTTCAGGGAGAATTTAGAAAACAAATAAAACAAAAAAAGGCTTTCTATGGCCCACTGAGTGAGAGATGACGCACACAGGAGTCAGGAGTGGCACACAAGCCCAGAGGCCAATATTTATCTCCCACTGATTGGTGTAGTGATTTTTTCAGGTAGATTTTGGAACCCAAATCAAGCTAAAAAAATAATAGGCTTTCTATGGCCCACAATTGGAGAGAGAGAGAGAGATGGCACACCCAGGAGTCAAGACTGGCACACAAGCAGAAAGGGCAATATGAATCTCCCACTGATTTTTATTTTTTTTTTTTTTCAGGGAGACTTTAGGAAAAAAAAAAAATAGAATAAAATGATTTTTTCAGGAAGAATTTAGAAACCAAAGAAAATAAAATGATTTTTTCAGGGAGAATTTAGAAAACAAATAAAACAAAAAAAGGCTTTCTATGGCCCACTGAGTGAGAGATGACGCACACAGGAGTCAGGAGTGGCACACAAGCCCAGAGGCCAATATTTATCTCCCACTTTTTTTTTTTTGTTCCAGGGAAAATTTATAAACCCAATAAAAAAAATAATAAATAGGCTTTCTATGGCCCACTATCTGAGAGACAGAGAGAGATGGCACGCTTAGGACTGGCACACAAGCCCAAAGGCCAATATTAATCTCCCTTTTTTTTTGTAAGGGAGAATTTATAAAACCAAAAAAAAATAAACAAATAGGCTTTCTATGGCCCACTATTTGTGAGAGAGAGATGGCACGCTTAGGACTGGCACACAAGCCCAAAGGCCAATATTAATCTCCCACTGATTGATTTATTGATTTTTTCAGGTAGAATTTAGAACCCAAATAAAGCAAAAAAAAAAAAAAAAATGGGCTTTCTATGGCCCACTGAGTGAGTGATGATGCACACAGGAGTCAGGAGTGGCACACAAGCCCTGAGGCCAATATTTTTCTCCCACTGATTGATGTAGTGATTTTTTCAGGTAGATTTTAGAACCAAAATCAAGCAAAAAAATAAATAGGCTTTCTATGGCCCACTGAGTGAGTGATGATGCACACAGGAGTCAAGAGTGGCACACAAGCCCTGAGGCCAATATTTTTCTCCCACTGATTGATGTAGTGATTTTTTCAGGTAGATTTTATAACCCAAATCAAGCAAAAAAATAAATAGGCTTTCTATGGCCCACTGAGTGAGAGATGGCACACACAGGGATGGCACTCTAGCAGAAATGTCAATCTTAATCTCCCACAAAAAAAAAAAAAAAAACAGGGACTGTCCAACAATTACTATCTCCCTGCAGTAATCTCAGCCAGGTATGGCTGGCAGCAATAAGGAGTGGACTGATGCACAAATTAAATAAAAAGTGTGTACAAACCAAAAAGATAGCTGTGCAGAAAGGAAGGAACAAGAGGATTTGTGCTTTGAAAAAAGCAGTTGGTTTGCACAGCGGCGTACACACAGCAATGCAGCTATCAGGGAGCCTTCTAGGGCAGCCCAATGAGCTACAGCGCTGAGAAAAAAAAAATGTAGCTTCCACTGTCCCTGCACACCGAAGGTGGTGTTGGGCAGTGGAAATCGCTACAGCACAAGCGGTTTGGTGGTTAATGGACCCTGCCTAACGCTATCCCTGCTTCTGACGAAGCGGCAGCAACCTCTCCCTAAGCTCAGATCAGCAGCAGTAACATGGCGGTCGGCGGGAACTCCCCTTTATATCCCCTGTGACGCCGCAGACAGCAAGCCAATCACTGCAATGCCCTTCTCTAAGATGGTGGGGACCAGGACCTATGTCATCACGCTGCCCACACTCTGCGTTTACCTTCATTGGCTGAGAAATGGCGCTTTTCGCGTCATTGAAACGCGACTTTGGCGCGAAAGTCGCGTACCGCATGGTCGACCCCGCACAGGGGTCGGATCGGGTTTCATGAAACCCGACTTTGCCAAAAGTCGGCGACTTTTGAAAATGAACGACCCGTTTCGCTCAACCCTAGTCGTGATACCGCAGTTATTCCATGGCACAGAACTAACATCCATCTTCTCTCTTCACACAGGTATTAACTCCCTCTGCTTGCTGTCTCCTGCTTTGCAATCAAATGGTGCAACTTCCTACCTCTGATAGCTGTCCCATCTGCTGCAATAGACTCTAATGGTATTAACTCCCTCCTCTGCTTGCTGTCTGTCATCTGCTGCTTTACCATCTAGAAACATAATTTAATGTGCTTGCTAATTCATTGGTATAATTCATTTGTTGCATTGCACTTAAAACTTACTGTCCACTTACTATCCATGACTGGGATCAGTGTAGATGTTATCTGGTGGAAGGTGTGAAAGTAGATTTTACCAGGCTGAGTGTCTTTGATCATCTTTTAAAAGAAAAAAAAAAAAAAGCCCCTGGTGTGCAAGCCAGCTGCCAAATTATCCTCAACCAGTTCCCACAATCCATCTCTTCTGGGCTATAAATTTAGAACCTTCCTTAGGGGTGCACGCAAGTGGGGGTGCATGCTAGCGTCCCATAAGCAAAGCGTCACAGAAGATAAGCGTCGTGATACCGCAGTTATTTCATGGCACAGAACTAACATCCATCTTCTCTCTTCACACAGGTATTAACTCCCTCTGCTTGCTGTCTCCTGCTTTGCAATCAAATGGTGCAACTTCCTACCTCTGATAGCTGTCCCATCTGCTGCAATAGACTCTAATGGTATTAACTCCCTCCTCTGCTTGCTGTCTGTCATCTGCTGCTTTACCATCTAGAAACATAATTTAATGTGCTTGCTAATTCATTGGTATAATTCATTTGTTGCATTGCACTTAAAACTTACTGTCCACTTACTATCCATGACTGGGATCAGTGTAGATCTTATCTGGTGGAAGGTGTGAAAGTAGATTTTACCAGGCTGAGTGTCTTTGATCATCTTTTAAAAGAAAAAAAAAAAAAAGCCCCTGGTGTGCAAGCCAGCTGCCAAATTATCCTCAACCAGTTCCCACAATCCATCTCTTCTGGGCTATAAATTTAGAACCTTCCTTAGGGGTGCACGCAAGTGGGGGTGCATGCTAGCGTCCCATAAGCAAAGCGTCACAGAAGATAAGCGTCGTGATACCGCAGTTATTTCATGGCAGTTAGTCAGGGCAGGAGTCAGGTAACTCACACTCTGCTCTCCCTTCTATCCATGTGCTTTATTCCTATCCTCCTATGCTCCCTTGCAGTCCAGTTTCACCGCCCAATCCCCCCTCAATCACGAATCATACACATCAGCTCCTCTCTCCTTCCCTCTCCCGTGTACAGCTCCCATGCACTTCTCACCTTCCTGAAAAACCTCAGTCCATCTTACCCAAACAGACTGCATAAAAAAACTTCATACAATCCCAAAAGCTACTTGCTTTTATCTACCTACTCCTGCTGATATCAGGAGACATCTCCCCAAACCCCGGTCCACCATCCACCAACCTCAACCCCTACCCTACCTCACATCGAAACCTTAATAATCTTACTAATATTAATTGCACTCCCTCATCTCCTTCTTTTAATTGTGCCCTTTGGAATCCACGGTCTGTATGTAACAAGCTTCCTTTCCTACACAATTACTTTCTGAAAAACTCTCTGAATCTGTTGGCCCTCACAGAAACCTGGATTCAGGATTCTGACACTGTCTCTCCTGCTGCCATTACCCATGGTGGCTTACAATTCTCCCATTCCCCGAGACCAACAGACCTGGTGGTGGAGTTGGCATACTCCTGTCCCCACAATGCACTTTCCTGGTCATCCCCTCAGTTCCATCACTCTCATTCCCTTCTTTTGAAGTCCACACAATCAGGCTCTTTCGTCCCCTCTCCCTCAGAGTAGCGGTCATATACCGGCCCCCAGGCTCACCCACTCGCTTCCTGGACCATTTCTCTGCCTGGCTGCCGCACTTCATGTCCTCAGAACTACCAACCCTTTTCCTGGGAGACTTCAACATCCCCATTAACAGCCCCACTTCCACATCTGCATCCCAGCTTCTGTCACTAACCACTTCTCTCGGCCTCTCACAGCTCTCAACCTCTGAAACACACAAAGACGGTAACACCCTGGACCTGGTTTTTGCCCGGCTCTGCTCAATCTTCTACCTAGATAACTCACCGCTTCCCCTCTCTGACCACAACATTCTCTCCTTCACACTCACATATCCTCGCTCACCCCAGCACCCTCCTACACACCATTCAGTCAGAAATCTACAAGCCATTAACCCTCTTACACTTTCAGACTCCCTACGCTCATCACTGTCCCCAATCTCTTCCTTTTCCAGTCCTGATCTGGCTGTACATCACTTCAATGACACTCTTAGAAGCACCCTTGACCAAGTAGCTCCCCTCACCCTCAGAACCTCCAAACACAGAATAAAACAGCCCTGGCTCACATCGCAAACCCAATTTCTCCAGTGATGCTCTAGGTGTGCTGAACGCTTATGGAGGAAAACACGCACACCAGAAGACTTCATACACTTCAAATTTATGTTAAGGACCTATAACTTTGCCCTACACTTCGCTAAACAGACCTACTTTACCACTCTGATCTCCTCACTATCCAACAACCCCAAGAAACTTTTTGACACCTTTCACTCCCTCCTCAGGCCAAAAGCACCAGCCCCTATCACAGATATTTGTGCTGGTGACCTGGCCTCCCACTTTATACAGAAAAGAGACAATATCCGTCAGGAAATCCGCTCCCAACAACTAAGTTCAGTGACTCCCATCCCTCCCCTCATTGCCCCTGGCTCACTCTCCACATTCGATCCCATCACAGAAGAAGTCTCCAAGCTCCTCTCCTCTTCTCGTCCGACTACATGCACTACCGACCCCATTCCCTCACATCTCCTCCAGTCTCTCTCTCCAGTTGTCACAAGTCACCTAACTACAATCTTTAATCTCTCCCTCTCCTCTGGCATTTTCCCCTCCTCCTTCAAACACTCTATCATTACTCCATTACTAAAGAAACCCACCCTCGACCCATCCTGCACAAACAACTACAGACCGGTCTCCTATCTCCCCTTCATCTCTAAACTCTTGGAGCGCCTGATATACTCCCGCCTTACCCGTTACCTCTCCACTCACTCCCTCCTAGACCCTTCACAGTCCGGTTTCCGCCCCCTACATTCGACAGAAACTGCACTCATCAAAGTGACCAATGACCTTCTGACAGCAAAACGTAATGGTGACCACTCTCTGCTCATTCTTCTCGACCTTTCTGCAGCTTTTGACACTGTTGACCACCCTCTCCTACTCTCTAGGCTCCAGTCACTAGGCATTAAGGACACTGCTCTCTCCTGGTTCTCCTCCTACCTTTCTGACCGCTCCTTCAGTGTTCTGTTCTCTGGCTCCACTTCATCTCCTCTTCCTCTCGCTGTTGGGGTACCTCAGGGCTCAGTCCTTGGCCCCCTTCTCTTCTCCCTCTACACAGCCCCAATTGGACAGACCATCAGCAGATTTGGCTTTCAGTACCATCTTTATGCCGACGACACACAACTATATACGTCATCCCCTGACCTTACCCCCGCTGTACTACAGAACGCCACTGACTGTTTGTCCGCAGTCTCCAACATCATGTCCGCTCTCTCTGAAACTCAACCTCTCCAAAACTGAACTTCTTCTGCTCCCACCATCTACTAACCTCCCTAAATCTGACATTTCCCTCTCCGTGGGTGGCACCATAATAACACTCCGGCAGCAGGCGCGCTGTCTGGGTGTTATGTTTGATTCCGATCTCTCCTTCACCTCCCATATACAATCTCTTGCCCGCTCGTGCCGCTTACACCTAAAGAACATCTCTAGAATCCGCCCTTTATTCGGTCGTCCATGACAGCACTACGGAGAGAGGGGATCCGCCCTTCAGGAACAGGAAACCTACAGATACATAAGGGCGGCACCTCTCCCCACGCATCAGTTGGTTTCCTGTTCCTGGAGGACAGGATTCCCTACAGATTTTCTTCAGTTTCTCCTATCAAGCACCCAGGCCGGCTGTCCGACCCAGGTAGCGAGGGGGTCTCCTACCTCGGGCAGTGCGGGTCCCTGGAAGCGCCACGGTGGGCCCGGGTAGGGCTCCACGTCAGTGAGCGGTGCAGAGGCGAGCGGCATCCAGAGGAGGCTGTCTCTGGGGTCAGAAGGTGAGTATGTCCCCCCTCTCCCTCCCCCCCGGGGTTCATTCGCTCCCGTGCCCTGACTCCCTACCTCGGGGCCCATCCGGGCGGCGCAGGCTCCGGGAACGCCCTCCACACTCCTTTGGGATCGGGGCGGATAACGGGTGCCGGCTTCCGCCGCGATCGCCGCACTGCTGGGGCCACATGGGCGTCGGTATGGCGGTGTGCGGCTGGAGGATCCGGCGACGCCGTCCCCGGCTTCCAGGAGCGTCGCTCACCGCTCTAGCCGTTTCCGGAAGTGATGCGGCGAGGGGGCGGAGCCAGGACCGGAAGTCGGACGCCTGCCGGCTTCAGCTGGAAGCGCCGCGTCCTGCTTGTGATGGGAGCGGAGGGGGGGGAGCGCTCAGGGGCGGGGGAGGATGGAGCAGGGTCAGGTGCAGGGGGGAGAGTAATTACTGACCATACACACCTGCACATGTTCCGGCGGGGGAAGGCTATATATAGCTAATTAAGATTGCTGCAGAGCTGCTTATGGCCATCTGCAGCTATGGAGGTGCCAGAAGCTGCCGTTGGTCTGCTGGAGCAGGAGCAGGACAGATCCTCGGAGACCCTTGCAAACCCCCAGCAGAAGACCCGCAGACGCAGTAATCAGGCCAGTCGCAGATCAAAACAGAAGGATCTGGACCGACCCCCCAGTGATCCGGTACCTACCGCTACTGCCTGGGTAAGAGATCTTCGTGAATGTACCCTGATGCAGTCTTTTCCTATGTTTATTTCCGTAGGGGAAAAAAAGCGCTGGTAAATCAAAAAACAAGGAGTGCGCGCTATGCGCTTGCCCTTTGCCAGATGCCTACCCTAAAAGACTTTGTCAGTCGTGTGTGCGGCAGACGGTAGGAAATAGTTGAATAGGATACTATATAGCGGTAGCACCGGATAAGTGACATAGCCTTTTCTCCGCTCCCATAGGTGGCGGAGGAGTCTCCCGATTTCACTTCAAATCTTAGGGAGATTATCAGGAAGGAGGTGAAGGATTCCCTGAAATCCCTATCCCGGGCAGAGCCTTCCAAGAGAAGAAGGGAGCCTAACGCCTCAAATTCAGATTCGTCCGCTGGCCCAAGTAGGGAGATTGATTCAGACGCCTCTGTCTCCTCAGCGTCCTCTTCGGAAGAAGAGTCTAATCGTTTCTGTTTCCCGTTGGACCAAATGGACAAACTAATTAAATCAGTTAGATCCACCATGGGGGTGGCGGACGAAAGGCCAGAGCGTTCAACACAGGACCTAATGTTTGGCGGTCTAGACCCTAAAAAACGAAGGTTTTTTCCGCTTAATGACAAGGTGCAGAACCTCATCAAACGAGAATGGAAGAAGCCGGAGAAAAAAGGCTCTTTTCCTCTGGCCTTTAAACGAAGATACCCCTTTGAGGACCCCATGGTGAACACCTGGGATAAGGCGCCAAAATTAGACGCAGCGGTGTCTAAGGCATCTAAGAAATCATCTATCCCCTTTGATGACATGGCTTCCCTAAAAGATCCTCTAGATAAAAAGGCTGACTCGTTCCTGAAAGGGACTTGGGAAATGTCGGCTGGTGCCTTGAGACCTGCTGTGGCTGCGACATGCGCAGCTAGATCGATGATGGTCTGGCTGGATCAGCTAGGGTCTAAATTAGAAGAAGGTGTTTCCAGAGATTCCATGTTGAAATTCCTGCCAACAATCCAAAATGCCGCTGCCTTTCTCGCAGACGCTTCTGCAGATTCGGCAAGAATGGCGGCTAGAGCGGCAGGATTATCAAACGCAGCACGCAGGGCCCTATGGCTGAAATGTTGGCCGGGTGACCTTCAATCCAGATCCCGTCTGTGCTCTATCCCATGCGAAGGGGAATACCTGTTTGGGCCAGTCCTAGATGAGCTACTAGAGAAAGCCGGAGATGAAAAGAAGAAGTTTCCTAATCTTCCAACTACTTCTTACAGGCGCCCCTTCGCAGGGAAAAGATTCTTTCGGAAGAGACCGGCCAGAGATCAGAGCAGATGGGACGAAAAAAAGAAGAGAGGTACTGGGTTCATGTTTGGTGGAGGACGTCAGGAGCCACCCCGTGAAATCAAAAAACCACCCCAATGACTAGTCGCCCCGGTGGGAGGTAGACTATCTGCCTTCTACCCGGCCTGGTCCAAGATCTCCAGTAGTGATTGGATTTTGGAGTTGATAGCTACGGGTCTGCGGCTAGAATTCTCCTCTATCCCTCAGAACTTCTTCAGAATCACCCCTCTCAGATCCTCTCCAGCAGAACAGGTGGCCCTGGAAGCGGAAGTTCACGATCTGCTCAATAAAAATGTCCTATCTGAGGTTCCGGAAGGAGAACAGGGTAGTGGATTCTACTCTCCTCTATTCCTGATAAGTAAACCAGACGGCTCCTTCAGAACAATCATTAACCTTAGAGCACTGAATAATTTTCTGACCGTTCAACCATTTAAAATGGAAACTATAAACACTGCAATAAAGCTGCTGTTTAAAAACTGCTTTATGGTAGTATTGGATTTGAAGGACGCCTATTACCATATCCCTATTTATGCAGGTCACCAACGATACCTGAGGGTGGCGGTACGATTGGATGGGGTAGTAAAACACTTCCAGTATAGGGCCCTTCCCTTTGGGATTTCGGTCGCCCCCTCGGGTATTTACCAAAGTAATGGCGGAAGTAATGGCACACCTGCATGAATCCAACATTCTGATAATCCCCTACCTGGACGATCTCCTTATCATAGGTAAATCGGCGGATCACCGTCTAGAACAGTTACATAAAGTGATGTCGGCTCTAGAGCGTCTGGGGTGGATGCTAAACGTTAAAAAATCATGGTTACAGCCCATGACGGTGCAGCGATTTTTAGGCCTGACCCTGGATTCCCAGGTTCAGGAATGCCGTTTGCCTCAAGAAAAAATTAATCGCCTGCACCTTCAGGTGCTGAATGACTCAAAAAACCCCATATCCCTACGAAGAGCCATGTCTCTGTTAGGCTCTCTCTCGTCCTGTATTCCAGCGGTCCGATGGGCTCAGTATCATACGAGGATACTTCAGGGCGAGGTGCTGTCACATCAAAAAAGGTTGGGGGGATGTCTAGAAAGTCTGCTGACCCTATCCCAAGACGCTATTGTGTCCCTCGGTTGGTGGTTGGACCAAGAGAATCTGTCCACAGGGGTGCCCTGGGAATATAATATAACTCGCGTTGTCACCTCGGACGCTAGCCCTTCTGGGTGGGGGGCTCACATGGGGGATACATTGGTCCAGGGGCTGTGGGATTGTAATCAGATGGAGATGTCTTCCAATCTAAAGGAGTTAACGGCTGTGGAGCAGGCGGTTAAAACACTCCTTGTCTGTCTACAGGGCCACCACGTGCGGGTATTCTCGGACAATCGAGTCACCGTGGCATACATAAATCACCAAGGCGGGACTCGTTCCAGATCCCTGATGTGTGTAGCAGATCGTCTGTTTCATCTAGCAGAGCAACATCTTCTCTCGTTGACGGCTCTACACATAAAAGGGGCAAAAAACACTACAGCGGATTTCTTAAGTCGCAACACATTAAGGCAGGGAGAGTGGTCCCTGAACGGCACCATCTTCGACCTTATCGTGGAAAGGTGGGGACAACCAGAGGTAGACCTGTTTGCCACAAAAGAAAACAGGAAAGTGGCACAATTCTGCTCTCTGAACCCCAGAGAAAATCCCCTGGCAGTAGACGCCCTCCTCATAGACTGGAACTTCAGGCTAGCCTATGCCTTCCCTCCCCTGTCTCTACTTCCTCTGGTGGTGAGGAAAATCAGGAAGGACAAAGCCACAGTAATATTAATTGCCCCCTTCTGGCCCAGAAGGACGTGGTTTCCATACCTGAGGGCTATGTCGATGTCCGATCCATGGGTCTTGCCAGACATTCCGGATCTCCTATCCCAGGGCCCAGTCTACCATCCTCGAGCGGTTGGCCTTCATCTGACGGCGTGGATTTTGAGCGGGCGCTACTAAAAGATAGGGGGTTCTCGCCGGCCCTCATTAACACGCTGCTGAAAAGCAGGAAAATGATAACCACAAAAATCTATGTCAGAATCTGGAAGAGATTTCTTCAGAACTCGGGGGCAACAGCTGGACAGTCAATACCGATTGTCCAGATCTTGGAATTCTTACAAAGGGGGTTAGATATGGGGTTATCCCCAAATACTCTTAAAGTGCAGGTATCAGCCTTAGGGGCCCTCTTTGGCTGCAACATTGCTGAGATTCACTGGGTCAGCAGATTCATCAGGGCAACAAAACGGTCTAGGCCAATTGTGAAGAATAGAGTCATGCCTGGAAGTTAGATAATGCCCTATTCGTGTCCTATCAGGGTAGTAGGAAAGGGCATAGAGCATCGAAGTCTACTCTAGCTAGGTGGATCAGGGAGGCTATCTCGCTGGCTTATATCTCAAAGGGCAAGCTGGCGCCTGAAGGTCTTAAAGCGCATTCCACTAGAGCTATGGCGGCTTCGTGGGCGGAAAGATTGGAGGTGTCGATCGACCAGATTTGTAAGGCTGCTACTTGGTCTTCTCCAAACACTTTCTATAACCATTATAGATTGAACCTGGGTGCCTCCTCTGACCTCTCTTTTGGTGTACGGGTGCTGCAAGCTGTAGTCCCTCCCTAGTTAGTTACTCTCTGTAATTCTCTCCGTAGTGCTGTCATGGATGACCGAATAAAGTCTTAGTTACTCACCGGTTAACGGTGTTTTTCGGAGTCCATGACAGCACCTGTACATACCCTCCCGTCTTCTTAAGTTCTGGGTGTACACCTCTTCCTTTATTTATATATAATTCACGGGTAGTGAATAGTTAATATTGTATTATTGTTTATTGTGTATGCTATTAACCTTGGTGGTCCTCTTGTGCTCTGTAAACCAACTGATGCGTGGGGAGAGGTGCCGCCCTTATGTATCTGTAGGTTTCCTGTTCCTGAAGGGCGGATCCCCTCTCTCCGTAGTGCTGTCATGGACTCCGAAAAACACCGTTAACCGGTGAGTAACTAAGACTTTTCTCACCATGGAGACAGCTAAAACCCTCACTGTCGCCCTGATCCACTCCCGCCTGGATTACTGTAACGCTCTATTAATTGGCCTCCCCCTCACTCGACTTTCCCCTCTCCAGTCCATCCTTAATGCAGCAGCCAGGGTCGTCTATCTGGCTAATCGTTACTCGGACGCATCCGCTCTTCGCCAGCGTTACACTGGCTACCCATTCATTACAGGATACAATTCAAAGTACTTGTTCTCACCCACAAAGCTCTCCACAGTGCGGCACCCCCTTACATCTCCTCCCTCATTTCTGTCTATCAGCCTAACAGACCACTGCGCTCTGCAAATGACTTTCGATTAACCTCTGCACTGATCCGTACCTCCCACTCCCGACTCCAAGACTTCTCCCGTGCTGCGCCAATCCTCTGGAATGCTCTACCCCAAGATATTAGGACCATCCATAATTTGCATAGTTTTAGGTGCTCGCTCAAAACACATTTGTTCAGAGCGGCCTATCACGTTCACTAATCAAAGTTATGTTATGTTTGTGTGTGTAGCCCATTCACTATCCCCATCTATTCCCCAACCCCTGAAGATGGCTGGACCATGATTGTAAATACACACCTGTACTTTGCATCTCCACCTCATTGTAGATTGTAAGCTTTCACGAGCAGGGTCGTCTTATTTTGCTTTAATTATTGTATTGTTAATGTTGTTACTTATGACTTTTGTGTTTGAAACTGTTAAACTGTAAAGCGCTGCGGAATATGTTGGCGCTATATAAATAAAGATTATTATTATCCCTTCGGTGGATATTAGCTCACAAATGGCACCTTTACAAAATCCAGCTGCTGCAGCATCTCAACGAGGATGACCCAGATCAGAGAACTGAATTTGCAGAATGGGCAAAACAAAAATTGAACAGGGCCCACAGTTTATACAGAACATTATGTTCAGTGATGAGGCAACTTTTTGGGGGTTTAGGCAGACTAAATAGTATAATGCAGCCCCCCCGATAGGTAGACTCTATATTATATTGCGCCCCCATAGGCCAACTCTATATAGTATAATGCACTCCACATAGGCAGACTATATTGTATAATGCACCCCACATAGGCACTCTCTATATAGTATAATGCAGCCCCCCATAGGCAGACTCTATAGTATAATGCAGCACCCATAGGCAGATTCTATAGCATAATGCACTCCCCATAGGCAGACTCTATAGTATAATGCAGCCCCCAATAGGCAGACTCTATAAAGTATAATGCAGCCCCCCAAAGGCACTCTGTATAGTACAATGCACCCCCCCATAGGCAGACTCTATATGGTATAATGTACCCCCCATAGTCAGACTCTATATTGTAGAATGCAGACCCTATAGGCAGACTCTATATAATATAAAGCACCTCCATGAAAAATAAATATATCCAATACTCACCTCTCTTCCTTCTTGTTGCTCCCGTGTGGTCGGCGGGCGCGTCAAAATGACACATCCGCATGTCCTGCGTACCCAATGTTAAAGATAGGTATGCAGGACACAAGCAGAAGTAGGCGGACCTAAACGGAAGCGCAGAAGTGGGCAGAGCTTCAGGGAGAAAGTATGCAGCCATCCGCAAAGCCCCAGTATGCAAATACAAATACGAACCAGCCATAGGGAGGCCTCTCTGATTTTTGCAGACAGTACCGCATCCTGCGGTAGCTCATGCTGAGGGACTTGAAAAGTGGGATGTTGGTATGAAAGTTATCTACGAAGAGTTGATAACTTTGATCCAGCAGTGGGAACACCAAATCCCACACAATTTTTCTACTCTCTCCCAGAACAGGGGGACATTCAGAGGGTTCAATCCGGGTCTCCTTTCCTTCATAAACTCCAAACCTGTGGGTGTACCCTGAGGTACTCTCACACAGTTTGTAGAGCTTAATTCCATACCTGGCCCTTTTACTGAGCACGTATTGCCGGAATATGAGCCTCCACTTGAAATATATTAGGGACTCATCCACGTGGGGAACGTACACCTCAGCAACTTGTTGCTGACACGATCAATGAGTGGCTGAACTTTGAAAACTCAGTCAAAGTTAAGGTAATCTCGGGAAGGACATTGTGCATTATCGTTATAATGCAAACATTTTTTATTAACTCAAATCACTTAAGGGTCATACCCATGTGGACCACTGCAGAGCTTCATAAAATATCAACACTCCAATATTGGCGAAGTTCTGGCTTCTTCACTAACCCCATGTGAAGGACCAGGCACCAAAAATAGGTCATCATCAGTTATACTGCGTCTCCAGGGGTCCTGTTAGAAAATGACGAAAGGTGGTTTTGTGCCAAAAATTGCAGTGCGTACATTTTGTCTGGGCCACCATGAGGTTTGCAAAATCCTCAGAGAAAAAGACTTTGACACCACCGGCCTCACAGAAATAGAAATTGGATTTCTGATTGCGCCACAAAATCAGGAATCTGTGGCTCATAATCATCGTGGGATGAGGCCCATACGGGGTTAGTAATGGCGGACGTTGGTTCATTTTCTGTCCTGGGGCATCTAGGTAGAGGTTCAGTATAACTGGAGGTAGAAAAATAAAGGAACATGGGATCCTCTCCCTGTCAATGTTTGATCTACTGAGCGTCACACTCAGATTGTATCCACTTTTGGATATTTTAATTGTTTTTATGGTCTATTCTTGCTGCTAATAAGAATGTAGTAGGAGCTTTGAAAAAGAACTCATTGTTCGAAACGCGTAGCCTGCTGCTACTCATTCTCCTGTGAACCATGTCATTGGACTTTGGATTTTATCCTCAATAAATCTTGATATTTTTGGAAGCTGGATTTCTTTTCCTGTTTGCACTATACTATATGATGGACAATGGGGTGCATTAGACTATATGGAGGACTTTGGGAAGGAAGTGCATTGTACTATATGGTGGACTATGGGGAGTACAGTACACTGTATGGAAGACAATTGGTTGTGCATTAGACTAAATGCAGAACTATAGGGAGTGTATTATACTGCATGGAGGATAATGGGGTGCAGTATACTATATGGACTATGGGAGCCATTATACTATTTGGAGGACTATGAGGGAACCTTTATGCTGGCACTTTTGTTGGCATCATACTTTATGGGTACAAAAGGGAAAGCTAGGGCTCCAGTAACAGGAAAATTACTTTTTAAAAGGCTGCAAAGTTGTGATATATGCTCTTTTGTGACCCCACAAAATATTTTTTTTTCAGGAAGAGGCCCAATTAGCACTTCTAATATGGGGCCCCATGATTTCTGCGTATGCACCTGCTGTGCTCCCTCAAGATCTCACCCATATGTTTTAAAGCCTTACATCACCAAGCTTAATGATTAGCATTGGATGGAGTGTTGTAACGCCTCAATCATTGGAGCAGTAGAATAGTGTTCTGTGAAGCAAGGAATCACACTTCAATGTCTGGCATCTGATGGACAAGTCTTGGTTTGGTGACTGCCAGAACGTTACGAGCCTGCCTGCATTGTGCCAGCTGAACAATTTGGTAGAGGGATAATACTATTGGCTTGTGTTTCAGGGGTTGGTTTAGGACCTTTAGGTTCAGCAGACATTTTGGACAACTGCAGTCTAACTCGGTGGAAACAGTTTGGGGACACCATTTACTGTTCCAGTAAGACTTAACCCAGTGCACAAAGCAAGGTCCATAAAAGCATTGCTGGGGGAGGTTGGGGTGGAAGAACATGTCCACCTGCACAGCTCAGACCTCAATCCTATCAAACACCTGAAATACGTAAGCTACTTACCGGTAGCGGTGTTTTTCAGGAGCCCATGACATGACAGCAGCACGAGAGAGGGGATCTGCCCTTCAGGGACAGGAAACGTACAGACCTAAAAGGGCGGCACCTCTCTCCCGCATCAGTTGGTTTGCAGAGCATGAGAGGACCTCCCTGGTTAGTAGCACATAATTTAAAATATGGTACAATTCACCATGTGAATAAACTTAGCACTTAAAGGGAAAAGAAAGTGTTGACCCATACGAGAAAATAGGGTAGGGAATATAAGGGTGCTGTCATGGGCCCCTGAAAAACACAGCTACCGGTAAGTAGCTTACGTATTTATTCAGTCACAATGACAGCACCACGAGAGACTTTCAGAGAAGTAAAAAGGACTAGGAAGGGATAACTGCTTCAAGCACCCTTCTCCCAAAGGTGAGATCAGAGGAGCTACCGAGATCTAGTCTATAGTGTCTAAGGAAAGTAGATGAAGAAGACCATGTGGCCACCTTACAAATGTCTTGAATCGACACTTCAGATCTCTCCGCCCAAGATGTGGCAATGGCTTGAGTGGAATGAGCTTTAACACCTTCTGGGATCTCCATGCCACCTGCTGTATAAGCCAGAGATATTGCCTCCCTGATCCATCTAGCTAGTGTGTTTTTAGATACTTTAAGTCCCTTTCTAACTCCCTGGAAGGATATAAATAGGGAATTATCTTTTTTTCAAGCGTTTGTAGCTGAAATATATTTAAGAAGACATCTTTTAACATCTAAAGTATGAAATTTATGTTCCTTATCATTAGTGGGATTAGGACAAAATGAGGGAAGAACAACCTCTTGTAACCTATGAAATTTTGAAGCTACCTTTGGAAGATAAAGAGGATCAGGTCTCACAACAACTCTATCTTCCCTAAACTGCATGTAGGGAGGCTGTCTGGACAAAGCTTGTATATCACTAATCCTTCTTGCGGATATAAGTGCAACCAAGAGAGGTGTTTTCAAGGATAGGATTTTAATCGGGGCATCATCAATAGGCTCAAATGGAGCTTGCGTTAAAACTGAGAGAAAAAGATTTAGGTCCCATGGAACTACTTTTGGTTTAATGATTAGTCTAGATCTCGTAACTGCTTTGAAGAATCTGACTATCCAATGATTGCTGGCCAAATTTCTATTGAATAGTGCCCCTAGAGCCGATACTTGAACCCTAAGCGTACTTGTGGCTAGGCCCATATCTAATTCTTTTTGCAGGAATTCTAAAATTTGGTTAGCACAAAGTTCCTGACCAATCCGTGTTTCTGAAACTGATAGGAATTTCTTCCAAATCCTGATGTAAATGTTTGTTGTAGAGCCCTTTTCTACTTTTAAGTAATGTATTTACCAGGTCCCACGAAAAAACCCCTCCCCCTTAGTAACGACCTTTCAAATTCCACGCCGCTAGATGTAAATTGGCCACTCGTGGATGGAGGATTGGCCCCTGGGAGAGATTTGGTATTTATGGAAGAATCCATGGCTGGGAAATGGACATCTTCCTCAGCCAAGGAAACCATCATCTTCTGGGCCAGAACGGGGCTTTCATGATTATTCGGGCCCAGTCTTCCCGTATTTTCCTCATAACTATTGGGATTAAGTTCAGAGGGGGAAATGCATAAGCGAGATTGAAGTGCCATGGAATTAGAAGAGCGTCTACCGCATACGAACTGTCTCTGGGGTTTAAGAAGCAGAATCAATGTAGCTTTCTGTTTTCTCGGTTGGCAAAGAGATCCCTGTCTGAACATCCCCACAATTGTATGATCTGATTGAAGATGGATGAGTTTAGTGTCCAATCTCCCTGTCTGAGTTGGTTGAAGCTTAGATAGTCGGCCATGATATTGTACTTCCCTTTTATGTGAAGAGCCGTGAGTCATAGTAGATGATTTTCGGCCATCTAGTTGTCAGAGAAAAGTCTGACGTGCCGAACCTGTAGGGGTGTAAGAAAACTACTTAAAGCGCGTTCTACCGCTAATAACTCCTTTAGATTGGATGACAAACTCTGTTTGGACAGAGACCACAGCCCCTGGACCCATCTACTTTCCAAGTGTGCCCCCCCCCATCCCCTGGGGCTAGCATCTGTAGTTATCCGAGTTATATGATTTGTACAGAGAACCCCCCTACGTAAATTTGGTACGTGCGTCCACCAATGTAGTGATTGAATGGATTCAACAGACAATAAAAATTTAGTGTCAAGATGAGCTTTTAGGTGACAGGAATTCGGAAAAAAAAACTTCTCACTGTAGTGTTCTGGTATGATATTGAGTCCAGAGAACCGCCGGAATACACAATGTGAGTGAACCCAATAGTGACATCGCCCCTCTAACAGAGACTGATGGATTATTAATCATTCTGGTCGCTAGTCGCTGGATACCATCCACTTTTGAATCTGGCAGACGACACTCCTGCCGACTGGAGGCTATGGTAAGACCCAGAAACTCCTGAACTTTTAAAGGCTGTAAACGAGATTTTTTAAAATTTATAATCCCCCCAATTTGTGTAACACGGATGTCACCTTCTCCAATTGAATTTTGCACTGTGACTCTGAATGTCCCACAATCAATAAGTCATCTAGGTAGGGAACTATTAATATGTCCTGTTCGTGAAGGTGTGCCATAACTTCTACCATGACTTTAGTAAAAACCCGGGGTGCAACCGCGACTCCGAAGGGTAGTGCACGATATTGTAAGTGCTGTACTGAGCCATTTAGTGAAACCGCCACCCTAAGGAACTGTTGGTGATCTATGTGTATCGGGACGTGATAATAGGCGTGAAGCAATTGGCGTGATAGGCGTGAAGCAATTGTTAAAGAGAAGTTTTATTGCCGTCTTTACAGAATACATTTTAAAAGACGGGACCAGCAAAAAATTTATTCAGGCCTTTCAAATTAATGATGGTACGAAAAGATCTGTCAAGTTTTTGACCAGAAAGAGAGGGGAGTAGAACCCTATACCTCTTTGTCCCGCCCCGCGGGCACTTTAATCAGAACCCCTTTTTTCTGAAGTTCCTGAACTTCCGACTCTTGTGGCAATTGTTCTGCAGAAGAAGAACGAATGGGTGTTAAAGTAAATTTATCATGAGGAATCCATTGGAACTCAAACTTTAAGCCAGTTTCAATAAGACTAAGAATCCATGGACTGTTGGAAATTTGTAACCAGGCAGGATAGAAGGCTGAAAGCCTGTCCCGTACCTGGTGTGGCAGTCATTGAGGTTTTTTTATAGTTCCGAGAGGTATTAAACATATATCCTCTACCTTTCCTTCTATTATCATATCTGGGTCTTTCTCTATTCGACCTTCTGCGGCTAAACCATCCTCTATTGTAATCCCGTCTATAAGAGGATCTTCCCAGGTAAGGGAACCGTATCTTATTATCGTCCGCCTTTTCTAATAGTTCATCAAGAACTGGTCCAAATAAATGTGTCCCTTCACATGAAATGCTACAGTTTTGATCTGGCTTGCAAATCTCCTGGCCAACATTTAATGCATAGAGCTCTATGGGCTGCATTAGAAAGGGTAGAAGATCTGGCGGCTAATTTAACAGAATCTGCCGATGCGTCTGACAGAAAAGCTGCTGCCTCCTGAATTATAGGTAGGGAGGATAGAATCTCATTCCTGGGAGCCTTATTTTTTAGTTGATCCTCTAAGTGGTCAAGCCACACCATCAGTGACCGTGCTCTGCAAGTGGCTGCAATTGCTAGTCTTAGGGATCCTGCTGTTTCCCAAGCCCCTTTCAGGAAAACGTCAGCCTTCCTATCTAGTGGATCTTTTAGATTTTCTAGATCTTCAAATGGAAGAGAGGTCCTTTTACACGCCTTGGCCACTGCTGCGTCCAGTTTCGGAGCCTTGTCCCATGAGGACGAAGCTTCCTCCTCGAATGGATATCTCCACTTAAATGCAGGTGGAAGCGAACCTTTCCTTTCGGGTTTTTTCCACTCCCTTGTAATCAACGTATTTATCTTATCCAACACCGGAAAAGACCTTCGGGATTTTCGATCTAGGCCTTTAAACAATGTCCTGCATGGAGCATTCTGACTGGGTCTCCTCGATTCCCATTGTGTTGTTTACCGCTTTATCAAGATGGTTAACTCTGTCTAGCGGCAAGCAGGAGTGACCGGAGTCGGCCTCTATTGAAGAGGATTACGGAAAGGAATCAGAGCTCAGTTCACCCGAGTCCGAACCCAAATCCGAAACTGAGGACCTAATATGTTTTCTTCTCCTGACATCCGCTTTCTGGGATATGGATTTAATAGAACCTTACACTGCCTGTCTTACCATATCCCTTAAAGTGGAAGTAAGGTCAGGGGATTCTTCCTCAATTAAGCGTTGTATACAGGGTTTGCATAGATCACTTACCCAAACGTGCAGTGATCGGTACCGTAATCAGTGGGAGGGTCCTTCCTAGTCGGCGATGTTTTACGGCTTGAGGACTTGCTCTGCCTCGATTTTTGGATATTCTTGTCTCCACTAGCGCGACTACTGCCACTAGATCGCCGCTGGGATATAATTCGAGGCTCCTCAATGGGCTGAATCTGCTGCTGCTTGTCAGGCAGTGGTGCTCCCTGCTCCGGTGACTGCATCATCAGTGAGTCAGAAGCACTCAGCAGTCGTCAGACTCCTCATTAAATACACCCAAGGTACCGCCCCCTAATTGGGGTCAGCAGGCTCCAGGTGATCTACCCGGTACCATGTTTATCTGTTGGAGTGCCTCCCCCAGGGCCACGCGTCCCGGACCAACTGTAAACAGGCTTCCGCCCACCTCCGAAGGCCCATCCACAAACCTGCCATCGCATAATTGCCGGGTACCTGGATCAGGTGCGGACGCGATAGTGACGTCATCGGCCGGCGCAGTTCCACTGCGTATGCACCGCCGAGTCATCCGGACACACCCCTTCCGGTCACGACCACGGTGAGCGAGCCGATGCGCAGTTGGGGAAGCCAGCACATCGCCAGGCCCCGGAAGGACCCCCGGGCACGACCACAGCAGAGGACCCCATATACTCACCTGGTACCTGACAGCGACGGACCACTTAAGAGGCATTTAAATAAAAGCTGCCCCTCTCTGCTGACACCGACACCAGCAGTTTCCGTACCGTGTGGTGCTTCCAGCGTCTTGGACAGACAAAGGTAGGGGACTCCCGCTACCTGAATCGGCCTGCCAAGACTGGATTATCTTCATTTCTTCGACCTTCTTCATAAGGCCTGTCTGAAGAGGTTGCCCTGCCTGGGGCAGGAAACCAACTTATGCGGGAGAGAGGTGCCGCCCTTTTAGGTCTGTAGGTTTCCTGTCCCTGAAGGGCAGATCCCCTCTCTCGTGGTGCGGTCATGGCGACTGAATAAAGTAGACTTCAATACTTAAAATGAACATGGCAGCAGGATTTTGCTCAGTAAACTACAGTGTCTGGTTTGCGCTGTTATACTGATTAAAATGATACGGGAGCTGATAAAATCCATCTTGTGGTTGTTTACTCTTTATTTGTAGGTTTCAGTTATATGCTTGTGCTTCTGGGGCAGCCTGTTGGTGGGTCTTTATGTGGTGCTCTGCTTAGATATTCATACCGATGGCTTAGGACAGGTCACTGATCCCTCACCCTATTTTTCATACTACATAGAATTAAGGTTTAAAAAAAAAAAAATTCACATTTCTCATGCAGGCGCCAGCACTGTAGCATGATAATGCGGCTGCTTTCATGTTATTAAAAATATAGTTGTGGTTAAAAAAAAATAAATTTAATCAAAATGGTATCGGCAGACAGCCACACGTGTAGTGGCATCCATTGCTTTCTGATAGATGCAAGTGCGCAGGTGGCACCGCCAGCACCATTTTGCTAGCGGAAAAAAAAAAATTAGGCTCCCTCAAGATGGCAGCAAGGGCACACGAGCATATCAACTCAAAATTTAGAGTAAACAACAGCCACAAGATGGATTTCATTAACCCCGGTATCATTTTAATCAGTAGAAAGGCGCCGACCTTACACTGTAGGTTACTGAGCACAATCCTGCTGACAGGTTCCCTTTAAACTTCTTTGCGTCATAAATATGTGCGCGAGCATTGCATGGCGAATAAGCCTCCTTACCTTGACAAGCCAGAGATGGTATGTCACTCTCCATCAGGAGAAACGATACCCCTTAGACCCCAGTCCAGAGCCTCTCACCTAGCCAAATCAGTTCTCATGCTTCGCACTGACGAGGGCCAACAGCCCGAAACACCGTGTCTGCGAATTGAGATACTGATTTGGCTTTTATCCTGAGTCATATTGCACGACTCGTTAAAGTGATTGTGACTTGTAGGATCGCTACTTCCAACAGGTGGCGCTATAGCGTTTAAGTCCTCTTTTTCTCAGAAGAGGCAATTTGCATATGCATTTTTTTATGCAAACTGTTAAAGCCAAAAATATGAATGAGTTATATAAATATTTTTGACCCCATCAAGACCTGGTGAATATGAAAAAAAATATATATATGTTTATTTTCTTTACACAGCCATATGAGGGCTTGTTTTATGTAAGATGAGTAGTTTTGAAAGACGCCATTCTCAGTTTGCAGTACATTTGGTAAAGGATGAAAAATAAAACTAAGTGAGGAGACATTGTGGGTTTTGTTTTTCTTTTACTGCCTTTGCTGTGCAGTAAATATGACTTTGCAAAAATAATACTCCAAGTTGGTGCAATTATGGCAATACTAAACTTAAGGGTGTTTTTTTTGGAAATATATATTTTATTGGCTAAAAAAAAAAAACCCATAGCTTTGTAGATACCGGATTTAAACAAGCCTTTTTTTTTTTTCAAGACGGTTCTCTTTACCGTAAAGTATTGTAATTTATTACTTGGTGCATGTACCACTGTTCTCCAGCATCTGGTGTTTTTCATTTGTTAACGCGCCTCTCCATCCCTGAAGCCTCTTTTGTTCTCTATATAAAAATCTGACTTGTTAGTGCAACCTGGCAGGATCCTCGTGGGAGGAGTTTTGAACCACACCCACTTGTACAAGAGAGGAGAGGATCATATCTCATGAATGGAGAGCACGAACTAAAGAAAAATAAAGAACATCATCCTACGTTCTGACGTTACCCAATGTAAGAGGATGCTGCATCATCGCTTCCAACAGAAATGAGAGAACGACCCTAGAAACCTTGTCCTGGCTTAAAATTTCAGGCAGGGATACATTACAAAAAGCACGTTTTGTGAAATGTTAAGAGTTTTGTAAAACTTTATTATTGTAAAATCAAGTCTGGAGCGTAGAAAGACTGGTGGTGGAGGTCTGAGTACGGACAACGGAGAGAGAGCATGAGCGTGACAGCGTTAGGCTATGTTCACATGGCGCGATCAAGAAGCCTGGTGGCGCACTGTTCTTTCCTCTGTTGTCCTGCACAATCACTCAATCTTGCAAAACAAACAACAACAAAAAAAAAACAACGGTTATGATCATGGTCTCGGCCGTGAAACAGCAGTTTCCCTGCAAAATGAAGGACACAGGACTGCTGTGATTAAAAACCAGAGCATGTGAATGCAGCACTGCACTATGGGCACAGGAGGCATATGTCCAGCATAACGTATAAAAGTGAGATTTAGTAAAGTTCTATCCACCATAAAGAAAATCCACAGCATAAATTGAGTAGTTTTGCAGATGCGACATCTACAATAGGTCAATTTTTGCTGCATATTTTCAGGGTAGATTTCAACCCTTGCCGGGCTAATTTTGATAGCCGCCTGCACTATTCGCTGACCGATATGGACGAACCCTCGTAGTAGCTATAAACCTTCCTCTCCTCGTTCAGGGCCATACGATGCACGGACAATAAGCAGCTGCGTTCTCTCTATATTCTGCTCATGTTGTGCAGCAAATTGTGCTTTATACAGTACACAAATGATTCAGTAATGACTTACAAAATCTTTTATAGTGGTATAAAAAAAAAAAAAAATTCAATCCAAGAAAGAAAAACAAAAACAAAACACTTTTGCGATAATGACATAGCACCTTAAATATTAATAACACAAGGTAAAACAAATACAGTAACTGGTGGGGGTGCATAATGCGTTACTAATTAAAAAAGGAACTGGAAGGAAACACTTTTATAAAAAAAAAAACAAATCTATTTTAGAAGTGGGGTAAAGCCAGATCTCACAGAATTGTAGATTTCCACCTGCTTTGGAGACTAAGGCAAACTGGTGTGTAAATAATCCTAATAGTGGCTACTAGTAAAAAAAATTAACAAAAATGGAGCCCATGGTACCCTAAAAAGTCTACTCCACCCTCTACACAATGCTTTGGAATCATTAACATAAGGGAATGATGTAGATGGGAGCACGCTCAGTTGGAGTCGTCACTAGACGTGGACGCAATGTCCAGATCAATAGATCCATTGGCGACCACAAGCCGGAATCTTTTGGAGGGAGTGAAGGGATTAAAAGCCACTTTTCTCTTCTTGCCCTCCGCAGTCAAAAACTCAGATTCCTGTGAGGTGTACAGAGCATTCACCGCCCCCTCTTGCATGGGCACCAGGCACTCGTGTGCTCCTGTAACAGAATGCCTCCTTTTGAGATTATTGTTAAACCCCAGTTCTACATATGGCTTTAAGGACAACTTGGGATCCAACTGCATTTCAGTGAATAGCTTGGGTGGCGCAGAACGACGTTTTTGAGGTTCAGAACTTGCAGCTCCACTGATGGCTCTTACGTGACCATTAAAGTGACCCGCCGGTGGTTTGGGAGGACTTTCCTTTTGTACCAATGCCAGCTCATCCGCGAACTGCACGGATTTTTGCTTTTTTGGGCGCTCCTTACTTTCATATGACCTAGTTAGCGGTTTTGATGGGCCACTTTCACGCGCTTGCTCAATGGGATCGCCGTGTGCAGGAGTAATCAACGTGGACATTTTAGTTTTTAGAGGATCGTGTGCAGGAGTTATCAACGTGGACATTTTAGTTTTTAGAGGATCGTGTGCTTGTCCAGGACACAGACTACATTTACCCATTGGCTGGTGAGGACTTTGAGCGCTTGTGTTGAAGGGTGACTCAACTCTAGATTTGCTCAGATTTACAGTGAGATAACGAGTCAGTCCGTGCTTTTTGGATGAAAAAAGGTCAGACTGCATTATGAGGGAGTCAGCGTCATTAACGCTAGCTGTGTTTTCAGGTACAGAAGCAGCTGGCGATTGGTCCTCTGCCTCCCGAATTTGTAATAGCATTTCTGAATGTGAGCTACTAGAGTCTACAGGGGACACCACAGCATTCGGTTGTAGATGCTCCATAGAGAGATCAACATCAAGGTTTTGCCAATCGGACTCCTCTACGGGACTTGGCTCAAGGGCTTCCACCATTTCAGTGTCCACAGAATTGGTGATCTGACCGCTAAATTGTGGATCACTGCAGTCCAAGAAGCTCTCACGCTGTTCCACTAGAACTTCCTCGTGTGTACCTTCTTCATTACAAGTCAGAAGGTTTATTAAACAAGGACTTTGGGCATTTTCAACCAAATCCACTGTTCTAGATGGTTGAGATGATCCACATGAAAGAGGTTCTGGTTGCTGGGCTGTGTCAAAGCCTAAACCTAGTCTCAGCTGGCCCGGACGGATATTTTGCCTTCGGAGTCTTACTACAGCTTCCTTCCCAAGTTTACAACACCAGTTGTGACTTGGCGTCCGGGAAACAGGAAAACCTCGACGACAATTTCTACAGTTATGCACGACAATACGCACTTCCTTCAGGATGGTCCCAGGGGGCAACGAAGACTTCACCGACAGTGGTAGCTTCCTTCTTTTACGAGATTTTAATTTACTACAACTAGAACAGGAATATGGAGATGAATAAGGAGACCTGAGATGTGAGGAAAAAGTGCTATTTTTGCCAAATTTTGGGCTATTTCTGAGGCCGTTTGAGCTCTTGGAACCTGCAAAGAAAAAAAATGGAAAAAATATTCAAAATAGGCTGAGAAATTTTACACTTAGAGCTCATTCACCCCTCAGTTTTTCACGCATGAGCGCTATCCACATTCTTCACAGATGGCACTCATACCCATAACAGTTTATGGATCCGTTTACAGGTCTTAGCAAAATTGGTGACATGTCAGATCAAAAATCGGCAATGCAAGTTTATAAGTCTGTTTAGGGTTAACAGAGAGCACTTGGATGCAGACTTTTTTTTGCATGAGAAAATCAGACATGTGCATGAGCGCTTATACTGAACAACAAGTCAGTACAGTAGTTAACCTTGACCTGGACGGACCCCAAAGTCAACTGCTCTTTGTACGCTGTGCTTAGCGATTAAGTGGCTATGTATCAGCGTAAATCATAGCCAGTCATAAAAAGGTGGTGAACTGAACCTGCGGGAATGCAATAGACTTAAGAATAAATCAAAACGCAGACTTAATGTTATTTGTCCAAACAGCACTGTCCATGTATGTTGCCCTTTCCCATCAGATGAAGGCTGATTTTTTTCAGCCATATGCCTCAACAGCTGCGGATGGATAATAGGTCCGCCTGCGGTTCTTAACCTGTTAAATGTCGCCGTCTATGTGACAGCGGCATTTAACAATTAACTATGTGTCCGTGAAATGATTGGAGCGCATCAATGGGTTGCCATGACAGCCAGGGGTCTGTTGAAACCCTTCGCGCTCATCATGACTATTCTCTTGTGAAAGCTTGAAAGCTGGCCTGGAGCCTGATATTTTTTCTATACATAGGGAATTGATAGTCTAAGGGGACTAACGCATACAGTAAAAAGTGAAAAATATTTCTTAAAAATATGAAAAAAAAAAAGAAAAAGTTCAAATCATTCCGTTCTTTGCCTCATTAAAATACAAAAAAAAACCCACCACATTCAGCATCATTGCATTTGTAAAAGTCGTATCAAAAAACATAAAATAAATTAATCCAATCAGAAAATAGCAGAACCAGAAAAAAAAAACAAACAAAAAAAAAAAAAAACAGATTGGCTGTTAAAGGATATGAAGATGGTAAATAGATGGGCTTTTGGGAGAACACAAACTTTCAGAATAAAGAAAGCTGTAGCAGCAAGTTTACGGTACAAGAAAAATAAACCTCCTCCTCACCCGAATTCCGCTTTTTCTTTTTAGGAGAAACATTCTGCTTTTGTTTGTCACTTTCACGCGTCAGCCTCCGCAGACGTCCATCCGTCTCTCTGAGCTGGTATTTTTCTGATGAGGTAGATTCAGAAGGCTGTTGATTTTGAAACCTGAAAGCTCCTTCTCCTTTTCTAAAGAGGACGAAAAGGAAAAAGAAAAATATTGAAGAAAGAAATACGGCTATATCTATATATCTTTGTGTTTGCAAACAGAACACCAGTGGTCACCGCATCACAAACACAAGTTCACACCTGGCCGACATATTGTATAAACTGCTAAAAGTATTCCATACATAAAGGTGGATTTTGTAAAGACCCATGTACATGCTGCAGAGTATACACATGAATGAGCAGGACTATTAGCTGCAGAAACCTATGCAACACCACTATGAACGCCACATAATTAGGCTGACCATGGAACGGGTCAACCAGTGTACTTGAAATATCTAGATACAAGTCTTAAATTAGAAGTTGAGGTAGACAATACCAACGTCTAGACTTCCTCCCTTGATAAATGTGCTCCAGTCTCTCCAACTGGTCGATGTATGGAGGATTCCCCACACACCCACTCCTCCTGACAAAACTGGTGTAACTGATCCAGGTTTGTAGGTCGCCTTGCTCGCACCGGCCTTTTCAGCTTTGCCCATACATTTTCAATAGGATTGAGATCAGGGCTTTGTGATGGCCGCTGCAAAACATTGACTTTGTTATCCTTAAGCCGCTTTGTTACCATGTTGGCAGTATGCTTCGGGTCATTGTCCACTTGGAAGACCCATTTCCACTCAAGCTTTAACTTCCTGGCTGATGTCTTGAGATGTTGATTCAGTATTGCCACAATCTTTTCTCATGATGCCATCTACTTTGTGAAGTGCACCCGTCCCTCCTGCGGAAAAACAACCCCACAACATGTTGCAGCCACCCCCATGTTTCATGGCTGGGATGGTGTTCTTAGGATTTCAAGCTTCTCCCTTTTTCCTCCAAACATAACGATTGTCATTACGGCCAAAAAAGTTCAATTTTAGTTTCATCAGCCCACAGGACATGTCTCCAAAAATTAAGGTCTTTGTTCCTGTGTGCATTTTCCAAAAATTAATCTGGCTTTTCTTTTGGAGTAATGTCTTCTTCCTGGCAGAGTGGTCTCTCAGCCCACATTGATACAGTACTTGTTTCACTGTGGATATTGACACAATCTTACCAGCTTCTGCCATCATCTTCACAAGGGCTTTTACTTTTGTCCTTGGGTTGATATGCACATGTTGGACCAAAGCACATTCATCTCTGGGACACAGGACTCGTCTTCTTCCTGAGAGATATGATGACTGGACATTACCATCTTGTTTGTACTTGCGTATAATTTTTTGTACAGATAAACGAGGCACCTTCAGGTATCTTGAAATTGTACCCAAGGATGAGCCAGACTGTGTGCGCAAGTCCAGAATTCTCTTCCTGATATCTTGGCTGATTTCTTTAGACTTTCCCATGATGCTACACAAAGAAGTAGTGCGTTTCAGGTGTGCATTAAAATGCATCCACAGGTATGTCTAATTAACTCGGATGCTTGCAAACACATGACATCATCATGCAGCCATCACATCTGTAGAACGCCGTTCCCCGAATGGTTAGGAGGCCACCAACTCCAGGTAGGGAACTAATGGACGGTTGGCACACGTGTGCGAGTCACACATTTGCTTGACTAACCTCCATAAAAATGAGCGCCATTCATTCTCCTCCAGATAGAGCGGCCAGCAGCCGCAGGTCAGGCAGGGGTCCGCTTTATGGCATCTTCTGCAGATTTAGCATAACTATACAAGATCTGAATTCTCCTTTTAAAGTAAACCAAAGCCACGTGTTCCGTTTCATCGGTCAAAAAATAAAAAATAAACTCACCTCTCGCAAGTGCAGCACTCGCACATCTCATTTTGCTCCCCAAAAAAACTGTCTCCGTAGAAGCACGTGATTTCTTCTCCTGGTTTGATGTCCCTGAGAACTTTTACACAAGCAGTGTTTCCTTCGGTTGGAACAAACTGTGGGCACAAAACAGAGGATAGACTACAAATTAGAGAGATTACTACTTTTTCTCCTCTAGCCGGTGATCTATTCCTTGCAGCTGAATATTGGTCCTTTGCTTTTTAAAGCTCTGTTCACATCCAGTTTCTATCTTTCCTTCAGAAGTAGAGGATCTGTGTCCAGATTTCACATTATAATCTGTGTATATTAAGATGACCTCCTTGACCTGATACTTTTTACATCCATTTAATCAATGGCAAAAATCGTTTGAACGTTTTCATGCTGAATACTAACCAGTATTTGAATTTGAGGAATACAGTTATTCCAACATGATTACCAGAGAGAGTACACCCGTCTCAACAGGTCCAAGTGACCTAGTTAATGTATGAAGTGTGTATTGTAAAATCTGGGGACAGATCCGCTTTAATGCCACTTTATATTTTACTTTGATTTTAGGTTACTCATGAGGAAGAGCTAAAAACAATAACTACAGTATAGAAATACAGAGGCCAGTACACGTACCTTGCAGTTAGGTCGGCAGTCTTGTGCACATGTAAGAAAGAGAAGAGATTAATAAATATAAGACTTACAAGGAAAAAAAGGGGGTAGTCCAGCAGTTTAACAATAATGACCTATCGTCAGGAGGTCATGGCTGATCAGTGGAGGGGCGACTCCGATTACCTGTTCTAGGTGCCAGCGGTGGGCAGAACTGCACAGCACAGCTACATCACCCCGAAAAAGTGGCCGTGTACTGCATATCTGACCCATAGGGGCGGATGTGAAGTTCCTGGCCGCTAGACAATTGAATGAGCTGAGCAGCTCCTAAACCCAGCACATCTGGCCACCGCCATCAGGAATAGCCGGCCAGGCGCAGCTCCCTCACCGGTCAGACATTGATGACCCATCCTAAAGCCATTAATGTCCTGAACTCCTTTCTATTAGCAAATCATCTAAATCAATAAAACCCCGTAACTCCAGAATCAATCCCTTTCAAAAAAATCTATAATTTTATCAGGATTGGTAAATGGACGTCCCCCATCCTAAGCAGATAGGATGTGTGTACTGTATCTGGAAGTATAGTGTTCGGTTGAAGTCTGACCGCTTGGATTATTAGCAAGGGATCCCCCACCCTAAGGGCTCATCTCCACTTGTGTGAGAAAAAAATGGTCCGATTTACGGACCGAAAAAACTGATGTAACGTCTGCGAGTGCCATGCGAGTGTCATGCGATTTTTTTATCGCAACATCCGTATGACATCCGTATTGCTGTCCGATTTTTACGCACGGGTCTCCTTTGAAAAGCCGGTAATTCAGCGAAGAGTACAGTAAAATCACAGTGACAGGTTAGATGAGAGTAGAGATATAGATATATATACCTATTCTATATATATACCTATTCTATATATATACCTATTCTATATATATACCTATTCTATATATATACCTATTCTATATATATACCTATTCTATATACCTATTATATATATATATATATATATATATATATATATATATATATATATATATATATATATATATATATATATATATATATATCTAATACAGCGCTAGATAGCTTAAAAGCTGGTAATTCAATTACCGGCTTTTGCCTTCTCCTTCCTAAACCCGACATGATATGAGACATGGTTTACATACAGTAAACCATCTCATATCACCATTTTTTTTTGCATATTCCACACTACTAATGTCAGTAGTGTGTATATGCAAAATTTGGGCGTTCTAGCTATTATATTTAAGGGTTAAATGGCGGAAAAAATTGGCGTGGGCTCCCGCGCAATTTTCTCCGCCAGAGTAGTAAAGCCAGTGACTGAGGGCAGATATTAATAGCCTGGAGAGGGTCCACGGTTATTGCCCCCCCCCTGGCTAAAAACACCTGCCCCCAGCCACCCCAGAACAGGCACATCTGGAAGATGCGCCTATTCTGGCACTTGGCCACTCTCTTCCCATTCCCGTGTAGCGGTGGGATATGGGGTAATGAAGGGTTAATGCCACCTTGCTATTGTAAGGTGACATTAAGCCTAATTAATAATGGAGAGGCGTCAATTATGACACCTATCCATTATTAATCCAATTGAATGAAAGGGTTAAAAAAAACACACATTATTAAAAATTATTTTAATGAAATAAAATCAAAGGTTGTTGTAATATTTTATTTAACGCCCAATCCAATCACTGAAGACCCTCGTTCTCCCTGACATATATATATATGTATATATATACCTATTCTAGGTGTATATATCTACTCTCATCTAACCGGTCAGTGTGATTTTACTGTACTCGGCACTGAATTGCCGGCTTTTCTAAGGACACGGGTGCGTAAAAATCGGACAGCACTCGCATGGTGCGAGTGCTGTGCATTTTCTCTCTCGCACCCATTGACTTGCATTGGCGAGTCTCGTCCGAGAATCTCAGCAATACGCAGCATGCTGCGATTTTTTTCCCAGCCGACACAGATTTTTCTCAGTCCGATTTCGGCTGGGAAGAAAAAAAAAAAAAAAAAAAATATCGCTAATGGATTGTCACCTATTGAAAAACATTGGTCCGAGTGCAACCCGATTTTTTATCGGATTGCACTCGTCCGTTTTTCTCACAAGTGGAGATGAGCCCTAAAGGTGACCCCATGGCACTGAAGTAATTTGCTACTGCTTACAGCTCTGACATGACCAGTAGTAAAGACACATCTGTTTGCCATCACTTATAGGACTCCATTAATATACAGAAGACGTACACGAGCGTATAGGAGCTTACTACAGAATGGCGAAGTTCTGACGTAGTTAGGCGTACGGCGCCTTCATAAGTTATACAGTTCTCCAGAAGTAAAATATGACCACATACCGTGATTAATAAATGCTGCAGGACCAAGCCAGAGCTGAGCACATTTCTTCCTGGTAGAGTACATAACACTAAAGTCGTTTTCACCAAAGCGAACAAGGCTCTCATCAGCTTTAGTCAGCTCAGCGATGCAGCCTAGAAGCAAGGCAACTTTTTCATTCTTTACCCTGGAAGAGGGGAGAAAAAAAAAAGCCTTGGCCCATTATCAGTGCATTACATCATTGATCCAAGCGATATTTCCCGCATTCCTGACTGGCAAGATCTTGTTATTAGCGCTCATTCATTACTTTTCTGTCCACATCTCTGCTGGAATTTTGTAGGAATTCGTTGTAGTTTTAACCGCAACGATAGTGCCGCAGTAAAGTTATATTTCAATTTTGCTGTGCGGCATTTACATGGGTAAACTGCAGTAGTCGGAGCTAGCCCTGGTTGCTGCTGTTGTATAGTCAGTGTCTGTGCAAACACTGCTTGCACCTGCCAGGTATGGAGAGGTTTCATCTGATGACCCAATCCCGGAAAAATGCCAATGTACCCAACACCAGTATATTCAATGGTAAGAAATGGCTAATGGAGTCTGGTCAGTCAATGTTAGATCTCTGTGCTAAAAGGACTGAAGGTGACCATTAAAAAAAAATAAATAAATAAATAAAAAGTGCATGCACTACGACCCCATCTCTGGATATAGGTGAACTATTAATTAAAAGATTACATACCAGGCTCTTGTAGCAACAACTTTTGCTCCATTTCTTTCCAAGGAGTACCGATTGCAAGGCAGGATCATGAAGCCACTCTCTGGTAGGAACATTTGCAAATATTGGAATATCTAAAAGCAAAAAAAAAATAGTAACATGCACCAAAATAAGAAGAACTATGGACCGCTGATGCTAGAAAATGGATAGCAGAGAGTAGGTGCTGCATGCAAACGATAGATCAGCCCTTTGTGGCTTCAGTCTATGGGCACAAGACTCACGTGAATCTTTAGCATGGCTTCCTGCTGTGGACTCTGGTATTTGAGGTAATGGTTAGCCCCAGATATAAGCGATCGGAACGCGGCATGCAGGTCTCGGTTCTTCAGGAATGTATGCAGCGCCTCCCGCAGGTGATGTTGTCGCCTTATAGAAGGCAGAGGACTGCAAAACAGAAAAAACACAACTGAAGCAGGTCATATCCTAGTCCTGCTCTTAGCAAACAGCCATGGCCTGGACTCCTGCCGCCGAACACCTCGCCCTACCAGTCTCCACCTGGGACCCCACTACACCACCACCGACCCCCCAGGTAATCTACTGCAAAAGTGGGTTATAACACCAGTTTATATAAAAAATAAAAAAAAAACAACTTTGTTTTTCCCCTATTTTCCTCTCCAAAATTTGTGGTGCATGTTATAATCCACAAAATACAGTACATAGTCGTGGATCTGGGTAGAAATAAAGAGCTGCAGAGCGGGTGACGCACCTTACGTTCATTTTGTGTGTTCTGAACCCCAAGTATGGATCCAGCACCAAGCTGGTGGCCAGGTCGTCATTTTCACACAGCTCCCTCGCAGTCAATCTGTTAGAACCCATGATATTATTGAGCTTTGGATCATGCTGTAAAAATCTATAAGAAATAAGAGAAGTAACTCAGTTAGGCAGAAATACAAAGTCAGTATTAGTCCACTTCTAAAAAACATTGATCGGCGGGGAAAAAAAAAAAATAAAAAAATTATATATATATATATATATATATATATATATATATATATATATATATATATATATATATATATATATATATATAATTTTTTTTTTTTTTTCCCCCTTCCCAAATTCTTATATTTTTCCCATTCCAGTACACAAAATCCTAAATTTGCCAGCACAAAATCACAGGCAGAATTTAGCCCAAGATGCTGTAGAGGATATTACACCATGATTAATCGTTATTAGACATGATGGTAAAAACAAGACAAAAGCATCTTGGGCTTAATTCTGCCTGTGATTGTGTGCTGGCAATGTTATATAATGGAGCTTTGACTGTGTTACTAATAGGACTCTATATGGGAAGTTGTTGCATCTACAACCCTAAATTTGAGGTTTGGGCGCTTTCCACGTGCTACATGGTTTTACAGCTAAGTGTTGGAAGAAACACAAAAATGAGGGGTTTTAAAACTCTGGGGTTTTCATTATAACCTGCACCTAATGCATCTCATTAGATAGAGCTCATTAAAAGCGCTCCTTAATGGGTGAAATAAACCCGATTACATCTGCTGCCGAGTGTAATCCCTGCACAATGGTCTATACGTGAGGACAGATGTAACCTGCGAGCCGTCACCCTAAAGATCGGCTTTCCAATTAAGTAAATGGGATTTTTTTTCCCCCCATTCACCAACATAGACGGCTTATTTGATACAGACATAAGCTATGTGATGGGGTAAAGGTCTATTTATCCGAAACGATTGGTGTAAGAAAAGCAAAACAATTGTTCGTTGGGTGAAATGATCCCAAGAGATGCACATCCTCGGCAGCACATCATCCTGTGAGCAGGACTTGTGCTGTTTGTCGTCCAACGCTGCACAATGACGACGTTTTATCAAGGTCCAGATACAATTCTGCACAGAAATCAGGTCACACCATATGCACAGCGAGTAGGACTGGCCCTGGTACAGGGAAGGAAAGCCTTCCCCAAAGGAATTCCTTTTATTCTCCTCTGCCCAAGGATCCCTGTGTGTCTGCTGCAAAAATAAAGATAATTATCCATCCCAATTCTCAGTTGCACCCAGGTATACGCACCTGATCACTAACAATTCAATAGAGGAGAACGCTAACGAGCCGCACGCCAGTACATGGCGAGAAGTTGGTGCACAAAGTGCAGGAGAAAGTCACCCCTCTCCATAGCACCATGCTTTACTGCCCGTTCCTGCCCAGCAGCGCTATGGATGCAGTTACCAGAGCAAATGACTATTTTCACCTTTTTTCCCCCCTTAGGTCTCAGTGAAGCAGAGACCTCTCATCTCCCCCCAGTGCGGTGCCAAGTCCTGCCAGGATCCAGGAGATATAATTACCGCTACAGAGATTAGAGCAGCAGATCTGGAGTCTGGGCGCCTCTCAGTAAAGACCTCTATAATTAAAGGGCCAGTATCACAGGACAGACCTTGTAATGTGGGGGGAGGGGCATTAACCAGAACCACCTCCAACATAGGAAAGCTGACCATTCCCCACCCACAATGAGGGACCCTGATGTATGCGGTGGTCCGCGAGTCACTAAAGTCCACAGTGGAATTCCCCTCCATCTGCTGCACATGGTGTTGTCACTGCAGACTTGCTCAGCATTTTACCATCCCATGTGGACGCATCCTCAGGGAATGTGCACCTGCTGATTTTATTCTGAAAAGGGGCTTCAAAAAATAAAATAAATAATGCAATAAAATATATATATATATATATATATATATATATATATATATATATATATATATATATTTTCTATGTCCATGGGATTGGTCCCCACGTTGTCCTCCGCTCTCCATATATACAGTACAGAAACTCAGGGTGGACGGCAGGAGGGCCACACAGAGATCACGGGGGTGAAGGGCTACACAGATCATGGGGGGAGCACAGAGATCGCGGGGGTACACAGTTCGCAGGGGTGAGGGGGTACACAGACCGTGAGGGGAGCACAGAGATCGCAGGGGTGAGGGGGTACACAGATCGTGTGGGGGAGCACAGAGATCGCGGGAAAGGGGGGGGGGGGGGGAGCACAAATATCGCGGTGGGTGAGGGGGTACAAAGTTCGTGGGGGGAAGCAGATCGCGGGGGTGAGGGGGTACACAGACCGTGGGGGGGGGGGAAGCACAGATCGCGGGGGTGAGGGGGTACACAGACCGTGGGGGGGGGGGGGGGGGAGCACAGATCGCGGGGGTGAGGGGGTACAGAGATTGTGGGGGTGAAATGTTCCCTTTCCTGCCGCACCGGACCCTCGCCGTACACTTCGCTGCGCACCGGACCCTCGCCGTACACTTCGCTGCGCACCGGACCCTCGCCGTACACTTCGCTGCGCACCGGACCCTCGCCGTACACTTCGCTGCGCACCGGACCCTCGCCGTACACTTCGCTGCGCACCGGACCCTCGCCGTACACTTCGCTGCGCACCGGACCCTCGCCGTACACTTCGCTGCGCACCGGACCCTCGCCGTACACTTCGCTGCACATCGGCACGTCACAGACTTCGCTGCGCAGGCGGTTTTGGTCTCATGACTTGTGAATTGCTGTTGCTATGTGCCCACAGTCTTACAGGGGCTGTCGGGTGAAATAGGGACGGGGTGAGCTTGTTGTCTGACCGCTGGGTGACGCACTGATTGGGGGCTCGGATGTCAGACTGCAGCTTCATAGTATGGGGGTCCTGAGTGCTCCCCTCGGCTTTTTCCAGCAGCCTCATAGAGAATGAGTGGTCGGTCAGAACCCACCCATGAGTAATAGTGACCCGTCCTGCACGTGGTGATAACCAGACGACCCCTTTAAGAGATAATTCTATGACCAGGAGTCTCCCAGATCTGAGACCACGTGAGCTAATACTGATGAAGTGGCAGATAACAGCGAGCAGTAGCGTGCTCACTGTCCTCTCTGTGCCCTGCTGGCGGCTGTTGTGGAACTACAGGTCCCAGCAGGCAGGGCCGCCGTGTGCAGCCGCTTCCCACGCGCTGGCAGATCCCTGCAAGCAGGAACCCCCCTTCTTCGCGGCCGTGCCCGGCAGCTCATGTTTCCGCTCCCAGAATCCTTTGCAAGGCGGGCTTTTATCCTGCTCTGACCCAGCGGCGCGCACAGCCCATCCCGCCGCTCGGGAGCGCACAGCTCGCCCCCCGCACCACCATTACACTACCTTACCGAGCCCGTGCGTCCGCCTCAGCGTGTTCCCACCGTAATTCCTCGCCCGCTTCCGCCCTTCTCTATAGCCTCCGCCTTCTCTTTTTTCTTACTATAAGGCCTGCCTACCTTAGATAAGTAGCGCTTTTCATTGGAGCACAGCGTCTGACCTCTTTTTTCTAATAGGCTGTATTCGGCGTCAGTCAAAAGCTCTTAAAGTTTCTATTGGTCCAAAATTATGTCAGTCATCGGCAGAGGCAGACGGCTCCTCCCTCTTACGGCATGACGTAAAGCGCGTGGAGCGGCGTTGCCTTGGGAACTGTCCTTTCTTTTCAGCTCTCTGCTGCCTGGGTGTAACGTGGAGATTATGGAAATAGTAATGAGCAGACGCCTCACACACATCAATAAATGTTACAAACAACACTAAGAAAATGCATGGCCTTTATAGGGTCCTTAAAATATTAGAAAAAATATATATACACATAAAAAAAATCAGGTCCTGTGCATCACAAAAAAGAGGCATAAAATATCTAAATATGTAAATGAGAAAAGTTTAGGTCTCTCAAAGCAGCATGTACGAAAGTGGCCCAGTACAAACCTAGGGGGTGCGTTCCTGACACCAGTGTCTCTTCTTATAGAGGACACAGGAGCGCTTGTGTGCTCGAGCGCTCCATGAGAAAGTCGTCAGTCGCGAGCGCTCCATGAGAAGGTCGTCAGCCGCGAGCGCTCCATGAGAAAGTCGTCAGTAGCGAGCGCTCCATGAAAAGGTCGTCAGTCGCGAGCGCTCCATGAAAAGGTCGTCAGTCGCGAGCGCTCCATGAGAAAGTCGTCAGTAGCGAGCGCTCCATGAAAAGGTCGTCAGTCGCGAGCGCTCCATGAAAAGGTCGTCAGTCGCGAGCGCTCCATGAGAAAGTCGTCAGTAGCGAGCGCTCCATGAAAAGGTCGTCAGCCGCGAGCGCTCCATGAAAAGGTCGTCAGCCGCCAGCGCTCCATGAGAAGGTCGTCAGCCGCGAGCGCTCCATGAGAAAGTCGTCAGTAGCGAGCGCTCCATGAAAAGGTCGTCAGTAGCGAGCGCTCCATGAGAAAGTCGTCAGCCGCGAGCGCTCCATGAGAAGGTCGTCAGCCGCGAGCGCTCCATGAGAAGGTCGTCAGCCGCGAGCGCTCCATGAGAAGGTCGTCAGCCGCGAGCGCTCCGTGAGAAAGTCGTCAGCAGCGAGCGCTCCGTGAGAAAGTCGTCAGTAGCGAGCGCTCCGTGAGAAAGTCGTCAGCCGCGAGCGCTCCGTGAGAAAGTCGTCAGCCGCGAGCGCTCCATGAGAAAGTCATCAGTCGCGAGCGCTCCGTGAGAAAGTCGTCAGTAGCGAGCGCTCCATGAGAAAGTCGTCAGCCGCGAGCGCTCCATGAGAAAGTCGTCAGCCGCGAGCGCTCCATGAGAAAGTCATCAATTACCAGCGCTCCATGAGAAAGTAGTCAGCCGCGAGCGCTCCATGAGAAAGTAGTCAGCCGCGAGCGCTCCATAAGAAGGTCGTCAGCGGTGAGCGCTCTATGAGAAGGTCGTCAGTGGCGAGCGCTCCATGAGAAGGTCGTCAGCCGCGAGCGCTCCATGAGAAAGTCGTCAGCAGCGAGCGCTTCATGAGAAAGTCGTCAGCCGCGAACGCTCCATGAGAAAGTCATCAATTACCAGCGCTCCATGAGAAAGTAGTCAGCCGCGAGCGCTCCATGAGAAAGTAGTCAGCCGCGAGCGCTCCATGAGAAAGTAGTCAGCGGCGAGCGCTCCATGAGAAGGTCGTCAGTGGCGAGCGCTCCATGAGAAGGTCGTCGGCCGCGAGCGCTCCATGAGAAGGTCGTCGGCCGCGAGCGCTCCATGAGAAAGTAGTCAGCCGCGAGCGCTCCATGAGAAAGTATTTGGCTGCGAGCGCTCCATGAGAAGGTTGTCAGCGGCAAGCGCTCCATGAGAAAGTCGTCAGCCGCGAGCGCTCCATGAGAAAGTCATCAGTCGCGAGCGCTCATGAGAAAGTCGTCAGCCGCGAGCGCTCCATGAGAAAGTCGTCAGCCGCGAGCGCTCCATGAGAAAGTCATCAGTCGCGAGCGCTCATGAGAAAGTAGTCAGCTGCGAGCGCTCCATGAGAAAGTAGTCAGCCGCGAGCGCTCCATGAGAAAGTCGTCAGTGGCGAGCGCTCCATGAGAAAGTCGTCAGCCGAGAGCGCTCCATGAGAAGGTCGTCAGTGGCTTATCTCAGGGAGAAAAATGTAATCTTCAGTCCAAAATCTGATACGTCCGATCTGCTTCAGCTAGTCAGCTGATGTCCTCATATACATTAGACCATCGACCGAACTCAGAGATATCGTCAGACTCGGCTAAAGGGGGCCTTTAGTTTGCACATGCAATGCTGACAATCAATACACAAAGAACAGTCACGAAATTTCCAGATTATTTCCATTTCATCCCAAAAAGAACTTTTTTTTTCTCAATACATTATATTGGGTACATATATATATATATACACATACACACACACACACACATATATACATACATACACACACGGTATATACTGTATATATTTTAAGAACACCCAATATACTGTATTGAGAAAAAAAAGTTCTTACACATAAAAACATAAAAAATGGATACAGCCAAAGTGGGAACGTATATAGTGTAGAAGTACATAATACTTAGCAGATAATAAAAGGGCTAACATCGGCACTAACAATGATGACTATCACATTCTGAACAGCACCACTGTCCTACTATGTGGCATTGGGGCCTCATAGGCACCACCACCTGGCAATGACCACATTAGTACTTGATTTAATGTTACATTTCCAAACAATTTTTTATATGATTACTAGAAATGTTTTTCATTATTTAGAAACACATGTGACCTTCTGTTATCTTCTCTGTTGATCATGGTTACCAGGCTCGGTGGCATATTGAACTCAGTTGTGTACATACACATGGTCCTGCACACAGGCCTGCCACAGATCCGATTTCACAAGCCACATAAAACCAGCTTTTTTACTGCTGCAAGTAGGGAAGACAACAAGAGCAGCTTGTCGGTCCACGACAGGTTCTGTGCATGGAAGGTACGTCACATTTGTTCCCTAAAAAAAAAACAAGATCTCATTTATTTTCACATGAATGACAAAGTATAATGAACTTGTAGCTGAGCACTGTATTATAAAGTCACTTTTAAATTCCATTTTCCTTTCATATTGTAATGATCACACAAATTTGGCCAAGCTTCTGTGTTCTCTATGAGAAGGCCACCGACTGACAAGCCAGCCAGGGGCTTATCTCCAAGAGAATAATGCGATCGGTAATCCAAAGTTGGACATATCCGATCCAGGGGCGAACACTGACAGCTTGGGGCTCCTCAGTAAGAAATTTGTCTGGGCCCTCCTTCTTTTATGGCAACAAAGCTACATACAGATATACAATATATATGTAGCCATACACACATACATGTATATATCTTACACAGTCTCCTTTTATTATGTATATTGCCATCCCTTATTACACAGAGCCCTCTCGTTATGTACAGCACCGTCCCTTACAGATTAGATTATATAACGTCTGGTCTTTATTACATACCATCCTCTCATGTTTGATATAATGTAATGACAGCTGATGGAGCATGGGAAAGCTTTCCTAATGGAAGAGCTGATGGAATGTTCTTCTGTTCACGGGCTCCTCCATCAGCAGTCATTTAACATCTAACAAGAGAGGACTATGTAATAACAGAGGGCGCTGTGATTAGCAAACATAACAAGAATAATGGGATAGTACTAAACATAACAATAGAGGAAGCTACATAATAATGGACTGCCTCATGTATAACTAGAGAGGATGGTACGCAATAAGGGACAGTGTTATATGGATCGCCCCCAGTAGGGCAGTGGGGTACTCGGAGCCGGGCCCTTCGGTTCTCGAGGGGGATGTCACGGTGGCTGACCCGGTCCATGGCCCTAGGGGTGTCCGTTGTAATTGGGGGAAAGGTCTTTAAAGGGATAATGTTCATGACGCCACCTGTGGTATTCAGTCAGGGTGACCGACACCGCTTAGGGGTCCGCTGGGGTGATGTTGTGGCAGCTAGATGGTGAACCTTCCCACAGGTGAAGTATGTCCCCAGGGCTTCCCAGTGTGTAGATGATGGATGGTGTGAGGCGCAGTGAAGAACGAGGACACAAGGTTGCAGTCTCTTTACCTTTACTGAAGGCTTCAGCATCCACAGTCCAGAGCACCAGATCACAGGGTCGGCAGAGTCCGGCCGGTCTGAAGGCAAATCCAGAGTCCCCTTATCCAGGTGGAAATCAGTAGCCTTCCTCTAGCGCCTGAGTGTTGTAGTACCTCCCTGCTGTGCGTCTCGGTAAGGTCCTCACAACTGTTGTGGATGTTCTAGATGTTATGTCTCTTTCTCTCTCTCTCTCTGTCCCCCTGATGGATAGGATAGGACAAACCTGTATGACTGATGGCCTGAGGCTTTTTACAGGGACTCTATCACGCCCCGGCCCCCACAGTTGCCACCGTGCCTCCTGGGTGTAAGGTCGGGCAACTAGTATGGAACTAGCTGTCCTGCCGGTCTCTGGAGCCAGGCTTTGAGACGTTGACTCCCTCGGTGTTCTGGCTACCGGCTTCTGCGCCTCAGAGGGAGGCAGCCTATTGCAGGGCAGAACTCCCTCTGGTTTCCTCTCCTTTTGCTATGACTTCATTTCTCACTCTCAGCAACGCAATTCCCTTCGTGTCCTTTCTCAGGATGCTGCCACACGTGGGCAGGCGCACTCCGTGCCCTTCTGGCTAGGCCTCTGACAGGATCCCACCCCTTTCAGGGATCTCTCTGTCTGCAGCTCTTAGATGTTCCTCCTTCTCCCTGTCTGCTTGACAGGTGCTGTCTGGGTGAAGCCCAGTCAGCTTCTGCCTAGGTCGATGCCCAGCTTCGGCATAACTTCCTATCCAGACCACCAGTTTTACCTAATTGTGAGGAGTGCCCTAATAGATAGGAGCATGGCTCCCTCTGGCGGCCTGGAGTGTGAAGTGTGTTGTGTGGTTTTTGATACCTGGTAAAGAGATCTTCTTTATTGCCGTCAGACGTAACATCACTCCCCCGGTGGAAGAATGACATTACTGCAACGACCAGGACCCTGGGGTGCTGCATTATACATAATAAAAAAGAAACTATGCAAGTATGGCACTATCTATATACATAATTGTCTAAGGGGTACTTCCGTCTGTCTGTCTGTCCTGTCACGGTTATTCGTTTGCTGATTGGTCTCGGCAGCTGCCTGTCATGGCTGCCGCGACCAATCAGCGACGGCCACAGTCCGATTAGTCCCTCCCCTATTCCCCTGCACTCACTGCCGGCGCCCGCTCCGTAATCCCCTCCACTCACCGCTCACACAGGGTTAATGGTAGCGGTAATGGCCCGCGGTGTAACGCACTCCGTTACCGCTGCTATTAACCCTGTGTGTCCCCAACTATTTACTATTGATGCTGCCTATGCAGCATCAATAGTAAAAATATGTCATGTTAAAAATAATAAAAACAAAAAACCTGCTATACTCACCCTCCGCCGCCTTTCCCGCTCCTCTGGACGCTCCCGGGACCACGCCCGTTGCAAGCAGCAGCTTCCGCTCCCAGGGCTGGTGTGCGACAAGGACCTGCCGTGACGTCACAGTCATGTGACCGCGACGTCATCATAGGTCCTGCTCACACCAGCCCTGGGACCGCAAGCTGGTGCTTGCAATGGAGCGTTCCCGGGAGCGTCCCGAGGAGCGGGAAAGGCGGCGGAGGGTGAGTATCGCAGGACTTCAACGGGCCTTCGGAAGGTGAGTATATGTTTATTTGTTTTTTAAGTCTCTATACTACGTGGCTCTGTGCTGGGCAATATACTATGTGGCTGGGCAATATACTACGTGGCTGGACAATATACTATGTGGCTGGACAATATACTACGTCGCTGGGCAATATACTACGTGGCTGGGCAATATACTACGTGGCTGGGCAATATACTACGTCGCTGGGAAATATAGTACGTGGCTGGGCAATATACTACGTGGCTGGGCAATATACTACGTGGCTGGACAATATACTACATCGCTGGGAAATATAGTACGTGGCTGGGCAATATACTACATGGCTCTGCTATATACTTTGTGGCTGGGCAATATACTACGTGACTGGGCAATATACTACGTCGCTGGGCAATATACTACGTCGCTGGGCAATATACTACGTAAAAGAGAAAAATGTTCCAGCTTCTTGATAAAATGTAAAACTTTAATCCATCATATAAAATAGTAGAAGACACACTCCTGGGACAATGCCATGTCACAAGTGAAGAAAGCTACGCGTGACTGGGCAATATACTACGTGGCTGGGCAATATACTACATAACTGGGCAATATACTACGTGGACATGCATATTCTAGAATACCCGATGCGTTAGAATCGGGCCACCATCTAGTACATAATAAGTGGGAACACTATATACTAAGGGACTGTGCTATACATAATAAGTGGGAACACTATATACTAAGGGACTGTGCTATTCATAATAATTCTACATTCTTGTATCTGTGTGCAGTGTCAGTGTGCTGCTCACTTTAACAGACGGATTGAGCAGGTCTTATTCTGATGCTCAAAATTGGATCAGAACAGAACATTATCTGACGCTCACAGATCTCATTCTCAATTCTCAGATCTGTGATTTTCACCAGCGTGTGAATGGATCTCTAAAAAAACTCTACGAGTCCCTGTGCCGTCCGATACAAATCTGGCAGTACACGGGACGTTTCACGCAACTGTGAGAATATGGCCTATGGGATTTTACAAATAACATTATCGCTTCAAGTCACAGAGTGCAGATACAGAATAATATTTAGATTCAGGCACTTACCGCTGACATCTCGTCTAATTAGTGCCGCTTTCTGCTGTTTCTTCTCCATCTGGTCAGACCTTCATGTTGACATCTCTCAGCCACGACTCGTCTTGTCACGATGATCATTGCAGCCCTGAAAATAACAAGGTCACATACATTGTATACATACATGTCTCCCCCACACTACGCCCCTGAATACAGATATGTACCCCACCATTAGTATGTTATTAGCCACCCTCCAATCAACATATAGAGTGATAAGCAGCGCTGTTTCCTCCATTACTTATAATCTCTGCCGCCGAATAAGTATAAATTATTCAGCCTCTGTGACTCCCGAATTTACTGTAAGTCTCATGCACACAACGCTTAGTTTCTTCTTTGCAGATTTGCAGCAGATTACAATCTGCATAATGTCAATTCTTGCAGCGTATTTCACCCATAATAATAAGTGGGGGAAATAAGCAACAAAGCATGAATAAAACGTTGCAAAAATGTATTTTACACAGCGTTCTTCCTGCCAAAACATTAGGATATGCGGCAGAATTTTCTGCTGCAAATCCTCAATGTGTGCACCTAGCCTTAGTCCCTGTCCTGTCATAAGTCCTTGATATCATCAAAATGAATATGGGGGTGGGAGAAGACGCCATCAGGTACTGAGCATCATCCGCCACCTCCCAATTCATTACATGTCTCTGATAGCATCTTCTCCCAACTTTCCATTCATTACAAAGTGTCCTGTGCACCCTACCCCCTTCTCAAAAAAAATTTCAGTCCCCGATAATGTCATAATAAATTGTAGGATGGAGAGGACGCCATCGGGAACTTAGCACCATCCATTTAATTTTACCCCCATATCTAACGTCTGTCCCCCTGATCATAAGTCCATTATAAGTCTCCATTCCTCCCATCACAATTTCCCACCAAGCTCATTGCCCTCTCCCCCACTGCCCTCATTGTCCTCTCCCCTAACCCCTTTTTGTCCTCTCCCCCACTGCTGCCCTCGTTGTCCTCTCCCCTAACCCCTTTTTGTCCTCTCCCCCACTGCCCTCGTTGTCCTCTCCCCTAACCTCTTTTTTTCCTCTCCCCAATCCCCTCATTGTCCTCTCCCCCACCCCCCTCATTGTCCTCTCCCCCATCAATTGAGAAAAAAAAAATAATACTTCTTTGTTGGCAACTTTCTAAATGACACAGGAGTGCGGCCTGCTAAAGTCATCAAGTCACATGTGCCTGTGTCACTGAGAAAGTGCCGGTCAGGAAGCGGAGGACAAAATCCTGCGTCTCCACTGCCATTTTCTGCCGTTGGCAGCAGAGCTGCAGAAGCATTCCTTGCCTGGCATGCTGCGTATGATTAGTGAAATCTGGACATAGGCCCCTTGGAGCCTTGGGCTTCGAGCAACTGGCCAGATTGTGCTCATTACCGCCCTGGAAGAGCCCTCTCCACCTCCGGGCCCCGCTGCAGCTGTAGAACACAGCCAGCATTGGTCTCGTGTGGAGCGGGCTCAGGATATTCATTCATCTGGAACTGACATAGGATGTACTCTTACGGTCTACATCGGAAAAGGGACAAAAAGGGTTTTTATCTAAAGACACAATTCTTTACAATAATATTAAGAAGTGAATGGGACGGAGCTTCAATACCAGATTGACAAGACTGATGCCGTTTTTCAATTTTTCCTGACAATGGACGTGAGATTTGTGCCCACTGAATCGGCTCTGTGGTTCCACTGACATTATGGCTATGTTATTTTCATAATGTTCCCCAAAAATCTCTGGTGTGCACTAGCTCACAGGTTATTATTGGGTCAGTATGCTGTTCTTTGGATGCAAAAACACATTGTTTTCTATACCCGGCCTAAGGCCAAATTCACACATTGGGGTGTCACCACCCCACAAATCTGATATTGATGACCTTTCCAAAGGATAGGTCATCAATATGAAGTCCTGGACAACTTCTTTAAATCCTTGCAATTCATATTAAAAAAAAGATATTAGCCATTGTAAAGCTTTACTGTCTGGCCAGTAGATGGAGACAATCAGTCTTTAGGAAAAACACAAATATCTAAGTAGAATTAGATCCCAAGATAATAACTATAGAATTTACTCATTTTATAAGTAAAGGAATAAATAGTACATGTAAATACTTGATACTTAGATCAAAAAAGCTTTTTTTGATCAAACAGTGTAAGGCCTCTTTCACATGTCAGTGTCTCCAGTACGTGTGGTAACAGTTTTCACATGTACCCAAGACACTGATATACGTAGACCGGGTCTGTGCACATGTGACAGTGTGTTTCCACGTGCCGTATGTCCATGGGCAATACACTTACATGTCCATTTTTTACACAAAATGTCCCCCACACGGATTACATTAATATTTCATCAGTGCGACACATACCAGTACCTGGGAAGCAGCGGTACAGTTAGCGCTGTTCCCCGTAGCCAGGTGCCGAAGATGGCTCTCATTATTCTCCCCTGCTCGGCCAGCAATCAGTGTGAGCAGGGAAGAATGTTGAGAGTTATAGTCAACTGATAAGAGTAAGAACAGGCGGCGGCTGATGGGAGTATTCATCAGCTGCCGCCTGTGCTATAAATAAATAAATAAAAAAAATTAGTGTGGGTTCCCCTGTATTTTTGATAACCAGCCAGACAATACTGACAGCTGGGGGCTGTCTGCTTCAGCAGAGCTGGTTATCAGGAACAGGCTGGAGTCACAGACAATGTATAAAAAAATCTGTCCGATTTTGTCTGCCGAGAATCGCACAAATGTTCTCCGTATGGTGATTTGTATGTCATCCATGTGCTATGCCAGGATGCGTTTTTTTTCTCACGAAAGTATCCGTGTGTCAGCCGTATGGTGAGATTTTCTCACACACTTGCAAAATGAGCAAATAATGGCTGAGCCAAATTCCTGTCACCTGCCCATTGCCTGAGAATTTCTCGCAAGTCACACGCATGGTCCGTGTGCTGTGCGATTTTTTTTCTCGCACCCATAGACTTGCATTGGCGTTTCTTGGCTGAGATACGATGACAATCGCAGCATGCTGCAATTTCACTCGCAAGCATAATACGGACGCGAAAAAAAACGGATGATGCGAGCCAGGGGTGAACCCAGCCTCTCTGCCGCGTGAGGTGAACTGCAAAATGGCGACCCCCCATAGTAAATTTTTTAAAATCGGTAGAAATTAATCTGGTTCATACAGATTTCTTTCTTTCCTGTAAAAATGTGTGCAATAGTGGTCATTTAAATTTTTTGAAATAGAAAAAATTATGTCCGAACACAAGTACATCAGCGCCATCACCGCACATACAAGAACCACACAGAAGAATCCAGAACAAGGATCACTAATGGCAATGGCGGGCCTGACACAAGCATAGCAGGTCCGGACTGGGACAAAAAAGCAGCCCTGCCACACAAACCACTCCAATATAGAGTGGAGCTGTGTATATAGTATATAGTGTAGAGATGTGCCAGTGAATATAGTGTGGATTCTATACTATATACACAGAAATATACTATACGAACAGCTCTACACTATATACACACAACTCTACATTATAATTAGGACATTATTATAATATATTATGATGCATACATCACATAGGAGACACATATACAGTATATCATATAGGAGACACCGCAACTGCTGAAAAAATATATATATACTGTGTATATATATATATATATATATATATATATATATATATATGTGTGTGTGTGTGTGTGTGTGTGTGTGTGTGTGTGTGTGTGTGTGTGTGTGTGTGTGTGTGTGTGTGTGTGTGTGTATGTATGTATGTATGTATGTATATATATATATATATATATATATATATATACACTAGCTGAAGAGCCCGGCGTTGCCTGGGCATAGTAAATATCTGTGGTTAGTTATAGCACCTCACTTCTCTTATTTTCCCATCACGCCTCTCATTTTCCCCCTCACATCTCTCATTTTCTCCCTCACATCTCTCATATTCTCCCTCACTCCTCTCATTCCCCCCTAACACTTGTCATTTCAACCTCACATCTGTCATTTTCTGATCACTCCACTATTTTTCCTCACTCCTCTCATTTTGCACTCACACCTTTTCATTTTCACCTCATCACCTCAGTATATACATGTTTGTCATCTCCCTTATATATAGTATACATCTGTATGTCATCTCCTGTATATAGTATATAACTGTATGTCATCTCCCCTGTATATATTATATACCTGCTATGTGTCATCTCCCCTATATATAGTATATACCTGAATGTCATCTCCTTCTATATATAGTATATACCTGTATGTCATCTCCTCCTGTATATAGTATATACCTGTGTGACATCTCCCCTGTATATAGTATACAGTGGGGCAAAAAAGTATTTAGTCAGTCAGCAATAGTGCAAGTTCCACCACTTAAAAAGATGAGAGGCGTCTGTAATTTACATCATAGGTAGACCTCAACTATGGGAGACAAACTGAGAAAAAAAAATCCAGAAAATCACATTGTCTGTTTTTTTAACAATTTATTTGCATATTATGGTGGAAAATAAGTATTTGGTCAGAAACAAAATTTCATCTCAGTACTTTGTAATATATCCTTTGTTGGCAATGAGAGAGGTCAAACGTTTTCTGTAAGTCTTCACAAGGTTGCCACACACTGTTGTTGGTATGTTGGCCCATTCCTCCATGCAGATCTCCTCTAGAGCAGTGATGTTTTTGGCTTTTCGCTTGGCAACACGGACTTTCAACTCCCTCCGAAGGTTTTCTATAGGGTTGAGATCTGGAGACTGGCTAGGCCACTCCAGGACCTTGAAATGCTTCTTACGAAGCCACTCCTTCGTTGCCCTGGCGGTGTGCTTTGGATCATTGTCATGTTGAAAGACCCAGCCACGTTTCCTCTTCAATGCCCTTGCTGATGGAAGGAGGTTTGCACTCAAAATCTCACGATACATGGCCCCATTCATTCTTTAATGTACCCGGATCAGTCGTCCTGGCCCCTTTGCAGAGAAACAGCCCCAAAGCATGATGTTTCCACCACCATGCTTTACAGTAGGTATGGTGTTTGATGGATGCAACTCAGTATTCCTTTTCCTCCAAACACGACAAGTTGTGTTTCTACCAAACAGTTCCAGTTTGGTTTCATCAGACCATAGGACATTCTCCCAAAACTCCTCTGGATCATCCAAATGCTCTCTAGCAAACTTCAGATGGGCCCGGACATGTACTGTCTTAAGCAGTGGGACACGTCTGGCAATGCAGGATCTGAGTCCATGGTGGCGTAGTGTGTTACTTATGGTAGGCCTTGTTACATTGGTCCCAGCTCTCTGCAGTTCATTCACTAGGTCCCCCCGTGTGGTTCTGGGATTTTTGCTCACCGTTCTTGTGATCATTCTGACCCCACGGGGTGGGATTTTGCGTGGAGCCCCAGATCGAGGGAGATTATCAGTGGTCTTGTATGTCTTCCATTTTCTAATTATTGCTCCCACTGTTGATTTCTTCACTCCAAGCTGGTTGGCTATTGCAGATTCAGTCTTCCCAGCCTGGTGCAGGGCTACAATTTTGTTTCTGGTGTCCTTTGACAGCTCTTTGGTCTTCACCATAGTGGAGTTTGGAGTCAGACTGTTTGAGGGTGTGCACAGGTGTCTTTTTATACTGATAACAAGTTTAAACAGGTGCCATTACTACAGGTAATGAGTGGAGGAAAGAGGAGACTCTTAAAGAAGAAGTTACAGGTCTGTGAGAGCCAGAAATCTTGATTGTTTGTTTCTGACCAAATACTTATTTTCCACCATAATATGCAAATAAATTGTTAAAAAAACAGACAATGTAATTTTCTGGATTTTTTTTTCTCAGTTTGTCTCCCATAGTTGAGGTCTACCTATGATGTAAATTACAGACGCCTCTCATCTTATTAAGTGGTGGAACTTGCACTATTGCTGACTGACTAAATACTTTTTTGCCCCACTGTATATCTGTGTGTCATCTCCTCCTGTATATAGTATATACCTGCATGTCATCTATATATAGCATATACCTGTAGGTCATCTCCTCCTGTATATAGTATGTACCTGTAGGTCATCTGCTCCTGTATATAGTATATACCTGTGTGTCATCTCCTCCTGTATATAGTATATACCTGTATGTCATCTCCTCCTGTATATATATGTACCTGTATGTCATCTCCTCCTCTATATAGTATATACCTGTGTGTCATCTCTCCTGTATATAGTATATATCTGTGTGTCATCTCCTCTGTATATAGTATATACCTGTGTGTCATCTCCTCCTATATTAGACCTCGTTCACACGTTATTTGCTCAGTATTTTTACCTCAGTATTTGTAAGCTAAATTGGCAGCCTGATAAATCCCCAGCCAACAGGAAGCCCTCCCCCTGGCAGTATATATTAGCTCACACATACACATAATAGACAGGTCATGTGACTGACAGCTGCCGTATTTCCTATATGGTACATTTGTTGTAGTTTGTCTGCTTATTAATCAGATTTTTATTTTTGAAGGATAAGACCAGACTTGTGTGTGTTTTAGGGCGAGTTTCGTTTGTCAAGTTGTGTGTGTTGAGTTGCGTGTGGCGACATGCATGTAGCGACTTTTGTGAGATGAGTTTTGTGTGGCAACATGCGTGTAGCAACTTTTTGTGTGTCGAGTTGCATGTGACAGGTTAGTGTAGCAACTTGTGTGCAGCAAGTTTTGCGCGTGGCGAGTTTTGCACGTGGCGAGTTTTGTGTGGTGCCTTTTGAGTATGTGCAAGTTTTGTGTGAGGCATATTTTGCATGTGTTGCAACTTTTGTGCATGTGGCAATTTTTCCGCGTGTGCAAGTTTTGCGTGTGGCGAGTTTTCCATGAGGTGAGTTTTGCACTTGTGGCGAGTTTTACAAGAGCCTAGTTTTTGCATGTGGCGAGTCCTGCGCGTGGCGAGTTTTGAGCGGCGACTTTTGTGTTTCGACTTTTATGTGGCGAGGTTGGTGTATGTGTGGTGAAATGTGTGCTGAGGGTGGTATATGTGTTCAAGCACGTGGTAGTGTGTGGCGCATTTTGTGTGTGTGTTCATATCCCCGTGTGTGGTGAGTATCCCATGTCGGGGCCCCACCTTAGCAACTGTACGGTATATACTCTTTGGCGCCATCGCTCTCACTCTTTACGTCCCCCTTGTTCACATCTGGCAGCTGTCAATTTGCCTCCTACACTTTTCCTTTCATTTTTTCCCATTATGTAGATAGGGGCAAAATTGTTTGGTGAATTGGAAAGCGCGGGGTTAAAATTTCGCCTCACAACATAGCCTATGACGCTCTCAGGGTCCAGACGTGTGACTGTGCAAAATTTTGTGGCTGTAGCTGCGACGGTGCAGATGCCAATCCCGGACATACATACACACATACACACATTCAGCTTTATATATTAGATCACATTGAGGCCACTGTATATACATTATATAGGTGATACTGCAACTACTATGTATAGTCGCAGTATCACTTATAGAATGTATATATAGCAGTATACCTATATAATGTGTATAGATTGGTGAATTTACATTATATAGGTAATACTGTGACTGCTGTATATATGTTATTTAGGTGACACCGCAATTATATACAGCAGTCTATCTATATTACAGCAACTGCTTTGCACAATTGCAGTATCGCCTATAAAATGTACATACAGCAGTAGCAGTATCACCAACATAATATATATAGAGCTGTCTGTATACATTATATAGGTGATACTGCAACCGTTATATATAGAATATATAGGTGATACTGCAATTCTACACAGCAATTGCTGTAATATAGATAGACTGCTGTGAATAATCATAGTATCACCTACATAACATATATAGTATACAGCACTAGTGCCACACAATACACACCATGAAGGATACGGCACACAACACAAATATACAACTCCAACACTATACACAATTGTGTGTGATGATAGCATTATAACTAAGGCAAACACACAAATGGGTATAAAGTGCCATATTTATGATTGTGTGTCTGTATTGTGTAGCACAATACACAATTGTGTCGTTTGTTTTGCCCGAGTTGTGCGGTATCCACAATAGTCTCTTGTGTTGGACACAGACACAATCAAAGACGCACAACTGTCTCTAGCGTGTAGCACAACACACAGTCGTGAATATAGCGCAAGACATAAATCTACGCACAATTGTGTCTAACGATGGCACTATTAGGGCTCACTCACAAGTCTGATTTTTATTGGTGCTTTTCAGTCTACACGAGTGCTATCACAGGTACTACAAATACAACAGAAAACTTGGAGTAATTGGTCCAACAAGAAGTAAATATACTAACGTTTCTTTATTGTAACAAAAAGGCACATATATTTACAATTAATAACAACAAAAGTTACATACAGAGAGGGATTAATAACATAAATGTGGGCCCCAGAAAATCTATCATGAGGTGGGTATCATATTTAATCAAAGATTAGATAAAGTGCTAGTGCTTGGTGTGAAAAAGTGCATGTTCATATTTGATATGCACTGAGTAAAACATGTGCAATCAATAGTGACCAAAGACCATAAAGTGCCGAATGCCTGTATGTAAAAAAGAACACACCACCACTTATCCCATAAATGTATTAATGTTCTTACCCATAATACCTCTCCTGGACACCACAACCGTAGCCCCAACGCGCGTTTCGCAACTCACAGGTCCAATCCTGTGCATGTGAACAGCGCTATACATTACATACATGCACAATGCAGCAGCATATAGAGATGCTGGGCAGGATGCCAGTTGGAGCAAACATTGCCTGCTGTGTGCACACAGGCAGAGACAAGGCTGAGGAGTCTGATGGAGGGAAGTAGTGAACTACAACAGAATCACAGAGCAGTGCAGCAGAGCGTGGGCAGATGTTTACTTACTGCTCTGCGAGTCCCAGCAAACAGCAATGTGTGTCCCCAGGGTCGGGAGACAGGGCGCCACTGCTAGTAAGGTAGCAGTCACATTAGGTTGTGAGTGTCAGCCAGGGTCAGCAGGGATTACAGGGAGAGTCGGCAACAGCACCACGTATTCTGACCGCCGCTCTGCTGCCCCCTGGCTTAAGGGATGCGCTGCCACCTGAGGCAAAGTGCTCAACTTGCCACATGATGGCAGCTGCCCCATAGATTAACATTGGTACGAGTGCTATGCGATTTTTTATCGCTTAGCACTCGTCCGTATTACGCTGTAGTTTGACCCCGGCCATAGAGTGATCAAAGATCTGCCATGAACTCACTGAGCTGAACTGCAGTCTAAAGCACCCGGCACCTGGGAACAGTGCTAACGGTACCGCTGCTTCCCAGGCACCGATACGTGTGGTACTGATTGCCACGGGTATGATACTGGGCATACAGGTTATAGAATGCTGAAAATAGTCCTCCCTGTGTGTCTCATATCAGATGCCTTGTGATAAAAGATGATTTCTCAGCAATTTTATACAAATTACCTCTTCCAGGTTATAAAAGCAGGTTTTGCATGTTTTTTCTTGCGTTTTTGTCAAGCTAAATTTGTCTCTTGTACATGCTTACAAAAAAAAATCATTCTACTTCAAAAGGTTTTAGCAAACCCACCAAAACCTGATACCTGCGTTTTTTCACCACCCTTTACTTTCAATGCTGAAAAATGCTGAAAGAAGTGACATTCTCTATTCCGAAAAAAACAGGCAAAACACAAAATACTGAGGGCAAAAAAAATAAGCTGTGTGAAATCTGTTAAATCTCTGTCTGAGATTCTGAAATCTCATAGAATTTGCTGTTTCTGCAAAGTGCGGCTGTAAATTTGGATAAAAAAAACGCCACGTGTAGCATATCCTAACTGTCACGGCAGCTTGTCCCTGCTCGCATTTGCTTTATTCTTAAGAGGCGCTGGTTTGCAGTTTTTCACATTTGAAAAAAAAATGTGGCAAAGCAAGATCACAAAAAATGGAGTCGCTACACTCGGAAAATGGCGACATATTTTTTTTTACCACTTAAATAAAAAGAACCACTTTTTATTTAAGTGGTAAAAAAAACCCACTTTTTATTTTATTTTACCACTTAAATAAAAGAACTGGAAGCAGAAACAGAGAAGGTTGACACAGATGTCACATTAATGACCAGTTAGGCCAAAGGTCAGATTACTAATGTGGATCTGCAAATACAAATGACATTTATAGAGGACCTGTCAGATGCTCAAAATAATGGAGTTAAATCCCTTGTAGAAATCCCACGTTTCTTAATTGCAGAGATAATCACTTTGGTTTGTTTTGGAGCCCAGTATTTGAAAACCGCAAATACCAGGAAGTATAAAGAAACAAATCTGCTTTATTCAAAACATAAAGAAACAAAAAAGTGCAGCAATAAAAACGCATAAAAAAAAACAAAAAACAAAAAACAAACAAACAGTGCTATGTCCATGGAAAAATAAAAAAGTTCCAGGAGAGGAAAAATTAAAAGTTATTGCAACATGTTGGGTTATGTGCTCAGAAATCTACATTACTGACACTTGTAATCAGATTTGTTCATTAGTTTAAAATAGTATAGAAATGACAATGCAAGTGCGAGAAAGTCAAATATCGCCTGACTTGTAGCTTCTTGGATTTTGCAATGATATAGATCTCCTGCAGGAAAGTGTTACACGTCCCATCACTGATAGATAGATATATATATACTGTTCAGGAATCTGCTTCTTTGTGCACATACATAATACTTGTAACAGTCCTGAACTTAGTAATGACCCTGACTCACCTGTCATTACAAGGAACTAACTTGTGTGACTTCCTTCACAGATCATGAACTTTTCTCCTTTACCTATGTCATCAGGTGGGTGTGCTTTGTACTAATAAGTCACACCAACCAAACTGGCTCTCATGGAAGCTGACTGATTTACTGAAGGAAGTCCCAGAGAGAACAGCACAAGGTATGTGTGAACCGTAACAAATCTGCCTATATATACAACGCTCTATATACATTAGTGTGTGTGTGCAGTTATTGGTAGGCTGGCTCTACTCCATTCATATGATCAGCCCTGCAAGGACCCGCTCAGATGTTTGTGCAAATGGGTTTGAGCACGGAACGCTCTGTACGGACTGAACGCGGCTCTCCTACCTCAATCCGGACAGCCTGAAATAAAAATCATGAAGCTATCATGCTCTGGTGGGAGACCAGCAAACAGTCCGTGCATGGACATCTGAATAATCCCAACCGCAGCAAAGATTTAGTTTGGCCTTTACAGGACGCATATATTTCTCTAATACTGATTTTTAATTGGACTAAGAACTACATTTCTATTCTTTTGAAATTTTCTTTATAATCTATGTGGGACAGAACTAATTGGTTTCCATGAAAAAAAAAGTTCTATATCCATTCTCCTTTATGGGGTGCAAATTTGGTACAGAATATTTTAATTCCATTATTTTTTGGCATTTTTACGTGTTTTTTTGTTGGCATGTAGGAAGTGTCTACAAAGATGATATTTCTGAAAGTGTTTTAGGCATGTTTGATGCTTTAGGACACGTTCACACATTCAGTATTTGGTCGGTATTTTACCTCAGTATTTGATCAGTACTTTACCTCAGTATTTGGTTAGTATTTTACCTCAGTATTTGGTCAGTATTTTACCTCCAGTATGTGTAAGCCAAAACCAGGAGTGGGTGATAAGTACAGAAGTGGTGACGTGTTTCTATTATACTTTTCCTCCGATTGTTCCTCTCCTGTTTTTGGCTTAGAAATACTGAGGTAAAATACTGAGCGTGTGAACATGGCCTCAGGCTAGGGCTACACATGTGACACGTGATAAAAATTCTCAGACAGAAAATTTAGCACATTGAAAAAGATTTGCAATTCTGTGTTGGAGGAGCTCGCAGGTCCCAACGCAACATCATAGGAATTTATTAGACGCAGCGCTGCCATATCAGTGTAGCCCAGGGGTGGAGAATCTTTTTTTTCTGCCAAAGGCCATTTGGATATTTAGACCATCCTTCGGGGGCCGTACAAATTCCGCCCACAAAGTACATCCTGACTCTGGCACTGGTGTCAGGACATAATCTTTCATCGCATGCCCTTCAGAGTTCAGTAGTGAACACTGTATGTGTGTGCTAAGAGCAAGAAGAAATTAATCAGCTGGTTGTAATCAAAATACACCTCCCTTCCCAAGAATGCGGTCGGGGGCCTGATAAAAGGTCATCGAGGGCCGTAAATGGCCCTGAGGCCTGAGGTTCCCCACCCCTGGTGTTGCTCAAGCACTGGTTGTGCCGTTTTTCAGGCTTTTGTCTCTATAAAAAGGGTCTGGAGATGCTGCCAGTTTGATTCCTCACACCTTAGGCCTGAACTTGCATCAATAACGTTGAGGCACAAATGCTGCTATGAAACAGTTTTCTGAAAATCTCTTTATCTAGTTGAAAGATATGTCTCCCCCACCCCACCCCCAAAATGAATTGGAAGACAGAAGCTGATGTGAATTAGTTGTGCAATAATTTTTTTGTTTTAATGAAAGGCACAAACGACCGTATTTCTCATACGAAGATCATATCATAGTGCGTGGACTGGCCGTCGGCTCTCTTGACCTGAAAATAACAGCGTGAGGTATTTCTATGCGGCTGTCAAGCTCAGGGCAGGAGAGCTGACGGTCAGTCCAAGAATTGCGATGTGATCCTCGCACGAGTTATTCGGCCGTCTGTCTTCCCGCTTAGATAAAGCCAATGTTGTTGCGTTTTTGCAGCATTTTTTTTCTGCAGGCAGAACCTTCTCTCTTGGCACTAACCCTTTGAGACAAAGCCCTTTTTCGTTTTTGCGTTTCTGTTTTTCGTTCCCCTTCTTCCCAGAGCCATAACTTTTTTTTATTTTTCAGTCAATATGGCCAGGTGAGGACTTGTTTTTTGCGGGAAAGGTTGTACTTTTGAACGACATCATTGGTTTTACCATATCATGTACTTAAAAATGGGAAAAAAATTCCAAGTGAAGTGAAATCGCGAAAAAAAAAAAAGTGCAATTCTACAACAGGTTTTTTTTTCTTTTCTTTTTTCCATGTTCATCAAATGCTAAAACTGACCTGCCACTATGATTCTCCAGGTCATTACGAGTTCATAGACACCAAACATGTCTAGGTTCTTTTTTATTTAAAAGTGATGAAAAAGAAAAATCCAAAGTTTGCTTAAGAATAAAAAAAAATAAAAAATTGCCCCATTTTTCCCTTTCGCCATGGCAGCACCCCACTGGAGAGAGGGATCCGCCCCGCAGGAACAGGAAACCTACCGAGAAATAAAAGGGGGCGGTCCGCCTCTCCTCCTCAGTTTAGGTTTCCTGTTCCTGCGGGAACAATCCAGGAGCGACAGGACGACTTCAACATACCTGGGCTAGCATGCCACCTGTGCGGTGTCCGTGAGAACGGCAGGGGCTGCAGCTCAGAAGCAGCGTCAGGGGAGTTCCGTTAGACGGCTCCCTCCTCAGCTGGTGGATGGAGCAGACGGCCGGGTCCGGGGAGGGCCGCCCGGCGTCTTCTCCTGCGTGCGGTGCGGCCAGGAGCCGAGTAAGAGAACCTCCATTGCGGTCCGGCGCTGAATCCCGGACCGCGCATGCGCCGACCGCCGCAATACTGGCTACCCCGGAACTGAAGGAGGCACTTCCGGGGCGCCTAGGCCGGATCTAGGGCGGGGGAGCCAGCGGCAACCCGCGCATGCGCATTGCGCAGCGGGGAGTAAAAAAAAAAGAGGAAAAAGGGCGCACTATTTAAAAACGCCCAGAAACAATAATGCGGCGATGCAGAGATGTCATCCCCAGGTGCCATGGACCCCACAGCAGGAGATCCAGTGCCCCCCACCAAAGATCACACCAAAGGATCCTCGGAGTCCGCTCGTAAGAGTGACGGTTCCAGAACAGGATCTCGGCCTTCTGATCCGGTACTATTCGCTTCACTGGGTGAGTGTTAAAACTCTGCCTATTATGCTGACGTTGTCTCCCTATTTCTCTCTCTTTTCTCTCTCTCTCGCCACTTATTACGCCCAGTCTAAAAAACGATAAAAGTCCAAACATAAGGAATGTGCCTTGTGTAGCCAGCCCCTTCCGGACTCATACCCAAAAAAACTGTGCAAGGACTGTTTTAAGGAAACAACTCGGGGAGCGACAGTGTCAGTTACGGACTTAAGGGCCATTATTAGAGAGGAGCTAAAAATATGACCCAGGAAAAACCGCGTAAAGCTAAGTCCAAAACACCAACACTTATGTCAGACTCCGAAAGTGACCAGACTGTACTGTCAGAAGCCTCCCTATCATCATCATCATCATCTTCCTCATCAGAAATCGAGGGGCGTTCATGTTTCCCCTTAGACAGTGTGGACAACTTGGTAAAGTCAATCAGCAATACCATGGGGTGTAAGGAGGTAAAGGGTGCGCAAACCACGCAGGAAATTATGTTTGCGGGTTTGGCAGAGAGAAAGAGGAGATGTTTTCCGGTTATACCAGCGGTGAAAGCATTAATTAAAAGAGAGTGGGAGAAGCAGGATCAAAGAAGCTTTTTGCCCTCCGCGTCTAAACGTAAATATCCGTTTAGTGATGAGGAGCTCCTTACATGGACCAAAGTTCCTAAGGTCGATGCAGCCGTAGCTTCTACCTCCAAGCAATCCACTCTGCCTGTGGAGGATGCGGGACTTCTGGTCGATCCATTAGATCGTAAAGCTGAATCATCCCTTAAACGATCTTGGGAAGCGGCTACAGGAATTTTTAAACCTGCAGTAGCCAGCACCTGCGCTGCCCGGTCAATGATCATTTGGATTGATCAGTTGGACCAGCAGATCGAAAATAAAGTTTCGAGAGAGAAACTTCGAGCGGCCATCCCCTTAATACGTGGAGCAGCAGCTTTTATGGCGGACGCATCTGCCGACTCGCTTCGGCTAGCAGCGAGATCCGCAGGTCTTGTGAACAATGCAAGACGCGCACTTTGGATGAAAAGTTGGAAAGGGGACGCGCAGTCTAAATCCAAAATATGCGCAATCCCATGTGAGGGTGAGTACCTCTTTGGTAAAACCTTAGATGAGATACTCAAAAAGGCAAAGGACAGGAAGAAAGCTTTCCCTGATTCCTCTATTCCCTTTTACAGGAGAGCCTTTAAGAGGAGACCGTTTGGTAAAAGGAGGCAAACGGATAGGTCTACAACATGGACTGCTAAAGAGGACAGGCAAAGAGGTACCATGTTTAGAAGACCCAACCCCCCAAAAGACAATAAATTCTGAGGATATACCAGTAGGGAGCAGACTGAAATTTTTCGCCACCCAATGGGAAAAAGTAACATCTAGCTCGTGGGTTTTAAACATCATCCGAGATGGAATTAAACTACAATTCTCTCGTGTTCCCCACGAGTCATATATTATAACATCCCTCAGCTCGCCCGCACAACAGCAGGCTCTAGAGCTAGAAATTCAAACCCTATTATCAAAGCGGGTTTTAGTTCAAGTCCCCGAGGGACAGGAAGGCAGAGGATTCTACTCTCCCTTATTCCTGATTTCTAAACCCGACGGTTCTTTCAGGACCATCATAAACCTCAAAAAACTCAATTCATTTGTTAAAAACCATACATTCAAGATGGAATCCATTAGATCCACTATAAAGCTCCTCTTTCCAAACTGTATGATGGGGGGCATTGATTTGAAAGATGCTTATTATCATCTCCCTATCCATGACAGATACCAAAAGTACCTCAGAGTAGCAGTGACAATCAACGGCGAGATTCATCATTTCCAATATACAGCCATGCCCTTCGGCCTTTCAACAGCACCGAGGATCTTTACCAAGATAATGCTAGACGTGATGGCCTACCTTCGCCAAAAAGAAACCTTAATTGTTCCCTATCTGGATGACTTTTTGGTCATTGGAAATTCAGTTACTCAATGTGCTGATCGTTTGGCTCATGCAATTTCCTCTCTACAGGATTTAGGCTGGATAATCAATACCAACAAATCCAGACTCACTCCGCTATCCTGCCAGGCGTTCTTGGGGTTCCATCTAGACTTCGTATCTCAAAAGTGTCTCCTGCCTCAGGTAAAAATACCACTGATCAAACACAAAGTCCTAGCGGCGATAAACAATCCACGTATATCCCTAAGACAAGCTATGTCCTTACTAGGATCTCTTATCTCTTGTATACCTGCGGTAAAATGGGCTCAACATCATACCCGTACACTGCAACACCAGATTTTACAAGAAGATAGACGGTTATCTGGTCACCTAAATGTGAAAATAACCTTATCTCAGGAAGTTTTAACTTCCTTAACGTGGTGGCTGAATTCAGACCATTTAATGAGTGGTGTTCCATGGATAATAACACCATCTCATACCATAACCACGGACGCCAGTCCTCATGGATGGGGCGCTCATATGGGGAATGATTTTTGCCAAGGGCTTTGGAACATGGAGGAAAGCTGCTATTCCTCTAATGTTAAAGAATTAAATGCAGTAAAATATGCCTTATGCCATTTTCTCCCACAGCTACGAGGGAAAGACGTCAGAATCCTTTCCGACAACACCACCACAGTGGCGTATCTAAACAGGCAAGGAGGCACGCGATCAGAGACTCTGATGTCTTCTGCTACAGAAATCCTGAATCTAGCAGAAAGTCACCTAACCTCCCTTACTGCACTGCACATAAGAGGGGAAAACAACCAGCAGGCAGACTTCTTAAGTCGACACACCTTGAAACAAGGAGAGTGGTGCCTAAACCAGCAGATTTTTCGGGATATAGTATCCCTATGGGGTCAACCTCAAGTAGATCTCTTCGCCACAAGAAGAAACAAAAAAGTCCGGAAATTTGCCTCCCTATCTCTAGCGGATCATCCGGACATTCTGGACGCTCTCCAAGCCCCTTGGCAGTTCAGTCTAGCATATGCTTTTCCGCCGATCATACTGCTACCCCAAGTCATTCGCAAAATCAGAACTGAAGGAGCGAGGGTGATACTAATAGCTCCATTCTGGCCCAAGAGACCATGGTTCTCGTGGCTGCAAACCATGTTGGTCTCAGATCCTTGGGTCCTCCCCTCAACACCCAATCTTCTCTTCCAGGGTCCGTTTTTCCACCCTCAAGTGGACAGTCTACATCTTACGGCCTGGAATTTGAGAGGCAGATGCTAAAATCAAGGGGGTTCTCGGAGGGATTGATAAACACGCTCCTCCAGAGTAGAAAACCTTCCACTACAAAAATTTACACAAAAATATGGAAGAAATTCCTACAATTCCATACATCTTCAAATACGTCAGAAATTCCGGTACAGTCTATCCTGGAATTTCTTCAAAAAGGGAGAGAACTAGGTTTAACTGCAAACACCTTAAAAGTTCATGTTTCAGCACTAGGAGCTCTCTATGGCCATAACATTGCGGGGAATAGATGGGTATCCCGATTTATTACAGCCTGTGAACGGATAAATCCAGTTAATATACCTAGAGTTCCTCCCTGGGATCTAAACTTAGTTTTACAAGCCCTAACAGACTCTCCATTCGAACCAATAGATTCAATACCAATCAAGATCCTATCACTAAAAACGGCCCTCTTGGTAGCACTGACTTCAGTCAGGAGAATCAGTGACATCCAAGCACTCTCTATAGATCCACCTTTCCTGCTAACTTTTCAGGATAAGTTGGTCCTTAAACCAGACCCTTCCTACCTTCCCAAAGAAGCTAAGACATTCCATAGGTCTCAGGAAATAATCTTGCCCACTTTCTTTAGTAATCCTTCCACTCCTGAAGAACAAAAGTACCACACTCTAGATGTTAAAAGAGTAGTGTTAAAGTACATTGAAAGAACCTGTAGCTGGCGACAGTGTAGGGCTCTGTTTATTTCCTTCCAGGGTCACAAGAAGGGTCATGGAATAACGAAAAGCACGTTATCCCGGTGGATCAGAGAGTCTATCAGACTGGCCTATTCCGCGAGTAAAGAAAACCCTCCGGAAGGCATAACAGCGCACTCTACCAGAGCTATGGCATCCTCCTGGGCAGAAAGGGGAGAGGTCACAATTGAGACTATATGTTAAGGCGGCAACTTGGTCAAATCCCTCTACATTCTATAATCACTATTGGCTTGACCTATGGCCAACTTCTGTCCTAGACTTTGGCAGGACTGTCCTCAGCACGGTGGTCCCCCCCTAGGTGATGGTCTCTGTAAGATCTCCAGTGGGGTGCTGTCGTGGCAAAAGGGAAAAAGCCGGATTACTAACGGGTAATACTCTTTTAGTGAGTCCACGACAGAACCCTCTTACATCCCTCCCTATATTAATATAGTACTTACTATTGAGTAAAATTCTTTAAATCAAACATGAGCAAATAAGTTTGAAAATGAAATAAATTATATTTGCCTAATACTGGCGGTCCTCCGGGTACTCTGAAATCAAAACTGAGGAGGAAAGGCGGACCGCCCCCTTTTATTTCTCAGTAGGTTTCCTGTTCCTGCGGGGCGGATCCCTCTCTCCAGTGGGGTGCTGTCGTGGACTCACTAAAAGAGTATTACCGGTGAGTAATCCGGCTTTTCTGATACCCGTAGCGTTTCCATTTTTTGTGTGATCTCGGGTTGGGTGAGGGCTTAGTTTTTGCGTGCTGTGCTGTAGTTTTTAATTATACCATTTTAGTGCAATGTTGCGACGATCAAAAAATGTAATTGTGGCGTTTTGATTTTTTTTTTCTTTTTTTATATTGACAGATTGGACGTTTATGAACGCTGCAATACCAAATATATATATATTTCATTTTTTCAATTGTTTTATTTTTGAATGGGGCAAAGGGGGTGATTTAAACTTTTTATATTTTTAAAAACATTTTTTTTTAATTTTTTGCATGCTTCAATAGTCTTCATCGGAGACTATAAGCTACCATAACCCGCTTGGTTCTGCTACATATAGGCGATGATCAGATCGCTTCTATATAGCAGAATTACTCACTTGCTATGAGCGCCAACCACCGGGCGGTGCTCATAGCAATCCGGGCAGTGACAACCATAGAGGTCTCCAGGAGACCTCTGGTTGTCATGCCAACCCTTCAGTGACCCGTGATCATGTGGCGGGGGTTACCAATGGGCGGATTTTCGGCGTGATGGCCTGAAGTGCTCGTTAAATGCCGCTGTCAACGTTTGACAGCGGCATTAAATGGGTTAATAGCCGCGGGTAGATTGCAATTCCACCCGTGGCTCTTCCGGGCACATGTCAGCTGTTCAAAACAGCTGACGTGTTGGGGAAAGATATGGACTCAGCGCCGGAGCCCACATCAAAGGGGGAGACGCGACATGTGCCGTACTAGTAAGGGATATGTTGTGAAAGGGCTAAAGAAAGTGCCTACAAAAATCAAGTTTTGCTGCATTTTTTTTTTTTTTTTTTTTTTTTCTGCAATTTTTGGCTGCGGATTACACGTGTGCTTTGCCTACAGTACAAGTTTAATAAAGTTGGTTTTATTCACCAAAATCGCAGCAAAAAACGCATGGATTCTCATTGCTTTCTATGGGTGAATAAACGCTTCCAGAAGTGACCTGCTGCAGTTTACCAATGCGGTCAAGGGAAAAAAAAAACAAGAGTATACATGAGATTTCTCTGAAATCTTATAGATTTTACAGATATTGTGAAAAGCGGATTTTAATTTGTAGAAAAAAACCTTGGGGGACGACGACGACGCAACAGGTTAAAGTAGCATTGTGCTCCAGAGCTGCATTCACAATTCTTCTGGCTTTAGAAATGAAATTTCTCATTCCTGCCTTTTAATGTAGGAAAATAAAAGTGCCCCAACAAAGTCAGTGAAGATAGCTGTCAAACAATTTTCTCAACTGTTTTCAATGACAACATTGTGACTGCAGCTCGAGGATATAATACAGGATGTATTCAGGACATAGAGTAATGTATGCACAAAGCGGTAGCGCTCGACTTTACCCATAGCTTGCATTTATCTGTCACATTTTCTTAGGGGAGATATATATATATATATATATATATATATATATATATATATATATATATATATATATATATATATATATATATATATATATATATATATATATATATATATATATATATATTCTTCTAAGAAAATCTGACAGATATATATATATATATATATATATATTAATATTATAATTATATATATATATATATATATATATATATATATATATATTTCCATTTTTTTTTTTTTTTTTAATGATGTACACACCTTTCACATTTAAAGCGCCATGGACTAAATGGCGCTATAATAATAATAATGGGTATATCTGGACGCTGCTCAGTCTGTGGACTTACATGCAAGAAAAGGAATCTGTCGTAAAACATTTATTTATTTGCAGTCATGGTGATAATCAGTAGGTGAATGCTGATATATGTGGCAGTTTAAGGACGTTTCCACACATCCTCTTTTTTTTTTTTTTGGATACTTCACAGGGCAATTACAATTAATATGCATTTTCTCCTGTCCTTTTTTTTTTGTTTTGGGTGATTCCCCCAAGAAAAAAAAACAACCTGAAACGTCCTAATTTAATCTTTCTAGTGGTTCAAACAAGTCAGTGGCCATGTAAAAATAAACATTTAGCACGCAGATGTCATTTACTACTTAATAAGAATTTTTTTTTTTTTTTTTTACAAACGAAAAAAAAACCGGATGCAACAGGGGTTGTAAAAAGTGATGTATGGACCAAATATGGATCAAGCACACTGGTTAAAAAAAAAAAAAAAAACAACACAATTTTTCATATAGGAGATAAAAAACTGAAATGCAAAACTGGCTTGTTTGGGAGTGATAACAGCGCTCTGATTGGGTGCAGAGGGCTAATATCCCCCAGGTCTGCCCTAATGACAGGAAGTGAGCAGCTGCATGGAGAATACAACGACCTTTTCTCCCTGCAGCCGCACTTGCAGTTAGGCCCCTTCACATGTACGTGTCTCTGGTACGTGTGGCATCCATTTTCACACATACCAGAGACCCGTATCCACATGTAACCATTATAACCTATGGGGCTGTTCACATGTACTGTAAATGGTTTTACCTGCAGCACGGATGACAAGGGGCAATGAAAGTCAACAAGTCCATGTAAACACGTGTGATATGGAAAGGAATGCAATCAAATATAATAGATATACAGTATAATTGGATATTCGTCAGATATATAATTTGTGCCTTGCATATGTAGCTTATTGTACATGACTTAACCTAATAAATAATTAAAAAAATGACATGACTTATGGGTCACCCTGTGCTGTGCGAGACTATTGAAAGAAGGAAAAAAAAAATGTTTTTAAAATATTAAAAAATAAAAAAAAAATGTAAAGGCTAAAATCACCCCCCTTTCAAAATAAAACAATTTAAAAAAAAAAAATCAAATTTATACATATTTGGTATAGCCGCATTCAGAATCGCCCGCTCCATCAATATATAAAAAGAATTATTCCAATTGGTAAACGATGTAGCAAGAAAAACAAATCAAAATGCCAGAATTCCTTTTTTTTTGGTTGCTGCAACACTGCAATAACGGGCGATGAAAAGAACGTATTTGCACTAAAATGGTACCTATAAAAACGTCAGATCGGCCCCCCAAAAAATAAACCCTCCCCCAGTCCCAGATCCCAAAAAATGGAGACGCTACGGGTCTTGGAATATGGCAACTTTTTTTTTTTTACAAACTTTGGAATTTTTTTCCACAACTTATATAAGATGGAACCTAGACATTTTTGGTGTCTATATAAACTCGTAATGACCTGGAGAATCATAATGGCAGGTCAGTTTTAGCGTTTAGTGAACCTAGCAAAAAAGCTCAATAAAAACCTAGTGTGGGATTGCACTTTTTTGCAATTTCGCCACACTTGGAATTTTTTTCCTGTTACCCAGCATGGTAAAACCAATGATGTTGTTCAAAAGTACAACTCGTCCCCCAAAAACAAGCCATCCAGAGGAAGCGGACATGAAGAAGACTCCAGGGTATAGGAGTCGAAACACGTCATGTAATTTTTTTTATTAACTCAATAAAGTAGATATTTATATATAACATCTATCTCTATACGGCAGCGCCGGATACATACTGGGATTTTCCATGCTATCTAAAGTTAAACACTAGGGAGTCCTTTTTATTTTCCAAGAGCAACACAGACCCTGTCACACTTGGTTAGGACCCTGGAACTGCAACCATCCAAGTCCTTTTTTTTCTCTATAACCCAGCACCAGTTTTTCTGGTTAATTTGATTCCTTTTAGCAAAGGCCCCAAACCCAACACTATACTGCAAAGTCCATTCCTTAAGAGTTCTGGCATAAACATGTTTAATTTGTTGTGACTCTGTACGTTTTTTTTTTCGTTTGTTTGTTTTTTTTGTCCCTGCTAGCTCCCTCAACTTTTTCAAATGGGATAGGAGCTTAGCCAGTGGCGTAACTAGAGTCCAATGTACCCCAGTGCGAAATTTTGTCAGATATATGGGCCCTTGTAACATTCTAGATCCTATAAGGACATACTGTATGCGTTGCCCCCCCCCCCCCCATGTGATAATCTCTCCAGTCCTGGCTCCTTCTTGTAGTAATCGCCCTGATTCTGGACCCTTAAAGTAATACTGCCTCCCATCCTGGACCCCCTGCCTCAACATTTATCTTCATCATGGGCTACTTCCTGGTATATTGTCCTCCATCTTGGTATTTTGTCCGCCATCCTGGTATATTGCTCTCTATTCTGGTATAATGTCTCCCATCCTGGGCCTCTTCCTAGTGTAATGCCACCCCATCCTGTGTCCTTTCCTGGTATAATGTCCTCCATCCTGGGCCCCTTCCTAGTGTAATCTCACCCCATCCTGTGCCCCTTCCTGGTTTAATGTCCCCCATCTTGGGCCCCTTCCATTCTTCATCACATTTTAAAAAAGAAATTAGCTAACTACTCACCTTTTCCCGCTCCCATGCAGCCCGGCATCCTCTTCTGTAGCCTGTGAAGGAGCTATCAACAGATGTCAGCTTGCCGGCATGGGTGGCACATGACATTACTGACATCAGCTGCTGGCCTTTGATTGACAGGATGCGTTTATTGCAGCTCAGCGACCTGACGGGTCTGTGCACCACAATACATATCACTTGAATGTGCCTCCAAGGACGCACATTCAGGTGAAAATGACATTGGTGGACTCCATTCATCATGGCTGCAGAGAGTACAACCGAGATTGTTACACCTTTGAGCTTAGCCGGGAGGGGTTGTAGCCATCACAGACGACAAATTCATCATGATTTATGCCACAAAAATATACTTATCAACAAAAGGAGTACATTTCTAGTGGTGATGTACTGTATCTTACCTGGTTAATGACCCATGATGCACATTTTTGCTTTAGGCTATTAAGCAAAGTATGAAGCTGGATTTATTAAAAAAAAAAAAAAAAAAAATGGAAAGAAGGAAAACATGGTGGCGCAGTTCTTCGTCTCAAGCCTGCACCCAGCGCCACCTACAACTAGGCAATCCTCTGCACCTTTCTTGTGTATGTTGCCCAAAATACTATACTTCTTTGACAAGTCATAAAACCACACGAGCAGCAGCACTACACGACAGAGGCCTGGTATCCAAAGAAAACAAACAAAATAAGTTGCAATTTTTGGCAATTTAACATTTCTCCTCGACTGGCTCAATTTTATCAAAATAATTTTACATATTTACCATGTACATTAAACGCTAAAAAGAAAAAAACCTAGGATTTCAGATTTGTCTTTTTTGCTGCATCACATCAATCAAAACTTCATATGTGCACCAAAGTGGAATCAATAAAACCGGCGGCTCAGGATTAAAAAAGCAAGACCCCCATACAGTTTCAACAACACAAAAATAAAAAAAGTTACAGGCAGAGGTGTAGCTAGGGTTTTGGTTCAGGGGGGGCGAAGCTTCTGAGTGGGCTCCTAACCAGGTAACCTTGATTACAACTCGATGACGCCCCCTAATAGTGGAGGAGAACCTCAGCAGATGACCACGTTGTTACTGAAAATAATATCTATACAAAGACCAACACTGATATTACCGCCATATGGTCAGTGGTAGATACCAGTCCTACTTACCGCTGACGTCCTTTATGATGGAGTCATCACTTTTCCCATCTTTTCCATCTGGCCCAGACCGATGTGACAACTTCTTCCAGCTACAACTCGTCTGCAGAGAATACAACAAAAACACATTTTACTTCTCATATTCCAGCTCCATCACCATCTATCCCCAACCTGCACAAACTCCTCATCCTGCTGATATCTCAATACTGAGCCGCTGCTACCATATGTGTTGCTATTACTGCCCCTGATACCCCAATACTGAGCCGCTGCTGCCGTATATCCCTATTACTGCCCCTGATACCCCAATACTGAGCCTCTGCTGCCGTATGTGTCCCTATTACTGCCCCTGATACCCCAATACTGAGCCTCTGCTGCCATATGTCCCTATTACTGCCCCTGATACCCCAATACTGAGCCGCTGCTGCCGTATGTGTCCCTATTACTGCACCTGATACCCCAATACTGAGCCGCTGCTGCCGTATGTGTCCCTATTACTGCCCCTGATACCCCAATAATGAGCCGCTGCTGCTGTATGTGTCCCTATTACTGCCCCTGATACCCCAATACTGAGCCGCTGCTGCCGTATGTGTCCCTATTACTGCACCTGATACCCCAATACTGAGCCGCTGCTGCCGTATGTGTCCCTATTACTGCCCCTGATACCCCAATAATGAGCCGCTGCTGCTGTATGTGTCCCTATTACTGCACCTGATGCCCCAATACTGAGCCTCTGCTGCCGTATGTGTCCCTATTACTGCCCCTGATACCCCAATACTGAGCCGCTGCTGCCGTATATCCCTATTACTGCACCTGATACCCCAATACTGAGCCGCTGCTGCCGTATATCCCTATTACTGCCCCTGATACCCCAATACTGAGCCGCTGCTGCCATATGTGTCCCTATTACTGCACCTGATACCCCAATACTGAGCTGCTGCTGCCGTACGTGTCCCTATTACTGCACCTGATACCCCAATACTGATCCACTGCTGCTGTATGTGTCCTTATTACTGCACCTGATACCCCAATACTGAGCCACTCCTGCCGTATGTGTCCCTATTTACTGCACCTGATACCCCAATACTGAGCCGCTGCTGCCATGTGTCCCTATTACTGCACCTGATACCCCAATACTGAGCCACTGCTGCCGTATGTGTCCCTATTACTGCACCTGCTGTGTGGTTCTCTGTGCCTTCTAAATTCTAAGGCACCCCTCTATAATATAGTAATGCCGGATGCAAGTGCCCTAGAAAACAGTGCCCACATTTTGCCCCCTAGAAAGTAATATTGCCCTGTGTGCCCCTTTGACAGTCACAGTTACCTGAGTTCCCCTATAACAATAAGTGCCCACTTTACATTTACTAATGTCCCGAGTCTCCCCCTGTACAGCTCCCCTATACACAGTATGATATTCTCGTATACACAGTATACTGACACCTTAGTAGCCTCCAAACTGTTTGATGGATCCAACACTGTAATCCCCACACTGTATGATGCCCCTCTAGATGGCCTCCATATAGTATAATGCACCAGATAGTCCTCAATATAGTATAATGTATCAGATAGTCCTCAATATACTATAATGCACTCCCCATAGGCAGAATCTATAGCACAAGGTAGCACCCCGCAGGGAGACTCTGTACAATAAGGCAGCACCCCCATAGGCAGACACTGTAGTATAAGGCAGACCCCCCCACAGGCAGACCCTGTAGTATTAGGCAGACCCCCCCATAGGCAGACCCTGTAATATGACAGCACCCCCAATAGGCAGATTCTGTAGTACAAGGCAGCACCCCTTAAAAAAAAAAACCTCTTCTTCCTGGTACCTGCGCTGCTCTGAGCTCCCGCTCATCTCCTGACAGCGGGCGCTGGGCAGTGACTCATCGCGCCCGCTGTCAGCATCGCCAATGTCAGATGCTGACAGGGGGATGATGGGGGAAGGAGCGCAGCGCTCCTTCCCTCATCATTGCGGTCAGCTGTATAGGCTAAATGACGGTACAGCTGACCCTGCTGATGACAGGTGGGGCGGGGGTCCACTGCTGGCATTGGGCCCCCCCCGCCTGCTCAGGGACCCCATAGCGGCAGAGCAAGGAGATCGATTCTGTATTGGCGAGCTGCGTGCGCTGATACAGACACAGTAGCATAGCTCTTTTTAGGCCCCCTCAGAGCACTGGCCCCGGGGCTTCTGCACCCTCTTCCCACACCCCCCCCTCCCACACCCCCCCCTCCCCCCCCCCCCCCCGGTTACAGGTCTGTGAAATTGGCAACATAAATTTTAAAAGTCAAAAATTCACATTTCTTTTTCACCACAAAGATAATAAATCTGGACAAGTTAGGTATTGCCGTAATTGTACTGATTATGAGAATAATACGGCTGTGTCAATTTTACAGTAGAATTAACTATGCAAAAGACACCTCTGCCCTAAACAATAGAAAAATTGCCATTTTTTTCACAATTTTGGCATACTTGGGTTTTTATTTCCATTTTTCAGTACATTTGACCTTCCAATGAATGGTGTTGTAGAAAACTACAACTCCTCTTGCAAAAAATGCATTATACATTTGTATATACTGTGTGTGTGTGTGTGTGTATATATATATATATATATATATATATATATATATATATATATATATATATATATATATATATATATATATATATATAATCTTCTTTATAAATATGCATGTTTTGTTTTATGTATTTTATAGCATATATGTGAGCATATGTATGTATAACATATAAACTTTTTTATGGTCACTTTTAATAGTATATCAATTGACTTGAGTGTGCTTACATATACATAGTGTGTAAATAGTATATATTAATGTGTTGTGTTTTATTATGAGCTATTAGTCATGCAATAAATCTACCTATTCTCTCTCATGCTCTTAAGGTTGCCGATTAGGACGTAATATAATTACGGGTGGAGACTAATGTCAATAAGTACTTAACAGCTATAACGTTGTTATGCAATTACCACTTGTGACTAAAGGCGTAAAAATCCAAATAGTATTTGTATCTGTAACAGCTTTGAATATACTGTATATGCGATCCTGAGCCCTGAAAATCACACAACAAGCATTCCCCACTTTTTCCGTCTGTTAGTAAAGGGTCTTCCATCGTGATCAGACAGCCACAGCTACAACAACGCAGGGTGCCTTGATATTTCCGTAAAATAGCATGGACACAGTAACATAGGGTAGGGGTCTGTCTATTGTTGGACTTTGAATGGAAAAAATCAATTCTTGAATTTATTTACTTAGAAATCAGTAAGACCTATTCCGGAAGGTGTTTAGTGATCTATCTCTTTATTACATTGAGGTTAATCTCCGACGATTAGTTTTTGACGCCGCAAATTTTTGGTCCTTAAAAAATATAGTGTCTTATGGTTCTAGCAAAGTAGACATGATTTATAGAAATCTCCTGCTTTTCTGTTATTCTGTATAAACTGACCCACAGTGCATGTTTAACCACTTCACCCCCGGGCCATTTTCCTTTTTTTTTTTTTAAAGTTTGTTTTTCCTCCCCTTTTTGCAAGAGCCGTAAGTTTTCAATTTTTGTATTTTTTTTTTCCCCCCGTAAATATAGCCATATCAGGGCTTGTTTTTTGCAGGACAAGTTGTACTTTTGGATGGCACAATTCATTCTATCATATAGTGTAGCCGAAAACAAAAAAAATTCCAAAGTCTGGTGAAATTGCAAAAAAAGTGCAACTCCACATTTATTTGCTATGTTTTTTACGGTATGGTAAAACTGAATATGATTCTCCAGGTCAGTATGAGTACGCCGAAACCAAACATGTATGTTTATAAAAAACCATGTTCCTGCACGGCTAGACATGGCCATTACACAGTACACAGCAGAGACACATTTGTAAGATTATCTCGGCACAGGAACATTTTATTCAAACATCCAATTGTGGAAATTATTATTTTTCCAAGATCTATTGATTACGATATACTTTTGTTTGTGGGACAACCACTTTAAGTGGTAAAACCTAATTCCAAAATTTGTATGGAAAAAAAAAAGTTTTTGCATTTGTCCCCATTTTCCGAGACCCAAAGGGATTTCATTTTTTGGTAACTGGTGCTGGGTGAGGGCTTGCTTTTTTTTTTTTTTTTTTTTGTGCCCTGAGCTGAAATTTTGTTGATACCATTTTGCAGAATATACAATAATTTGATCACCTCTTATTGCATTTTATTGCAAAGTTGCAACGGCCAAAAAAACGTAATTCTTTTATTTTTGATTCTTTTACTCGTTACACTGTTTACCGATCAAATTAATTTTATTTTATATTTTGATAGATCGGGTGTTTCTGAGTGCAGCCATACTATATATGTGTAGCTTTTTTACTTGCTTGCTTTTCAATGGGGCAAAAGGGGGTCGATTTGAACTTTTGTGTTTTTATTTAATTTAATATTGTAAACCCCCCTTCTTCTTTTTTTTTTTTTTTACTGTATTTGATAGTCCCTTTAGGAGACTTGAATCTGTGAACGTACGATAGCCTGTGCTTATCATAGCAAGGCTTCAACCTCTATGTAGAGCAGAAATCATAATTTCCTATGAACGCTGGCCACCAGCCGGCACTCAGAGGAGTATTATAATGACAGGCATTGGGGGTCTTCTGCAGACCCCCGGCTGTCTTCTGCAGACCCCCGGCTGTCATGACAACCTATTGGCATGTTCCGAAAACATGACAGGGGTACAGATGGGTGGAATTAATGATGTGCTGGCGCATGTTAAATCCCACTGTCAGTGATTGACAGCGGAATTTAACAGGTTAACTGTCACGGGTGGAGCACAGCTCCACCCATGGCTATTAAAGGCACTTGACAGCTGATTAAATAATATCATGAAGGGGTTAAAATCAGCGACATGTAAATTTCTCTTGTGCATATGTAAGATGAAGCAGTGATACCTCTGAAGAGCCCTTGCAGGATGTGACCATAAAGAGGAAAGACTGCCATCTGCTGGTCGGGTGCAATTAGGTGGAACCAATTTGTACTGGAAGAACTGCAGGGGGAGCAGCTTTGTATGCTGGACCTGGTCAGGTGACCCGCAGGACAGATTTCTGGGACATAAAAGCCCCACATGCCAAACCGCAGGCAGATTTGTAGCTGAGAAAGAGAGTGGAGCAGACGCAGACCACACCACACATGGGATTCTACTGACTACCCATCTAAATTATGTCTGCTCTCAGGCTAGGTAGTGGCAGCTCTGGAATGTGATGAATATATTGATATCATACTTTAGTTAGAGTTAGAATCTTCTTGGTAATTTATATGGTTCATACAGTAGTTGTCTTGTACTCTACTGCTGTCTGCCATTCCTCCTATATAGACTCCTGTTTTTAAAGGGACACTAGGTCTGAATTCTGATGGTGTATGCAGTATGTAGGCCCGGTCCTTTTTAATTGTGAAAAGCAAGCTTGTTCTTCTGTGGAGTGGTGTTCAACATTCAATCTTGTGACTCTTAGGGTGGTAAGCCCAAGGTCAGGAGTCTTGATGGGGCCTGTGGGTTTCTGAATGTGTCACCTGCCCGAAGGAGAGCTTTGGTGTGGGATGCCGTACAGGTGCTCCGACAAGCGACCGTGAGATTGCAGAGTGGCTGCCAGTGGTCTGGTTGTGGAAGAGGTGGCACAAAAATGTTCTATGTGGGCTCCTGTTGAATTGCATTCTTGGTCTGAGTGTTGAGCTCTGGAGAGTCTGCTTGGGCTGCGGAAGTCTTCATGGTTAGGTATCAAGTGTGGGGTTACATGGTGTTCTCAATCCTGTTGGGGAATCAGAAAATGGCAACTATGAGGTCTGGCTTCCCCGAAGTCCTTAGATGTGACCTAGTCTACAGTCCTGAACTAGAGTGGAAGCTCATGAGTAAGGGGAGTGGTAGGAAGTCGATGTGAGTGTGCGGTGGGCCTAAACTGTTGCCTAATTGTCCTGTTGTAAGATTTCTTACAACACACATATTGAGCCTCTTAAAGTGAGAGCATAAAAAATAGCTTTATGTAACCCAGTATCTGCACTTGTGCTCAGTTAAGTTGATCTGAATTATATTTATGTGACTGACTTTTTAACCCCTTTCCGACATGCTCCATAGATGCACAGCACATGGCGGGAGGTGCGAGAGGATGAAGCAGGCTCAGGAACTGATCCCGTACCCTACCTGCAGAAGGCCAGTTAGTTGTGTTATAGAGCCAGCATCTGAGTTTTGTCCGGTTGTGTTAAAGATCCGGCTGAGCTCTTATCGCTACTATTAACTCATTAAATGCTGCAACGTTCCATGTCCCCGTCAGCTATACTAAAACAGGGGTGGTATCATAAAAACGGGGTGATTAACGGCAAACCCGGGTGAGCTGACTCGTCTGCTGGCTCTTGTGGTGCATGGCAATTGCAGCATTATTAGGACTTATGAGAATGTGTTGTGTCAGTGAAATAACCCTTTTATCTCTGCCAGGTAGAATTATCCCTGAATAATGACTTATTAATCGTAATGTGTTTAATAGGCGACTGGTAAAAAAGATGAAGAGTTTATAGGGTGTTGGGGTTTATGGCCACACCTAATATACATATCTATAAATAGTCTTTTCCATTTCTGAATCGCCTTAAAATAGAACGCTCGTTATTAGGACACCATATAACCAGCAGATAAGAGCTGCACTTTGTCCTCTTTGCCACATGTGCATTATGTTATGTAACTGCTCCGATATCCGCAATGAAGAATCGCAGTCCAACCAGTGCGCTAGGAAGTGGTCATTTAGTAAATCATTACTATATATGAAAACGGATTTTGCAAATTTTAAAGCCTGGGGTTTATGGAAAAAATGTCTTACATGGGCAAATAAAGGTGCATTTATGGCAACTTATTTTTGCCAGCAATCTACTGATTTTTAGAATTTAGCATCGTCTACCTGACGCTCTGAGTGATGGGTGCGTTCTTTATCATGACGGCGTCATGCACCTCAATAACTGATAAATATATATATATATATATATATATATATATGTATTATGTGTGTGTATGTATTGAGCCGCTCCACATAGCCGGCACAGGCCACATCTGGTCCACCTCCGCCGTGTCTAGAATGGAGTTGCTCCTGTGAGGCATGACGTCAAGGGAAAGGGAGGAGCCTCATGGATAGAGATGTGAGGGGAAAATGAGAGAAGTGAGGTGCTGTGCAGTATGAGGCTGTGTATAGGGAAGAGTGTGGCACAAATTCACACATTCAGTATTTTACCTCAGTATTTATAAGCCAAAACCACGAGTGGGAGTAAAATACAGAAGTGGTGACATGTTTCTAATAAACGTTTCCTCTGATTATTTTACTCCAAATTTTAGCTTACAAATACTGAGGTAAAAATACTGACCAAATAACATGTGAACGAGGTCTAATGCAGGAGGAGATAACACTCCGGTATATACTACATACAGCAGAGATGGCATACAGGTATATTATATTCCTGTATGTCCTCTCCGCTGTATATAGTGTATATAGAGGAGGAGATGACACACAGGTACATACAATATACAGGAGGAGATGACACACAGGTACATACAATATACAGGAGGAGATGACACACAGGTACATACTATATACAGGAGGAGATGACACACAGGTACATACTATATACAGGAGGAGATGACATACAGGTATATACTATATACAGGAGGAGATGACATACAGGCATATACTATATACAGGAGGAGATGACATACAGGTATATACTATATACAGAAGGAGATGACATACAGGTATATACTTTATACAGGGGAGATGACATACAGGTATATACTATATACAGGAGGAGATGACACACAGGTATATACTTTATACAGGGGAGATGACATACAGGTATATACTATATACAGGAGGAGATGACATATAGGTATATACTATATAAAGGGGAGATGACATACAGGTATATACTACATACAAGGGAGATGACGTACATATATATATATATATATATATATATATATATATATATATATATATATATATACTGAAATGAAAATGAGAGGTGTGAGTGCAAAATGAGAGGAGTGAGGTGAAAAGAGTGGATTGATCTGAAAATGACAGGGGGGAATGAGAGGAGTGAGGGGGAAATGAGAGGAGTGAGGGTGAAAATGAGAGATGTGGGTGGGAAAATGAAGCATGAGGGGAAAATAAGAGAACTGAGGTGCTATAACTAACCACAGTTAGTTACTATGCCCGGGCAATGCCGGACTCTCCAGCTAGTATATTATAGAGTAGGAGCAGATTGAGATATAGTTTTAGGGAAAAAAATTCAGTATACACTGTAATTTATTCATTTGAATTCCTACTTTCTTTACTTAGGAATATATAACATAAGATACATTGAGACTGCACTTTATACATTATAGGATACACTGAGACTGCTGTATATACATGCAGCACATAAGATACCAAGACTGCTGTACATACATCACATAGGATACACTGAGACTGCTGTATATACATCACATAGGATACAGTGGACTCAAGCATAAAAACACCAGCGATTTCAATGCATGAAATATATGCCGTAAGTTATACAGAATTATTTTCAACAAACCTATATACCATTCTGCTCCACTTCCTCTCCTTCTTTATACCATGTTGTCCACAGATTGGACAACATGTACAAAGTGTCAGGTCATATAAACGTTACAGAAGGAGGTTCAATGCTTAGCAGTGGAAATTCACACGAACTTGCGTAACGGTATATTATAAGAATATATCCTACAGCTTTGTATGGGACCATGCAGAGCTCACTCCAGAACTACATTTTAAGTAAGGTTGTTCAATTAAGACAAGTCTACTAAGCTTTATTCTGATGAAGTACTCAATATTCATTAACAATTAATAGACACTGTAAAGTAGGCAGAATTTCTGATATTATCTACAAATAAGCTTTTATTGATGACACCTTATCAGTATGTGTAATAACTGGCAGTGCTGTAGATGTTGCCTTCTGCTGGACACAAAAGTGATGACCCTACATTGATTAACGCATTTGACAGAGCATTAGTAAAAAGAATCTCACAGGGTCACAGTCCTACTCATAAATAAGTAAAATATTGGCAAAGTGAAGGAATCTAATGAATCTTTTGAACATTACATTGTGAGCTCTAGACTTTGATGGCTTATTACTAGGGTTGAGCGAAACAGGTCGTTCATTTTCAAAAGTCGCCGACTTTTGGCAAAGTCGGGTTTCATGAAACCCGACCCGACCCCTGTGTGGGGTCGGCCATGCGGTACGCGACTTTCGCGCCAAAGTCGCGTTTCAATGACGCGAAAAGCGCCATTTCTCAGCCAATGAAGGTGAACGCAGAGTGTGGGCAGCGTGATGACATAGGTCCTGGTCCCCACCATCTTAGAGAAGGGCATTGCAGTGATTGGCTTGCTGTCTGCGGTGTCACAGGGGCTATAAAGGGGCGTTCCCGCCGACCGCCATGTTACTGCTGCTGATCTGAGCTTAGGGAGAGGTTGCTGCTGCTTCGTCAGAAGCAGGGATAGCGTTAGGCAGCCTCCATTAACCACCAAACCGCTTGTGCTGTAGCGATTTCCACTGCCCAACACCACCTTCGGTGTGCAGGGACAGTGGAGGCTACATTTTTTTTTTCCCTCAGCGCTGTAGCTCATTGGGCTGCCCTAGAAGGCTCCCTGATAGCTGCATTGCTGTGTGTACGCCGCTGTGCAAACCAACTGCTTTTTTCAAAGCACAAATCCTCTTGTTCCTTCCTTTCTGCACAGCTATCTTTTTTGTTTGTCCACACTTTTTATTTCATTTGTGCATCAGTCCACTCCTTATTGCTGCCTGCCATACCTGGCTGAGATTACTGCAGGGAGATAGTAATTGTAGGACAGTCCCTGTTTTTTTTTATTTTTTGTGGGAGATTAAGATTGGCATTTCTGCTAGAGTGCCATCCCTGTGTGTGCCATCTCTCACATAGTGCGCCATAGAAAGCCTATTATTTTTTTTGCTTGATTTGGGTTCCAAATTCTACCTGAAAAAATCACTAAATCAATCAGTGGGAGATAAATATTGGCCTCTGGGCTTGTGTGCCACTCCTGACTCCTGTGTGTGCCATCTCTCGCTCAGTGGGCCATAGAAAGCCTATTTTTTTTTTTTTTTTTGGTTGATTTGGTTTCTAAATTCTCCCTGAAAAAAAAAAATACTGTGGGAGATTAATATTGACATTTGTGCTTGAGTGACAGTCCTGCGTGTGTGGCATCTCTCTGATTTGGTGCCACAGAAAACAGAGTGTGTAACATTGTGCCTGATTTTCCTTGCAGTCTCACCAACCTGTAAAGGGATATCGAAATCATACTGAAGTTATAGCTCACTGTGTAAGTTGTTTGACAGCAACAAATAAAGTTACTTTCGTTAAGTTTTTAAAACAATGAGGAAGTCCGGTGGAAGAGGCCGTGGGCGTTCATTGTCAGCTGGTAATGATGGAAGTGGTAGTGGAGCATCAGGTGGTCGTGGGAAAAAAAATATTGCACCTAAGTCTGGAGCTGTGGAGCCAGGTTCGTCGTCTGGCTACACAAGGCCTCGAACGCTCCCTTTTCTGGGAGTAGGAAAACCGCTTTTAAAGCCGGAGCAGCAACAGCAAGTTTTGGCTTACCTTGCTGACTCAGCCTCTAGCTCTTTTGCCTCCTCTTCTGAAACTGGTAAATGTAAAAGCAGCGTGTCGTTTGTGGATGTTCACGGTCAGGGACAAGTCGCTTCCTTGTCCTCTTCAGCAAAAACAACAACAAGAGAGAAGGATTCAGCAGGCGACACAACGGGTTACTCCATGGAGCTCTTTACACATACCGTCCCTGGCTTAGAAAGTGAAACAGTTAACAGGCCATGCCCATTACAAGTAGATTCTGACATGGAGTGCACTGATGCACAGCCACAGCCCGACTACTATGCTGGTCCTTTGACTCAGACCACAACATTGCCCTCTCAGGGTACTGATCCACAATCAGACCCTGATGAGACTATGTTGCCCCGTCACGAACGCTATACCACCGACCTACACGGTGACACAGACGAAGTTGCACACGAGCTAGAAGAGGAGGTTATAGATGACCCAGTTGTTGACCCCGATTGGCAGCCATTGGGGGAACAGGGTGCAGGCGGCAGTAGTTCTGAAGCGGAGGTGGAGGAGGGGCCGCAGCAGGCATCAACATCGCAACAGGTTCCATCTGCCGGGCCCGTATCTGGCCCAAAACGCGTGGCAAAGCCAAAACCTGTTGGAGGACAGCGTGGCCATCCGGTTAAAGCTCAGTCTGCACTTCCTGAAAAGGGATCCGATGCTCGAAAGAGTGCAGTCTGGCATTTTTTTAAACAACATCCAATTGATCAGCGCAAAGTCATCTGTCAAAAATGTTCAACTAGCTTAAGCAGAGGTCAGAATCTGAAAAGTCTCAATACAAGTTGCATGCATAGACATTTAACCACCATGCATTTGCAAGCCTGGACTAACTACCGAACGTCCCTTAAGGTTGTAGCACCCTCGGCCAATGAAGCTAGTCAGCAATGCAACATCCCTTCTGTCACTGTAAGGCCACCATTTTCCGCACCACCGGCAGTATCTGTGCAGGTTTCTTTGCCAGCCCAAAGCAGTCAGGGTCAGGGAATCACCAGTTTTGTAGGAGGAAATACTGCATCTAGGGCACCGGCGGAAACAATACCGTCTCCAACCATCTCTCATTCTGCCATGTCCACCGGCACACCCGCTAGTTCCACGATCTCCAGCTCTCCAGTCCAGCTCACCCTACATGAGACTCTGGTTAGAAAAAGAAAGTACTTATCCTCGCATCCGCGTACACAGGGTTTGAACGCCCACATAGCTAGACTAATCTCGTTAGAGATGATGCCCTACCGGTTAGTTGAAAGCAAAGCTTTCAAAGCCCTGATGGAGTACGCTGAACCACGCTACGAGCTACCCAGTCAACACTTTTTTTCGAGAAAAGCCGTCCCAGCCCTGCACCAGCATGTTAAAGAGCGCATCGTCCATGCACTCAGGCAATCTGTGAGTACAAAGGTGCACCTGACTACAGATGCATGGACCAGTAGGCATGGCCAGGGACGTTACGTGTCCATCACGGCACACTGGGTGAATGTGTTGGATGCAGGGTCCACAGGGGACATCAATTTCGGGACAGTTGTGCCTAGCCCACGGTCTAGGAAACAGTTGGCTGTAGGCGTTCACACCCCCTCCTCCTCCTCGTCCTCCTACAGAAGCGAGAGCTCTTCCACAGACCGCAGTCGCCCAACCACTCCATCGGCAGCTGTCACTGTTGCACACCAGTTGTTCCATTATGGGCCAGCTACTGGCAAGCTTCAGCAGGCTGTATTGGCTATGAAGTGTTTGGGCGACAACAGACACAACGCGGAAGTTCTGTCCGAGTTCTTGCAACAAGAAACACAGTCGTGGCTGGGCACAGTAGATCTTGAGGCAGGCAAGGTAGTGAGTGATAACGGAAGGAATTTCATGGCTGCCATCTCCCTTTCCCAACTGAAACACATTCCTTGCCTGGCTCACACCTTAAATCTGGTGGTGCAGTGCTTCCTGAAAAGTTATCCGGGGTTATCCGACCTGCTCCTCAAAGTGCGTGGACTTTGCTCACATATCCGCCGTTCGCCCGTACACTCCAGCCGTATGCAGACCTATCAGCGTTCTTTGAACCTTCCCCAGCATCGCCTAATCATAGACGTTGCAACAAGGTGGAACTCAACACTGCACATGCTTCAGAGACTGTGCGAACAGAAGCGGGCTGTTATGTTTTTGTGGGAGGATACACATACACGGGCAGGCAGTAGGATGGCAGACATGGAGTTGTCAGGTGTGCAGTGGTCGAAGATACAAGACATGTGTCAAGTCCTTCAGTGTTTTGAGGAATGCACACGGCTGGTTAGTGCAGACAACGCCATAATAAGCATGAGCATCCCCCTAATGTGTCTGCTGATGCAAAGTTTGACGCACATAAAGGATCAGGCGTCTGCACCAGAGGAAGAGGAAAGCCTTGATGACAGTCAGCCATTGTCTGGTCAGGGCAGTGTACAGGACGAGGTAGCGGGCGAAGAGGAGGTGGAGAACGAGGAGGATGATGGGGATGAGTATATTTTAAATGAGGAAGCTTTCCCGGGGGCACTGGAAATTGGTGGCGTGGCAAGGCCGGGTTCTGGTTTTTTGAGGGACACAAGTGACGTAGATTTGCCTGAAACTGCCCCTCAACCAATCACAACCGCAGATTTGACAACTGGAACTTTGGCCCACATGGCGGATTATGCCTTACGTATCCTCAAAAGGGACACACGCATTACTAAAATGATGAACGATGACGATTACTGGTTGGCCTGCCTCCTTGATCCTCGCTATAAAGGCAAATTGCAAAATATTATGCCACATGAGAACTTGGAACTAATATTAGCAACCAAACAATCAACCCTTGTTGACTGTTTGCTTCAGGCATTCCCAGCACACAGCGCCCGTGATCGTTCTCACACGAGCTCCAGGGGGCAGCAGACCAGGATTGTTAGGGGTGCACACATCAGAAGTGGCGTTGGACAGAGGGGTTTTCTGACCAGGTTGTGGAGTGATTTTGCTATGACCGCAGACAGGACAGGTACTGCTGCATCAATTGAAAGTGACAGGAGACAACATTTGTCCAGTATGGTTACAAACTATTTTTCATCCCTTATCGATGTTCTCCCTCAACGTCATTCCCATTTGATTACTGGGCATCCAAATTAGACACCTGGCCAGAAATGGCAGAATATGCATTACAGGAGCTTGCTTGCCCGGCAGCTAGTGTCCTATCAGAAAGAGTATTCAGTGCTGCAGGTTCAATATTAACAGAAAAAATGACTCGTCTGGCCACCCAAAATGTTGATGATCTAACATTCATTAAAATGAACCACAACTGGATTTCGAATTCTTTTGCCCCACCTTGCCCGGCGGACACCTAGCTTTCCTATGAAAAGCTCTTGCCTGTGGACTACTGTGAATTACTTTTCTAATGTCTTAATTTGCTGCAGCTGATTGTCCAGCATACGACATGTTTACACCTCCCTAAATGGCCAAACTCCCCACACGGGGCCGTGGTATCGCGACTTCGCGCAAGCACCCATGAGAGTGCTGTTTGTCTGAAGAGGTGGGTGTGCCCGCTTTTGGTCGACAGCACTGCCACTGGGTCCCTCCTAGTACAATAAAGTGTCTCTGGCGGTGGTGGTGCGCACCCAACGTCAGACACACTGTTGTAACATGAGGGGCCCTGGGCCTGTACCGCCGGCCACAAGAGAGTTCACCCACCCCCAGGTCAAACATTGCTCTACCACTTCCTCAGTTATCTCTCACACTTCCACCAATGTTTAGTCTATGCGCTGACATCCTTCCATTCCTGCCACTGACAATACCATTGTGTTGTCATGTATGATGGTACTTAACATATTCAGGGGCAGTGTCCTCTATTTACTAAAGTAAATACTTTGCGCCAAATTAGTAGGTCTGAAACTACGCAGAGGATCCCACCCCTGTACCTAATGATTGCACCCTTTAGTGTTTTCGTTTTGTTTTAATGCGAGACATTCACAGTTATTTATTGTTTTGGACTACTAACTGGCAGACACTCATTACAATCGGCCTCCACTGAACAGACCACTGCTGCCCGTGTACCCCTGGAACCAATTTTAATTGCCTACAGCCAGTCCAATTTTATTATGTTAGGCCTTCGAAGCCTGTCTGCGGTCCCTCCTTCCACTAGGCCTCCACTGACCATACCACTGCTGCCCGTGTACCCCTGGAACCAATTATAAAGTGCCTACAGCCCAATTTTATTATGTTAGGCCTTAGAAGCCTGTCTGCGGCCCGTTCTTTCTACTACTCCACTTACCAGACCACTGCTGCCCGTGTACCCCTGGAACCTATTTTTAATTGCATACAGCATCCTTTTTTTAATAGTAGGCGTACAAAGTCTGTCTGCGGTCCACTATTGAAATTGTCCTCCACTGCCCAGAGCAATGCTGCCTGTGTACCCCTGTAACCTTTTTTAAACTGCAGTGAGCCACATTTTTGGTTTAAGGCCTACTACCTGTGTCTGTCTGCGCCACTCAATACAGCTGTCTTCCTTTGAAAAAAGCAGAGTGTCAATAGTCTTGTTTCCAGCCTCTAGGAATTTTAAAACTGCATTGGGGCTACAACTTTGGTAGGGCCTACTAACGGTGTCTGCCGCCCCAAGGTGTGCCCCAGGTTTCGTCCACATTGCTTCGATCTTCCTACTCTCGTTTAGTAGTTGTTGCAAACTACACTGCATTAGGCCTACAAATTTGGTATGGGGTGTAGAGAGACGGTGTGTTACACTCCAAGGTGTTCCCCATGTTTCGTCCACATTGCTTCGATCTTCCTACTCTCGTTTAGTAGTTGTTGAAAACTACACTGCATTAGGCCTACAAATTGGGTATGGGGTGTAGAGACGGTGTCTTCCGCTCCAAGGTGTTCTCCAGGTTGCCTTTCCTAAGCTTCTATCTTCAGGCTCTTGTTAAATAGTGCTTAAATGGAACAACTGCATTTGGCGTACTAGTTGGTTTGGGGCCTACTAACAGTGTCTGCCGCTCCTTGCTGTTCTCCTGGTTTCCTGTCCTGAAATTCCATTTTCAGGCTCTCGTTAAGTAGTTGTTAATGTTAGACTGCATTTGGCCTACTAGTTGGGTTGGGGCCTACTATCGGTGTCTGCCACTCCTTGCTGTTCTCCTCCACTGAACAAAGCTGTGCCGCCTGTTTACTACTGTTGCCAATTTTGAACTGCATTTCGACTACTTACTGATTTGGGCCTACTCTGTGTCAGCCTCTCATTCCAGTTGTCCTCCACTGCAATGCCCCCTGGTTAGTCCTGTGTTACCAATTTTGAACTGCATTTAGCCCACTTTATTCTTTGGGCCTATATCTGTGTTTCCTCCTCATCCTGCCCATTGCCCAGCCAGTGATAGATGAGTCTGCTGGTACATTGACCCATAACGCAACATTTCCCGTGCACGCTACACTGCAAGATTGTGACCCTGCTGAAAGTCAGGTCCCCCTTCCCGCGTACCATACCACCTTACACGGGGACAAAGAGGAAGGTGCAGATGAAAGTGCAGGTTCCTTCATCAGGTGGGGGGAGGAATACTAGTTGGCGACGTCACTGGCACAGGGCCTCTCATAGTACGCAAAAGTGTTGCTGCCGGTGGGAGCCGCCCCCGCCGTGCAAACACACCGCTGTACTTTGAGGGGCCCTGTGCCCATGCCAATGCCAACGAGTGGGCCCCCCCTGCTTGCTCAGGATCTCAGCACTTGCAAAGTTGAAATATTTACCTCTCCCTGCTCCACTGCCGTGACGTGGTCCAGATTTACTGGGCCCACTAATTACTTGAACCAGCCCTACCCCCCACAACTTTAGCCAAATGACCCCCAATTTCAAATGCCTTCCAATTATTATAAGCTAAATTACGATTGACAAGCTTCTGTAACAAGAATGGATGTTTTTGCCTTTAAAATGGGCAGTGTAGGTGTTTTCCTGGCCTCCACTCACTGCCGACTATGCTCCACCATTGACTTGCATTGGGTTTCGTGTTTCGGTCAATACCCGACTTTTCGCGATAATCGGCCGATTCCACTCGACTCGACTTTTAAGATAGTCGGGTTTCGCGAAACACGGCTCGACTCCAAAAAGGTCAAGGTCGCTCAACCCTACTTATTACAACAGACACTATATAGAGTCTGCCTATGGGGCGTGCATTATACTAAATGGAGGCCCATGGGAGTGCATTATACTATATGGAGGCTATCTAGGGGGCAATCATACAGTGTGGAGTTTACAGTGATGGGGGCCATCAAACAGTTTGGGGGCTACTAAGAGGTCAGTGAGGTGTTCATTATACTGTGTGTAAGAGAGCATCATACTGTGTATAGGGGAGCTGTACAGAGGGAGACTCGGGACATTATTAAATGTAAAGTGGGCACTTATTGTTATAGGGGAACTCGGGAGTCTGGCTGACACCTCTTCATTAGTAAACCTAGGGCTTGGTGTCAATGACAGCTGCTGACACCAACCCCTAATCTCATTACTCTGATTCGACTGCACCAGTGCATCAGGAAGAACCTGGACTAAGTGTCCGAATTGCAGCTTCAAGTATGAAGTGCAATTTCTGGGGTAGCTGAGAACTGGTTATTTTAGTCTGGGACGGGGCAAATAAGCATGAAAAAGAAGGGGTTGAACAAGGAAATTACATCACAAAACTTTTTTCTTTTTTCAAATCTCTTTAATTAGCTCCAAAAAGCATTCATTGCAGAAATTTCTGCAAGCAAACTCAACGTGCGCACATACCTTTAGAGGGGTATTGAACCCTGAAATATTTATTATCTATCAACCAGCTGATCAATGTTTAGCCATAGGGTGTCTGACTTCTGGGACCCCAAACGACCACTAGAACAGATGACCTCATTTCGCCAAGCTGGAAGACCGTTTCTAGAAGAAGAGCACAACTACACTGTGTGCAGAATTATTAGGCAAGTTATATTTTGATCACATGATACTTTTTATACATGTTGTCCTACTCCAAGCTGTTCAGGCTTGAGAGCCAACTACCAAATAAGCAAATCAGGTGATGTGCATCCATGTAATGAGGAGATGTGTTGTCTAATGACATCAAAACCCTTTATAAGGTGTGCTTAATTATTAGGCAACTTCCTTTCCTTTGGCAAAATGGGTCAGAAGAGAGATTTGACGGGCTCTGAAAAGTCCAAAATTGTGAGATGTCTTGCAGAGGGATGCAGCAGTCTTGAATTTGCCAAACGTTTGAGGCGTGATCACCAAACAATCAAGCGTTTCACGGCAAATAGCCAACAGGGTCGCAAGAAGCGTGTTGGGCAAAAAAGGCGCAAAATAACTGCCCATGAATTGAGGAAAATCAAGCGTGAAGCTGCCAAGATGGTCAAGGGAAGGAAGGCTGAAAAACGACCACTTTTGAACAAGAAACATAAGATAAAACGTCAAGACTCGGCCGAGAAATATCTTAAGTCTGACTTTTCAAAGGTTTTATGGACTGATGAAATGAGTGACTCTTGATGGGCCGGATGGATCGGCCAGAGGCTGGATCAGTAAAGGGCAGAGGGCTCCACTCCGATTCAGACGCCAGCAAGGTGGAGGTGGGGTTCTGGTATGGGCTGGTATCATCAATGATGAACTTGCGGGACCTTTTCGGGTTGAGGATGGAGTGAAACTCAACTCCCAGACCTACTGCCAGTTTCTGGGAGACAACTTCTTCATGCAGTGGTACAGGAAGAAGTCGGTATCGTTCAAGAAAAACATGATTTTCATGCAGGACAATGCTCCATCACATGCCTCAACTAATCCACAGCGTGGCTGGCCAGTAAAGATCTCAAAGAAGAAAACATAAAGACATGGTCCCCTTGTTCACCTGATCTGTACCCCATAGAGAACCTGTGGTCCCTCATAAAATGTGAGATCTACAGGGAGGGATAACAGTACACCTCTCGGAACAGTGTCTGGGAGGCTGTGGTGGCTGCTGCACGCAATGTTGATCGTAAAAAGATCAAGCAACTGCCAGAATCTATGGATGGAGGCGGCTGAGTGTCATCATAAAGAAAGGTGGCTATATTGGTCACTAATTTTTTGGGGTTTTGTTTTTGCATGTCAGAAATGTTTATTTCTAAATTTTGTGCAGTTATATTGGTTTACCTGGTGAAAATAAACAAGTGAGATGGGAATATATTTGGTTTTTATTAAGTTGCCTAATAATTCTGCACAGTAATAGTTATCTGCACAAACAGATATCATCCTCCTAAGATAGCCAAATCTAAAAAAAATTAGTAGAATGATCGAGGAAGTTATAAGTTTGGGTGTTTTACACAAAAAAACAAGCATTTATATGTACCTTTTCCCATTTTACCAACACTATATGGACTTCCTAAAGTCCATAAGAGTGATGGCATACCACCCATTAGACTCATAGTCTCGGAGGTCGGATCTATGACTGAACATGTGTGAGTGGTTGGATTCATTATAGCAACCGTTGGCAAGAAGGACGCCAGGTTACATCAAGGACTCTAGGGAAGTACTAAAAACTTTCTCTAGTAAAACATGGGAAGAAGGTTTTCGTGGCTCTGTTGCGATGTTATTTCACTTTACACGAGTATACCACATGATGTTGCCATGAAAGCCTTGGAGTTTCACCTGAATAACTACGATCTTTATTCACAGGATCTGATACAGTACATATTGCAAGTGACATTTTTTTTTACTCAAGCATAATATTTTTTCATTTAATAAGACTATTTACAGACAAAGGACTGGAGTTCCTATGGGAGCTAAGTATTCCCTATCGCTTGCAAACCTGACTATGGCTTTTTGGGAATCTGTGTACATATATTCTGTTCATAATAACCCGTTTCTTGATCATTTGTTCTGGTATGGCAGATACATCGATGACACCCTCATAATTTGGGGGGGGGGCGATGTGTCTGCCATACCGGAATTCATGGAATATGTCAATGGTAATGATTTTGGTATTAGGTATATGCACAGGCACAACAAAAAGTGTATATCATTCCTTGATCGAGAACTGGAGGGGGAGTGCGGTAAATCTATTCACAGCAAAACGCATATCAAACCCATGAGTGGAAATACGGTTTTACACGCCAAGAGTAGTCACCCCTCCCACACAATTAAATCCATACCGGTGGGAGAATTTACTAGACTCAAGAGAAATTGCAGTAAAACAATAGACAGAGAAAGAGAGTTTGACAATTTGGAAACACGTCTTGATAGGCGCAGCTATCCTAAATGGTGCCTAAAAAGAGCCCGAAATATGGCGCATAAAAAAGATAGAGAAAATCTATTAAAATCTAATTTTAAATCTAAAAAAGTAGGGCATTTAAGCAAAATAAACCATATGTTTGCCTTCAGTATAGTTCCCATTTCAATGAGATCAAATCGATTATACAGAAACGCTTACCTATTTTAGAACAGAATGACATTTTGTCAAATATACTAAATGATGGCATTAAAATAGTAGCCAGAAGAGCCCCAACCATAGGAGATTTAATTTCTCCAAGTCAGTACACATCCAAACCTAAAGGTACTGTACCTTCACACTGAACAATTTAACAACGATATCGCTAGCGATCCGTGACGTTGCAGCATCCTGGCTAGCGATATCGTTGTGTTTGACACACAGCATCTATCTGGATCCTGCTGTGACATCGTTGGTCGGAGCAGAAAGGCCAGAACTTTATTTCGTCGCTGGATCTCCCGCAGACATCGCTGAATCGGCGTGTGTGACGCCGATTCAGCGATGTCTTCACTGGTAACCAGGGTAAACATCGGGTTACTAAGCGCAGGGCCGCGCTTAGTAACCCGATGTTTACCCTGGTTACCAGTGTAAATGTAAAAAAAACCAAACAGTACATACTTACATTCCGGTGTCTGTGGCGTCCCCCGGCGTTCTGCTTCCCTGCACTCCTCCTGCATCCTGTGTCAGCGCTGGCCGGCCGTAAAGCAGATTACAGCGGTGACGTCTCCGCTCTGCTTTACGGCCGGCACTTACACAGTGCAGGGAAGCAGAACGCCGGGGGACAGACACCGGAATGTAAGTATGTACTGTTTTTTTTTTTTTTACATTTACACTGGTAACCAGGGTAAACATTGGGTTACTAAGCGCGGCCCTGCGCTTAGTAACCCGATGTTTACCCTGGTTACCCGGGGACTTCGGCATCGTTGGTCGCTGGAGAGCTGTCTCTGTGACAGCTCTCCAGCGACCACACAGCGACGCTGCAGCGATCGGCATCATTGTCTAGATCGCTGCAGCGTCGCTTAATGTGACGGTACCTTAAATCTAATACGTGGTTGGAATGTAAAGGCTTCCATAGATGCGGCACTATTGCATGCAGCACATGTGCATCTAGCCAATCAGGCAATACATTCACTAATTATGATAACTCTAAAAGTTATAAAATTAGAGAGTTTATAAATTGCCACTCTAAAAATGTGGTATACAAGATCAACTGTACACAGTGTAAAGTTTCATAGGTGGGATATACCCCCAGAAAGCTCAAAACGAGAATCTCTGAACATATAAGAGACACAAGTAATTTTTATGGTGGTAATAGAAATGTATCTATGGTTGCCAAACATTTTACTACTTGCCACGGAGGTAACATTGCAGCGATGTCTGTCTAGGGCATAGATTTGGTTAAATGCTCAAATCGGGGTGGGGATATCACAAGACGCCTCCTAACTAGGGAGGCGTATTGGATATACACTTTAGAAACGAGATCACTGTTCGGTTTAAATAAGAAAAGCGAAATATTGTATCATTATTGTTAAATAGTTTTTAATCATTTATATTTTGTTTTACTGTTACATGGTAGGACCTGCGACTTCTCAGTCATGTGACTGTGAAACTCATAGTGATTGGTTTCTTAGTGCTATGAATGCTGGCATGGTAGGACCTGCGACTTCTCAGTCATGTGACTGTGAAACTTATTGTGATTGGTTTCTTAGTGCTATGAATGCTGGCATGGTAGGACCTGCGACTTCTCAGTCATGTGACTATGAAACTCAGTGATTGGTTTCTTAGTGCTATGAATACTGGTATGGTAGGACCTGCGACTTCTCAATCATGTGACTGTGAAACTCATTGTGATTGGTTTCTTAGTGCTATGAATACTGGCATGGTAGGACCTGCGACTTCAGTCATGTGACTGTGAAACTCATAGTGATTGGTTTCTTAGTACTATGAATACTGGCATGGTAGGACCTGCGACTTCTCAGTCATGTGACTATGAAACTCAGTGATTGGTTTCTTAGTACTATGAATACTGGCATGGTAGGACCTGCGACTTCTCAGTCATGTGACTATGAAACTCAGTGATTGGTTTCTTAGTGCTATGAATACTGGCATGGTAGGACCTGCGACTTCAGTCATGTGACTGTGAAACTCATAGTGATTGGTTTCTTAGTACTATGAATACTGGCAATGCTCCTATGCGGTTAGACATTATTAAGATCGCATAGATCGAAACGCGTTGTCTATCCTCATCACTGCATCCACCTTTGAGCAAGGATTTTAATCACGCTATATTTTTTATGCACCAATAAAGCATTTCAAGATTTTAGAAGCTGGAGTACACACCTTTTCTTAATCTTCCAAATCTAAAAAAAAAAAAAAAACACTCGAACTTCCAAAAATATTAAGTTTGATATTTGAGTCTTTCTGGTTGGATTGAGAACATAGTTGTTGATCAATAATAAAAATAATCCTCTAAAATACAACTTGCCTAATAATTCTGCACACAGTGTAGGTTTGCAAACACACATTTCCCCTATTGCTCTATGTAAAAATCAGATTAGATTATTAATTAATTAACCCCTTCCCGACCTTTGATGCCACGTAGGCGTCATGAAAGTCGGTGCCAATCCGACCCATGACGCCTATGTGGCGTCATGGAAAGATCGCGTCCCTGCAGGCCGGGTGAAAGGGTTAGCTCCCATTTCACCCGATCTGCAGGGACAGGGGGAGTGGTAGTTTAGCCCAGGGGGGGTGGCTTCACCCCCTCGTGGCTACGATCGCTCTGATTGGCAGTTTCACTTTCAACAGCCAATCAGAGCGATTTGTAATATTTCACCTATTACAACGGGTGAAATATTACAATCCAGCCATGGCCGATGCTGCAATATCATCGGCCATGGCTGGAAATACTAATGTGCCCCCAGCCCACCCCACCGATCACCCCCCCAGCCCCCGATCTGTCCGGTACACTGCTCCGGCTCCCCTCTGTCCTGTGCTCCGCTCCCCCCCCGTGCTCTTGTCCGCTCCCCCCGTGCTTCAATCACCCCCCCCCGTGCTCCGATCACCCCCCCTGCACTCCGATCCACCCCCCTCCGTGCTCCGTTCCACCCCCCCGTGCTCCGTTCCACCCCCCCGTGCTCCGTTCCACCCCCCCGTGCTCCGTTCTACCCCCCCGTGCTCCGTTTCACCCCTCCCGCGCTCCGATTCACCCCCCATGCTCCGATTCCCCCCCCCCCCCGTGCTCCCCCCTCCACCCCATCATACTTACCGATCCTGCCGGGGTTCGTCCGTCTTCTCCCCGGGCGCCGCCATCTTCCAAAATGGCGGGCGCATGCGCAGTGCGCCCGCCGAATCTGCCGGCCGGCAGATTCGTTCCAAAGTGCATTTTGATCACTGAGATAGGTTATATCTCAGTGATCAAAATAAAAAAAATAATAAATGACCCCCCCCCTCCCCTTTGTCACCCCCATAGGTAGGGACAATAAAAAAAAATAAAGAATTTTTTTTTCCACTAATGTTAGAATAGGGTTAGGGCTAGGGGTAGGGGTAGGGTAGGGCTAGGGTTAGGGGTAGGGTTAGGATTAGGGTTTCGGTATGTGCACATGTATTCTGGTCCTCTGCGGATTTTTCCGCTGCGGATTTGATAAATCCGCAGTGCTAAACCGCTGCGGATTTATGGCGGATTTACCGCGTTTTTTCTGCGCATTTCACTGCGGTTTTACAACTGCGATTTTCTATTTGAGCAGTTGTAAAACCGCTGCGGAATCAGCAGAAAGAAGTGACATGCTGCGGAATGTAAACCGCGGCGTTTCCGTGCAGTTTTTCCGCAGCATGTGTACAGCGATTTTTGTTTCCCATAGGTTTACATTGAACTGTAAACTCATGGGAAACTGCTGCGGATCCGCAGCGTTTTCCGCAGCGTGTGCACATACCTTTAGAATTAGGCCATGTGCACACGGTGCGGATTTGGCTGCGGATCCGCAGTGGATTGGCCGCTGCGGATTCGCAGCAGTGTTCCATCAGGTGTACAGTACCATGTAAACATATGGAAACCAAATCCGCTGTGCCCATGGTGCGGAAAATACCGCGCGGAAATGCTGCGTTGTATTTTCCGCAGCATGTCAATTCTTTGTGCGGATTCCGCAGCGTTTTACACCTGTTCCTCAAAAGGAATCCGCAGGTGAAATCCGCACAAAAAACACTGGAAATCCGCGGAAAATCCGCAGGTAAAACGCAGTGCCTTTTACCCGCGGATTTTTAAAAAATGATGCTGAAAAATCTCACACGAACCCGCAACGTGGGCACGTAACCTTAGGGTTAGGGTTGGAATTAGGGTTGTGGTTAGGGGTGTGTTGTGGTTAGGGTTGTGATTAGGGTTATGGCTACAGTTGGGATTAGGGTTAGGGGTGTGTTGGGGTTAGGGTTAGGGCTAGGGCTGTGATTAGGGTTATGACTACAGTTGGAATTAGGGTTGTGGTTAGGGTTAGGGGTGTGTTGGGGTTAGGGTTGTGGTTAGGGGTGTGTTGGGGTTAGGGCTGTGATTAGGGTTATGGCTACATTTGGGATTAGGGTTAGGGATGTGTTGGGGTTAGGGTTAGGGCTGTGATTAGGGTTATGACTACAGTTGGAATTAGGGTTGTGGTTAGGGTTAGGGGTGTGTTGGGGTTAGGGTTGTGGTTAGGGGTGTGTTGGGGTTAGGGTTGTGATTAGGGTTATGGCTACAGTTGGGATTAGGGTTAGGGGTGTGTTGGGGTTAGTGTTGGAGGTAGAATTGAGGGGTTACCATTGTTTAGGCACATCAGGGGTCTCCAAACGCAACATGGCGCCACCATTGATTCCAGTCAATCTCGTATTCAAAAAGTCAAATGGTGCTCCCTCAATTCCGAGCCCTGACGTGTGCCCAAACAGTGGTTTACCCCCACATATGGGGTATCAGTGTACTCAGGACAAACTGCGCAACAATTACTGGGGTCCAATTTCTCCTGATAACCTTGTGAAAATAAAAAAATGCTTGCTAAAACATCATTTTTGAGGAAAGAAAAATGATTTATTATTTTCACGGCTCTACGTTGTAAACGTCTGTGAAGCACTTGGGAGTTCAAAGTGCTCACCACATATCTAGATAAGTTCCTTGGGGGGTCTAGTTTCTAAAATGGGGTCACTTGTGGGGGGTTTCTACTGTTTAGGCACACCAGGGGCTCTGCAAACGCAACGTGACGCCCGCAGACCATTCCATCAAAGTCTGCATTTCAAAAGTCACTACTTCCCTTCTGAGCCCCGACGTGTGCCCAAATAGTGGTTTACCTCCACACATGGGGTATCATCGTACTCAGGAGAAGCTGAACAACAACTTTTGGGGTCCAATTTCTCCTGTAACCCTTGGGAAAATAAAAAATTCTGGGCTAAATAATTATTTTTGAGGAAAGAAAACGTATTTATTATTTTCACGGCTCTGCATTATAAACTTCTGTGAAGCACTTGGGGGTTCAAAGTGCTCACCACACATCTAGATAAGTTCCTTTCGGGGTCTAGTTTCCAAAATGGGGTCACTTGTGGGGGATTTCTACTGTTAAGCCACATCAGGGGCTCTGCAAACGCAACGTGACGCCCACAGAGCATTCCATCAAAGTCTGCATTTCAAAACGTCACTACTTCACTTCCGAGCCCCGGCATGTGCCCAAACAGTAGTTTACCCCCACATATGGGGTATCACCGTACTCAGGAGAAACTGGACAACAACTTTTGGGGTCAAATTTCTCCTGATACCCTTGGGAAAATAAAAAATTGCAGGCTAAAAGATCATTTTTGAGAAAATATTTTTTTTTTTTTATTTTCATGGCTCTGCGTTATAAACTTCTGTGAAGCACTTGGGGGTTCAAAGTCCTCACCACACATCTAGATTAGTTCCTTTGGTGGACTAGTTTCCAAAATGGGGTCATTTCTGGGGGATCACCAATGTTTAGGCACACAGGGGCTCTCCAAACGTGACATGGTGTCCGCTAATGATTGGAGCTAATTTTCCATTTAAAAAGCCAAATGGCGTGCCTTCCCTTCCGAGCCCTGCCGTGCGCCCAAACAGTGGTTTACCCCCACATATGGGGTATCAGCGTACTCAGGACAAACTGGACAACAACATTTGGGGTCCAATTTCTCCTATTACCCTTGGCAAAATAGGAAATTCCAGGCTAAAAAATCGTTTTTGAGGAAAGAAAAATTATTTTTTATTTTCATGGCTCTGCGTTATAAACTTCTGTGAAGCACCTGGGGGTTTAAAGTGCTCAATATGCATCTAGATAAGTTCCTTGGGGGGTCTAGTTTCCAAAATGGGGTCACTTGTGGGGGAGCTCCAATGTTTAGGCACACAGGGGCTCTCCAAACGCGACATGGTGTCCGCTAACAATTGGAGCTAATTTTCCATTCAAAAAGTCAAATGGCGCGCCTTCCCTTTCCGAGCCCTGCCGAGTGCCCAAACAGTGGTTTACCCCCACATATGAGGTATCGGCGTACTCAGGAGAAATTGCCCAACAAATTTTATGATCCATTTTATCCTATTACCCATGTGATAATGAAAAAATTGAGGCGAAAAATTTTTTTTGTGAAAAAAAAGTACTTTTTCATTTTTACAGATCAATTTGTGAAGCACCTGAGGGTTTAAAGTGCTCACTAGGCATCTAAATAAGTTCCTTGGGGGGTCTAGTTTCCAAAATGGGGTCACTTGTGGGGGAGCGCCAATGTTTAGGCACACAGGAGCTTTCCAAACGCGACATGGTGTCCGCTAACGATGGAGATAATTTTTCATTCAAAAAGTCAAATGGCGCTCCTTCCCTTCCGAGCCTTACCATGTGCCCAAACAGTGGTTTAACCCCACATGTGAGGTATCGGTGTGCTCAGGAGAAATTGCCCAACAAATTTTAGGATCCATTTTAGCCTGTTGCCCATGTGAAAATGAAAAAATTGAGGCTAAAAGAATTTTTTTGTGAAAAAAAAGTACTTTTTCATTTTTACGGATCAATTTGTGAAGCACCTGGGGGTTCAAAGTGCTCACTATGCATCTAGGGTAAGTTCCCTGGGATGTCTAGTTTCCAAAATGGGGTCACTTGTGGGGGAGCTCCAATTTTTAGGCACACGGGGGCTCTCCAAATGTGACATGGTGTCCGCTAAAGAGTGGAGCCAATTTTTGATTCAAAAAGTCAAATGGCGCTCCTTCCCTTCCAAGCCCTGCCGTGCGCCCAAACAGTGGTTTACCCCCACATATGAGGTATCAGCGTACTCAGGACAAATTGGACAACAACTTACGTGGTTCAGTTTCTCCTTTTACCATTGGGAAAATAAAAAAATTGTTGCTAAAAGATAATTTTTGTGACTAAAAAGTTAAATGTTCATTTTTTCCTTCCATGTTGCTTCTGCGGCTGTGAAGCACCTGAAGGGTTAATAAACTTCTGGAATGTGGTTTTGAGTACCTTGAGGGGTGCAGTTTTTAGAATGGTGTCACTTTTGGGTATTTTCAGCCATATAGACCCCTCAAACTGACTTCAAATGTGAGGTGGTCCCTAAAAAAATGGTTTTGTAAATTTCGTTGTAAAAATGAGAAATCGCTGGTCAAATTTTAACCCTTATAACTTCCTAGCAAAAAAAAATTTTGTTTCCAAAATTGTGCTGATGTAAAGTAAACATGTGGGAAATGTTATTTTTTAACTATTTTGTGTCACATAACTCTCTGGTTTAACAGAATAAAAATTCAAAATGTGAAAATTGCGAAATTTTCAAAATTTTCGCCAAATTTCCGTTTTTATCACAAATAAATGCATAATTTATTGACCTAAATTTACCACTAACATGAAGCCCAATATGTCACGAAAAAACAATCTCAGAACTGCTAGGATCCGTTGAAGCGTTCCTGAGTTATTACCTCATAAAGGGACACTGGTCAGAATTGCAAAAAACGGCAAGGTCTCTAAGCTCAAAATAGGCTGGGTCATGAAGGGGTTAAATAATTAATTATTAATTATTAATTAATTAGAGCAGCCAATCACAGTGCTCAGATATTCCCAGTCGATTGATGGTGACAAATGCTCCCACCTGGACTCAAGAATGAGTCCTCACCCACTTTTATTGGTTATCATTCAGAATTTTGACTGTTGAAAACTAATCCTATTTTATTTTCTAAACTGAGATATTACTGCCCACTGTAGATGGGTGTCTATAAATAGGTAATGTGCATTGGTTTCTTTGTACATGGTGGCTTATCCTTCGAATGTGAGATGGGACTTTAGATGTCCATGAACATTACTAATCCCTAATGTTCTCTATTTTGGTGCTAAATTGAGAAATTAAGTTTTTTCTTACTTTTTTTGGTGAATTTTTCATTAACGGGAAATACTTAACTCTAAACAGTCCTCGACTTTTCTCTATAAATCTGTGTTTGGCCAATGTTATGTAATGCAATATGTTTGTCTCTCGATTTGGCCTCATTCAGAAGTACGAGTGCAGTCTGTGGTTTTCACAGATATCACTCGTACCTGTGATAGTCTATAGTCTCTAGCGGTCCACAGAAAATTGTGGAGACGACCAATTTTGATCGATGGTCAGGTCAAAATCGGCAATGCAAGTCTTTGGGTTAGTGAAAAAATCGGACCGCTCTCAGTTAACATCTTAGTGCGGTTCAGTTTTTACAAACATACAGAAAGGAGAAACTTATTTTCTTTTCTCCACATTCGGGGAAAAAAAAAACTGGTTACGCTTGGACCAATGTCTGATCAAAATGATCATACGTGAGAAAGTCAGATATCCAAATAAGGCCTTAAGGTGAAGCACATGATGGGTCTAACAACATCTCGTTGGGAATGAATGTCATCTCGCGTAATGTTGGCTTCTCATATTTCTTGATCTCCACCGTGATATCAGGCCTAGGGCTATTGTGTGTAGTCTTTTAGACAATGAAAATGCTGATTTATTTTATTTGTATTTTATTTGACCTGTTTTGTTGATTTTCAGCTTTCTTAGTAATGAGATGTGGGCCTGGGCACTATTACCGATTTTTCTAGCAGTATTTGCCACAGCTGGAATATGGGTGGTGTAAGTTGTTTTACTGTGAAGTTTATCTATGTAGCTGTACACTATACTTTTTTGCTTCTTGTTGACTCCTATTTCTCTAGATTCTTTTATATTTCAAATTGTTCTTCTATCCTGCCTTGAATCCTATTTTAATTTATCTCAATTTATCTCAATAGGTTCTAAATTATTTACTTAATAACTACTTGATATAGCTTTATGATGGCCAAGCATTGGCTGACAGTCACGTTCAATATGATTAGTACATAATAGTCTTTAGAAGTTTTGTAAAATTTTCTTTCTTTCTAAAGTAATGCCCCTGTGTCATCTTAGTCTTCTCCCAAATTAACCCCTATTAAAAAATGTCCACTGGTGGATTTTTTGTTTCCACATCAGGAAAAAAAAAACAGAGGATGTCAACGAGCCATTGATGGTTGGTGTACCTTTTCTCGTCCTCCGTAAGTGCAACAGATGCAGTCCAGCTCACCTTGATTGAGGCTTTCAATAATTTTTGGCACAAAAATGCCACCCATGTGTCCAAACACTATATAGAAAAATAAAACATTTTCCTTCCGATTCATGATTTAATTTTTTTTTTTTCAAAATGTTCATTCCATATCTTAAAAATTATCACTCACTATGAATCCAAGAAAATAATATATAATTTACTACAAGTTTTAGACTAAAAGAAGTCCTTAATCATGGAAGAGTAAGTGGCCATTTTCAGAACAGGGAAATTGGGACTGACCGGGAAAAAAAGGCTCAAATGACAAAGATGTTGCGTCAGAAAGTGGGTCCAGAACGTCTAAAAACTATATACTAGTAAGTTGCCCGTACCATCTATACAAACTATTTAGTACTGATATATATAGAAAGTGGTTAACTCTTTTAGGTGAGGATATGCTGGAGGGTATATCTTTTTTTACATTAAGTTGGTCCAAAGCCATGATGTGCATGAAATAAGAATATCTGTATTGCGAACTACTGCCACTCCAATGCCGCTTCTTCCGATTGGTCTTCGTTGACATGACTCTGGTGGTGAGATCCGTTTACAGCATAAGACTACTGCAGACAATCATTAGTCTCAATGTTGTACCTTCAACTTCTTTGGACTTTGCAGGCTCAGCCATGTTAACAAAGGTGGAGCAACACAAGGCAAGTAATGCTGATATTCTTATTTTGAGATAAACATGCCTTTGGGCAAACTTAATATAAATCCTACACTCCCTTTGAGATCATACTGGTATGACTTATACATTGAGCATAATAAGACAGTATGGCTACCGGCACACTGCATTTCATTATGTAATTTCTCGTCAGCATTTGGAGCTCACTCTTGGGAAAAGAAAAAGTCTGAATGCTCTGAATATACAAAAAAAATAGACATAGAAATATAAACACAAACACTATTTGATGCCTAAGGGGAAAATGTTCTTAAAATATTTTCCTTTGTTTAAAATTATATAGGTTTCCAAACCAACTTTAAGGGGTTCTCTAGAAAAAGGGAAAAAAAAGAAAATGGCAGTGATCATGTGCAGTGGGATGCTCCGCTGCTGTGACCTGGAGATAACCAACTCACAGCAGCAGAGCTTCCTGCTGCACATGATCACAGGGATTTGCCCTACTAATATTTTAGAACAGGTTTTTTTCAGTGTAAGACAGTGGCTATTTTATCATACTGCAGTGATTATCTCTGTAGATAATTAAACACATTTAGGAATATATTTATAATGACTCCATTTTCCTTTCCATTTTCCTTTTTCCTTTCCTTTTTCCTTTCCTTTCCTTTTTCCTTTCCTTTTTCCTTTCCTTTTTCCTTTCCTTTTTTCCTTTCCTTTTTTCCTTTCCTTTTTTCCTTTCCTTTTTTCCTTTCCTTTTTCCTTTTCCTTTTTTCCTTTTTCCTTTTTTTCATTTTCCTTTCCTTTTTTTCCTTTTTTCTTTTTCCGTTTTTCTTTTTCCTTTTTTCCTTTCTTTTTTTTTCTTTCCTTTCCCCCAAAAACCCTTTTCAGAACTTCCTGCATAAATTAAATGAGTCAACAGATACAAAGTATTTGGTCTGCTGTTCTTTTTTTTTTTCTTAAGTGTCTTGTTTCTGGAACCAATCAGTACTATAACTATCACCAATTTATATTATACTCTAGCTCTTCCTATCCTTTTCTTTCTTCAGTCTTTCCCATTCCATCTTAACACTCTAACATTCCTTAGATAATTTCTTCTATCTTGAAGTTTGTTTTTGTTCAGTTCTCATGTTTTATTCCTTTCTCAGATATGCAATGGCCGTGTCCAATGGCTCAGTCAACCTGGAAGAGGGTTTTCCTTATATCAGGTGATTATATATTTATATGTAGCATCAAAGACATGAATAATTCACAGGGTTCGGCCTCATTCAAATGTCAGGAATTTTTTTTCACATACATGGGCTGGATCTATTTTAAAAAGTTTTTACAAACCGCGTGTCGTCCACATCTTATGAATGAAAAACATATAAAGTTTTCTCAAAGTTTCCCCTATTAACTGGCCTGTAGAAAAAAATAGACAGCACTTGGGTGAAACACATATGGCATCTGAGTTGTCTGATTTTTTTTTTTTTTTTTTATGTAACCATTCACTTGAATGAGTGGGTTTAAAGAGAATCTATCAGTCGGATCAGCCTTTTAAGCCATCTATATGGGCATGTAGGTCATAGAAAGTTGAATAAAATGTGCCTTGATATCTGTGATCTGATGTCTTATTCCAGAGAAATTCACATTTTTCTTAACATGTAAATGAGCTGTTAAGATCAATGGGCGGGACATAGATCTCCTTGATTATCTGCCTCCAGGCTTATTATAAATGAAAATGGCATTACCAGTGTGAGACTTATAATGACTGACAGTCTGCTCTCCGGATCTCACTGCAGAGCTGTTTGTGATTATAACTAACACAGTACAGTAAAGCTAAACTTTGTCTCATAACAAACATTTGCACCAGCGCTTGTCCTCTCATAATGCTGTCTGCTCGGCTGTAGTGCTGTGTCTAATTGCAACTAACACCGTACAGCAGAGATGAACCTTGTCTTATTACAAACACACCTGCAGTTGTCCTCTCACAGTGCTAACAGTGCTGCGGTACTGCCCTTCCTCCACACAGGCTGCCTATGAGATGGAAGGTGAAGCACTGTGAGAGGACAACTGCTGCTGCAAATGTGTTTGTAACGAGACAAAGATCAGTTTTGCAGGTACTGTGTTAGTTTTGATCTCACTGCAGAGCTGTGTGTGATCATAATAGCAAAGTGTCAGTCATTACATGTTTCAAATTGGTGGTTGTGGACATGGATCACTCTGAAATATGACATTGTATCACAGATATCAAGGTATAATTTTATTCAACGCTCCATAACCTGCACACCCATATAGATGGCATAAGAGGCTTGACATATTCCCTTTAATCAGCAACTCAGATCCAAAATGAACATGTCACTATTTTTATTTTTTCAGAAAATCAATAAGTCATATGAATAGGTCCTTAGAATAAAATGTGAACATGTTTTATCCATGAAAAACACAGAACCCATGGGAGAATAATGGACACCCGAAAGAGGCCTTAGTAAAAGAAAAAGCCAGAATTCCATGCTCTCTCCTAAAATAAAGACTATATAAAAGAAAGAAATAAAGCGTAACATGTGCACATGAACCAAGACCACCACTCATAAAGGTTAGTCAAAGGCTCACCTTTAGTGGCTGTGCATCCAGGCACAACCCTGTGGTAAACGTGTGAATCAATAGGGCCGCTGCTCCACCCGCTGGATCCCCCACAGGACCCAGAACATGTTGAAGAGGGAGGATTCTGGTTGGGGTGATCTAACAGCGCTGCTCACGAATGTCCAATCCAGAGCGAGAAAAGTAGGTTTTAAAAACATTCTTTGCTATTTGTTTCAGTTCCTGCTTCTTCTTCAAACAAGCATAAAATAAATAAACACTAGAACTAAGGCTAGGTCCATCTGTTTGGCGGAGCCTCTGTTAGGAACCTCTGTCGATCATTCTTTTATTTTACCATAAAAAAAAAACTCAAAACTTTTCCAGGTGAAATAATCGCCACCCAAATGGTCCCCATTATAGTAAAAGGTAAACAGACAGTGGATACGTGCTTACTGATCCATGGGCAGCATGTATCATGCACTGGCTGTATGACTTCAATTATGTATGTTTAACCCCTTCCCGACCCATGACGCCACGTAGGCGTCATGAAAGTCGGTGCCAATCCGACCCATGACGCCTATGTGGCGTCATGGAAAGATCGCGTCCCTGCAGGCCGGGTGAAAGGGTTAACTCCCATTTCACCCGATCTGCAGGGACAGGGGGAGTGGTAGTTTAGCCCAGGGGGGGTGGCTTCACCCCCTCGTGGCTACGATCGCTCTGATTGGCTGTTGAAAGTGAAACTGCCAATCAGAGCGATTTGTAATATTTCACCTATTATAACGGGTGAAATATTACAATCCAGCCATGGCCGATGCTGAAATATCATCGGCCATGGCTGGAAATACTAATGTGCCCCCACCCCACCCCTCCGATCGCCCCCCCAGCCCCCCGATCTGGCCGGTACACTGCTCCGGCTCCCCTCCGTCCAGTGCTCCGCTCCCCCCCGTGCTCTTGTCCGCTCCCCCCGTGCTCCAATCACCCCCCCGTGCTCCAATCACCCCCCCTGCACTCCGATCCACCCCCCCCCGGTGCTCCGTTCCACCCCCCCCGTGCTCCATTCCAGCCCCCCTGTGCTCCGTTCCATGCCCCCCGTGCTCCGTTCCACGCCTGCCGCGCTCCGATTCCCCCCCCCGTGCTCCGATCCCCCCCCCCCATGCTCCGATCCCCCCCCCCCCCGTGGTCCCCCCCCGTGGTCCCCCCCCACCCCATCATACTTACCGATCCAGCCGGGGTCCCGTCCGTCTTCTCCCTGGGCGCCGCCATCTTCCAAAATGGCGGGCGCATGCGCAGTGCGCCCGCCGAATCTGCCGGCCGGCAGATTCGTTCCAAAGTGCATTTTGATCACTGAGATATAATCTATCTCAGTGATCAAAATAAAAAAAATAATAAATGACCCCCCCCCCCCCTTTGTCACCCCCATAGGTAGGGACAATAAAAAAATAAAGAATTTTTTTTTTTCCACTAATGTTAGAATAGGGTTAGGGTTAGGGGTAGGGTTAGGGGTAGGGTTAGGGGTAGGGTTAAGGTTAGGGGTAGGGGTAGGGGTAGGGGTAGGGTTAGGGTTTCGGTATGTGCACACGTATTTTGGTCCTCTGCGGATTTTTCCGCTGCGGATTTGATAAATCCGCAGTGCTAAACCGCTGCGGATTTATGGCGGATTTACCGCGTTTTTTTCTGCGCATTTCACTGCGGTTTTACAACTGCGATTTTCTATTGGAGCAGTTGTAAAACCGCTGCGGAATCCGCACAAAGAAGTGACATGCTGCGGAATGTAAACCGCTGCGTTTCCGTGCAGTTTCTCCGCAGCATGTGTACAGCGATTTTTGTTTCCCGTAGGTTTACATTGAACTGTAAACTCATGGGAAACTGCTGCGGATCCGCAGCGTTTTCTGCAGCGTGTGCACATATCTTTAGAATTAGGCTATGTGCACACGGTGCGGATTGGCCGCTGCGGATTCGCAGCAGTGTTCCATCAGGTTTACAGTACCATGTAAACATATGAAAAACCAAATCCGCTGTGCCCATGGTGCGGAAAACACCGCGCGGAAACGCTGCGTTGTATTTTCCGCAGCATGTCAATTCTTTGTGCGGATTCCGCAGCGTTTTACACCTGTTCCTCAATAGGAATCCGCAGGTGAAATCCGCACAAAAAACACTGGAAATCCGCGGAAAATCCGCAGGTAAAACGCAGTGCCTTTTACCCGCGGATTTTTCAAAAATGGTGCGGAAATATCTCACACGAATCCGCAATGTGGGCACATAGCCTTAGGGTTAGGGTTGGAATTAGGGTTGTGGTTAGGGTTGTGATTAGGGTTATGGCTACAGTTGGGATAAGGGTTAGGGGTGTGGGGGGGTTAGTGTTGGAGTTAGAATTGAGGGGTTACCACTGTTTAGGCACATCAGGGGTCTCCAAACGCAACATGGCGCCACCATTGATTCCAGCCAATCTCGTATTCAAAAAGTCAAATGGTGCTCCCTCACTTCCGAGCCCTGACGTGTGCCCAAACAGTGGTTTACCCCCACATATGGGGTACCAGCATACTCAGGACAAACTGCGCAACAATTACTGGGGTCCAATTTCTCCTGTTACCCTTGTGAATCTAAAAAAATAATTGCTAAAACATAATTTTTGAGGAAAGAAAAATGATTTTTTATTTTCACGGCTCTGCGTTGTAAACGTCTGTGAAGCACTTGGGGGTTCAAAGTGCTCACCACATATCTAGATAAGTTCCTTGGGGGGTCTAGTTTCTAAAATGGGGTCACTTGTGGGGGTTTCTACTGTTTAGGCACACCAGGGGCTCTGCAAACGCAACGTGACACCCGCAGACCATTCCATCAAAGTCTGCATTTCAAAAGTCACTACTTCCCTTCTGAGCCCCGACGTGTGCCCAAACAGTGGTTTACCCCCACTCATGGGGTTTCAGCGTACTCAGGAGAAACTGGACAACAACTTTTGGGGTCCAATTTCTCCTGTAACCCTTGGGAAAATAAAAAATTCTGGGCTAAATAATTCTTTTTGAGGAAAGAAAACGTATTTATTATTTTCACGGCTCTGCATTATAAACTTCTATGAAGCACTTGGGGGTTCAAAGTGCTCACCACACATCTAGATAAGTTCCTTTCGGGGTCTAGTTTCCAAAATGGGGTCACTTGTGGGGGGTTTCTACTGTTTAGGCACATCAGGGGCTCTGCAAACGCAACGTGACGCCCGCAGAGCATTCCATCAAAGTCTGCATTTCAAAATGTCACTACTTCAATTCCGAGCCTCGGCATGTGCCCAAACAGTAGTTTACCCCCACATATAGGGTATCACGGTACTCAGGAGAAACTGGACAACAAATATTGGGGTCCAATTTCTCCTGTAACCCTTGGGAAAATAAAAAATTCTGGGCTAAATAATTCTTTTTGAGGAAAGAAAACGTATTTATTATTTTCACGGCTCTGCATTATAAACTTCTATGAAGCACTTGGGGGTTCAAAGTGCTCATCACACATCTAGATAAGTTCCTTTCGGGGTCTAGTTTCCAAAATGGGGTCACTTGTGGGGGGTTTCTACTGTTTAGGCACATCAGGGGCTCTGCAAACGCAACGTGACGCCCGCAGAGCATTCCATCAAAGTCTGCATTTCAAAATGTCACTACTTCAATTCCGAGCCTCGGCATGTGCCCAAACAGTAGTTTACCCCCACATATGGGGTATCACGGTACTCAGGAGAAACTGGACAACAAATATTGGGGTCAAATTTCTCCTGTTACCCTTGGGAAAATTAAAAAATTCTGGGCTAAATAATTATTTTTGAGGAAAGAAAACGTATTTATTATTTTCACGGCTCTGCATTATAAACTTCTATGAAGCGCTTGGGGGTTCAAAGTGCTCACCACACATCTAGATAAGTTCCTTTCGGGGTCTAGTTTCCAAAATGGGGTCACTTGTGGGGGGTTTCTACTGTTAAGCCACATCAGGGGCTCTGCAAACGCAACGTGACGCCCACAGAGCATTCCATCAAAGTCTGCATTTCAAAACGTCACTACTTCACTTCCGAGCCCCGGCATGTGCCCAAACAGTGATTTACCCCCACATATGGGGTATCAGCGTACTCAGGAGAAACTGGACAACAACTTTTGGGGTCAAATTTCTCCTGTTACCCTTGGGAAAATAAAAAATTGCAGGCTAAAAGATCATTTTTGAGAAAATAATTTTTTTTTTTAATTTTCATGGCTCTGTGTTATAAACTTCTGTGAAGCACTTGGGGGTTCAAAGTCCTCACTACACATCTAGATTAGTTCCTTTGGGGGTCTAGTTTCCAAAATGGTGTCATTTCTGGGGGATCTCCAATGTTTAGGCACACAGGGGCTCTCCAAACGTGACATGGTGTCCGCTAATGATTGGAGCTAATTTTCCATTTAAAAAGCCAAATGGCGTGCCATCCCTTCCGAGCCCTGCCGTGCGCCCAAACAGTGGTTTACCCCCACATATGGGGTATCAGCGTACTCAGGACAAACTGGACAACAATATTTGGGGTCCCATTTCTCCTATTATCCTTGGCAAAATAGGAAATTCCAGGCTAAAAAATAATTTTTGAGGAAAGAAAAATTATTCTTTATTTTCATGGCTCTGCGTTATAAACTTCTGTGAAGCACTTGGGGGTTCAAAGTCCTCACTACACATGTAGATTAGTTCCTTTGGGGGTCTAGTTTCCAAAATGGGGTCACTTGTGGGGGAGCTCCAATGTTTAGGCACACAGGGGCTCTCCAAACGCGACATGGTGTCCGCTAACAATTGGAGCTAATTTTCCATTCAAAAAGTCAAATGGCGCTCCTTCCCTTCCGAGCCCTGCCGAGTGCCCAAACAGTGGTTTACCCCCACATATGAGGTATCGACGTACTCGGGAGAAATTGCCCAACAAATTTTATGATCCATTTTATCCTACTGCCCATGTGAAAATGAAAAAATTGAGGCGAAAAGAATTTTTTTGTGAAAAAAAAGTACTTTTTCATTTTTACAGATCAATTTGTGAAGCACCTGAGAGTTTAAAGTGCTCACTAGGCATCTAAATAAGTTCCTTGGGGGGTCTAGTTTCCAAAATGGGGTCACTTGTGGGGGAGCGCCAATGTTTAGGCACACAGGAGCTATCCAAACGCGACATGGTGTCCGCTAACGATGGAAATAATTTTTCATTCAAAAAGTCAAATGGCGCTCCTTCCCTTCCGAGCCTTACCATGTGCCCAAACAGTGGTTTACCCCCACATGTGAGGTATTGGTGTACTCAGGAGAAATTGCCCAATACATTTTAGGATCCATTTTATCCTGTTGCCCATGTGAAAATGAAAAAATTGAGGCTAAAATAATTTTTTTGTGAAAAAAAAGTACTTTTTCATTTTTACGGATCAATTTGTGAAGCACCTGGGGGTTCAAAGTGCTCACTATGCATCTAGATAAGTTCCTTGGGGCGTCTAGTTTCCAAAATGGGGTCACTTGTGGGGGAGCTCCAATTTTTAGGCACACGGGGGCTCTCCAAACGTGACATGGTGTCCGCTAAAGAGTGGAGCCAATTTTTGATTCAAAAAGTCAAATGGCGCTCCTTCCCTTCCAAGCCCTGCCGTGCGCCCAAACAGTGGTTTACCCCCAAATATGAGGTATCAGCGTACTCAGGACAAATTGGACAACAACTTTCGTGGTTCAGTTTCTCCTTTTACCATTGGGAAAATAAAAAAATTGTTGCTAAAAGATAATTTTTGTGACTAAAAAGTTAAATGTTCATTTTTTCCTTCCATGTTGCTTCTGCTGCTATGAAGCACCTGAAGGGTTAATAAACTTCTTGAATGTGGTTTTGAGTACCTTGAGGGGTGCAGTTTTTAGAATGGTGTCACTTTTGGGTATTTTCAGCCATATAGACCCCTCAAACTGACTTCAAATGTGAGGTGGTCTCTAAAAAAAATGGTTTTGTAAATTTCGTTGTAAAAATGACAAATCGCTGGTCAAATTTTAACCCTTATAACTTCCTAACAAAAAAAAATTTTGTTTCCAAAATTGTGCTGATGTAAAGTAGACGTGTGGGAAATGTTATTTATTAACTATTTTGTGTCACATATCTCTCTGGTTTAACAGAATAAAAATTCAAAATGTGAAAATTGCGAAATTTTCAAAATTTTCGCCAAATTTCCGTTTTTATCACAAATAAACGCAGATTTTATTGACCTAAATTTACCACTAACATGAAGCCCAATATGTCACGAAAAAACAATCTCAGAAACGCTAGGATCCGTTGAAGCGTTCCTGAGTTATTACCTCATAAAGGGACACTGGTCAGAATTGCAAAAAACGGCAAGGTCTTTAAGGTCAAAATAGGCTGGGTCATGAAGGGGTTAACTCTGAAACTCTACGTCGTTTCCGAGAATTGCATACTTTTATAAGCCTCTGAACACTGGGCCACACCTAGACTAGTAGGACAGGCTGGTCCCTGGAGGCTTCTCCTGCCTGCCGTGTACCTGTATAGGGAGAGACTTGCCAGTCATTGGCAGTGGGCCTGGAAAAGCCTCTGCGGGACAGGCCTGTCCGACTAGTCTCTTTTTGATATTCCTAATGGATCGTAAAAGCTCCACATGCCGGTGAGATCCTAGCCTCACCTAATCACCTATTAATATAGAACTTATGCAGTCTTTAAAAAGCACACAGAGGTCCAGATTCAAGTACAAGTTCAGATGTGTGAGATTGTAGAGTGTAGACAGAACCCCAGGACTGTCCGCGGTATCCAGGACAGTTGGGACTAGAGCTGAGGAGATGGGTTCCCGGGTCTCTGGTCCAGGTTAGTGGTACCTGGCAGCTGGACAGGAGGCCACGAATCTCTTACCTTCCGGCTTTTGATTAGTCCGGGCAGCGCGACACCCACTATACTTGGACAGTTAAACCCAGCTAGGCAAGAAAAACAGCAGAGAAAATGCAGAACTTGGACTACGTGTGAACATGGTCTAAATGTCTAAGCAAAGTGGATGTGATTCCATGAAATCTCCACCCTCGGTGTGCCCAAGTGCGCTGCTGAACTGTTCAGCTTTTGGTGCGTTTTTTTTCTCTATAGGCTTCTATGTGGAATCTTGGGGGGGGGGGGGAAATGCTGTTCCATTTTTAAGAGCAGAATCAAAACTTTTCTGTAGTATTAAAAACGCAGATTCACATCTGCACCAAACGCATCAAATATGGGGGAGCACGCATAAAAGAAGCACAGCAAAGATACAATAATCAGAGAAGATTGTTATTGCGTCATGTGGTGCGAACTCGTGCAGAAAAAATGCAGCATTTAAGCTGCGTGTGAACACAACCTCAGCTTACATCTTTATTAAAACATTTTTAAGGGTTTAATAGAAAAAACAATATCAATTTTTTTTTTTTTATGCCATTTATGGATCCCTGTAAATAATCTGATCACTGCGTTGTGCGAGTCGTTATGATTTTAGGGACACCAAATATGTCCTGTTATTTGCGGATTTGTAGTGTTTATTATTTGTTAATGAAGCAAATTAAAACTGACATTATTTTAATAGTTTTCCATTGGATTTTAGTTAATTTTACAGGGAGAAAAAAAATCTCTCTCTCTCTCTCTGCCTCTAAAATCCTTGCAAATTGAAATACAAATACATTGTATAGAAATACATTGTTACATTGTACATAACAGTACAAAGTGCCTGCGGAGTCAGGGCCTGCAATACAGATCGAGTGCACAGAATTCTCCCCATTATATCACTAGAGCCTGTGGCTCATTATGCCAAGCTCCTGGCTGTGATGTTGAAGGTCATGAGCTCGAGACCTGGAGAGACAAACAGAAAAAGGTTGGGAGCTATAGTTTACTTCTGTCGTGGTCAGTACACGAGTAATGCTATGTCTTGTTACATGCCCGGAACAGATTTTAAACAATGAAGACTCCTATTGAATTGCTAAAATCAGAAATCTGAAAAACTGAGGTTATACTGTATAAGTCATGTGACTTGTACTTGCTTTCTTCTAGTGGTAGACAGCGCTATCATAATTCACAGTCTTTATTTTGTCAGAGACGATGGACCCTATTCCGCAATCTGCTCCTATATTGATATACAGACTAATCACTGAATGGGGCTACTATCCCTTCCAGGATGTTACATAGGTTGAAAAAAAACTCTGGTCCATCAAGTTCCACCTTTCTCCACCAGTTCTATGTTCTCCATTGCTAGATTATTTACTACTAACATTGCCATTTGTTGTGAAAAAAGCATCTAGTCCTCCTATAAAAGCTGTTATAGTTTCCTCCATTACTACCTCTTCTGCTCGGCATTCCACAGTCTGACTGCTCTAACTGTAAAGAACCCTTTCCTATTTAGCTGCTGGAATCTCCTTTCTTCCACCCGTAATGAGTGCCCCCTGGTCCTTCGTATGGTCTTTGGAAGGAATAAGCCATGTGCCAGTCCTTTGTACAGATCACACATATATTTATACATACAAATGAGCTCTCTTCTAAGGCGTCTTTTTTTCTAAGCTAAACAAGATCACCTTTTCCAACCTTTCATCATATGAGGCCTCCATCCCTTGTAATAATCTAGTTACCGTCTTTGAACTGATTCTAACATCTGAATATCCTTTTTAAATTGTGGAGCCCAAAACTGCATCCCGTATTCTAGATGTGACCTCACCAGTGATTTATGAAGGGGTAATAATACGTTGGGATCGCGTGATTTTATCTCTAGTTTCATACACACACAAGCCTCGTTTGCTTTTGCGGCTGCTGCTTGACATTGAGTGCTGCTGCTCAACTTACATGTAACCCGAATACCCAAGTCCTTCTCCTGTTCTGTAGTTCTGAGAATACTTCCATTTAATGTATATGTAACAATGGATGGATATGAAGTTTGAAAAATCCTCTAAGTCACACAATTTTAAGCGTTTTTTTAACATTTTGTGGTCTTTTTTTTTTCTTGACAGTGCATGCGGCTCATATCCTCCCCAGAGCTGTATATTTGGCCAAGTTCTTAATGTAGGTGCAATGCTGGGTAAGTATTTTTCAGCAGGTATCTAGCAGCCACTATTTATTCATACTCATGTGTAGCCCTAATTATGTGGTATGTTTCCTGTGTTGTCTACTTATGATGTCTTGATATTTAGTTTTTTTTATGCAGTTCCCTTAAGTTTTTGCTCCGTAATGCAATACATATATTCAAGCCAATGATAGAAGAGCAGATTTTGTGTTTGACAGATCCCATTTACAACAAAAAAGTGGTAGTTCAGTGAACTGGATTTACTTTCCCCCAGATTCCTTCCATTGTCAACTTTCAGGTTGCTGAGGACATTTCTTGTCTTCGAGCACATTTAGACCAACACTGCAATGCTCCTTTTGCAACTAGTCCACATTAGATGGATGTCACCAGAACACAGAAATCTAGGCTGGAGCGGCATGGTATCAAGGAGGTAAGGAGGTATGAAGACTGTCCCCCAATTGCAGATCTTCTATTCTCCTCTTCTTATTAGGAACACATGCATTCTGAGCCAAGCCTTGTGCATGAAGGTCGAGAGTAGTAGCTGTTGGATGACGACTTTCTAAAGAATATTGCCAGCTTTCCCACCATGATAAGGTGGTTGTTGGGAATGGCTTTTCTTCTGGGACACATACACACTGTTAGAACAGCACCAGCGCCCCTGCATGAGTCCGCTTCCGCCTCTCGGCAGGGACGCCATCATGTTCACTCTCTTTTCCATGCTGCTCCGGTTCCCGCCATCTTTCTCCTCCCAGGGCCAGCGCACAGGTCTCCTGAGAGAATGCCTAGGGCCCGCTCTCTTTTGAAAATTTTCAAGCCAATCGCTGGGAAACATTAGGCGTTTAAGGCACCTTCCCTAAGTGGGAGGTACTTTAGCAACGTTAGTACCAGTGAGTTTCCTATTACCCAGTTGTCAGGTTCCTGTACCTGTATGATCTGTATATGATCCTGTCCGTCCCATTTACCTTACCCAGTCCACCCTGTCTGCACCTGATCCTGCCCATCCTGCTGTACTTATACCCAAACCCGTCCTGCCTGTGCCTAGTCCTGTTACTCATCCGCCTGAACTTGTACCTGTGAACCTGCACCTGTGATCCCATACCTGTGGCTGCCCTGTGTTTCTGTACTTGTCCTGCTTGTGCCTGTTCCCGCATCTGTCTACTAGCCGTATACCTCCTGCTAATAAGTTCCAGGCTGGTCCTGCTTCCCTGCACGTTTGGTGGTCAGCTGCGACGACTCTGCGGTCTGTCCTGGAGTGGCACTTGTCGTCTACTTGGGCTCAAGTCTAACCACACCATCAGGGGCTCTAGTGAAGAACCAGGTGTTCGCTTATTTACGCCCCTCCTGGCTCTCCTTGGAGCTTGGCACAGTTGTTCCACAACCACGGTCATAACACATACTTTTCATCTGTCCCAATATTGTAATTTTGGAAGGACCGTTCTGCAAACCAGAGTGCAAAAGGGCTGGGATATCCAAACTCTGCCCAATAGAAAAATGATTTATATCGTCCCACAGGGAATACAATACAATAATTGATTGATATAAACTTGTAATCTGAAGACACCTGTCAGATTAGGAAATCCTCACTGTATGATGCCCTATACAAACTAAACTAGAGGGCACAATAGCACCTTATAAATGGCACCAATTTAGGACAATTTAGAAGAGACCATGAATGAATCTTCCTAAATTTAGGTATCGGAGCCACAAACAAAAGCCCCCTCCTCCCTTTGAAAGTGATCCCAGATTCCCAGATTGGAGAGCAATGTGATTGGTGACAAGCAATTTTCCTTCTTATTGGTCAAACTTTTCAAAGGCTGTACATGGAGGGGAATGACACACATTAATTCTGAAGGCATCAACCACTGTGAATGGGAAATTGTTATCGCTGATTTACATAAATGTTACAAGGCTTTATTTGGATTGTATTTTTAAGATTATGATTCCCATAATTAATTTAGTTTCAAACCATTTCTTTCCTAGCATGCTACTAAGCTGCTAAGAAGGTAGGGTAGATCTTTTATGCCTAGTGCTAATGTAGTCATTATCTGTCCACAACCTCTAGAACTTACCCACATTTTTAATACTGAAAGCTTTATTCTGACCGTAGCCTTTCATGGGCTTCATGCACTGACCACTAGAGATGGGGCTATGGAAGCCGCCAAGAGCAGCTGAGCTCTTCTCTTTCTAGCACACCTGTAGACATGAACAGGCCACTAAGTAGAACCGCGGGCACCTGCAATTTCATTGTACCCGTTCAAGTAATGCCAATATTGTCTTCTCAGTTTTCTTTGGCCTCGTCAAGCTTTTAGTTAAGGCTATGCTGCCCACGCCAATCTATCCTAGTCTACATCTACTGCCTTTTACCACTCTATGATTATGTCCTTCTGTTTCAGCTCATACTTACCTGCTTTCACAACCATCAGTCCATCCCTCCCAAAACTTAGTCCCTATATGTCAATATTTCATCTCCCATCAACTCCAGCCCAATATTACTAAGAGCTGCTGCGGTGCATGGACGTCATTGCATAAGGCTAGCCCAGAAACTGATAGTAAATAATTATCTGTTCTCATATGTGATCTAATTTCTTTATTTTTATAATTTCCTATTGTGGAAAAAATATAAAATTTTAATCAGCTTCTGAAAAAAGAATGTAATATTTACAGTTGTAATGTTCTAATCACACTTTGGTTCTTTTTTGTCAGTGGTCTGGATCTGTGTTATACGGTTTCAGCAAATCAGAGATTATGGCTGCCATTCTCATGTAAATTCTGTGGGCCTTGCTTTGGGATTTCTTTGTGCTTTAGGAACTTCAATGGTCGGTAATTTTCAGGTCAGTCTTCACTTGTAGTGGCCACTGTTGCACTGAGGGCTGCTATTATTAATGGGGATCTGTAAGTAGGTCACGACAATACCAAACCCTAACCAATGTTACAAATGACCTGTTGTCTGCCGAACAATCCATACTCTACACTCTTCCTCTTTGACCTGTCCTCTACCTTCAACACAGTTGACCACTTCCTCCTACTACAGGTCTTCTTTCTTTGTCATCGCAGAGCTTGCCCTCTTCTGGATCTCCTCCTACCTTACTGACTGCACATTTTATGTCCTATTTCCACACTATTGCCTCATCCCTGTCTCTGTTGGTGTCCCTCAATACTCTGTCCTAGCTCCCCTATTCTTCTCCATCAATAACTTTGGCCTGGGACAACTCAAAGTCCCCTGGCCTCCAGTACCATTGATACGCTGATGACAGTCAGATCTACCTTTCTAGCCCAGATGTCACCTCTCTGATGTCCTGAATCCCAGATTGTCTATCAGCCGTATACTCCCCTCTACTTCTCTGCCAAGCCATTCACTTGCTTCCAATTCTCCAGCAAATCCAGTGTAAATTACGAACAATGATTTACAAGACTGTCCATAATCTGTCTCCTCCATGCATCTCCAAACTAATCTTCCAATACCTTAACACACACCATCTCCTGTCCTCACGAGACCTCCCTCTCTCCTCCACCCTTGTACGTTCCTCGCCCAACTGGCTCCAGATTTATCTGGAGCATCTCCCATCCTCTGAGATTCAGTGCCTCAAAACGTCTGATTGTAGACTTTCCTGAAGAGATGAGTTTTCAGGTGGCGTCTGAAGGAGTCACATGTGGGAGACAATCACCCCACTGCCACCTTACTACGACTGGAGCTGCTCCAATACACCCCAACCTTCTGTCTCCTTCCCCAACACCCTGTAGATTGTAAGCCTGTGATGGTAGGACCCTCTCTTTCTCTATACCAGTCTGTCATTGTAAGCTTCATTTGTAGCTTCCAAATTAAATAATAACTATTATTATTTTGCACAGCAATCCAGCCAGCTGGAAACTCACCTCATCGGAGCCTTTTTGGCATTTGTCATTGGTATTGTTTACTTCTGGCTACAAACCTATCTAACCTACAGAGTGAAGCCAAGACATGGCGGGAAGTGGATAGGACCTCTGCGATTTATCCTCACTCTTTTGGCAACCGTATCGATTATTCTGAGTATCCTTAGTAACGTGATAGACCATGAAATGCACATACAGTATGTCACAAAAGTGAGTACACCCCTATCATTTTTGTAAATATTTTATTATATCTTTTCGTGAGACAATACTGAAAATTCTGACTTAACTACAGTGTACAGTAGTCAGTGTACAGCTTGTATAACGATGTAAATTTGGTGCCATCTAAACTCAACACACGGCCATTAATGTCTAAACCTCTGGCAACAAAAGTGAGTACACCCCTAAGTGAAAATGGTCAAATTGTGCCCAAAGTGTCAATATTTTGTGTTGCCACTACTATTTTCAAGCACTGCCTTGGACATGGAGGTCACTAGAGCTTCACAGGTTACCACTGGAATCCTCTTCCCTCCTCCATGACAGCAGCATGGAGCTGGTGGATGTTGGAGACCTTGCGCTCCTCCACCATTCTTCTGATGATGCCTCACAGATGCAGGTTAGACATTCATTGTTGAGTGTTGAGTTGTCTAGACGGAACATCAAATTTTACACCGTTAAACAAGCTGTACACTGACTACTGAACATTGTATCAAAGTGTCAGATCCTCAATGTTGTCCCATGAAAATATATCACAAAATATTTACAAAAATGTGAGGGGTGTACGTACTTTTGTCATATATTGTATAAAAGTTCCCGAAAAATGTATATCTTTGTACCGTGTTAGCCAGTAGATAGAAAAATATTAAGATTTGAGTCCTCAGTGGTTGATACATTTTAATGGCTAACTGAAAGGATGGTAATAAATTGCAAGCTTTCGAGACTACTCGGGTCTCTTCATCAGGCATAGCAATATAATGTACACAGACACAATGCAATGATTGAGTCAACTTCTCCCCTTTTTTTCTGGTCTCAGGTGTGATTTTCATATTTCCCACACCTGTTACTTGCCACAGGTGAGTTTGAAACGAGCATCACATGCTTGAAGCAAAGTTTACAAACTATTTTAGAAAGGTGCCAATGATTTTCTCCAGCCTATTTTTGGGGTTTTGCGGTAAATTATGTCCAATTTTTCTTTTTTTTTTCTTTTTTTATGTCTTGTTTAAATACACACAAAGGAAATAAACATGTGTATACCAAAACGGGTGTAATTGTACTAATTTTCGGGGAGAAATACTGTTTTTTTTCTGGAACAATTTCAAGTGTGCCAACACTTTCGATCATGACTGTGTATGTATCTAATATTGTCACTTATGATTCTTTGACCAATTTTACTAGTGATCGTATTTGTTAGCAAACAAATGAAATCTACCGCTGCGATTTGGGAATGGATTTTAGCCATCATTTTATTCTTGCTATTTGGACTCTTCTGCGTTGACTACTGGTATCTAGAAGGACACTTCTTCCATGTCAAGAAGAGGAGAGTGGTTGTTCCCAACGAAGTTCAAGTTTCCTCCGTCTCCTTGAGTCTATAGATGGCAAGAGAATGGAGAATTCTGGTGATATCTATTTATTATTTTTAGCAGAAATGTGGACTTTTATACCATCCAGTATTGTACGACTTCTGAGTGAAGTATTTGTGCACATGGTAGATGATGGCCTTTACATTACATATATTACACACATACATATATATGTATATATGTGTGTGATATATATTACATAATATATACACACGCACACAAGCACGCACACGTGCGCGCGCACACACACCCATGTAATCAATTTCATTGTACATGACTGTTGCTACTCAATGCTGCAGAAATTAGAGCCATATAGTAGGGAATCGGGATAACAAACTATGAAAACTATGAAATAACTGTTGTTGTTTTTTATATTTTTGTCTTGGACATTTCAGTAAATCATTGCACTACAGAATTAGAAACTTTATGCTGAGCAAAAAGAAAGACATTATTGGAAATGAGCCTCACCAACAACACACATAGAAGATTACAAATTTAGGATTTTTTTTTTTAATACCGTACTTTTTTTTTTTTTCTCCACAGTTGTTGTTTTTGTTTTAACCATTACTGCAATTAGGTTGTGGTTCATTTTATTGGCTTTTTATTTTTATTACATTGCCTTGAATTTGTGAAAAAAAAGAATCCTTGGTTTTAATCCAAACTTTTTAACTGTCTTGCTTCTTCAGCTTGCATGCATTATAATACATTGATAGCTGCTCAAAGCAGCTTAATTTTAAAGGGGTTGTCTGGGACTTTAACACTGATGGCCTATTCTTAATAAAGGTTATCAATGTCTAAATTGGCAGGGCCACCCCACTGAGCGGCTGTTTTTCAGTGTCGGCGGTGGCCGGAACTGCTCAGTTCCCCAGCTGCAGAGGATAGCTCCGTACACTGTTTAATGGCTAGGTACTGCACATCGGTCCCGTATTCCAATCCATAGCGGGTGGCTGTACAGTACCCAGCCGTGGCCACTATGTGCAGCTCCACAACTTAGCAGTTCCGACCACCGACGCCATTTCACTCCCCCACGGATCAGAATATTGATGACCTATCCTAACCATAGGTCATCAAGGTTAGTCTTGGATATCTTTTAATCCTGACACCCAACTCCCTGCCAGTTCTGTCAAATCAGAATGAAGCTTACATTCATGTTCAGGAGAGGACTAGATGGACTGAAGACTAAGCCAACAGATAGCCCAGGTGCTGGAGATTGATACTGAACAGCATTAAAGGGAACCTGTCACCTGAATTTGGCGGGACAGGTTTGCGGTCATATGGGCGGGGTTTTCAGGTGTTTGATTCACCCTTTCCTTACCCGCTGGCTGCATGCTGGCCTCAATATTGGGTTGAAGTTCATGCTGTGTCCTCCGAAGTACACGCCTGCGCAAGGCAATCTTGCCTTGCGCACGCGCAGTATGCTTTGCCCAACTGCGGGCAAAGCCGAAAAGCCTTAGTGCGCATGCGCCGGCGCACTATGTCCCGGAACACAGCAAAATACTTCCGAGACATAGTGCGCATGCGCCGGCGCACTAAGGCTTTTCGGCTTTGCCCGCAGTTGGGCAAAGCATACTGCGCAAGGCAAGATTGCCTTGCGCAGGCGTGTACTTCGGAGGACACAGCATGAACTTCAACCCAATATTGCGGCCAGCATGCAGCCAGCGGGTAAGGAAAGGGTGAATCAAACACCCGAAAACCCCGTCCATATGACCGCAAACCTGTCCCGCCAAAGTCAGGTGACAGGTTCCCTTTAAGCAGCTTGCAATGTATTGTAACACATGGAAGCAGTAGAAACAAAGAGATCAATTATTTTTTTTTTTAATGAAAATTAATGACATATATTTTTTTCACATAAAATATGCAATGAAATAAAAAAGGGTGCGAAGGTGTCCCAAGTTCTATATGCAATCTGCATGTGATTAGTGTTTTGGCCTGTATTATATAGCCCAGGCTGTATTCGTAGTTCTTCTGGGTGCGGTCAATAACCTTGTTGACAGTTGGCAATCCCATATAAAATGAATGGAGCATAAATACTGCAAATACTTTCAGATGGGGGACATAAGTGTCCGGTTCCGGCGACTTATGGGATTTTTTGCCGTCGATCCCCACTAATCTAGATGTTATCACCTATGATGTGAATTCTTGTTACCGGAATACTGGTACAGTTGTTTTATCAGATAATCATACAGTTAAGACATTTCAGGGCACTTTTAACCTGCAGAATTTTGAATGCAGCTCTGTAGTATAATACTGTATTAGGATTATTACAAAATAAGAAATGCAACGTATTGTCAAAGCTCTGGCTTTCAGTATATACGCTGGTATTTTTGGTCAGTGTTTCGTTAGATTTTATACGTCAAAACAGGTAAAAGATTTTCATCCAGAAAAACTGATAAAACGCGAACCAAACCTGACTCATAAATAACGCCTTGCTCCCCGGGGTCTTTTATGGAGATAGATTTTGTTTTATATTGTAAACTAATAAAAATCATTTTCAAAGTTGAACTTCTGGTTTAGTCATTTATCTTCTCAGATGAGTAACTATCCCGTGCTCTTTGTTTTACTCGTATTATTGAAGTCACATAACTTAATAGGTTTTGGACCTTAACAATGTTTTATCTCTTGCGTAGTATTACTTTGTTACATGAATCTGCTTTATGATTAATCCTAGATCACAATAAGCTACATGATAAATTTTATTTATTGCTCCCACTATCACGTTATCATTATTAGGGTGGATTCATGTAGCAGATTTGTTCAGAAAATGCACTTACATTCATCTGAATAGGGTTTTTTTTTTGTTCGAAATGACATAATTTGTGTTTTGTTTTTTTTTTTGTCTTATGGAATTTGCTAACTTATATCGCACCAAATTCACCAAAATTGTGTTGGTTTTTTTTTGTTTTGATGATCGATGCTATGTAGCAGAGCCGATCCAGTGGTGCCAGCTTCTAGCCTCCCATGGAGGCTATTGAAGCATGGCACAAGTTAAAAAAAAATGTTTTTAAAAATATGAAAAAAATATAAAAGTTTAAACCACCCCAAACAAATAAAAAAAAAAAAAAATCAAACCTACACATATTTGGTATCGCCGCATTCAGAATCGCCCGATCAATAAAAAAAAAAGCATTAACCTGATCGCTAAACTGCGTAGCGAGAAAAAATTCGAAACGCCATTAGGTTTTTTTGGTTGCCGCGACATTGCATTAACCCTGCTGTTCTGTTCGGTCTGGGGAGACCTATTTTGAACTTTGGTATTTTTTGGGGTGTTCAAGATGCGGTTCTGAAACTTGTGGTTGATTGACTTAAATGAGGATGGGTCGGTCGGCCACGGGTTTCAGAGCCGCATCTTGAATATTTTAAAGAATATTGAAGTTCAAAGTCGGTCATTTTTGACCAACAGAACAGCAGGGTTAAAATGTAATAACGGGCGATCAAAAGAACGTATCTGCACAAAAGTGGTATCATTAAAAACGCCAGCTCAGCATGCAAAAAATAAGCCCTCACATGACCATATTGATGGAAAAATAAAAAAAGTTATGGCTCTGGGAAGGAGGGGAGCGAAAAACGAAAACACAAAAATGAAAAAGGGCCACGGCAGGAAGGGGTTATAATGGCCCCCACATAGGCTTCTAAATATTATAATGGCCCCCACATAACCATTGGCGGTTTGCCACTGACTTTGATGGGACATACTGTGCATACTGGAGTATGGTCTATGGTCATCAGGCTCACGATGAGTCTTTTTACATGTGGTTAATTTGTCGCAAAAATGTTTGCAACTTTCCCTTTAAGAAGAATTAGTTTTACAGAAATCTATGCTAATGCTGCAGATACAATCCATTAACATGAATTAAACAGATTTTTAGCTGTAGATATTTCTGCAACAATTTTAACACATGTGAACAAATCGTAAGTTTGATGCATAGTGATGGCTACACAATAACAGGGGGGGTATGAGATTTACCTGTTGATTGTGGTAAATCCCAGTGCGAAGGTGACACCTATTGGGGAAGGAGGCACATGACATTTCTTGTATGTATGTGGTTTCCTGTGTGCATGTGATTTCACGCATTCATGATTTCACAGCCACAAAAATCTGATATTCTGGAATTGCTGCACGTAAAATCCCAGCAGAGCCCAGTGTGTGCAGCTCCATCATAATCTTATAGCATAACTTTGAGTAGCCCTGATAAAAGGATATATTTGTGTTCATAAATTGTGAATAAATGTTCTGAATATTTTGCAATAATTATTTTTAGTTTAATGGTTTTCTGGGTGTACATCTGTCAACATTTCAAGTATGTTTTTGACTTAGAAATATAGCAGTCTTCAGCATTGTCAATTTCTTTCATAATACTCCTGTAAGATGCATAGAAGCGTACACTCTATAGTAGAGAGGACCCCACTGAAAATAAGAGCTTACACACTAAAGAGAGATTACTCCGCTGACCATAAGAAGTCACACACTAGAGAGACCGAATAATCCGCTTATCATAAGTTTACACACTAGAGAGAGAGCGAGAGTACCTTACAGACCATAAGAGCTCACACATGAGAGAAAGAGAGGACCCCGCTGACCATAAGAGATCACACACTAGAGAGAGAGGACCTCGCTGACCATAAGAGCTCACATATGAGAGAAAGAGAAGACCCCACTGACCATAAGATCTCACACACGAGAGAGTGAGGACCCCGCTGACTATAAGAGATCACACCCTACAGAGAGAACCCCGCTGACTATAAGAGCTCACACACGAGAGAGAGGACCCCAATGACCATAAGAGCTTACACACTAGAGAGAAAGAGGACCCCACTGACCATAAGAACTCACACACGAGAGAGGACCCTACTGACCATAAGAACTCACACACTAGAGGACCCCGCTGACCATAAGAGCTCACACACTAGAGAGAGAGGACCCCGTTGACCATAAGAGCTCACACACTAGAGAGAGGACCCCACTGACCATAAGAACTCACACACTAGAGAGAGGACCTCATTGACCATAAGAGCTCACACCCTAGAGAGAGGACCTCATTGACCATAAGAGCTCACACACTAGAGAGAGAGGACCTCACTGACCATAAGAGCTCACACACTAGAGAGAGGACCTCATTGACCATAAGAGCTCACACACTAGAGAGAGGACCTCATTGACCATAAGAGCTCACACACTAGAGAGAGAGGACCTTACTGACCATAAGAGCTCACACACTAGAGAGAGGACCTCACTGACCATAAGAGCTCACACACTAGAGAGGACCCCACTGACCATAAGAGCTCACACACTAGAGAGAGGACCTCATTGACCATAAGAGCTCACACACTAGAGAGGACCCCACTGACCATAAGAGCTCACACACTAGAGAGAGGACCTTATTGACCATAAGAGCTCACACACTAGAGAGAGGACCTCATTGACCATAAGAGATCACACACTAGAGAGAGAAAGAGAACCCCATTGACCATAAGAACTTACACACTAGAGAGGGAGATTACTGTTGGACTATTGTAATGGATGATCTGATGCAGGAGTACAAGAGACAAGCAAAAAAGAGTCATCCCTGAATGAGGACCGAACGTAGTAGGGCAATTTCTGTAACTGTTTATAATTTGCTATAGTGTTTAGACATGTTTTAGTTATTTTAATTGTTGCTAAGTTTCCTCTAAATAAATATCAGAAAATTGTCATAACAAAATATTCTGCATCTTTATATTTGCAAAAATAATAATGCTTCAAAGTACTGACATTTTTATGCATTAATTATATGTAGCAGTAAAAGGAAAACTCTTTATCATAGAAACAAGAGCCAACTAAAATTTTCATGATCAGGTTTGATTCAGGAGGTCAAAATCATTAAGAAATGGCTCATTACTGGACGGAACCAGAGAACATTTGAAAATATGTAGAACAGAAATGTTATCAGAAAGGATAAGCTGCTGCCAGACACTCCTTTCTTTCTTTCTTTCTTTCTTTCTTTCTTTCTTTCTTTCTTTCTTTCTTTCTTTCTTTCTTTCTTTCTTTCTTTCTTTCTTTCTTTCTTTCTTTCTTTCTTTCTTTCTTTCTTTCTTTCTTTTTCTCTCTCTCTCTCTCTCTCTCTCTCTCTCCCAGTTTAAAACACAGGAACGATTAGGTGAGCTGAATGCACATGTGTATGGGGGATTTGGGAGAGAAAGCTTTCTGAAAACCAGCTTTATCTTGCGCATGGCCAGCTCACTATGTGTCTAGCTCTCCAGCACTGGAATGGATGAATAATTCACTTACCCACCTCCTAATGGCAATGAGATGACTGTGCTTAGCAACATAATACAGCAACGTATTGCTTCTAAAACATGGTAATAATAAAACTCTCATTTATAATGGGTTTATTTCCCGTCAATATATTGACTTTACAAACCACTGCGGATCTTCAATGGTGCTGAATCTTCCATCGCTAGTGTGATAAGTTAACCTGCGCAGCCATCAAAGTAGACAGGAATTCAATTCTGCGGTTTATTTGCCGACGCGTTTCGAAGTTTCAAACTTCTTCATCAGGATGAAACCACTGTAAAAAATGGTTTTGTCACGATGAATAAATTTGAAACTTGGAAAAAGCATCGGCCAATGAACCCTAGCATTGGATTCCTGTCTCCTTATCATCCTTTGACGGCAGCGCAGGTTAACCCATTTGCTTCCAGTTAACTAGTTGATTCAGAAGATTAGGGTAATAGGTCGTTTAGAGAACCTTTTCTTGATATGCTAATTTATTGAGACAGGTTTTTTGGGTTATCAGGAGTTGTATGCCAAAATCATCAGTATTAAAACAATAAAAGACCTGACAAATTTCAGTTGGTGGATAATGAATCTATAATATATGAAAGTTTAATTGTAATCATTACATTATGGTAAATAATGAAATTTAACACTATATGCTAATTTTTTGAGAAGGACCTGTAGTCCTCCATATTTCTGAGGTCTGTATAATGTCAGACCCACCTCTAACTGGTGGCGTTCTGCCTATGCACAGTGTACACACAAAGCTGCCAATCAGTGGTGGGTTATATGGAGCTCAGCATTAAGGGAACTTTAATTGATGATGATTGCAGTGTGTTCACACATTGTATCCGCGTTGGTTTATTTTTTTGCTGTTGCTGCCGTAAGAAAAAATCCTTGTTCTTCTGCGATTTTCCAAAAGCTAAGCAAAACAGTTGCTGCTCTATTACGATTTTTGGCAAAAAGTGCATTCTGTGAATTGAGCCTTATATATCCTTGATGAGATCATTTCAGCTACAAGTGAAAGGTTATTTATTGTAGGGCTCATTTCGTATTTCTTGCCATCTGCAAGATTTGTAAAAGTATTTTCCTAAATCCAAGTTGAAAGACATTAATAAACGGCAAATTAATGTGCGGTACATTCCTCTAGTACAAAGATGTGGTTGCACCCATCAACGTAAAATAGAAATTGTCATTTTTTTTTTGTAAACAGATGCTTAACATTTTGTGTAAAGAATTGTATTCTTGCACCGATAATCCTTTCTTTGAAGACCAACCGTGTTGACGTTTCTTCCTTTTTGCAATCTGTATCTTCCTACCATACTTATAGCTGTGAACATATTGAGACATATGTTATGTTGGCCTAACGAAGGTGACCATAAAGGCCATGTACGTGGAAAAATAAGTGAATGGTCCAATTTGTAAAAATGTATACTGATTTGGGATTGTTGGAGTAGTTTTAGTATTTTACAAATGAAGTATGTAAGATCCAAATCAGAAATGATGTAAAATTGGAAACATCTAGACATTTTCTAAAGGATGTTGAAGTATTGATCCTTTATACCTGGCCACTTCTCAAGATCTTCTCAAATTTGCAAATCCGTATGAAAATGCGAAGAGTCTTAAAGAGGTTGTCCACTACTTTAGCAAATCCTTTGGATATCTCAAACCACCTTCCTGTCTTACCAGATATGTTACAACCTTGGTTTCTCCAGGTTTTCAAAATCGATTTTGATAGGTCATCAATGTCTGATCAGAAGGGGGCAGACAATCGGTACTCCCTGCGATCAGCTGTTATCGGTATCGACAGCGGTGGCCACCGGCCGGAAGCACTCGCTTGCGTAGCTGGCCATCTTCTAATAGCAGCCAAGACTTAGTACTACACAAATCCATAGTTTCTAGTACCCTGTGACGGCCACTATCAGAAGATGGCCAGCTCTGCAAGTGAGTGGTAGTGGTCTGACACCCGAGACCTCGCTCACCAACTGGAAACACTCACTTACGGAGCTGGCCATCTTCTGATAGTGGCCACCGCAGGGTACTAGCCACTACTGATTTGAATAGGAGGATGTATAGTATGACGTCTCGATTACTATCACAAGATGGCCAGCTCCACAAGTGAGTGTTTCCAGTTGGTGAGCGGGGGGCCGGACCACAACTAATCAGACACTGATGATGTATCCTAAAGATAGTTCATCAGTGCTAAAGTAGTGGACAACCTCTTTAAGGTAGTAATTGCACCTATGTTCACCTGCTGCGTGTGGGACCTTAACCATGTGCCCATTGCTTCCTACAACCTCATTGTGTATTTCTAATGAGTAGTGAGCCATTTTGTACATGAACCATTGGAGTCTAAAAAGTAACTACATTTTATTTATATAGATTCAAAAACCCATTACTCAATGGTTAATTTGTTAGTTTTTTGCCTTTTCATAATGCATCCGAATAATATAAAACGGCAACTAAAGCTGGCAACATATATATATATATATATATATATATATATATATATATATATATATATATATATATATATATATATATATATATATATATATATATACAAATGTTACCCAAAACTATTGATTTTTGCCAAGATACCGTAATTGCCTTGATTTATCATTGCTATTAATCCACTTTCTTGAAGTAATTTTCTCCTTTTAAGTAGTCTTAGTATTTGGATGTTTTTTCAACACTTTTTGAGTTGTATTTTTTTTTTAAAGGGACACTGTCACCTGAATTTGGAGGGAACAATCTTCAGCCATGGAGGCGGGGTTTTTGATTCACCCTTTCCTTACCCGCTGGCTGCATGCTGGCTGCAATATTGGATTGAAGTTCATTCTCTGTCCTCCATAGTACACGCCTGCACAAGGCAAGATTACCTTGTGCAGGCGTGTACTATGGAGGACAGAGAATGAACGTCAATCCAATATTGCAGCCAGCATGCAGCCAGCGGGTAAGGAAAGGGTGAATCAAAAACCCCGCCTCCATGGCTGAAGATTGTTCCCTCCAAATTCAGGTGACAGTGTCCCTTTAAGTTTTGCTTTTACATATTTTTGACAACTTTGTCGATTTTTATAGACAAGCGTCATCAAATTCAACTTTTATCAAACGTCGCATTTTTTGGCTTATCTCTACAGGATTAGGCCCTTTTCACACATCTGTTTTTTGCTATCAGTCGCAATCCGTCAAATTTTGAAAAAACGAATCCGGCCACTAATGCCGCTGGATCGGTTTTTTTCTCATAGACTTGTATTAGCGACGGATTGCGATGGATGGCCTCACGTTTCATCCGTCGTTCGCCAGATCCGTTGAAAATTGTTTGTCCGGAGGCCAGAGACAAAAGACAAAGTAACTTTTTGTGTACGTTGAAAAAACGGTCAGCGACGGATCCATCGCCATCCATCGTTTGCTCGAATGGAAGCCTATAGGCGCCAGATCCGTCACATGATTCTATTTTTTTTTTTTTAGCTGACCATGCTCTGATTTATTTAGGCCCCTTTCACTTTGCCGTCAGTCACAATCTGCTAGCTCGACAGATTGACGGATCCGTTGCAGATTGTGAAAAACTGATGCAACGGATTAGTTTTTTCGACGGATCCGACTAGCAGATCTGGCCAATTGTATCGGAGCATGCTCAGTTTAAAAAAAAAACAGAATCTGTCGCCGGATTCCGTCATTTGACAGATCCGGCGCCCATAGGCTTCCATTCGAGCAAACGATGGACGGCGACAGATTGGTCATCCGATTTTTCGACGTACACAAAGTTACTTTGTCCATTATCTCCGGCCGCCAGACAAACCATTTTCGATGGATCCGGCAAACAACGGATGAGACATGAGGCCATCCATCGCAATCCGTCGCTAGTACAAGTCTATGAGAAAAAAACGGATCCGGTGGCATCGGTTGCCAGTTTCGTTTTTCAAAATTCGATGGATTGCGACTAATAGAAAGGGGCCTTAGCCAAATCCGCTAGTCGGATCCATCGAAAAAACAAATCCGTCGCATCAGTTTTTCACAATCTGCGACGAGTCCGTCGAGCCAATGGATTGTGACTGAGTGCAAAAAACTAACGTGTGAAAGGGGCCTTAAGGTTTCTGTAGGAGTTTTAATTCATAAGCTGCATGCACCTTTTTTTTTTTAAGAATTTGGCACAGAAAACATCAGTGAAAAAGATGAAAAAAAGAAAAGTGACTTCAATAGATGGCAAATGATGAATCGACCCCAGTGTGTATAGGAGATTCCAATTGTCCCTTCCCGTGAAATATGACAGTATTTCACTATCAATGATCCTTTGCTACCATGGGCGAAATGTCTGCTAGAGACTTTTCTCATTTAGCCGCCGGCACAATTACATTTTTGTTAAGAAGATTTTTTTTACCAGAACTTCTTGATACACCGATATTAGGAATTCTACTTAAGGACGTAACATATAAAGCAGATGATGGTTTTGCCTCCTCCCAATTCCAGCAAATATTTCATTTGTTAACAAAAAAAGTACCAGGAAACCATTTTTGTTCATATTTTTACGATTTGTAATTGTTTTTTTTTTTTAGAGCATTTTTTTTAACTTAAAACGAAAACCAAAAAGAAAATACAGGTTAAAACGAAACAGAAACAATCAAGTGAAATCCAAAGGGGTGGAGGCTGTAAAATAGAAGTGAGAATTAACATAATAGAACAGTAAAGTGTAAAAGAACAAAGGCGGAAGAAGAAGAAAAGGTATGTTGTGGGAGAAGATCTACATTGTCTTCTCTTAGAAAACACATTCTGAATATTCAACCGAGATTCCCTTGTCTGGGGTGGACAGTCCAGGGGTGGAAGACAGAAAGTAGGGATAATGGAACATTTACATACATTAGATCTGGAATAATGTGCACGCCAGCATGCGTTGTGGTCCTCGCCAGTAACAAATTATCTACCTAGGCTGCATTAACCTCGAAAGCTCCAACTATTGGAGGTTAATACATTACAATGTCCAGTTTGGCATACATTTCCACATAGGACACAGGTAAAACATAGTTCTGCATTCCCACCCGATCCCCAAACTTTATATAAATTAATTAGAACTATAAGAGCTAAATGGTGGAAGTGTGATGGAGGAAGGTGAGCGGTAAAGTTACATTAAGTGCATCGTTTTCGTTATGTCAAGCTCCATGAACTAAGGAGAATATTTAATGAACAAGGAAAGCTGCGTAACAAAAAAATAACTTTGGTATTCGGCTATTTTTTTCCTCTCTCAAGCACATCATGCTGGTTTGAAAGGACACCTTTACATAGGTGTTGCAATTTAGAAGACCATGGATATAAATTAATATTAAATAATTTAAGAGTAGGCATATGAAGTAGTTGTTTGGTAGAATGAAGGTGAATGCTGAGAGTAAGGAGAAGACAACGTATGTTCCGAATTGTCTTCATGTTAAGAATGATGCTGGTTTGTCCTACCACCTTCCGGGTCCTACCAGATATGTTACAACTTTGGGTTCTCCAGGCTTTCAATAGCAATGGCTATAAATTCTCGGAAACTAGATTCATTGCATATCACAGATTGGAAGCTAAGGGCCAAAATATTTCTCATGATGAAGCATTGCAGTTTCACAACAGAAGAACCATGGATTATGGAGATCTGTTCAAAACAAGGCACCATTGACACTTAAATCTTGATATGTGGACTGTTAACCAAACGGCCTCGGCATTTACTCTATATTTCTGAAGACAGTAGCTTTCTCTAGAGTTAGTGAATTCCTAAATATGAAGAATGTATGAGATCTGGTTATTAAGTAAAATGCTAGTTGAGCATCCGAAAGAGCTAAGCAAAGATGAGCAAATATAAACTAAATAAACTAGTGAAATTATGCAACGAAAAAATTGACCACAATTTTCTTCATTTTAGATTTCTGACATGAAATAAGGGAAAGCTCCTCTATAATCCCAGATTAATACCATTATTTTAAAGAAAAATATAAAATGTCACGAAGATATGTGAGAAGATGTAATTCAAGATATTTTGTGTCCTTATTGATCAGTACAAGTATTCGGACTCCGTGCTTTTCCAGGCAGCGTACAACTTCATACTGTCATTTGGAAAGGTTTCCATGGGAGTTGGAAGTCTTCCATTCTCCGCACTGGCACTATAACATGCATGCCCATGCAGTCCTGTTTTAATAAAGGGTAGATGTCTGCAAATTCTTGTGGAAATGTTAATCTCGAATTCGAAATGGAAAAATCCAACAGAGATTTGTGGCAGGAACTTGGATTTCTGCCACCGATCTGCATTCGGACCAATTTTAGTGCAGCTAAATCCACATGTGGCATTCTGCTGGATTATCTGTGAAAAAGTTGCTTCGATTAGTGACCCGTCACTTTTTTTTAGTTTTGTTGGACATGCATTTTCAAATCGGCATGTATACTTCTGCAAGTAACACAGATTTCACATTAAAATTGTGGGAAGTGGATTTCAGAGTGGAGTACACGAGGAAATGTAAGTGAAATTATCATCTGAGCATACCCTACTGGTCTCCAGCTCAAAGGATGAAAGGACACGGCTTTGGGTGAAAGCTATTTCCCCGTTACTCAAGCATCCAGTGTAGGCCACAGCGTACAAACTCCCACTGATGACATCCTCTCACATGATATGTTATGTCATATCTGAAAGGGGTTGTCTAACCATGACATTTTTGAGAACTTCTTAGAATGGTATAAAATAACAGAATAAATCACACCTACTTTAAAAGGAACCTGCCATGTCCACAAACGCTATGAACCTACATCTATGAGGTTAAATTGCAGGTTAATAGCATAACAAAGCTGTTCGATCATCTTACTGCAAGCATCAAAATTAACTTTATTCTTTCTGTGATCCCCCGGCTTTCAGTCATAGAGACTTGCCCGGAAAGGCTACTGTCTCCGGTCAATAAGAGGTGGGTGTAAGCATACGCATACCCAGGTGGCTGTAAGCACGCTGCAGAGCTAGCTCTCAATCAAAGTGCCAGGGCGTGCTTATAGCATTGTGAGCCGTGACTGTAGCCGTTCCGGTCACGCCTCTATGACTGAAAGCCGGCGGGAGGAATAAAGTTAATATTTTCCCAATAGCCACGCTTTTACTAAGGGCAGCTTTGTAATACTATTAACCTCCAGATTAATTCTATATCTGCCGGATAATTGCATTTGGGGACATAAAATGTTCCTTTTAACGATTGGGGACTGCTCTGTTTCTGGTCCACTGCCAATTTCTGTATTTCCTGTTTCGATATAAAAGTCTCTGCATGGACGTGTAACTGCTGCAGTCAATCACTGTCAGCAGCAGTGACTCCTCAAAGTGGTTAAATGCCTGTGTCAGGACGTCATTTCTACAGCTGAAACTATAGAGTCTGGGGGGGGGGGGGGACCGGGAAACCTCAGAGCCGAAGCTGCAGTATGGTATGTCTTTTTTTTTTTTTTTTTTCTAACATTTTAGAACAATTCATGGCTGGACAACACCATTAATGTAGCTAAAAAGTATTCTTAATTGCTAGGTGTATTTATATATTTTTTTCACATGTTTGGGTCTGCACACTACAATTTTGGGGGAAATGCTAATCCTACAAAAATGTCCTATGACTGATACCGTCGGCATCGTACTGGAGGAAGCTTACAATGTATTTTACTATTACTGCGCAGCTCATCTTTAGAATAGATGCGTCCCGCTGCCCGGAAGTGATTAGCTGGTTCTGTAAAATTTATGGCTTGAGAAGTCAATTTTAAACTGTGTAGATTAGGCCTTATTAATGGCATTTGCCTTCCACAGAAATTATCTTACCATTTAACGTAAATTACATCCCGTAAATCTTTGACTTGTACTCTCCGTCCGTCTTCTGATTTTTCAAGTTTTCATTTAAATTTCCTTCCCGTGAGCTTAAATGTGTTTTTAAGAAAAAAAAAAATCCCAGTGTCGCTCTATTTCTTTCCTACAAGAGGTGCAACTGGCTTCAATAAAAAGTCACGTGTGAAGATTTTTTTTTTTTTTTTTTACATTAAGGACTTTATAGAAAATTCTGACTTTGGGGAAAATATCACATAAATTCTGCATATAATTCAAAGTATGTTACAATATTTCATCCTTCCATCCAAAGCAATTGGCTTCATGATGAGAAAAACTCTTTGGATGGACAATGTTTGGGCCAAAGTATGACAAAATCATCCAGACATAAAAAAAAAATCATATTTATATATATATATACATGCAAATTGCCTATTTCTATTACAGACTGAGAACATTGATGAGCCTTGAAAGCACGTCAGATTTTGGTATCCAAATTTGTTGACCATTTTCCATGAAGAACCCTGGTCCTATATTGGATGTTAATGCAATGCAATACTGATTTAAAAGGCATAGACAAGAAGCGGGCGACTACGAGCCGCTCAGGATGGCTTCTCTCTGTGTCAAGACATAACCCTGAAATAGAATAGACGAGTGTAAAATAGGTTTCTTTGTCCTTTTTTAATCTTCCGGTTAATCAAAAAGTGAATGGTGCATTATGTATGTTAGTCGTCTAAAGAGATCTGACCCCATTGACTTGGTAGAGATTGCATAATGTTTTCCAAAATATAAAATACATCAGGTAATAAGTGACAATGGAGAATGTTTACAAAGACAATGCATCATGAGGCCCAAAGAGAAGAGAACCGTACATCCCATATTCAGGTAATGACCAGGAATCTCAATAATCATATCAAAGTAGTCATGGTTTTCTTATCTGATCTGCTGATTATTACAAGTTTAATAGACCACCACTTACAATAGCTTTTTTCCTTCCAGCTCCTTGCATCCGTTTTTGTTGACCCTTTTAATTTTGAGTACTATCCATTTAATGGGGTTATCCAGTCCCATTATTTTTAGCAATGTTGAGTAATGCTCATTTTACCAATTCCCAGCTACTCAAGTGCTACTCAGTTATGGAATTGCTTCCTGGATCCCTCACCGGTCTCCGTGTCCTGGCCTTCAGTTATGAAGTTTCTTCCTGGATCCCTCACCAGTCTCTGTATCCCAGCCTACAATTATCAATTGGGTCCTGGATCCCTCACCGTTCTCTGTATCCCGGCCTACAATTATGAAGTTCATTCCTGGATCCCTCACTGGTCTCTGTATCCCCGTCTCCAATTATGAACTTACTTTCTGGGTCCCTCACCAGTCTTTGTATCCCGGCCTACAATTATGAAGTTTCTTCCTGGATCCCTCACCGGTTTCTGTACCCCAGCCTACAATTATGAAGTTGCTTTCTGGATCCCTCACCAGTCTTTGTATCCTGGCCTACAATTATGAAGTTGCTTTCTGGATCCCTCACTGGTCTCGGAACCCCAGCCTACAATTATGAAGTTGCTTCCTGGATCCCTCACCGGTCTCTGTATCCCAGCTTCCAGTGATGAAGTTTTAGTATCACTGAGGTCAACAGCGAATAGGTCAGATTTTGCTATCAAAAAAGCATTAGCAAAAGCCAAGATACAGAGACCGTCAGGGACTTGGAAAGTAGAGGCATGGGGATCGATGAAATGAGTATGACTCAGTTTGTTACTGTATACCAATCTAAGCTTTTTGTAATCTATGTAAATACTTTTATGTAAAAAAGAGAAGTATTTAAGGAGTCCTAGCCTTGTTGGCTAACCAGAAAAAAATGATATTTGTCGGCTTTTGAAGTACAGAGACCCCTTCATCAGCCAAGATTCCAAACGAATGAATAAGTCAAGACCACAACTTTTAAAACATGTAACAAGACCTTTGTACATGGAATGGATGGATGGGGAGATATAACAAAGTAATAAACCTTTAAGTTTTTTCAGAAATAAAGTGAAAGTCCAGCTCACCGGTCTTGCATGGACACACAAGCACGTGGGTAATGAACACAAGAAGAACATCTAGCATTCCGAAAATGAACTTGAAAAACTTGTAACTCTTTTTTTTTTGGAACATACACGTGGACGTAAAAAAGGCAGTAAAAACCAACGCGTTTCAACCGTAAGGTCTTGATATAACCATGAGTAAAATTTAAGGTTGAAACGCGTTGGTATTTGCCTTTTTTACGTTCATGTGTATGTTCCTTATGCAAAAGTTTTTCAAGTCCATTTTCTGATATCTTTTTTGTTACACAGTGAAGTTTTCTGGTTAGCCAATAAAGGCTTTTACATAGATTTTACTAACTTACATGATACCACTGTATGAGATCTTGGTAAACAAAAAAAAATTGTAAGGGGCCCAACAGCCCCTTTCAAGTGTAATGAGGAAGTTTAAATAAAAGGGACAAAAAGCATTTTCTTAAAATATACAATTGTCAGCCCAACTATCTCAACGGGGGAAAAAAAATTATTGTTGGTTATATGGGATCTTAAGAGAAAGATACATAAATATTTTTATAAATATATCTATATTTATTATTGGTGCAACCAGGTGACTTCCACACTAAAAGAGAGTGGCGCGATGAATAATACGGATGGCGTCACAGCGGAGAGAATACCGTGACATGTCAATGGTATGGCACAATAGGGATTTATAGAGGTTTCCCAATCTAGAGGTGCCTTATTGCCATAGTAATTATGTTATAGCAGCTGATCGGATAGAGGAAAACAGCCGACAATAGGGCTTCTGTAACAGATGTGCAGCCTTTTCTGAGATCTAGCTTTAATTCAAAGAATTATTTTGCTTGCACCCCTGAATATATAGAAAACATAGAGGCAAATTGTAATTAGTAGTACTACTAAGCGTTGAAGAAAAGGTTTTAAAAAAACAACCATAAAACTAATTCCAGTCTAATGGCCTTGCTAACTGGTACCAAAACCAGTTCTTCTCTATCGTGGTCGGCTATGGTAACGGTTAGTGGTTGAACCTGTGGTCGGCGTGTTGTCACTATGGCACATGTGGTTTGCACATGCAGTTTAGCTTTCGACACAAGTCCTTTGATCGTAACGTTCAAAAGGACTCATCATTAATAGAAATTGACTCTCCTAATCTACAATGGAGTCGCATCTGCCAAAGGTCATCATGGATGGTTGAGATATGGCTGCCACGTACAGGTGCAGCCGCAACAGTACTGAAAACAATCTGAGCTAGAAAAGTCGGCAAACTCTGATTAAAGTTCATGAGAACTATGTTTGGAGGGGCACGTCTTTTGGCGTGAGAAATAAAAAAGTGGAAAAACAAAAGACAAAAAGTAGAAATGAAAGAGCCCCACACCCGGACAATTTCCAATTAAATAAATAAATATATTAAAAATAATAATAAACTTATTCATGAAGAATTGCAGTTTCTTCATAGATTTTTTTTGTTGTTGTTGTTTTGTTTTCCTTCCGGTTTTATTTTCTTGAATTCCATTTGTAGTTTGCTCGTTTTTTATTTTTTTTTATTTTTTTTGTCATTTTTGATTTTTTGGAAATATTTACATCTTCACAGTAACGCCAATCTTTAACTTCCGTCGCTTTGTTCTTTTCTGGGGTGTATGTGCTCATCGCTCTGTATGTTCGTGCACTTGTACATGTACTGTATGTAACAAATGGTTTTCTGCCAAACCTTAAGGTATGCATAACGGTATATCCTGCCACGCGCCGGAGCGTGTGTACACCTGGGATAGGATATATGTCTGTGTACCTATTGATTTATGTAAGCGGATCCATGTGAGTTTTCTCTCATCTTCAGGGCGCTGCGTTCTCTTGCGTTGTTTTTGTTCAGTTTTTGTTTTTTATGTTATTGTTGTTCATTCATAGCTCCGCCAGATACGTCTCTGGCAATGATAGTTTCTCCATGGTCATGGCTGTGTTTGCGTTCCGTTGGAAGCCAAAAGTTTCTTGTCTTTGGAGGATCCTCTCCGGTGGTGTTCTGCCATGTCCGGTTCGGAGCGACGCGAGTTCTGGCAGCTACGGGTTGGGGTTCCTGGCGGTCGGCTTTGCTGTCCGTTCTTCTCATCTGGTGGCAAGAAGAGAAGATGATCCAAGGAACACTCCATCTGGGTTCTTGTTGTTACATTTGCTCCTAAATGAAATCATCAATTGCACTTATCTCTCGGAAAGAGTTGAATACACAATAGAACAAGGAGAACCCCGCTTTTATATAATATTACTGCATAGTGGGGACATCCATGTCATACAATCATAATCCATCCCACCCCCAGTGGTGTCATAAGACCACAACGGTTAAAATGTTAATCACCACTTGTCACAATATTTGTCACCCTGCCGCCACCACTTTTATTTTAAGGAACTGATCACATTCAGATTTGATCAAGTCTATTGCTAGCTGCATAAATATGAATGCAATTAGCGCCCTATAGTGGTGGCGTTCTTCAGCCGGAATATTATCCTCCACCAATTTAGAAAAGCTTATGGAATCTGTCAGTAGTTTCACCCTCTAAGTCGTCTATATGGCCATGTAGGTCATAAAAATGTGAATAAAATGATACCTTGATATCTACGATCTAATATTTTATTCCAGATAAATTCACGTTTTTCTTAATATGTAAATGAGCTGTTAAGATCTATGGGCCGGACATAGATCTCCCTGATAATCTGCCTCCAGGGCTTATTATAAATGAAAGTTGGGTTACCAGTGTGGGAAATGTAATGACTGGCAGTCTGCTCTCCTGAGCTACATGTCTCACACTGGTAAATAATTTCTGAAGACAGATTCTGAGGGAGATCTATGTCCGGCCCATAGATCTTAACACCTCATTTACATATTAGGAAAAACACGAATTTCTCTTGAATAAGACATTGGATCGCAGATATCAAGGTATCATTTTATTCAGGTTCCTATGACCTACATGTCCATATAGACAGCTTACGGGGTTAATCCTGCTGACAGATTACCCTTTAAAAAATTGTCACAAAATCATCACAGAATTCTGGACTTAAAAACAGAATGTAGACATTAATTTTTAAAAAAGGTGTAGAGCTTTTGATGTATTCCTTAGTTACATGCGGGGCTTATTCTTTTATTTTTGTATGTGGCTGCACAATTTAAAAAAAAAAAAAAAAGGTTTTTTAAATATATAGAAAAATGACTGACAAAATAAAGAAGCCATTTTTCAATCTGATTTTGAAATATAAGAATACAGAATTATACATTTTAGGGGAAAAAAAACACTTTAATATTTTTTGTACAGACTGCCCTTAAAAAAATAAATAAAATAAAACGTGTATTTAAAAAAAACAGCACAAATAAATCTATTTTAAAAGACTAAGAATAAATTGAATTAAATAATCACTAATAAAATGACTAAACAGTCATTTGGGACAAGAACAGCTTGGTAATGATTGTGTTAAAGAAAAAGTGGAAATGTTAAATTAGTGTCCAATCGATAAGCATTTAAGAAGAGTTTTCACATTTAACGTTTCCGGTCCAATATTCTGTATGACTTATGGTGCCTTGCGAAAGTATTCGGCTCCCTGTAACTGTTCAACCTTTTCCCACATATCATGCTTCAAACATAAATATACCAAATGTAAAGTTTTGGTGAAAAATCAACAAGTGGAACACAATTGTGAAGTTGAATGAAATTTATTGGTTATTTTAAATTTTTTGTTGAAATTCAAAAACTGAAAAGTGGGGCGTGCAATATTATTCGGACCCTTTACTTTCAGTGCAGCAAACTCACTCCAGAAGTTCATTGTGGATCTCTGAATGATCCAATGTTGTCCTAAATGCCTAATGATGATAAATATAATCCACCTGTGTGTAATCAAGTCTCCGTATAAATGCACCTGCTCTGTGATAGTCTCAGGGATCTGTTTGAAGCACAGAGAACATCATGAAGACCAAGGAACACAGCAGGCAGGTCCGTGATACTGTGGTGGAGAAGTTTAAAGCCGGATTTGGATACAAATTGATTTCCAAAATTTGAAACATCCCAAGGAGCACTGTGCAAGTGATCATATTGAAATGAAAGGATTATTATACCACTTTCAAATCTACCAAGACCCGGCCGTCCCTCTAAATTTTCATCTCAAACAAGGAGAAGACTGATCAGAGATGCTGCCAAGAGGTCCATGATCACTCTGGATGAACTGCAGAGATCTACAGCTGAGGTGGGACAGTCTGTTCGTAGAACAACAATCAGTCGTACACTGCACAAATCTGGCCTTTATGGAAGAGTGGCAAGAAGAAAGCCATTTCTCAAAGATATCCATAAAAAGTGTTGTATAAAGTTTGCAACAAGCCACCTGGGAGACACCAAACATGTGGAAGAAGGTGCTCTGGTCAGATGAAACCAAACTTTTTGGCAACAATGCCAAACAATATGTTTGGCTTAAAGGCAACACAGCTCATCACCGTGAACACACCATACCCACTATGAAACATGGTGGTGGCAGCATCATGGTTTAATTCTGCTTTTCTTCAGCAGGGACAGGGAAGATGGTTATAATTGATGGGAAGATGGATGGAGCCAAATACAGGACCATTCTTGAAGAAAACCTGTTGGAGTCTGCAAAAGACCTGAGACTGGGACGGAGATTTGTCTTCCATCAAGACAATGATCCCAAACACAAAGCAAAATCTACAATGGAATGGTTCACAAATAAACATATCCAGGTGTTAGAATGGCCAAGTCACAGTCCAGACCTCAATCCAATCGATAATCTGTGGAAAGAGCTGAAAACTGCTGTTCACAAATGATCTCCATCAAACCTCACTGAGCTCCCGCTGTTTGCCAAGGAAGAATGGGCAAGAATTTCAGTCTCTCGATGTACAAAACTGATAGACACATACCCCAAGTGACTTGCAGCTGTAATCGCAACAAAAGGTGGCGCAACAAAGTATTAAGTTAAAGGGGCCGAGAAATATTGCACGCCACACTTTTCAGTTTTTGAATTTCCACAAAAATTTTAAATAACCAATAAATTTTGTTCATCTTCACAATTGTGTTCCACTTGTTGTTGATTCTTCTTTATGTTGATTCTTCTTTATCTTTATGTTTGAAGCATGATATGTGGGAAAAGGTTGAAAAGTTCCAGGGAGCTGAATACTTTTGCAAGGCACTGTACATTCTTAATAGAATTACATAGAAATCACAGCCCCATTTTTCTCAATAAAATAAGATACTTATCACCACTAGAGGGAGCTCACTGCATACTGTATATGTAATAATAATTACTTGCATTGTATAACCAGAATGTGACGAGCTCCTTAGCTCCCTCTAGTGGTGAACTTTATTATTTAATTCAGCTCTATGTCTATGGATGGGATTCGGAGCTCTTGCCCCACTACAGACTGACGCTGCACATTGTACATGACTTACATTGAAAAAAATATTAATTTCACGTTTACTTATCTTATTAAGCCAACTAGCTTGAACTACAATTTTCCAATTTAATGGTGGAAACAAATGACAAGGTTTTTGGCCATAACTGAGATGATTACAAGAAAACAGTGCAGTGGTGGAGACTCAGCGCTCGACCGGAGGAGGGTCAATAAGGTGAAATTTTAACTTTTTTAAACAAACATGCCACCGAGGGATAGGAAAATTTCTAAAAACAGAAAACCCCCTTAGGAGGTGAGTGAAATTGATTCTCGCTCTACATGTGCACTCCAGTCATGGTCATTTGTAATTGACTACATAGGTACACTGGATATAAGAAGTCTACACTTTTTATATCCACAAGAAAGAATATGCTGCAAACAGACCCCGCAGCGCACTACACCGCCATCACAGTGGGTGTGAATTTACCAAACGTCACCCACATGCTGCGCAACCAGTCTGTGCAAAATTTTCCCCCACAGAGCGGATTCAAATTGCTCAGTACGTCAATATGTGGTCGAAATTTACATTGGAGATTTCAGATTTTGTAATCAATACGCTCCAAATTTACAACAGAATCTGTGAAAATCCGCAAATAACTCATGAGAATGTTGTCACTGATTTGCTACATGAGGATTCTGATTAGTGTCTGTCCTTATAGGATATAAGTGTTTTATCATAATCATCTCATTGGTGGCAAACCGCTATCTATCCATTATCTATCCATCCATCTATCTATCCATTATCTTATCTGTCTATTTATCTATCTAATATTTATTATCTATCATCTATCTAATATCTATCTTTCTCTAATATCTATCGTCTATTTAATATCTATCTAATCATATGATTATGGATTAGGGAGAGGATGCCTCTGGACCGCAGCCAGGCAAGGAGAAACTTTTTTTTACATTTTTTTTTTATTGAAAGCCACAATTTGGGGCCTGGATGGGAGGACATATAGGCACAGAAATGAGACACTGGGGGCCTGGATGCAGATGGGTTGACATTTGGGGCCAGGAATGAGACGACACTAGGGGTCAATAATGAGACCTATTATGCCAGGACGAGGGACGTTATTACAGGAAGGGGCCAGGATATGGGACCGTATTACTGTTGGGGTTAATTATGGGGTTTATTACTGCTGTGATGTATTTTATTTTTGAAGATGCTGTTCTCAGTGGGGTTCTGTTATTGTGGAGGGCAACACTATGTCATTTTTTTGTCATGTAGTGTAGAAGTTGGAGGTTTTTGCTCTGTACGCAATGCCCTAGATAACTGTTATTTTCTGCAAAGATGAGTCCTGGCTGGAAGAAGTGGCTGGATGAAAAACTTCAACTAGTCACAGGTGATTCAGTGTTACCTGTCACTAACACTATACACCATATACTATATACAGCTCCTGTGTATAATGTGATTGGTGATCACTGTATTACCTGTACACTGACACTATATACAGAGCTCCTGTGTATAAAGTCACCAGTGATCATTGTATTATCTGTACACTATATACAGAGCTCCTCTGTATAATGTCAATGGCGATCACTCTATTACCTGTACAGTATACACTATATACAGGGCTCCTGTGTATGTCAATGATGATCACTGTATTACCTGTATACTATATAAAGAGCTCCTGTGTATAATGTCACTGATGATCACTGTATTACCTGTACACTTACACTGTATACTGTGTTCAGAGCTCCTGTGTATAATGACAGTTATGGTAATATTAGTATTGTGTTTTTTTTATTAATAATGGATATTGTAGTATTCAGTCACTATGAGGTGGTAATATGTGGTCTAGTCATGGTGTGACAGTATTTGATCCTTGTATGTGGTATTATTCTGTCACTATGTGGAGGTAATGTGTGATCTGGTCATGGTGTTTCAGTATTTGTTCCTTTATGTGTCATTATTTGGTCAGTACGTGGTGGTAATATGTGGTGTGGTCATGGTTTGATAGCATTTGTTCCCTGTATGTGGTATTATTCTGTCATTATGTGGTGGTAATATGTGGTTCACCCATTTTGTGACTGTATTTGTCTGTTGTATGTGGTATTATTGGTCATTTAAAAAAATATATGTGACACATTACCTTAAAGAAACCTCAATAAATATATACCTATAAAGAGTATTGGATATTTTAACAAATGTTTAATAGGATAGAGTAGAGTAGGGCCCATCCAAAAGAGTCTACCTTGTCATGGTGGTGGCTTAAAAAAATCTTTTGGCCAAAACAAAAGCTGCCAGCTATGTATGTGATCTGGAGTTTGATGGGAACTATTAATGTCTGATTGGGGAGGATGTGGTGGAGATGTGGAGTTTTTCTCCTATTCCTCCTGCATTATTCCATAGGCCCTTATCGTACCACATATTTTTTTCACATGGATTAAAGAACAAAATCATGGCATGATCCATTGTTACAGTTTTTGTAGATAATATATCCAGAACAATTGCTTTTAGGGTAAATAATGAAACTGTTGTATTATGGTGGCACATGCCCGCGGGTCCCCTAGATATTTGATGCCACTGTACAAAGTCTCTGATTACGACTTTGCGACGTGAAGAAGCACAGAATTAGAAGAAGGGTTTACACACGAGGAGGGGAGATAAAATACTATTATCTTTGAATTTGCCCTTAAAGATCAGTTTTAGGGCTGGGAAGATGTCCTTAAGGAGAGTAGCTGATTTTGGAGATCAGTGGTAATAAGTTTGTAAATTAGCTCTCTCCCATAAAAAATTAAAGAACTCCCTGGTGCCAGCCTATGAAGGTTGGTAGCCTTTAAACCCATGCCTGACCCTTTAACAAGCCTTGCGACATGAATATAGATGTTACCCAGGCTGTGTCGGAGCACTTGCCCCTCATCAGTGCAGAGCAGGGTATGACTATCTACCTTCGAGGGAACCTAGTAAGGTGGAGAAGGCCTCCTGTTAGCAGGGACTGAAGACCAACTAATAAGGAGCGGGCCTGTCCTTGCTGGCATTATATGTGGAAACAGTGCTGATAACAAATAAATGGGGGGTCTTCTCACTAGCTGCAAAAAAACCTACGACTACTGCTGCTACTAATGCTTCCACTGCTACCACTACTATTGCTATTACTGCTGTTACTGTTGCTACTTCTACTACTATTGCTACTGCTGCTACAATTGCTACTACAACTATTGCAACTACTACTACTGCTATTGTTATTGCTACCACTACTTCTGCTGCTGCTTCTGCTACTACTTCTACCACTATTGCTACTACTGCTCCTACTACTACAGCCGCTGGCTGTTTGTTCCCTTCTTTTTCCTTTCATCTCCTTCACCCAACTTACTGTAATACCATAAAATAATAATGTCCTTTCACATATTTATGCTATATATTTACCTGCCAAGGCCTGGACTGAAGGCTGGTCATGTGTGCTCAGCAGTTGTGCCTGAATAGTCTCTACGACCCTCTTAAATCGGCGGCTGGGACCTGGAAAATGAAAATATGCAAAAAAAAAAAGGACAAGTGATATAAATGGCAAACGTAAAAAGCTGTAAACTCACAGAACTTAAGGTTTTTTTTAATGTGGTTTTTGAAGTGGCTCCGCTTGAAAACCTACATCAAAACCACTATGTGTGAACACAGCTGATCGAAGAGCCTGTGATGCCCGGTGGAGCGCTATGTCCTCCTCATTGCTAAGACTTCTCCATCTACCTGCACTGTCAGCGCTTAGGCATAGCTCTGCTGACGATTGCAGTGCAGTATTACTCACCTGATTGCCTAAGGGTAATTCATCAATCTGTAAAAGTCTCTTATGAGTTCTGTAAGCCATGCCGTACTCCCTCACATCTAAGGCCTCATACACACTAACACTGACGTAAGAGACTAATTCTAAACATACATATATTTTCTGAATTGTTAGAATGATAGATGGTAAAAAACAAGAACTAAATATGGCCTTATATAGTATGGAAAAAAATAATTTTGACACCTCTATATTACACCCATAGGAGCATTTGTGACCTCCGGTTCTAAATCTATAGGCATCAATATGGAGTTGGAGTTGGTCCCTTTCCCGATATAAAAGCCCCACTCTTCTAGGAAGGCTTTCTACAAGATTTTAGAGGTGTCTGTGGAAATTTTTCACAATTATCCAGAAGATCATTTGTGAGGTCAGACCCTGATGTTGGGGAGAGGCCGGGCTCACAATTTCCGTTCATCCCAAAGGTGTTGGATGAGGTTGAGGTCCAGTTTCTTGGGGGGGGGGGGGGAAGGGTCAGTTATGCTCTTCCACATCAAACTCTCTCAATCATGTCTGTAAAAGTTGGAAGCTAAAATTGTCCAAAATGTCTGAAACATTTTTTCCCTTCATTGGATCTAAGGATGAAGTCGACCCCTAAAAAACAAGCCCATAGCCCGATGACATCACTGAGGCTGGATTATTGTCTGGGACAGAACGATGGAGAGGTGAGGGATATGGTTGTTTTTTCTTTTTGTTTTATTACAGGAGACGGTGGCTTCAGTGGAATGGGTGATGATGACGCGAGTATGGTTTAATTTAGAATCATTAAAGGAGTCACTGTCATTCTTTCAATTAAAGGACTTTATCCTGGATGTGTGTTTATTTACAATCCAACTATAGGATTAGTAATGGATAAGTGTCTTTATAGACGCCTCTCCATTACTAAGCCATGGGCTTGATGTCATCGGACAATACAAAGGTGACATCAACCCCACAAATATGAACCCCATTTGCCATCACTAAAGGGCAAGTGGGAAATGCCGAGCAGAGTGCCAGAATTGGCGCTTCTAATAGATATGCCTTTCTGGCTGTGGGCTGCTGTTTTTAGGCTGGGAGGGGCCAATATCCATGGCCGCTTACCAGCCTGAGAATACCAGCCCCCAGCTGTCTGCTTTAGCAAGGCTGGTTGTCAAAAATGGGGGGCCCCCACATCGACATTTTTTAAAATTATTTAAATAATTAAGAAAAACAGCATCAGAACCCCTCTATTCTTGATAATCAACCTTGCTAATGCTGACAGCTAAGGGTTGCAGCCCCCAGCTGTGAGTTTTGTTGGCTGGTTATCAAAAATACAGGGGAACCCATGCCGTTTTTTTTTATTATTTATTTAGAGCACAGGCGCCGGCTGATCAATACTCCCATCAGCCGCTCCTGCTGTCACTGTTATTAGCGTCAGCAGGCATAGGCTGATGGGAGCGGTAGAGTCATCAGCCGGCACCAATGACTGGAGGTAAACTGTTTACCTCTGATCAAAGCTGCGCGCTCATGCTTTCATTTGACAACATGAGAACCGCAGCTGTCTGACTGGCGGTAATGATTTTACCGCCAATCAGAAGCGGTGTTTGCTGCGTTGTCATACAAATGATAGAGTGGCAAAACACCTGGTGTTCAGAGAGCCAAACCTGAACAGTAACACGGACTTCCTGGTGATGTCCGTGTTTGGCGTACGTGCCCGATCAGTAGTTGTTCGGCACAGATGCCGAATTTTACTGTTCGGGTTCGCCAATCTCTAGTCATAGGTCATGGGTCCTCCAGCAGGACAATGACCCAAATATACTTCAAGAAGCACCCAGAAATAGATGGAAACAAAGCGCTGGAGAGTTAAGTGGCAGCAATGAATCCGGATCTAAATCTCATTGAACACCTGTGGAGAGATCTTAATTGCTGTTGGGAGAAGGCACCTTCAAATATGAGAAACCTGGAGCAGTTTGCAAAAGAAGAGTGCTCCAAAACTCCAGCTAAGAGGTGTAAGAAGCTTGCTGATGGTTATAGGAAGCGATTCATTGCAGTTATTTATTCCAAAGGGCGTGCAACCAAATATTAAGTTGAGGTTGCAAATAATTTTGTCTGGCCCATTTTGGGGTTTTGTGTGAAATTATGTCCAATTTGCCTTTATTTCTCAATTTTGTGTTGTTCCAATACACACAAAGGAAATAAATGTGTATAATTAAACATGTGTAACTGCAAAAATTGTCTGGGAATAATACTTATTTTTCTGGAACAATTCAAAGGGTGCCAACACTTTCAACCATGAATGTATGTGAGCTACGATATCTTCTCGCTATTCTAAATCACCTTAAAAAATGGCTGATGCGTTCCCTGACTCAGCTTTTATTCAGGCTATGATAGTCCTTCCTATTTGGCTGCGCTATACCAAATGATGTAATATTTACAAAGTGTTATGAGGAAGCCTTGTGCACTTTCATAACACTATGAGTTAACCCTATTACAGCGCCCCAGAGTCCTGGTCGTTGCAGTAATGTTATTCTTCCACCAGGGGGAGTGATGTTACGTCTGAAGGCAATGAAGGAGATCTTCTGTCCAGGTATCACAACCACAAAACACACTTCACACTCCAGGATGCCAGGGGGAGCCATGCTTCTATCTACTAGGCCACTCCTCACACTTGTGTAAAACTGGTGGGTTGGTTAGAAAGTTAGTCAGTAAGGCAGAGGCTGGTTGGAGTGGGTTCCAGCCAGCTCCAGACTGTGGCCTGCGGAAGGCGGGGGTACACGGAGCTGCGCCTGCATCCCATGCGGCAGCATCCCAAGAAAGAGACATTGAAAAGAATTGCGTTGCAGTGAGTGAGAAACAAAGTCATAGCAAAAGGAGAAGAATATCAGCGGGAGACCAGCTAGAAGCAGGCTGCCTCCTTCTGAAGCGCAGTACCTGTAGCCAGAACACTGAGGGAGTAAGGATCTCTATGCTTTACTTCAGAGACTGGCAGGACAGTTGATTCCACGTTGGCTGCCTGACCATATGCCCAGGAGGCACGGTGGCATCTTGTGGGGGCCAGGGTGTCTCTAGGGTCCCTATAAAAAGCCTCAGGCCACCAGTCATATGGGTTTGTCCTATCCGTCAGGGGGAGAGAGAGGAAGAGATTTAACACCTACAATAGTTGTCAGGACCTCACCGAGTTGCTCAGCAGGGAGGAACTACAGCACTCAGGCGCTAGAGGAAGGCTATTGAATTCAACCTAGATAAGGGGACTCTGGATTTGCCTTCATACCGGCCGGACTCTGCCTACCCTGTGATCTGGTGCTCTGGACTGTGGATGCTGAAGCCTTCAGTAAAGGTAAAGAGACTGCAACCTTGTGTCCTCGTTATTCACTGCGCCTTGCATCATCCACCATCTACACTCTGGGAAGCCCTGGGGACCCACTTCACCTGTGGGAAGGTATACCATCTAGCTGCCATAACATCACCACCCCAGCGGACCCCTAAGCAGCGTCGGTCACCCTGAACAAATACCACAGGTGGCGTCACGAACATTATCCTTTTAAAGACCTTTCCTTCATTTTCAACGGACGTCCCCTAGGGCCACGGACCGGGTCAGCCACCGTGACATCCCCACTGAGAACCGAAGGACCCGGTACCGAGTACCCCATTGCCCTAGCCCTTGGGGGCGATCCACTATATCTGCAGGTTAATAGAATGCGCATTGGGGGCCTTTTAGGCCCCCATGCTTACTTTTTTGCTATTATCTGCAAAATGACTTTAGTTAGAATTTTGAAACTCTAGTATGTTCTCCAGCTTCTTCTGCTGTCAGTCCCTTTCAATGTTTCAAGAGAAAATGAGGAAAACATTAATATGAATAAACATTAGTCAGTGCAGAGGAGATGAGCTGCCTGTATACAATTTTGCATATGGGTCATCTGCTGTGTAAGGACAATTTGTGCACTTCATCCAGTAGATGCCGTTGATAAAGTCCGGCAACCGTTGTAAATTGTGCCGTCCACTAAATCGCTGAAGGCAAACACAAGGTCATTTGCTGCAGGTGACAAGAGACACTGGGAAGGTGGACAGCAGAACCACACTGTACTGTGCTGGTCACGCGTATGCCTGGCATTTAGCCCCTGCGTCTCATAGTCCAATATGTAATATATGTGATAGAAAAAAAGTTTAAAAAATCATTATCAGGCTGGTCTGAATTTCCAGGTAGCAATAAATCTTTGAGATTAAAGCAGACTGTCCTTGGTGACAAGGAGCATCTTCCTCCAGGGGCCTGCGCCATCATCATCATGATTTGTGATATGTGGGAGGACACATGTCTATCAGAAAAGTTGCTTTCTTGGAGCAGAGCTGTCTATCAATGTTCTGCTTCATGTCAGTATGCCACATAACGTTTCACAACTTCATGAGCAGAATGGTGACTGACAGCGCCTGATTTACAGGAGCCAATCTCATACCCTAGACATTACAAATACTCGGCATATGTGGTGTTCTGGCAGTGGCAGCTTGTAATCCCTTAGATTAATTTATCCTTTTCTCAAATAAAAGCCTGTCACCACCACTCCACCCTTTATCTCCTGCTCCTCTGGCTGTCTGGCATACCTGATATTAGAGTGAAGGTCACAGAGTAGATGCCATTCTCTTTTTGTGCCTCAGCTCCCTCTGAGTAACTGATGTCCACCTGAAATTTGACAGGTTTCTGAAATACCGATGGACCCCCTGATGACTTGTACTCTGCTCTGAAGCTGGTCTGAGAGATCACGCTGTGACTTAAGCTGGGGATCTGGAGGAGACAAAATTCAGAAAATCAGCAGACCTGGTATTTGCTAGCGCCCAATGTCAATGTAATGATGAACTACAAGTCCCAGTATTTTAGGGTAAATAAAAAAAGTACAAGTTCACATTACGCCCAGAGAGGAGTTCAATACAATTATTTAAAGGGAGTCATCCCAAACACAAAAGTAAAAAGTAAGCACATCATTTCTTAGGGCTATAGTTCCTAAAAAAAAATCAATGATAATGATCAATTTGCTGCCTCCATTCTGCACAAACTGAAGTTTAGCCAGATATGATAATTCAGGAGCTTGGTGCACCCTTGGTGTGTCCAAGAGGCTCAATCCACTGGTTTAGCATGCCCACATCCCCTACTTGTGATTGACAGCACTGGCTTTTTTCTGTAGCGAGAACTGTCTGCATAGACAGTTTAGGCAAGAAAGTGCTATCTATCAATCACCAGTGATGGAGGAAGGGCATGCCAAATTATTGGGCAGATCAGTGCACTGAACCTCTTGGCCACACCTCTTGGCCTTTTTTACAACTTTAAAAAAAGGCTGAAAAACCAGGCCTTAGTAGGGTATGTGCACACAGAGTCTATCTGATGCTGACTTACCAGCATAGTTTTTGAAGAATTGTTTCCAGAAACATCTTCTTTGATGGAACGGCTTTGCTACTGGCGCTTTCCTTTTTTTAAAATATATATATATATATATATATATATAGAAAAGCAGCAGCTGTCAAGCAGAAGCCATCTGTTGTGAATTCTGTTGTCGGGCTCCCTCCTGTGGTCATGAATGGTACTTCAGCTGGTTCTATCCATGGACTTCCTCTGGTGGCTGTGCGTGTTTCTGAGTTTCCTTCCACAGGTGACGAGGTTAATTCGTTAGCTGGCTGCTCTATTTAACTCCACTTAGATCTTTGCTCCATGCCACCTGTCAATGTTCCAGTATTGGTCTTGTTCACTCCTGGATCGTTCTTGTGACCTGTCTTCCCAGCAGAAGCTAAGTGCCTGCTTTTATTTCTCTGGTTTGCTATTTTTCTGTCCAGCTTGCTATTTTGTTTGTTGTCTTGCTTGCTGGAAGCTCTGGGACGCAGAGGGAGCGCCTCCGCACCGTGAGTCGGTGCGGAGGGTCTTTTTGCGCCCTCTGCGTGGTCTTTTTGTAGGTTTTTGTGCTGACCGCAAAGCTACCTTTCCTATCCTCAGTCTGTTCAGTAAGTCGGGCCTTACTTTGCTAAATCTATTTCATCTCTGTGTTTGTATTTTCATCTTTACTCACAGTCATTATATGTGGGGGGCTGCCTTTTCCTTTGGGGAATTTCTCTGAGGCAAGGTAGGCTTTATTTTTCTATCTTCAGGGCTAGCTAGTTTCTTAGGCTGTGCCGAGTTGTATAGGGAGCGTTAGGCGCAATCCACGGCTATTTCTAGTGTGGGTGATAGGATTAGGGATTGCGGTCAGCAGAGTTCCCACATCCCAGAGCTCGTCCTATATTATCAGTAACTATTAGGTCATTCCGTGTGCTCTTAACCACCAGGTCCATTATAGTCCTGACCACCAGGTCATAACAGTACAGGTGGCCCAAAGTACTAATGCATCTCAATAGAGGGATAAGAGAAGTTCTGAGACCATTTTTTTTTCTTTGCAGTGTGTTTTGTCTCTCTTTTCCCCTTTACATCTGGGTGGTTCAGAACACAGGTGTAGACATGGACATTCAAGGTCTGTCCTCTTTGATGGATAATCTCACTATAAGTGTACAAAACATTCAAGATTTTGTGGTTCAGAATCCGATGTCAGAGCCTAGGATTCCAATTCCTGATTTGTTTTTTGGTGATAGATCTAAGTTCTTGAATTTCAAAAATAATTGTAAATTGTTTCTTGCCTTGAAACCTCGCTCCTCAGGTGACCCTGTTCAACAAGTAAAGATCATTATTTCTTTGTTACGTGGTGACCCTCAAGACTGGGCATTTTCCCTTGCACCAGGAGATCCGGCATTGCGTGATGTTGATGCGTTTTTCCTGGCGCTTGGATTGCTTTATGACGAACCTAATTCAGTGGATTAGGCAGAGAAAATCTTGCTGGCTCTGTGTCAGGGTCAGGATGAAGCGGAGATATATTGTCAGAAGTTTAGAAAGTGGTCTGTGCTCACTCAGTGGAATGAATGTGCCCTGGCAGCAATCTTCAGAAAGGGTCTCTCTGAAGCCCTTAAGGATGTCATGGTGGGATTTCCCATGCCTGCTGGTCTGAATGAGTCTGTCTTTGGCCATTCAGATCGATCGACGCTTGCGTGAGCGTAAAGCTGTGCACCATTTGGCGGTACTATCTGAGCATGGGCCTGAGCCTATGCAATGTGATAGGACTTTGACCAGAGCTGAACGGCAAGAACACAGACGTCGGAATGGGCTATGTTTTTACTGTGGTGATTCCACTCATGCTATCTCCGATTGTCCTAAGCGCACTAAGCGGTTCGCTAGGTCTGCCACCATTGGTACGGTACAGTCTAAATTTCTATTGTCCGTTACTCTGATTTGCTCTTTGTTATCCTAAAATCCTATTCTGTTATGGCATTTGTGGATTCAGGCGCTGCCCTGAATTTGATGGACTTGGAGTATGCTAGGCGCTGTGGTTTTTTCTTGGAGCCCTTGCAGTATCCTATTCCATTGAGAGGAATTGATGCTACGCCTTTGGCCAAGAATAAGCCTCAGTACTGGACCCAATTGACCATGTGCATGGCTCCTGCACATCAGGAGGATATCCGCTTTCTGGTGTTGCATAATCTGCATGATGTGGTCGTTTTGGGGTTGCCATGGCTACAGGTTCATAATCCAGTATTGGACTGGAAATCTATGTCTGTGTCCAGCTGGGGTTGCCAGGGGGTACATGGTGATGTTCCATTTTTGTCTATCTCGTCTTCCACTCCTTCTGAAGTTCCAGAGTTTTTGTCGGATTATCGGGATGTATTTGATGAGCCCAAAGCCAGTGCCCTACCTCCTCATAGGGATTGCGATTGTGCAATTAATTTGATTCCTGGTAGTAAGTTTCCTAAGGGTCGATTGTTCAATTTATCTGTGCCAGAACACGCCGCTGTGCGGAGTTATATAAAGGAATCCTTGGAGAAAGGCCATATTCGCCCGTCGTCATCACTGTTAGGAGCAGGGTTCTTTTTTGTGGCCAAGAAGGATGGTTCTTTGAGACCTTGTATTGATTAACGCCTTCTCAATAAAATTACAGTCAAATTTCAGTATCCTTTGCCGTTGCTGTCTGATTTGTTTGCTCGTATTAAAGGGGCTAGTTGGTTCACCAAGATAGATCTTCGAGGGGCGTATAATCTTGTGCGTATTAAACAAGGCGATGAATGGAAAACAGCATTTAATACTCCCGAGGGCCATTTTGAGTACCTGGTTATGCCATTCGGGCTTTCCAATGCTCCATCAGTATTTCAGTCCTTTATGCATGACATCTTCCGAGAGTACCTGGATAAATTCCTGATTGTGTATTTGGATGATATTTTGGTCTTTTCGGATGATTGGGAGTCTCATGTGAAGCAGGTCAGAATGGTGTTCCAGGTCCTTCGTGCGAATTCCTTGTTTGTGAAGGGGTCAAAGTGTCTCTTTGGAGTTCAGAAGGTTTCATTTTTGGGGTTCATTTTTTCCCCTTCTACTATCGAGATGGACCCTGTTAAAGTCCAGGCCATTTACGATTGGACTCAGCCAACATCTGTGAAGAGCCTGCAAAAGTTCCTGGGCTTTGCTAATTTTCATCGGCGCTTCATCGCTAATTTTTCTAGTGTTGCTAAACCGTTGACTGATTTGACCAAGAAGGGTGCTGATGTGGTCAATTGGTCTTCTGCAGCTGTAGAGGCTTTTCAGGAGTTGAAGCGTCGTTTTTCTTCTGCCCCTGTGTTGTGCCAGCCAGATGTTTCGCTCCCGTTTCAGGTTGAGGTTGATGCTTCTGAGATTGGAGCTGGGGCTGTTTTGTCGCAAAGAAGTTCTGATGGCTCGGTGATGAAGCCATGTGCTTTCTTTTCTAGAAAGTTTTCGCCTGCTGAGCGCAATTATGATGTTGGTAATCGTGAGTTCTTGGCCATGAAGTGGGCATTCGAGGAGTGGCGTCATTGGCTTGAAGGAGCCAAGCATCGTGTGGTGGTCTTGACAGATCACAAGAATTTGACTTATCTCGAGTCTGCCAAACGGTTGAATCCGAGACAGGCTCAATGGTCGTTATTTTTCTCCCGTTTTGATTTTGTGGTTTTGTACCTTCTGGGCTCTAAGAATGTGAAGGCTGATGCCCTGTCAAGGAGTTTTGTGCCTGACTCTCCGGGTGTTCCTGAGCCGGCGGGTATTCTCAAAGAGGGGGTAATTTTGTCTGCCATCTCCCCTGATTTGCAGCGGGTGCTGCAAAAATTTCAGGCTGATAGACCTGACCGTTGCCCAGCGGAGAAACTGTTTGTCCCTGATAGATGGACTAGTAGAGTTATCTCTGAGATTCATTGTTCAGTGTTGGCTGGGCATCCTGGAATCTTTGGTACCAGAGATTTGGTGGCTAGATCCTTTTGGTGGCCGTCTTTGTCACGGGATGTGCGTTCTTTTGTGCAGTCCTGTGGGACTTGTGCTCGGGCTAAGCCCTGCTGTTCTCGTGCCAGTGGGTTGCTTTTGCCCTTGCCGGTCCCGAAGAGGCCCTGGACGCATATTTCTATGGATTTTATTTCGGATCTCCCCGTCTCTCAAAAGATGTCGGTCATTTGGGTGGTTTGTGATCGCTTTTCTAAGATGGTCCATTTGGTACCTTTGTCTAAATTGCCTTCCTCCTCTGATTTGGTGCCATTATTTTTCCAGCATGTGGTTCATTTGCATGGTATCCCGGAGAACATCGTTTTTGACAGAGGTTCCCAGTTTGTTTCGAGGTTTTGGCGATCTTTTTGTGCTAGGATGGGAATTGATTTGTCTTTTTCCACGGCTTTCCATCATCAGACAAATGGCCAAACCGAACGAACTAATCAGACTTTGGAAACATATCTGAGATGCTTTGTTTCTGCTGATCAGGATGATTGGGTGTCCTTTTTGCCGTTGGCTGAGTTCGCCCTTAATAATCAGGCCAGCTCGGCTACTTTGGTTTTGCCGTTTTTCTGCAATTCTGGTTTCCATCCGCGTTTCTCTTCAGGGCAGGTTGAGTCTTCGGACTGTCCTGGTGTAGATACTGTGGTGGATAGGTTGCAGCAGATTTGGACTCATGTGGTGGACAATTTGACATTGTCCCAGGAGAAGGCTCAACGTTTCGCTAACCGCTGGCGCCGTGTGGGTCCCCGACTTCGTGTTGGGGATTTGGTTTGGTTGTCGTCTCGTTATGTTCCTATGAAGGTTTTCTCTCCTAAGTTTAAGCCTCGTTTCATTGGTCCGTATAAGATTTCTGAGGTTATCAATCCTGTGTCATTTCGTTTGGTCCTTCCTGCTTCTTTTGCCATCCATAATGTGTTCCATAGGTAATTATTGCGGAGATACGTGGCGCCTGTGGTTCCATCCGTTGATCCTCCTGCCCCGGTGTTGGTTGAGGGGGAGTTGGAGTATGTGGTGGAGAAGATTTTGGATTCTCGTATTTCGAGACGGAAACTCCAGTACCTAGTCAAGTGGAAGGGTTATGGTCAGGAAGATAATTCCTGGGTTTTTGCCTCTGATGTTCATGCTGCCGATCTGGTTCGTGCCTTTCATTTGGCTCATCCTGGTCGGCCTGGGGGCTCTGGTGAGGGTTCGGTGACCCCTCCTCAAAGGGGGGGTACTGTTGTGAATTCTGTTGTCGGGCTCCCTCCTGTGGTCATGAATGGTACTTCGGCTGGTTTTATCCATGGACTTCCTCTGGTGGCTGTGCGTGTTTCTGAGTTTCCTTCCAAAGGTGACGAGGTTAATTCGTTAGCTGGCTGCTCTATTTAACTCCACTTAGATCTTTGCTCCATGCCACCTGTCAATGTTCCAGTATTGGTCTTGTTCACTCCTGGATCGTTCTTGTGACCTGTCTTCCCAGCAGAAGCTAAGTGCCTGCTTGTATTTCTCTGGTTTGCTATTTTTCTGTCCAGCTTGCTATCTTGTTTGTTGTCTTGCTTGCTGGAAGCTCTGGGACGCAGAGGGAGCGCCTCCGCACCGTGAGTCGGTGCGGAGGGTCTTTTTGCGCCCTCTGCGTGGTCTTTTTGTAGGTTTTTGTGCTGACCGCAAAGCTACCTTTCCTATCCTCAGTCTGTTCAGTAAGTCGGGCCTCACTTTGCTAAATCTATTTCATCTCTGTGTTTGTATTTTCATCTTTACTCACAGTCATTATATGTGGGGGGCTGCCTTTTCCTTTGGGGAATTTCTCTGAGGCAAGGTAGGCTTTATTTTTCTATCTTCAGGGCTAGCTAGTTCCTTAGGCTGTGCCGAGTTGCATAGGGAGCGTTAGGCGCAATCCACGGCTATTTCTAGTGTGGGTGATAGGATTAGGGATTGCGGTCAGCAGAGTTCCCACGTCCCAGAGCTCGTCCTATATTATTAGGTCATTCTGTGTGCTCTTAACCACAAGGTCCATTATAGTCCTGACCACCAGGTCATAACAGCCATCTGAAAAATGGTCAAGTCAGTTCTTTTAGTCACCTCACAGCTTTCGAAGCCTGAAGTGGTTAAAGGAAGTTATTAAAAATGAATCTTCAGCACAGCAGTGTCGTTTTTGGCATTGCTGTGCACATGCTTGTTATTTTTAACTTTTACTGAACACTTGTTCAAGCAGGTACCAGGTGGAGTCTGTCTGAAAAAGCTGTCTGCACATATTCTTACTCGATTGTAATGGGAAAAAGCACACATCCATGAAAATTAGAAGTGTGAATGGAGCTTTATTCTGATTCACAAGGGTACCTGGAGATTTTCCAAGAGTGATTTCAAGGACTACATTATAAAAAGCAGAGCTCCTCCCTACTTACTGAGAGAAAGGCGTGGACTATGTCAGCTTTTATGGAGCTGAGAGGTTTGTCTTTGATCACCACAAATATCTGCTCTTCTTTATCTAAGTTGATGAAGTTTCCAAACCATGACTTTTTGGCAAGCCTACGAATAGAGAGAGAATTGGAAAAAACATCAGAGAATCTGAAAACAGATCTAAAAGTAACTGGATTCAGTAATGGTGTTTGTTCTACCACAAATGAATGCATAAAGGTAAATACTCACTCCGGTGATGACTCTGGAGTGAGACTTGACATTTCTTCCGGTGTCGGTACTGAGGAAAAATAGGGAATAAGTAGGTAAGAAGAGGATATGGTTGCATGAACAAACTGACAAATGGGTGTTCCATTTCACTTGTCAATAAGGTGTGTCCATACACAATGACATTGTCAGCACTGACGGCACAGATTGTGCAGTGACAATCAGCATAAGACTGAGATTAAAAATAAACATTTTATGAGTTCATCTGTTAGAACACAAGAGGGAAAGCGTTTAAAAAAAATATCATCCTTCCATTCTGACATGGATTTACACGGTAGGAACATTAGCCTCATCAGGACCAAGAGATATTTTTAAAGTTATTTCCCAGCCTCGGAAGAAAATGTTGTAGTCAATATATGTGACTGCAGACTCCGATTCACGTTAGTGTGTGATGTGCACACTGTCACGATTCCCCTGTGTTCCCCATTAAAAGGGGCTGTCATGTGACCGATTTCCATACTTGCGGTTATGTTCCAGCAAGTCTTATCAAGCTTCTATCAGTAGAAAAGAAGTAAGAAAAGACCACGTAACTACAGGTAGGAAAATCGCATGCATATGATCGTGTGACCATCCACCAGTATGGGGAATACCGGGAAATCATGACAGTGTGCAACATGGATTTCACCTGTGTGCAGAACGGGACTGTATAGAGCACAAATGTGCATGCACAGCTTCTGCATCATTCATTTTTTAAGGGATAGAAAAGGTGAATACAGGGGGTCCCTGAGCCCTGTTTTTAGGATAGCTATGGTTCCCAATGGTCAACTGTATTCAAGGGAGAGGACATAACTTGCAATTTTGGGAAAACTCATTTAAGATTTACATGTAGGAGGAATATAACTATATGCATGTTGTAAGCAATATGGTCCCTGACCAAGGATTCCAAAGATTCCTTTGTTTAAGCTTTTAGTCTGTCTGGTTGGAGTATAAGGGGGTAACATTTCTCCTTGTGGAGCGTGATATGCCTGACATGTCAATGCAAGGAGACTTATAGGCCATGCATGCTCCTTTAGAAAATTAAATATTCAAATTGTTTCTGCAGAGAGGAAGAAGACTAAAATTCTAGTGCCACCTACTGGAAGTAGGAATCCTAAAATGAAGCCATCTGCATACTCTCACCACTAGATGGCTCTCATATATTGAAAAAGAAAACCTACCTTGCAATTTCCGACGGTGGAAACGTGGGGAACCCAAGAAACTATTCTTGATAGAGTTGAGTCGTGTCTTCCAAGCCACCCCACCAACTCCTGGACTTGAGGGTGGGGTGCCACTGGGCGTCCCAGTCGGGCTGTCCTTGGGCGTATGCACTGGGGTACCCAGCGGGGTAGGGAGGGGACTACCACGGGGAGAAGGGTGAGGGGTCACCTGCGGCAAAGGGATAGATTTGGTGGTGGATTTAGTACCAGGGAAAAAACGAGCAGGTAGTGAGGAAGGGAAGAAAGGAGGGGATAATGGGGAGCGATGAGGTGAAGTTGAGGAGTCATGCGGTGGGGAGGAGGCAGTCATGGTAATTGGTAAGGGATTGGATTTAATGGTGTGGAGGGGCTTCTCTCCCAGGCTGGTCTTAGCAGGCAACGTTTGGGTCTTCGGGTCAGGCTGACGGTGAGCAGCTTTGGATTGCCAGATGGCACGGGGGTCCTCCCCATCAGCGGTTTCCAGCGGCGTGGGGGAGAAAGTGAATACGGGACTCTGGCAAGGGGGGACAGAAAAGTGCCGGATGGGCATTGATGTTTGACAATGAGATGGAGAAATGTAACAGGACATGGGCTGTACTGCTGTGTGTATAAGGTGTAACCGGTATGAACTTTCATCAATGGCCATTCTCAAATAGGTGGAGCAAATTTGCGTTCAATATGAATTCTACTCAATTTTGTTTTGTGTAGAAATGCTATTGACTAGAACAAACTGAATTGTGATTATTTGGCATGGAAAAGTCACTTTTGACATTTGAAGGCGATTATAAAGGAGTTTTTCCAGTAGTTGAAAACCCTTTCAAGGCCCCATTATACATGAAAAGAAGTCAAAGCCAAACGATTTCAACAAGACAGGCCATCTATCTTATGTGCATGGAGGCATTCCAACTCTTCTCCGAAAGGAGGAAGGAAGGACATTGGGTAAGCTGAATTTTCACACTCGATCCCTTTGTGCCATTGATATGTTGAATTTCTTTATATACTGGGATACCACCATATTTGAGTATGGCTATGATGAATGATGCAGAAAACAATTGTGGCCGTAAGGAGGGTTTGCCTGAAAAGGTGCAAGATGTGGCTTATGATGGTGTATGTAATGTAAGGCATCGGTGACCATGTGATCTGCCGGCACAGTAATGCCGTGGCATTCGGTCCACTTCTGCAGTCTTATAACACTGTGTATTTCCTTCTCAATGCTTACCCTTGGGCTGCTGAGAGGGCTGGATGAGAGACCAGTCGACGCGCCACTCACAGATCTGGACCTACAAAAGGAAAGATCCATTACCTACGGCACATGGAACAATGACGCTGGCCCCGTTTCGCCCTGATCTAAATTGTATGCTTTGGGAGGATTACGTTTCAGCCAGATAGATATATAGGTCAAGTGGTATGATTTCACATGGCTATTCCTTCTGCATCTAGCAATTTCATGTGATCTTTCTCCCCTTAAGCCATACATCATTTTTCCTACAATATAATCAGGGATTGTCTCTTGTATTTTTTAAAATGATGTGATCGTGCTTTCCGAATAAAATGAAGGTACGTGGAATATGAGGTGCGCAGCCTTCCTATCTCTGTTGCAGATACACTTTATATGTAATGTGTTCAGAGGCTCTGTCATATTAGATTCATGCTTACCCTATACTATACATATAATAGTACATTTATTATATACTTTTAACCCTCTCACGCCATCACCATTTTTCATTTTCGTTTTTTGCTCCCCTTCTTTGAAGAACCATAACTTTTTTTTTTTTTTTTTCTGCCAATATATCCAGATGAGGGTTTTGGTTTTTTTTTTGTCAGACGAGTTGGAACTTTTGAATGGCACAATAGATTTGACTATATAGGGTACTGGAAAAAGGGAAAAAAATTCCAAGTGCGATGAAATTGCAAAAAAAGTGCAATTCCACAATCGTCACAATTGTTTTTTTTATTTTTTTTTTATTTACCATGTTCACTATATGGTAAAATTGACCTGGCAATATAATTCTCCAGTTCAGTACGAGTACAGCGATACCAGCCAAACATGTATAATTTATTTTTTATTTAAGTGGTTAAAAAAAATTCCATAATTTGTATGAAAACATTTTTTATGTTTGGCGCCATTTTCCAAGACCCTTAGAGTTGTTTTTTTCCGGATTTGTGGCTTGATGAGGGCTTATTTGTTGCACCCTGAGCTGACGTTCCTATTGATACCATTTTAGGGTAGATGTGATGTCTTATTGCATTTTATTGCAATGGCCAAAAAGACGTAATTCTGGTGTTTCAATTTTTTTTCTCTTTACACCCTTTACTGATCTGATCAATTTACTTTATATTTTGAAAGATCGGACATTTCTGAAAGCAGCGCTACCAAAGTTGCATTTTTTATGTTTATTTTCAATGGGACAAAAGGGGAGTGTTTTGAACTTTTTGTTTTTTAATTTTTTATGTTTTCAAAAACTTGTTTTTTTCTCACTTTTTACAGTATTTAATAGGCCCATCGGGAGACTTGAAGCAGCGGTCGTATGATCGCCTGTGCTATGCAATAGCACTGTTCGATCCACCCGCAGCTGTTAAAGGCACATGACAGCTGATTAAATCAGTCATCATTTGCGGGGAAAGATGTGGGCTCGGCGCTGGAACCCACGTCAAAGTCAGGGACACAACCTTTGACATAAATATACTTTGAAGGGGTTAAAAGATATGAAGAAAATAACATAAACATATTTATACACTCAACATTAAAATTTCAGCATCAAGAAGTAAAAGTCAGGGAATTCTGGACATCACAGGATGGATAAACATGTTATTGATCTGCAAATGATGAGGAAATGGAAACAAAAGATTCAAAACCTCGTATGTAGAATGAGCGTAACACAGAGAAATCCCGGCACTTACAACCTCGGCTACTATCAGTCAGCTTATTAATGATCGTCTGAGGAATGGTCTGCTGCGCTAAATGCACTTGGGTAAATCATCATGATCCGCTTCTGGTAGCTCCTGTGCAAATGACAAACCGTGACGTCCTAGATGTGTTCAATGGTAGACAAGTCCAGAGACGCTGCAGCCATGGTAGTATGCTTTTCACATTAGTATGTGCAACATGTGGCCTGGCTTTGTCATGTTAGAAAAAACAGCTCCTGGGACACTTACGTTACCTTGTGAAGGTTTCTTCTTACGTTGCCCACATAGTCTCCAGACCAATCTCCTGCCAGCATTGCATTCAAGACCAAAGCAAATCTCACTTCTTTGAGAGTGGTGACGTGAAGTCAATGGAGCACTTTGTAACTGGATGTCTGGCTCGTGACACAATGACGTGCAAATCCCTTCTGATGGTTTGTGTAGACACTGTTGGATGCCTTAGACGTGGTATATGACATCCAATTTCACTTGCAGTACAGAATGGATCACTATGTGCCATTCTCTGCATTTGATGAGACCACAAGGGCAATGCCATGAAGAGGCCTTGATGAGAGAACATCACACACACTCCTATTTCCAGGATTATTGTGTCGGGTGGTGTTAGGATCTGTGGTTGTGGGTATTTTTTATTCCTCACTTCCATGGTCTTACATAAATTACAGGTAGATGGTCTTAATGCTATGCCCTGCATTCTACAAGATCCCGACCCGGGGCCGGTAGTTCTACTGCCCCTGTAACAGGCAATACCCACTGTCTCTCAACTTTTGGTTGGCCCACAGCTTTTGTATCTCCCACCAGTATAGTCTGTAATCAAAATCCATGCTCCTACAGATGATGGATTCCACGACCATACAAGTATATTCAGCTCCAGCCACCAACAACAGTCCTTAGGATACTTTCTTAAATCCAGACGACAGGTCCCAAAACCATAGCATGTGTAACCAGCTCCAGCTGGGAAGCAATCTCCATAGGCCATCTATACATAGGCACCAAGACCTCAGCAACAGATCATAAGCTGAAGAACCTGGCACTCAGCTTAATGCTTGCGAAAACATTTATTCGTAGTACCAACAAACGTTTCGGTCCCATTTCGACGTGTCTCGGCCAGGAACACATGCTGCAAAAAGCATATTCAACTTTTGGCCTGAACTTCTAACTGACGCAGTTCATTACCATTGGTTCTTTTCTCTAAACGCCCATTATTACGTAACTGATGAAGGTCCCGAAGTGGGACCGAAACGTTTGTTGGTACTACGAACAAATTTTTTCACAAGCATTGAGTGCCAGGTTCTTCAGCTTATTATCACATGATGTGGGAACCTACCTGAGCACCATCATCAGTAGTGCACACGTCCTCACCTTCTATATCTCAGCAACAGATCATCTCCCCTCACCATCACTCTACCAACGCCCTCACTAAACCCTCCCTCTTAAACATTTGCTGCAAGATGGTCTAGAAGCCCATTCTCCAGCCTGTCTGCAGGGTTATGTATTAGGATGCCCCCTGCAAATAGGAACAAAGACACCCATGCCCCCATCAGATGCACAAAAGAAATGCTAATGTTGTCCTTATGTATGCAGCAAATATGGCTTCCTATGCTAACTGTCACTGAAAGGAAACATTGATTCGTGAGGCTGAACAATTTGCAGACAAGATTTTTGCACCTTTAACTGATGAGTAATCAAATCTCTAATAAAATGCAACAATTAGCTTGGCATACTGGTGCTCTGTGCTGGAAAAAGTCTGTATCCCTTAGAGCCGTGGACTCCGCTCTACGTCCATTGGTTCACTAGTCTTTCAATCCGTGGCCAACTCCTCACAGGTAGCATAATTGGATGGTAGCCAGACCACTCAAGTCTTCAATCCGGGTACACTAACAGCATGGTGTTAGATTGATTTTGTGGTGGAATCAGCGGTACGCCCATTTCTTCAAAATGTCCGTGGAGCCGATTATCAATACAACAACACTAAGCCACATATAACTCATGCAACTGTGAGCAGCCTGTGTGGCCTAAACATGCTACCATAGCTGTATTGTCTTTGGACTTGCCTGCCACTGAGCACATCTGGGTTGTTATTGGTCGGCAATTGCACAGGAGCTGCCAGCAGCGGAGCTTGATGATTTCTGTGCTCATGTGCATTCAGCAAAACCGAACGTAGCAGCCGAGGCTTGTGAGTGCATGTACATCTCTTTCCATAATTACACAACTTTTCCTTCCTGGAGCAATTTTAATGTTGAGGAATATGTGTATGTATATATATATATATATATATATTTATATATATATATATATATATAATCACTGTGTAAAAGTTTTATGGACACCTGGAATAATTGAGAAATGTCGATAGTTTATTCTTACCAATCAAGAAAATGCTAAGTGCAAAATGTAAATAAAATCATTATTTGGTGTGACCAGTCTTTGCCTGCAAAATGGAAACCAAGCACCAGCTCTTCTAGGTACTTACACACAGTTTTTGAAGGAACTCAATAGAGATTGTTCCAAACAATCTGGAGAAATAACGACAGATCTTCTGTACATGGAGACAAATCCTTTCTCTAATCATGTAATCCCAGACAGACTCTATAATTTTGAGATCAGGGCTCTGTGGGTCAGTTTGGTCACTTCCAGGACTTCATGTTCTTAATGACATTGGCTGTATGTTTGGGGTCGTTGTTCTGCTGCCGAATAAATTTGGAGCCCATCAGACGCCTCCCTGATGGTACTGCATGATGAATAAGTGTCTGCCTAGATTTCTTAGCCCGAAACTTTCAAGGAGCCTCCACCATACTTCACTGCTGCCTGGACTCACTATTGTACCTCTCTCCAGACCTTCAGGAACAAACTGCTTTCTGCTACAGCCAAATATTTCACATTTTGATTCATCAATCTAGAGCATGTGCTGACATTTTTCTGCACCCCAGTTCCTTTGTTTTTGTGCATAGTTAAGTTGCTTGGTCTTACTTCCTTGATTACGACGTGGGACAAATGGATTATTTCCTTGTTGGACAGGTGAGCAATATTTTTTTTTATTATTTTTTATCTTTTACAGGGGACATGGGCATTGATGGATTATAGGCATAGAGGTGAGCATAAGTTTTTTTTTAAGAAACGTGCAAAAGAGGGTGTTGAGCAGAGGTGTCAAACTGCATTCCTCGAGGGCCGCAAACAGGTCATGTTTTCAGGATTTCCTTGTATTGCACAAGGTGCTGGAATCATTCTGTGCAGGTGATTAAATTATCACCTGTGCAATACAAGGAAATCCAGAAAACATGACCTGTTTGCGGCCCTCGAGGAATGCAGTTTGACACATCTGGTGTTGAGTTTTATTTCAAATAAAGGACTTTATTCTTGCTTTGTGTTTATTTAAAAACTCACTATGGGGCTAGGATTGGGGCATCTTATAGATGCCTCTCCATTACTAACCCCTGGGCTTGATGTTAGCTGACAATACAATACTTAAATCAACCCCAACCTATTACTCCACTTGCCACTGAACCAGGGCAAGAGAGACGAGGGATGCTAAGTGCCAGATTTGGTGCATTTTATGGATACACCGTTTCTGGAGTCCCTGAGGGCTGATGTTGGTGGACAGGGGAAAGGGCAATATCTCTGGCCCCTTCCCAGGCTATTAATATCAGCCCGCAGTTGTCTGCTTACCCTTTGCTGGTTTGAATTTATAGGTGGAAAGTTCTTTTTTTTTAGGGGCCCACACTTAAATTAACCAGTAAAGGCTAAGCAAACCGCTGTGAACTGTTATTAATAGCCTGGGAACCTTTTCAATATTGTCCCTTTTCCCAGATTATTAACATCAGCCTTCAGCTGTGGGCTTTCCCTCTGCTGGCTATGAAAATTATGTGTGAGCCCACACAATGTTTTTAATTTAATTCTTAATTTTACACACAATGTATACAGTGGGTGCTGAAAACAACTCCAACCATTGTCGCCTGGTAGCGCTAAACTCAGGGAGATCAGACGACAATGATGAGAGCTGCCTTCAGCACCCTACGGCTGGGAACCGCTAACTGTACTGCTTTTCCTAGGTGCCAGTATGTGTCACATGGACAGCACGCGGATGCCACACAGATGTGACACATGGACAGCAAACGGATGCACGGATGTCACATATGTACACACAGGCATGGACCACGGATCTCACCAGTACTAACTTTCCTGTACAGGAATCACCAGGACTTGTGAAGGAGGTCTAAGAATTATATTCAGCATAAAAAAGAACAAGGAGTTCTGGAAATGATTGTCCAACCCCACACAGAACCCTGATACGAGCACCATCAAATCTGTCTCAGATTGCATAAAGGGGAACAAAGTTTTGAACAAGTGACATCTGCAGAAGATCTGTGGTTAGTCCTCCAAGATGTTTGGAACAAACTTCCTGCTGACTTCCCTCAAAAACAGTGTGCAAGTGTAAAAAGAAAAAATTAATGCTGTTTTGAAGGCATAGCGTTGTCATTAAATACTGTAGGGTGATTTAGATTTCTCTTTTGTTCCTTTACTTTGCATTTTGTTAATTGATAAAAAATAGACCTTTATCACTTCTATTTTCGAAAGCCTTCTTATATTGCAGAATTTATTCCACACCTGCCTAAAACTTTTGCACAGTACTGTATATTATACTTTCCCAAGAATGTTTATTAATGGTAACTTGTTATACCTTTGACTGTGCTGTGCCATCTCAATAGCCCGTCGTGCAGGCACCGGTGAGCCACCATCGGTCACACTTAAGACTTCCATAGACTTTCTCTCTGGGCGGCGTTTTCCATGGCGGTTCAACATTGGGGAATCAACTCTTTTCCGAGGTGGATCTATTTTAAAAATGTAAAAAGTATAATAAATAGGGTCATACAGAGATAATTTGGGCAAATTAACCCCTTAATCCCATAAGACGTACTATCCCGTCCAGGTGACCTGGGACTTAATTCCCAGTGACGGGATAGTACGTCATATGCGATCGGCCGCGCTCACGGGGGGAGCGCGGACGATCGCGGCCGGGTGTCAGCTGCCTATCGCAGCTGACATCCGGCACTATGTGCCAGGAGCGGTCACGGACCGCTCCCGGCACATTAACCCCCGGCACACCGCGATCAAAGATGATCGCGATGTGCCGGCGGTGCAGGGAAGCATCGCGCAGGGAGGGGGCTCCCTGCGTGCTTCCCTGAGACGATCGGTACACGGTGATGTACTCACCGTGTACCGAGCGTCTTCTCCCTGCAGTCCCCGGATCCAAAATGGCCGCCGGGCTGCATCCGGGTCCTGCAGGGAGCACTTCCGGGTCAGGATCAGGCTGCAGCTGCAGCTCTAATCCTGCCCTGCTGTATGTCAGATCGGTGATCTGTGATGTCCCTCCCTGGGACAAAGTGAAAAAGTAGAAAAAAAAATTTCCACACGTGTAAAAAAAAAAAATATATTATTCCCATAAATACATTTCTTTATCTAAAAAACAAAAAAAAACAAACAATAAAAGTACACATATTTAGTATCGCTGCGTCCGTAACGACCCGACCTATAAAACTGGCCCACTAGTTAACCCCTTCAGTGAACACCGTAAGAAAAAAAAAAAAAACGAGCCAAAAAAACAACGCTTTATTATCATAATGCTGAACAAAAAGTGGAATAACACGCGATCAAAAAGACAGATATAAATAACCATGATACCGCTGAAAGCGTCATCTTGTCCCGCAAAAAATGAGCTGCCATATAGCATCATAACCAAAAAAATAAAAAAGTTATAGTCCTCAGAATAAAGTGATGCCAAAATAATTATTTTTTCTATAAAATAGCTTTTATCGTATAAAAGCACCAAAACATAAAAAAAATGATATAAATGAGGTATCGCTGTAATCGTACTGACCCGAAGAATAAAACTGCTTTATCAATTTTACCAAACGCGGAACGGTATAAACGCCTCCCCCAAAAGAAATTCATGAATAGCTGGTTTTTGGTCATTCTGCCTCACAAAAAATCGGAATAAAAAGCGATCAAAAACTGTCACGTGTCCGAAAATGTAACCGATAAAAACGTCAACTCGTCCCGCAAAAACAAGACCTCACATGACTCTGTGGACCAAAATATGGAAAAATTATAGGTCTCAAAATGTGGAGACGCAAAAACTTTTTTACTATAAAAAGCGTCTTTTAGTGTGTGACAGCTGCCAATCATAAAAATCCGATATAAAAAACGCTATAAAAGTAAATCAAACCCCCCTTCATCACCCCCTTAGTTAGGCTAGGTTCACATTGCGTTAATGGGTTAACGCTAACGGACAGCGTTGCACGGCGAAAATGTCACAATTAACGCCGTGCAACGGGTCCGTTAGCACACCCATTGACAGCAATGTGATTTTCGGGTGTAGCGCATCGCTAGAGCGTGCCATTTTCGGCTCGCGCTAGCAAGGTGCCGTTCTTTTGTGGCGCGCCTCGGACGCTGCTTGCAGCGTCCACGGCGCGCCCGAGGTCCGATCCCCGATCTTCCAGAGCGGGGACGTTAACGCGACCACTAAACACGACACCTAGCCTTAGGGCTAAACGGATTTCCCTAACGCAATGTGAACCTAGCCTTAGGGAAAAATAATAAAATTTTAAAAAATGTATTTATTTCCATTTTCCCATTCGGGTTAGGGTTAGGGTTTGGATTACATTTACGGTTGGGATTAGAATTAGGGGTGTGTCAGGGTTAGGTGTGTGGTTAGGGTTACAGTTGGGATTAGGGTTAGGGGTGTGTCTGGGTTAGAGGTGTGGTTAGGTTTACAGTTGGGATTAGGGTTAGGGGTGCGTTTGGATTAGGGTTTCATTTATAATTGGGGGGTTTCCTCTGTTTAGGCACATCAGGGGCTCTCCAAACGCGACATGGCGTCTGATCTCAATTCCAGCCAATTCTGCATTGAAAAAGTAAAACAGTGCTCCTTCACTTCCGAGCTCTCCCGTGCGCCCAAACAGGGGTTTACCCCAACATATGGGGTATCAGCGTACTCAGGACAAATAGGACAACAACTTTTGTGGTCCAATTTCTCCTGTTACCCTTGGGAAAATACAAAACTGGGGGCTAAAAAATAATTTTTGTGGGGAAAAAAAAGGATTTTTTTATTTTCACGGCTCTGCGTTATAAACTGTAGTGAAACACTTAGGGGTTCAAAGTTTTCACAACACATCTAGATAAGTTCCTTGGGAGGTCTAGTTTCTAATATGGGGTCACTTGTGGGGGGTTTGTACTGTTTGGGTACATCAGGGGCTCTGCAAATGCAAGGTGACTCCTGCAGACCAATCCATCTAAGTCTGCATTCCAAATGGCGCTCCTTCCCTTCCGAGCTCTGCCATGCGCCCAAACAGTGGTTCCCCCCACATATTGGGTATCAGCGTACTCAGGACAAATTGGACAACAACTTTTGGGGTCCAATTTATTCTGTTACCCTTGTGAAAATACAAAACTGGGGGTTAAAAAATAATTTTTGCAAAAAAAAAAAAAATTATTTTAACGGCTCTGCGTTATAAACTGTAGTGAAACACTTGGAGGTTCAAAGCTCTCAAAACACATCTAGATAAGTTCCTTAGGGCAGGGGTCCCCAACTCCAGTCCTCAAGGCCCACCAACATGTCATGTTTTCAGGATTTCCTTAGTCTTGCCCAGGTAATAATTGCATCACCTGTGCAATTCAAAGGAAATCCTGAAAACATGACCTGTTGGTGGGCCTTGAGGACTGGAGTTGGGGACCTCTGCCTTAGGGGGTCTAGTTTCCAAAATGGTGTCACTTGTGGGGGGTTTTAATGTTTAGGCACATCAGGGGCTCTCCAAACCAACATGGCGTCCCATCTTAATTCCAGTCAATTTTGCATTGAAAAGTCAAATGGCGCTCCTTCCCTTCCGAGCTCTGCTATGCGCCAAAAAAGTGGTTTACCCCCACATATGGGGTATCGTCGCACTCAGGACAAATTGCACAACAACTTTTGTTGTCTAATTTCTTCTCTTACCCTTGGGAAAATAAAAAATTGGGGGCGAAAAGATCATTTTTGTGAAAAAATAAGATTTTTTATTTTTACGACTCTGCATTATAAACTTCTGTGAAGCACTTGTTGGGTCAAAGTGCTCACCACACATCTAGATAAGTTCCTTAAGGGGTCTACTTTTCAAAATGGTGTCACTTGTGAGGGGTTCCAATGTTTAGGCACATGAGGGGCTCTCCAAACGCAACATGGCGTCCTATCTCAATTCCAGTCAATTTTGCATTGAGAAGTCAAATGGCGCTCCTTTCCTTCCGAGCTCTGTCATGCGCCCAAACAGTGGTTTACCCCCACATATGGGGTATCGTCGCACTCAGGACAAATTGCACAACAACTTTTGTGGTCTAATTTCTTCTCTTACCCTTGGGAAAATAAAAAATTGGTGGCGAAAAGATCATTTTTGTGAAAAAATAAGATTTTTTATTTTTACGGCTCTGCATTATAAACTTCTGTGAAGCACTTGTTGGGTCAAAGTGCTCACCACACCTCTAGATAAGTTCCTTAAGGGGTCTACTTTCCAAAATGGTGTCACTTTTGGGGATTTCAATGTTTAGGCACATCAGGGGCTCTCCAAACGCAACATGGCATCTCATCTCAATTCCAGTCAATTTTGCATTGAAAAGTAAAATGGCGCTCCTTCCCTTCCGAGCTCTGCCATACGCCCAAACAATGGTTTACACCCATATATGGGGTATCAGCATACTCAGGACAAATTGGACAACAATTTTTGAGGTCCAATTTCTTCTCTTACTCTTGGGAAAATAAAAAATTGGGGGCGAAAAGATCATTTTTGTGAAAAAATATGATTTTTTATTTTTACGGCTCTGCATTATAAACGTCTGTGAAGCAATTGGTGGGTCAAAGTGGTCACCACACATCTAGATAAGTTCCTTAGGGTGTCTACTTTCCAAAATGGTGTCACTTGTGGGGGTTTCAATGTTTAGGCACATGAGGGGCTCTCCAAACGCAACATGGCGTCCCATCTCAATTCCTGTCAATTTTGCATTGAAAAGTCAAATGGCGCTCCTTTCCTTCCGAGCTCTGCCATGCGCCCAAACAGTGGTTTACCCCCACATATGGGGTATCAGCGTATTCAGTACAGATTGTACAACAACGTTTGGCATCTATTTTATCCTGTTACCCTTGATAGAATAAAACAAATTGGAGCTGAAATAAATTTTGTGTGAAAAAAAGTTAAATATTCATTTTTATTTAAACATTCCAAAAATTCCTGTGAAACCCCTGAAGGGTTAATAAACTTCTTGAATGTGGTTTTGAGCACCTTGAGGGGTGCAGTTTTTAGAATGGTGTCACACTTGGGTATTTTCTATCATATAGACCCCTCAAAATGACTTCAAATGAGATGTGGTCCCTAAAAAAAAATGGTGTTGTAAAAATGAGAAATTGCTGGTCAACTTTTAACCCTTATAACTCCCTAACAAAAAAAAATTTTGGTTCCAAAATTGTGCTGATGTAAAGTAGACATGTGGGAAATGTTACTTATTAAGTATTTTGCGTGACATATCTCTGTGATTTAAGGGCATAAAAATTTAAAGTTGGAAAATTGCGAAATTTTCTAAATTTTTGCCAAATTTCCGTTTTTTTCACAAATAAACGCAAGTTATATCGAATAAATGTTACCACTAAAATGAAGTACAATATGTCACGAGAAAACAATGTCAGAATCGCCAAGATCCATTGAAGCGTTCCAGAGTTATAACCTCATAAAGGGACAGTGGTCAGAATTGTAAAAATTGGCCCGGTCATTAACGTGCAAACCACCCTCGGGCCTTAAGGGGTTAAGCCATGTTTGACTATTCTCGCATTAGCTTCTTTTCATAGAATCAGAGAATGTTAGAGTTGGAAGGGAACTCAAGGGTCATCGTGTCCGGCCCTCTGCTCAACGCAATGGGTTTTGAAGATCTTAGTGTTCGTAATATTTTTCCATCCTCTCCATCATTAATTAATTTGTCTTTGCAGAAATAAACGGCGATTGCACCTTCCTTAGATCATTATTTAATGCAAAGTAAGTAGTTTGTTTTTAACCAGTAGTAGGAGAGTTAGTAAAAAGTGGCAGGTGCCAGATCGATTCAATAAAGATAAAGGCTACATAATAAAGAATTCAAGGCAGGGCTTTTGGACTTGCTTAGGGAATATCCAATACTACAAGCTTCTGCGGAATTTATTACTAATACGGTAAGTAATGACTCTGGTTGCATTTTACAATTATAGACAATAATTCATTTTGGAAGTTAAAGCTCCCCATGGTGCAGTCTGACATCATACCTATAGAAACTCATAGCAAAGAGAATAGCATACGTACTAACATTTTCTGTTGAGAATGCCCTGGTAACCCCCCAACCTACACTGGATCACCCACTTTGGAGCAGAGTTCACTCATACCTCAACCTTTTTGGTCAGAATGCCCTAAATTTGCCGGAATTGTGCTCACTGCTTAAAAATTCAAGACAATATCTGCAAAATTGGGAAATATGTAATAAACATGCACTAAATGCCCTGAAAGTGGGCTGAACTAACTACTGAGTTCACGTGCTTCAGATTGGTACATAAAATCATGCACACAGCTATGTAATATTCATATACAAATATTGACAGTAACATTGATTGTACTAAATAACTCATTGACTTTAAAGGGAATCTGTCAGCAGGGTGAACCCTCCTAAGTCGTCTATATGGGCATGTAGGTCATAGTAAGCCGAATAAAATGATATCTTTGTTCCAGAGAAATCTATATTTTTCTTAATATGTAAATGAGTTGTTAAGATCTATGGGAGGGCCATAGATCTCCCGGAGAATCTGACCCAAAGGATTATTTTGTACAAAAGGAGGCATTACCAGTGTGAAACATGTAATGACTGACAGTCTGCTCTCCTGATCTACATGTCTCACACTGATATCGCCCCCTTTCATTTAAAATAATTCCTGGAAGCAGATTCTCCGGGAGAGCTATGTCCAGCCCATAGATCTTAACATCTCATTTACATATTAAGAAAAACAAAGATTTCTCCGGAACAAAACATCGGACAGCAGATATCAAGGTATCATTTTATTCAGCTTCCTATAACCTACATACCCATATAGATGGCTTAGGAGGGATGATCCTACTGACAGATTCCCTTTAAATGTGACACTGGCATAGGATGCTATTTTTGCAAAAAGATTGCTTCCGAAATATCTGATCTGCCAGACCTGTCCTGGCAACTGTAAGTGCAATTATTGTGTAGTGAAAACTGGACTGTGGAGCATTAAAATCCTGTTCCTTGGACTGATGAATGAAAGTTCTGTATGTGACATTCTGAAAGGTTTTTGAAGAATGGCTGGCTAAGTAGGGCTCATTTTCCTCGTTTGCAAGTAGGCAAGTGGACCAGTTTTAGGCAAGATCTTTCCCTGTTCCAACATGACTTTGTGCACAAAGTAAGGTCTATACATAGACATGGTGTGACGATTTTGGTGGAACTCGAATTTCTGCCCAAAGTCCTGACTTAACGCCAAAGCTGGTGTTTCATTTGCATCAGTGACCGTATACACCATACCTATATCATTCCGAGGAGGGAGGTCTTCATCCTCACAGCTTGGATATCTTTCTTTACGATCCAGGAGAAGATAATAAATCATCTTTTCTTGGTTTTCACTGAAAACAAAATATTAAAATGTTCTTAAAAAAAATTGCAAGTAATGCAAAATGTGCAAATGTTATGTATTAATAGGCGGCTTTCTTGTCAAGTTTACGGATCAGTTTGGAGGAACAAGTCTTGTAGATGGCAGTATTTTTCAGAAGCTTTCGGTCCTTCGAGAACTTTGTACTAAAGGACAATGGATGATTAATATGGAAAGCATCTGGCTGCACACAAGGTGACCCTAATTTTGAACAGATAGATGAATGTACATTTCATGAAGGTCATAATTATGCTATGAGTTGTCACTAAGAAACAAGTATCACGTTACAATAGCCGTGTTCTCAAATCTGTCAGGATTTGTCCTATTTCACCGTTTTATCAACTCGCTGGTCCACAGACCAAATTCACCAAATGACGATCACAAAAATGGTAAATTAATTCACTAATCCATCTCACTGGGTAGTGAATCAACAAACCATAAATTGGGCAAACATTTATCTAACTTCTAGCCAGGAGCCTGAACTTTTATTTCACATTGAATTTTGTTATTTATCAGCAATGTAATAAGGTGTTTCTGAGTAATATCCAGCTCTGATAAATAGGGAGAATACAGCTGTTCCCACAGTGTTAATCTTCAAGAGCGTGACATAGCTGCATCCAAAGGAACAATCTGTAAGAAGGGGACATCTCTGCTTCTAAAGGGTTCATCTGAGTCTCCCACTGCATACTGAACACAGACTCACAAATGCATGTATCACAATTTTACAGTTTTCCTGTTCCAATAGCCTCCTCCTTCTCCTCCTCTATCTTATTTTTCCTCTTTGCTAAATTCAGCATTAAAAGCAAGGAATAAAACATGGAAAAAAAAAATTAAACGCCAAAATTAAGATTTTTTTTTTTGATCACTGCATTACCCCTACAAAAAATATAATCAAAAGAGATCAAAAAGTCACGTGCACTCCAAAATGGTAGAAATAAAAACTACAACTCAGCACGTAAAAAAAACAAGCTCCAGAGTGTTTTATAAATGTCCTCTATGATGTCAAGACCTTTGATTAAATCCTATTATGTTATTTCCTTTTTGTTTTGTTTTTTATCATGTATATAAATCTCATTCTTTCTCCATCCATTGTGGCCTGAGGAAGGCTCGGATTCAGTGCCATAATGCGTAGCCCTATACAATTTTTAATAAACTCTTTATTTGGTTATGTTCGCCCCAGTTATTACTAAATTATTTCTGAGCAGCAATGCTTTAAAATATTTCCTCAATTTTGTAATTTTCATTTATGTTTAATACAGTGGTGTCCGTGACCAGCCGTAAAAGGGTAAATAGCCTCAGCTGCCTATCGTCGCCTTAGCACATGAACACCGGAGTGTGGCTAATACCAAATTGTGCGAGGATTCCTCTCGAAAAGAAAACAGTAAGCAAAATACATGTATGATTTAAAAAAAAATCTCATTTCCTATAAAGAACCATGAATACTTACTCTTCATTCTGTAGTTCTAGTTTCAGCTTGGTTTTATCCCTGAAGCAACCCAAGGAGTGCATACTATCCAGGACATCTGGGTCAAACTCACTTACTGAGTGAATTCTTCTGATGGACACCTTTCGGGGAGTGGGCTGCTCAGGCTCTGGTTCGTTTTTGCCACCCCTGCAGAAAGAGTCAATACATGTTACTATAGGAATACTAATGGGATTTAGGTTGTAGAAGAATAACATTAGTTTGAACACGACAAAAGCAGTGAGTGGACACATTAATATATTCATGTCACTCAGTAAAGGTGTCAATCCATCTTAGATTGCTGTCCACTGAACTTACCCAATATGATCTGTAAGAGGAGAGTTGAGAGACCCTCATATACATCAGATGTTAAGCCAATCTTTCCAAAGTCAACATTGATCAAATATATATAGGGATCCTAAAGGTTCCCACACACATTAGACAAATATTGGCTGAACCAACCGGCATGAATCCTTTGTGCCAACAATCTAAAGTCTTTGAGGGCCCCAGACAGTTGGTTATCGGGGGAGATAAGAATCCGGTGTGTCCAATTTTAGACTAACGATCCTTTTGTGCTCTAAGAGATGAGCTGCTGTCAGAGATGTCTGGTAGATAATACACCTCCACTCATCAGAGGAAGCGCTCCTGTGGATGGGAGAGTTGGGTGAGATAGTTGCCGGTTGAACCATTGCTTGGCCAACAGCTATCTAAAGTGTATGCCAAGCTTATTAGTCAGACTTCCCCATGAGAGTACAAGATAAAGGTACCGTCACACTCAGCAACTTTGCAACGAGAACGACAACGATCCGTGACATTGCAGCGTCCTGGATAGCGATCTTGTTGTGTTTGACACGCAGCAGCGATCAGGATCCCGCTGTGCCATCGCTGGTCAGAGCTTGAAGTCCAGAACTTTATTTCCTCGTCAGGTCGGCGTGTATCGTCATGTTTGACATCAAAAGCAACGATGCCTGCAACGTTTTACATGGAGCTAACAACCAGCGAGAACGATAAGTGAGTCGCCGTTACGTCACTGGATCGCTCCTGCATCGTTCTGGAGTTGCTGTGTTTGACGTCTCTACAGCGACCTAAAAAGCGACGCTCCAGCGATCGGCTCATTGTCTATATCGCTGCAGCGTCGCTGAGTGTGACGGTACCTTAACCCTTTGCTTAGCACAACTTTGAAGCAACCACTAGTCACCGAATATATTAAGTCCTGAAAGGCATCACAAGATACCATCTGGTCTTATTTGAAGTTGGCCATTTCCCAGTAGAAATCATTTCTCTGGTGAGCCCAAGACATCCAAAGTTCACTCTATAATAGTGGTCATTGATGGCCATCATTTTGAACTTTAGAAGATTCTGCCAATATATATATATATATATATATATATATATATATATATATATATATATATATATATATATATATATATATATATATATATATATTAACCTTTCACAAGAGATAAATATGAAAAATACTTCAAAAGGAAAATATAAAATCTAATATTATTTACCCTATACTTGTTTGTGTTTAGTTTTTTCACACTGTGGGAGAGTCAATTATTGGGGGAACAGATAGGGAAATCTGTCACAAAGATGTGGATTGTCAAATGGTGTTCTCTCCCTGTTGCTCGAGATACATTGCGGATGGGGTTGATGGATTACTGGACAGGACTCTTGTGAGGACTTGGCGGTCATACTGCACATTGGCGCCAATGACAAAGTTAGAATTAAGTGGAAGGTCAATAAAAATAATTTCAAAGATTTAAGCCAATAGGTGGCACTAGAGTTCTAGTCCTCTTCCTCTCTGAAGAGACAATTTGCATATTTCCCAGAGGAGCATTGCGGCTTTAAGTCTCCTCATCTCGACATGCTTAACATGTCACTCTCCGCAAGGAGAAACAATACCTCTTGGATAAACATTTAAGCCAGAAGTTTATGGCAAAGACCTCAAACGGTAGTGATGTGTGAAATACCACCTCTACCACATGCCAGCCCAGGTGGGTTTTGGGTTTCTGGGGAACTGGGCTGAGTTCCCTGTTGACTACAGGTGCTATGTTAGGGATGGGTTTCACCACAATAGGGAGGATGTATCTGTGCTGGGGAAACCATGGCTAGAAGGTTAGAGGAGTGTTTAAATTGGGAACTGGTTAGTACAAATGGGGAAGACAATGTGCCGTTTGATAAGGTGCCACAAAAAAAGTTGGTACATAACATGAGACTAAGTGAAAATATGTGTAAGTGGGTTAATAACTGATTCAGTGATAGAAAACAAATGGTGGTTATTAATTTGGTTATTATTATTGGCTATTAATTGGGCAGCACAATGGCTCAGTGGTTAGGTTCAAATCCCACAAAGAACAACCTCTGCCAGTAGTTTGTATGTTCTCCACGTGTTTGCGTGGGTTTCCTCTGGGTTCTCTGGTTTCCTCGCACACTCCAAAAACATAATGATAGGGAATTTAGATTATGATCGCCTATGGGAACAGTGATGATAATGTCTGTTAAGCACTGTGGAAAATAAAATAAATGTCACACATTCTGATTGGATCACGATTAATGGTAGGATCCCACAGGGGTCAGTATTGGGCCTTCTTCTTTTTAACATTTTTTTTATTAATAACCTTGTAGAGGGCATACAGAGTAGAATTTCAATATTTGCAGATGATATTAAGCTTTGCAAGGTAATTAACAAGATAATTTAATATTACAGAGGTATTTATCTAAGCTGGAGGTTTGGGCAGAGAAATGACAATTGAAGTTTAACATACATGAATGTAAGGTCATGCACTTGGCCCGAGGAAACAAAATGTGCAATTATGCATTACATGGTAAACCTGGCACTGAAATATATTTGGGTTGTATTAGTGGACAGTAAAGTTAATTTTAGTGAGTAGTGCCAGGCAGCCACTGTGAAGGAAAACAAAATCATGGATGCTCATGACGAGAACATAGTTTTGCCTCCAAATAAGTCACTTGTGCCGCCACATTTAAAATATGGTGTACAATTTTGGTCTTTGGTGTCTAAGAAGGACATAGCTGAACTAGAGCGTATGCATAGAAGAATGACTAAGGATATTAAGGGAATGGGTGAGCTACAATACCAAGACAGATTATTAAACTTGGGGTTATTCAGTTTGGAAAAAAGAAGGCTAAGGGGTGATCTTATTGTAATGTACAAAAATGAAGGGACCGAACATGAATTTAATATGGAGCTTTTGGCATCTGTCTCATGTTTTTTTTTGCCTATTTATGAATCAACATGTTAGGTTATAGGTTGAGCTCAATGGACTTATTCCACCTTCAACCTTAAAGCTAGCTATGAAACTTAAGTATGACCATGACATTGAGTTTCCCCAAAACACTTTTAAACCTTACGGCAACAAGATATTAACTTTTCTACTATAGTAATAGAATTTCAAATGTTTTTCCTCTGAGATCTACAGAAGTAAAATTAACATTTGTAAAACTCCCTGGTGGACTTGTGGAAATATTTGTCTACACATACGCGTATAACACTCTTGTGTAGTAGAGAAGGTCACAGATGGCAATATGCCCATTAGTAAATGCGCTATTTGTAAAGACTGAATCCTATCTTCCACCATGGAGGAGCTTTATATGTGTTTATATTGGAGTTTATGATTCTGCGACCTGATTCTGTCTACCTAAACCAGTGCTTTCCAACCTAAGTGTTTGTCGTATAGCGGTCACAGGTTTTACGGAAGAAGTCGACCTCAAGAACTGTCATTTTTGCAACGTTCCTACCCAATTAAAGAATAGCAAAATGCTTAATACATTCCTGTAATGGTTTAAACAGACAGTAGCAATATTTATAAGGTAGAAAAGAAGGACAACTCATTGAAAACAGAATCAACAATAACATAAACCACCACAACAAATCAAGAATAGAAAGAAAGAAGCTCCAAAAGGATCCACACTGAACGCGTTGTATGTAGGATCTTAATCGGGCCTCTCATAACCCATTATCTTATAATGGAGCCATTGGGGCAAAAATAGCAGATATGACCAGAACCTTAGCTAATAACAAATCATCACATATGGTTAAATATTCTGCTGAAAGCATTTATCCACAGTACAAAGTATGTAGGTTTTATATCGAGAACGGGTGAGAAATGATAAACTTTTAAGACCAATCACAAATGTATTACATAAAATTGATAAGCTCCAGTTCGTTAAGGTGTTTATGCCAGAATTATAGCTAATAAACCTTAAAAAGTAGCAAAATTCTGTTGTAAAGTTGGGACTTTTGGCACCAGTTTTGTCCAGCTCCACCAAAGTGGGCAGAGCTCGTTAAAGATGGAGGTGTTGCAATACTCGCCTGTCTAATAATCCGTTGTGGCGTACCTTACACTACAGTAGAAATGTTACTCCAGTCTCTGCCCAGAGAAAGATTTCTGGCAAGAAGCACAGAGGCGCCTGCCACTTTTAAGATACATCTGATTCATTAAGAAAAGTGCGCCTCTTGAATGAGGCAGCACTTTCTCCACCATGCAACCTTCATTAAGACTGGTATTTACAACACCAATCTTAAAGATGGGCATGTAGGAATGATATGTTCATAATTGACTAAGAGAAGCATGCCACTTCAGTGGAGTGCGCCTCCATGTTCCTTGTCAAAAAAGGTTACTCCAGTCGGAGACTGGAATAACATTTCTAAAGTGTTTGGAGTGCGGGAGGAAACTGGAGGAAACCCACGCAAAGGTAGGGAGAAAATACAAACTTCTTGCAAATGTTGTCCTTGGTGGGATTTAAACCCAGGATTCCAACACTGCAGTGCGAACCACTGAGCCATAAATCACTTTATAAAACGCTAGGCACTGGATAGGATTACCACAAATTAGTCATGTGGTTGGTGTCCAGTTCAGGAACAATCTCATAGTCAGCACTCCAGTCCTACTCCTCTCACCTTCACATTTCGCCAACTGATGTAAGTCACCATGAGAAAGTTGTTATAATCAAACCAGTAGGAATCGGGTTGAGAGCGTGACTGTGTGAACTGCTCCTGGTCTTGACATAGGTCCTAATCCTGCTCTGGTCTACTAGACTCATCCTTGCATTTCACAAATTGGCCACTGACTCAAATAGATACTGAACAATGTTTACGAAAACTCTTGATTGCTTCCACCTGCTACAATAACAGCCTGTCGCTGGCGAAACATTCTTGTTATATCGAGGTCTCCTCCAAGGACATTTGCCTTGTTTTCACTTACAATGGCTCATCCAACAAAACCGCATATTAGTCATTATGTTTGCAAAACGGGCATAAGACAAAGGGCTTTGTTATATTACAATTAGAGATGAATGATTGTCTCCGATTGACTATTTTAATGGATTTGCAGATTTGAAGATTCACTGGTTCATAGAATACAATGGGAGACTTGTTTGCCCATTAATTTAAAAAGTGACAACCAAAAAGACAGCGATATGTTACCACCTGATCTCAATATGTCAGGTTTGTAGAAAAATATGCTACAGAATATAACAATGTTCGGTATAAGATGCTTCGGTTGACAGCCGTCTAATGTGTACGAGGGCCTTTGGTCTTGGAAGTAACCTGGAAAATCTTGTAGGTTCTTCATGGTCTTGAAAGTAATTTGGAAAATCTTGGAGGTTCTTCATGATCTTGGAAGGAACTTGGAAAATCTTGGTGGTTCTTCATGGTCTTGGAAGTAATTTGGAAAATCTTGGAGGTTCTTCATGATCTTGGAAGGAACTTGGAAAATCTTGGTGGTTCTTCATGGTCTTGGAAGTAACTTGGAAAATCTTGTAGGTTCTTCATGGTCTTGGAAGTAACTTGGAAAATTTTGGAGGTTCTTCATGGTCTTGGAAGTAACTTGGAAAATCTTGGAGGTTCTTCACTTTAGCTTTATTTTAAAACATCTATTAATAAATACTGTAATAGAGGTCAGTGGATTGATTTATGGGATTTTGCACCATTGTCCAGGTCAGTGGTATCTAGAGGCTAGATGAGAGGCCAGCGAGTCTCTTACCTCCCGGAGCCCCTGGAGTGGCATTTGATTTGTCAGAGCTGGTGCAACGTCATCTATGCAATGTGACGCACAGGTGACATCACTTCAGCCCCTGGCTCATCAAAAGCCTCACGGGGGATGCCGGAAAGCAAGAGATTCGAGGGACTTCTTTCTATCCGCCAGGTACCAATGATTTGGATGATGGACTGGAGTTCCACAAATTGATCCACTCATCTCCAATAAATAAGCTCCTGTTGGGGCTGTTCATGTATCTGTGATTGTAAAATCACAGAGACATGACCAAAGTTGATCTGAGTGTTGGATCACAATCGATAATGAAAGTCATGAAAAATCTGGACAGCACTTGGCATCTGAGTGCCGATTTTTAAAAACTTTTAGGTGAGGCTGGAGATACTTCTTTTTCGTTTCATGTAGGATAAAAACTTCTGGAACTAGGATCAAACTGTGACCGAAATCAGTGATGAAACTTGGTAAATTTTTCTCGATCTTGAGCAACCTGTTATGTGAGTGAGCCCTTTACATCCGAGTTTAATCCAAATTTCATGAATTTTTCGCGGATGAGAAACAGCAAAAAAAAGTTTATCTATCTTTAGTATCCGAGTGCTGTCCATTTTTTTTTTCCCGGACCCATAGACTTGCATTGCCAATTTTAATCCAATACTTGGACATATGTCAGCGATTTTTTGCCTACAGCTTGGTCCTTGAAAAGTCAAGGACATACAAACAGCGCCATTTACTATTATAGGTACAAGTGAAACGGTGAAAAACACAAATAAAAGTGTGAATGAGCCCTAATACTTATACATTAGTAAGTGCCATAAAATAATTAACTAGTATGAAGGACTCCAGAATGTGGGAATAATAAGTAATAGAAGTTATATATCTGTGTACAGCATTTGATCGTCGCAGAGAGCGATACTTAACATTCCGTCCCTGTAGAACGTATACTTTACATTTTTGATGCCTTAGGCGGTGTGAAAACAGTGACTTCTCCTGTGTCACAAATTGCTGACACGGAAATCTAGAAATGCGTTCGTCCTTGGTGCTCAGGAGTCTAAGAACCAAACTATAGACTGACAGTTTTCTGAATTTTCATTAACCTTTTGCACAGAATTTTCTCCTTTTTTAGGTATGTACATGATCAGAGCTTTAAATCATATTTGCAAAATTTGGCAACAACCACAAATCGGTCAATGATATATGGGCTTGGAGCTTGGAAAAAAGTGATATGTAAATGTGTTTGAAGTATGAATATACTGAATTTATGTTGCAACGGCCCCATCTCAGTCCAGACCTCAATCCAAATAAAATGCTGGGGCATGACCTCAAGAGAACTGTGCAGAAGCCGATAACCGCAGACCTCTATAGACTGAAGCAATGTTGTGAAGAAGAGGGGGTCAACATTCCTCCACGAGGATGTCAGAGACGGATAAAGTCAACTAGAAAACTATTACTTCCAATTATTGCTGCTGTGTTTCTGTAGTCTATAAGATTCATGGGGTGTACTTAATTTTTTTGCAGATTTCTTCTGCATTTTTGCCCAGTTTTTTAAATTATGTTCTAATATGTAAATCCATAGAAATAAGCGAGGTTGTACTTAGATGACTGTACACGTTACTTTAGCATAGATGGACTGATGTCCTAATTTCAGTGGTGGTTCTATGGGGATTGTCCAGGCTTAGGGATTAAATCTGAAGTGACTCTATGTGACTGCAGACTTGTGAATCTTCATGGCATGCACAGTACTCGCTGTCAAGACTTGACTTGCATACGTTTGGCCACATTCCTACTAGATGTGTCCAGCCTCTTGTAGTCACTTGTATTTGACAAGGCCATGCAAGTATAGTTGACATGTGGCCTCATGTACACAAATCGTATACTTGCTGACGACACAGGAGAATCCTGACAGTGTGCTTAGTGCATGCTGTGAAGATTCACAAGTCTACAGTCACACAGTGACACTGTAGATTTCAACCCCAAGCCTGGATAACCTCTTTATTAAAGGAGTTGTCCAGTTCAAATCGAGAAGTCTGCAGTCACCTTGTGTGACTGCAGACTTATGAATCCCCCCCAGGGCACGCACTGTACGCTGCAGGGATTTGCCGGTTGTGAGCAAGCGGGTGTGTATGCGTTATACATACTCCCGACCAGATCCCATCTAATGGGCGTGACCAAAGTGGACTGTGCTAATCGAGCCTGCGTGAGTTCTACTGTTAGGCCACAGTCATACGTTCAGTATTTGGTCTGTATTTTACCTCAGTATTTGTGAGCCCAAACCAGGAGTGGGTGATAAATTCACAAGTAGTGGTGACGTGTTTCTATTATACTTCTCCTTTGATTGTTCCTCTCCTAATTTTGTCTTCCAAATACTGAGGTAAAATACTGACCAAATGCTGAATGTGTGCACATGGCCTTACAGAAAATATGATGCCTTCCTGTGGAAAGTATGAGTCTTCAAAAACTGTGTCCTCTTTTAGAAAACAGCTGTATTGCGCCATTTTGCTCCTGTCAGGGGACGACAATAACACCATTAGTAGTGAACCCATGTGATAAACCAGCTTACAAAACCTTGTGCTTGGGACTCACATTGGTTTGGGCTTCAGAAGTTAAGAAAAGTACATAAACAGCATATAAAATCTGAAGGAGAATTTTCAGACTTCACAGTAACAGTGGCGCATCGGTCGGAAAATCAATATACAACGTAATGGGATTTATGCAGCAGCACAGAATTAGTGTAAAATAATGCAGTTTCTGTTCAGAGTGAAGGACATTATCCGCACGGCTTTTGTTCTCCATCAAACATTTGCAAGGGTAAAAAAGTATAACCGTGCATTACTCAAAGCAATAGCCTTCAGCATGGGCCATAATATTTTCAGAAATTCTATATATTTGAGAAATAAATACTGCAATATAGGAGAGGAACTTGTGATCTACATGAAGACCTTCAACTCCAAAAATGTTTAATCCCTTCCCAACCATGTGATTTTCCATTTTTGCGCTATGATTTTTTCTTTCTTTTCTTCTAATCTGTCACAATTTTTTTTATTCTTCTGACCACGAGAGATTGTTGTTTTTGTGGAACGAGTTGTAGGTTTGAACTGCACCATTTATTTTGACCATTCAATGTTCTGGAACATTCCGCCATTGTTTTTTGAGTCTTGTTTTTAAAGCGTTAACCATGCTATAAAATGACCTGGCAGTATGATTCCTCAGGTCGGTAGAATTACAGCGATACCAAATTTGTCTATAATTTTTTTTTTAGGGGTAACAAAACAAAAATCGTAATTTTCTTTAAAAAAAATTGGCTTGTCCCGTCCTTTTCTGAGACACGTAATGTTTTCATTTTTGTGTTGATGGAGCTGTGTGAAGACTTTTTGTTTGTTGATCTAAGGTTGTATCTCTACCATTTTTAGGTAGATACGACATTAGGTATATATATAAAAATAATCCGCGCTGGGTTCTCCAGTTTTGTGACCACTAAATACCTCCAAAAAACAATAAATATTTGCACCTTTTATATGACAATAAAAAACTATTAAAAATAATAAGTTTGTGCTGTGTTTTAAAATAGCTCCACCGTGGAGCACAACATTACCATAAGGAAATTCTGAGCGAGATAATAAATTGATTTTTTACCTAGTGCGGTATAGTCGATAATATCCACAGTTCCCTTTAGTCGGTCTTTGTAAAAGTCCAAATGTGGAAAAATGCGGCTTCAGTGGAGTTTTTTTTCCTCTTTTGCTTTCACGTGAGCGGGCTCCAGGCAGTGCCCCGGCCGGCGGCAAACAGCCCTATGCTCGCTCACTGCTAGTAGCGACTAAGCGCTGTTGTGCAGCTCTCGGTTCTCTGCCTCTGCAGGACCTTGCGTGACGTCACGGTCATGTGATTGCTCACGTGACTTGCTACAGATAGCACGGTGGACCAATTTCCTACTAGTTTCGGAATAGGACGTATTCCTTCATCATGAAAGCAAAAGAGGAAAAAAAACTCCACCAAAGCCGCATTTTTCCACATTTGGACTTTTACAAAGACCGACTAAAGGGAACTGTGGATATTATCGACTATACCGCACTAGGTAAAAAATCAATTTATTATCTCGCTCAGAATTTCCTTATGGTAATGTTGTGCTCCACGGTGGAGCTATTTTAAAACACAGCACAAACTTATTATTTTTAATAGTTTTTTATTGTCATATAAAAGGTGCAAATATTTATTGTTTTTTGGAGGTATTTAGTGGTCACAAAACTGGAGAACCCAGCGCGGATTATTTTTATATATATACCTGTTTATAGCTACTAATACAGAATGGTGGCACTGTATTTGTATCCGCTGCAGGATTCACAGTTTCTGAAGCGCTACTGGTGTGCTTAATTAGATACGACATTAGACCTGATTTTTATTGCATTTTTTTGCGGTGTTGTAGAGACCAAAAGACCGCGATTCTTTTTTTTATTTGTTATGCCATTTACCAATCTGGTTAATTAATTTTATCTTTTGTAAGACCGGACTTTTATGGATGCGGAGATTCCAAATATGTATATTTTTACAATTTTTTTATTTCTGTAATTTTAATGTTAGTATATGGGAATGATTATATATATTTTTTCATTTTTACTTTATTTTTAAGTCTCCTTGGGAGACTTGAACCTGTGATCATTCCATTGCTTATACTATATAATGCAATACAATATACAATAGTATTGCAGTATGTAGCGAAAAAGACATTCTCTTGATAGGTCCACTTACATGCTGGGTTTTATAGGAGGGCCAAAATGGTGGTAACAAGTGCCATCCGCAGACCCCTGCAGCCATAACAACCCATCAGTTCTCTGTGGTACGCATTGGACTGGGGGCAGTTTTAGCCAGTGACCGAGCGTATCGGCACTAACATCATTACAATGCTACTGTCAGACATTGATAGTGATCGGAATGCACTCCAGATGCTGTATTTACAGGCAGATGCCAGCTGTATGTTACAGCTGGCATCTGCCTGGTACATTTCGCGCTCATCTCTTGAGCCCGTTCCATACATGGAGACCTGTCAGAATAAGTACTATTAAGTCTTATATCGGGAAGTGGTTGAAGGGCACATTTCTCTGGATTTTTAATTTAAAGGGGTTGTTCATTACTTAGACAACCCCTTCTCATTCCTCATCTTTGGCCCCGTTGATATAAAAAAATTATACTCAACTCCCATGCTTTTGTCATCCCAGCCTTTTTTGTACTTGCGTTCCCGTGGGCTCAGATGAAGTTGTGACGTCACATGAGCCCTGACCCCAATCAGCGCCAACTTCATTATTTCTGTCTTAGGACTTGTTGAACATCATCAGGAAGCCAGGGCTGCAGTTGCTGTCCTACTTCATCTTGATGTTCAATTTGTCCGATAATGGGGACAGTGACGCCAGCACTGATTGGGCACAGAGCTCGTGTTTCATAACAACTGCACGTGAGCCTCAGGATGCAAGTGCCGACTGCTAGAATGTCGTCAGCATGTGAGGTGATAAGTGTTTTGATTTTAACGAGGCAAAACATAAGTAATGACAAAAGGTTGTCCTAGTAATGGACAACACCTTTAAATGAGTACTTCCTCCAACTGAGTATGGAGCAGTTTTTTCTTTTTCTTCTATGCCCCTGTGTTCCAAAGTTATCCCCCCAGTGATAAAGACATACATTTTTCCTTCAGCCACAGAACTTCTGTGGGCATTTGCTTTTTCTCCTCTGATGTTGCATGCAAGAAGTTCTATGGTACATGTCCAGATGAAAAAATTAGCATAATTATTACCAGTGGGCATAAGTTTAGAATGGAGAGTCACGGAAGAAAGAGAAAACTGTTCCAAAATCAGTGGAGCAGCGAAAAATCAAGTAGGCACTCAGTTTAGATAAAAAAAAATCCAGCAAGAGGTCCTCGTTAATGGTGGTTGGCCAATAAGACAATGTATGGCCAAGATTCATTAAATCTTGCATTTCATACACTGGTCCTAATTAGGGTTGTGCCGAAATAAGATGAGCCAATTTTATTAATTTGGTGTATTTTATCAGTGGCGTACACTGACGTAAGAAATGCCACCACTTTTCATGAATTTGACAGGGAGCGCAGCCACCCCCGTCCTGATATCTCCCTAAGGCCGGGGTCACACTTGCGAGTGCAATGCGAGAAACTCACGCGAGTCTCTCGCTTCAATACCCGGCACTGCCACCGGAACTCGGGACCGGAGTGTGCGGCTGCATGTATTTCTATGCAGTTGAACGCTCCGGTCCCGAGTGCCGGGTATTTATGCGAGAGACTCGCGCTGCACATGCAAGTGTGACCCCGGCCTAACTACCTATTTTGGTAGAGCTGCTTGAAACTGGAGTGAAAACGCCAAAGCTTGCTAATTTTTTTACTCCAGCTTTTTTTTACAATCAGCTCTATGTCTTCTTGAACTTTGGGGTCAATGGTTTTTGACCAACAATTAGACAGCTTGATTGCACTGTCTGTAACCACCGTTCAGCGCAACCCAGCGTTTCATTACCTAATAATTCCACACCACAAACTGTGTTTTACTGTGGCAATAACTCCCTGAGAAGTAGATGAAGTCGTTATTGGAAAATAATAAAACGAGATGGTCAAATGAGCCATTTATTTAGCTTCAAAGATTTAGCTTCAGAGACAAGTCTGTCCTTAAATAAAAACACAAAGCTGAACTCAATATCGCCACCTAATTTCTCAGTTCAGGTCAAAATCCTGTCTTCAATTCATCTAGTATGTCCCAATGTCCCTCTAACCTTCGTCAGGCTGCATCATTTCACAACATTAACAGGCTGCAGAGGTACAATTGTACCTTCATATATATTTTATTGAAATTTGGCCAATTTATTCTGGACCAAAACTGCAGAGATGTCACGAAATTTCAGCCCTCTACGGCTTTTCGAAAAAAAAAAGTTATTGCAATTTTAAAACGGAATAGTTACAATTGTACCTACTCAGCCAGACGAAGGTTAAATATTCTTATTTGTATGGTAATATAATAATGTATGTGTTGTCCAAAATTACTTATAAGTGCTTATGTTATTCATTGATTAAAATTTCTAATTTGTTTAAAAAATTAACATGGGTGCTACTTTAGGTTAAAACTAGATTATGAAGAACTCTCTAAAAGATTATATAGAATTTTTATGTTTAGCTTTACAATTTAGAAAGCCTGCTGTCATCTGTGGCCTCGACAGGCTTCCATTAATAGAATGCAGATCCGTTTGGAATTATCAACTTTTCCTCTACTGCACCTGACAATGATCGAAAAAAACATTTTTTAACAGATACAGGTGCTTATCACAAAATTAGAATATCATCAAAACGTTAATTTATTTCAGTTCTTCAATACAAAAAGTAAAACTCATGTTATATAGAGTCATTACAAACAGAGTGATCTATTTCATGTGTTTATTTCTGTTAATGTTGATGATTATGGCTTACAGCAAATGAAAACCCTAAAGTCATTATCTCAGTAAATTAGAATAGTTGACTAAAATCACCTGCAAAGGATTCCTAAGTGTTTAAAAAGGTCCCTTAGTCTGTTTCAATAAGCTCCACAATCATGGGGAAGACTGCTGACTTGACAGATGTCCAGAAGGCAGTCATTGACACACTCCACAAGGAGGGTAAGCCACAAAAGGTCATTGCTAAAGAAGCCGGTTGTTCACAGAGTACTGCATCCAAGCATATTAATGGAAAATTGAATAGAAGGGAAAAGTGTGGTAGAAAAAGGTGCACAAGCAATAGGGAAACTGCAGCCTTAAAAGGATTAAGAAAAGGTCATTCAAAAATTTTGGGGAGATTCACAAGGAGTGGACTGCTGCTGGAGATATTTGTTGTGAATTCTGTGGCAGAGCTCCCTCCTGTGGTCACAAGTGGTACTTCGGCTGATTCTCTCTATGAGCTTCCGTTGGTGGAGGAGAGTGGTACTGCGGCTTCTGAGTTTCCTTCCTCAGGTGATGTGGAGAAGTCGTTAGGTGCTGCTCTATTTAACTCCACCTGGTGCTCTGATCCTGGCCTCCAGTCAATGTTCTAGTATAGGACTTGCTTCCTCCTGGATCGTTCCTGTGGCCTGCTGCTCTGCATAGCTAAGTTCCGCTTTTGTTATTTTGTTTGCTGTTTTTTTCTGTCCAGCTTGCTTATTTGGTTTTTCTTGCTTGCTGGAAGCTCTGGGACGCAGAGGGTGTACCTCCGTGCCGTTAGTCGGTACGGAGGGTCTTTTTGCCCCCTTTGCGTGGTTTGTAGGGTTTTGTGTTGACCGCAAAGTTACCTTTCCTATCCTCGCTCTGTTCAGAAAGTCGGGCCTCACTTTGCTAAATCTATTTCATCTCTGTGTTTGTCTTTTCATCTTAACTCACAGTCATTATATGTGGGGGCTGCCTTTTCCTTTGGGGTATTTCTCTGAGGCAAGGTAGGCTTATTTTCTATCTTCAGGCTAGCTAGTTTCTCAGGCTGTGCCGAGTTGCATAGGGAGCGTTAGGCGCAATCCACGGCTGCCTCTAGTGTGGTTGGAGAGGATTAGGGATTGCGGTCAGCAGAGTTTCCACGTCTCAGAGCTCGTTCTATGTTTTTGGGTTATTGTCAGGTCACTGTATGTGCTCTGGCTTCTATGTCCATTGTGGTATTGAATTACCTTATCATAACAGATATTGCTTCAAGAGCCACCACACACAGACATATCCAGGACATGGGCTACAAGTGTCACATTCCTTGTGTCAATCCACTCATGACCAATAGACAATGCCAGAAGTGTCTTACTTGGGCCAAGGAGAAAAAGAACTGGACTGTTGTCAGTGGTCCAAGGTGTTGTTTTCAGATGAAAGTAAATTTTGCATTTCATTTGGAAATCAAGGTCCCAGAGTCTGGAGGAAGAGTGGAGAGGCCACTAACCAAGCTGCTGGAGGTCTAGTGTGAAGTTTCCACAATCAGTGATGGTTTAGGCAATCATGTCATCTGCTGGTGTAGTGTTATGACCTGGTGGTCAGGACAATAATGGACCTGGTGGTTAAGAGCACACGGAATGACCTGATAGTTACTGATAATAAAGGACGAGCTCTGGGACGTGGGAACTCTGCTGACCGCAATCCCCAATCCTATCAAACACACTAGAAATAGCCGTGGATTGCGCCTAACGCTCCCTATGCAACTCTGCACAGCCTAAGAAACTAGCTAGCCCTGAAGATAGAAAAATAAAGCCTACCTTGCCTCAGAGAAATTCCCCAAAGGAAAAGGCAGCCCCCCACATATAATGACTGTGAGTAAGATGAAAATACAAACACAGAGATAAAATAGATTTAGCAAAGTGAGGCCCGACTTACTGAACAGACCGAGGATAGGAAAGGTTACTTTGCGATCAGCACAAAAACCTACAAAAAGACCACACAGGGGGCGCAAAAAGACCCTCCGCACCGACTCACGGTGCGGAGGCGCTCCCTCTGCGTCCCAGAGCTTCCAGCAGGCTGCCTTTTCCTTTGGGGAATTTCTCTGAGGCAAGGTAGGCTTTATTTTTCTATCTTCAGGGCTAGCTAGTTTCTTAGGCTGTGCCGAGTTGCATAGGGAGCGTTAGGCGCAATCCACGGCTATTCCTAGTGTGTTTGATAGGATTGGGGATTGCGGTCAGCAGAGTTCCCACGTCCCAGAGCTCGTCCTTTATTATCAGTAACTATCAGGTCATTCCGTGTGCTCTTAACCACCAGGTCCATTATTGTCCTGACCACCAGGTCATAACAGTACAGGAGGCCAAAAGTACTAATGCATCTCAATAGAGGGATAAGAGAAGTTCTGAGACCATTTTTTTTTTCTTTGCAGTGTGTTTTGTCTCTTTTTTCCCCTTTACCTCTGGGTGGTTCAGGACACTGGTGTAAACATGGACATTCAAGGTCTGTCCTCTTGGATGGATAATCTCACTACAGGGGTACAAAACATTCAAGATTTTGTGGTTCAGAATCCGATGTCTGAGCCTAGGATTCCAATTCCTGATTTGTTTTTTGGTGATAGATCTAAGTTCTTGAATTTCAAAAATAATCGTAAATTATTTCTTGCCTTGAAACCTCGCTCCTCAGGTGACCCTGTTCAACAAGTAAAGATCATTATTTCTTTGTTACGTGGTGACCCTCAAGACTGGGCATTTTCCCTTGCACCAGGAGATCCGGCATTGCGTGATGTTGATGTGTTTTTCCTGGCGCTTGGATTGCTTTATGACGAACCGAATTCAGTGGATCAGGCAGAGAAAATCTTGCTGGCTCTGTGTCAGGGTCAGGATGAAGCGGAGATATATTGTCAGAAGTTTAGAAAGTGGTCTGTGCTCACTCAGTGGAATGAATGTGCCCTGGCAGCAATCTTCAGAAAGGGTCTCTCTGAAGCCCTTAAGGATGTCATGGTGGGGTTTCCCATGCCTGCTGGTCTGAATGAGTCTATGTCCTTGGCCATTCAGATCAATCGACGCTTGCGTGAGCGTAAAGCTGTGCACCATTTGGCGGTACTATCTGAGCATGGGCCTGAGCCTATGCAATGTGATAGGACTTTGACCAGAGCTGAACGGCAAGAACACAGACGTCGGAATGGGCTATGTTTTTACTGTGGTGATTCCACTCATGCTATCTCCGTTTGTTCCTAAGCGCACTAAGCGGTTCGCTAGGTCTGCCACCATTGGTACGGTACAGTCTAAATTTCTATTGTCTGTTACTCTGATTTGCTCTTTGTCATCCTATTCTGTTATGGCATTTGTGGATTCAGGCGCTGCCCTGAATTTGATGGACTTGGAGTATGCTAGGCGCTGTGGTTTTTTCTTGGAGCCCTTGCAGTAAACTATTCCATTGAGAGGAATTGATGCTAAGCCTTTGGCCAAGAATAAGCCTCAGTACTGGACCCAATTGACCATGTGCATGGCTCCTGCACATCAGGACGATATTCGCTTTCTGGTGTTGCATAATCTGCATGATGTGGTCGTTTTGGGGTTGCCATGGCTACAGGTTCATAATCCAGTATTGGACTGGAAATCTACGTCTGTGTCCAGCTGGGGTTGCCATGGGGTACATGGTGATGTTCCATTTTTGTCTATTTCGTCATCCACCCCTTCTGAAGTTCCAGAGTTTTTGTCGGATTATCGGGATGTATTTGATGAGCCGAAAGCCAGTGCCCTACCTCCTCATAGGGATTGCGATTGTGCAATTAATTTGATTCCTGGTAGTAAGTTTCCTAAGGGCCGATTGTTCAATTTATCTGTGCCAGAACACGCCGCTATGCGGAGTTATATAAAGGAATCCTTGGAGAAAGGCCATATTCGCCCATTGTCATCACCGTTAGGAGCAGGGTTCTTTTTTGTGGCCAAGAAGGATGGTTCTTTGAGACCTTGTATTGATTACCGCCTTCTTAATAAAATTACAGTCAAATTTCAGTATCCTTTGCCGTTGCTATCTGATTTGTTTGCTCGTATTAAAGGGGCTAGTTGGTTCACCAAGATAGATCTTCGAGGGGCGTATAATCTTGTGCGTATTAAACAAGGCGATGAATGGAAAACAGCATTTAATACGCCCGAGGGCCATTTTGAGTACCTGGTTATGCCATTCGGGCTTTCCAATGCTCCATCAGTATTTCAGTCCTTTATGCATGACATCTTCCGAGAGTACCTGGATAAATTCCTGATTGTGTATTTGGATGATATTTTGGTCTTCTCGGATGATTGGGAGTCTCATGTGAAGCAGGTCAGAATGGTGTTCCAGGTCCTTCGCGCGAATTCCTTGTTTGTGAAGGGGTCAAAGTGTCTCTTTGGAGTTCAGAAGGTTTCATTTTTGGGGTTCATTTTTTCCCCTTCTACTATCGAGATGGACCCTGTTAAAGTCCAGGCCATTTACGATTGGACTCAGCCGACATCTGTGAAGAGCCTGCAGAAGTTCCTGGGCTTTGCTAATTTTTATCGGCGCTTCATCGCTAATTTTTCTACTGTTGCTAAACCGTTGACTGATTTGACCAAGAAGGGTGCTGATGTGGTCAATTGGTCTTCTGCAGCTGTAGGGGCTTTTCAGGAATTGAAGCGTCGTTTTTCTTCTGCCCCTGTGTTGTGCCAGCCAGATGTTTCGCTCCCGTTTCAGGTTGAGGTTGATGCTTCTGAGATTGGAGCAGGGGCTGTTTTGTTGCAAAGAAGTTCTGATGGCTCGGTGATGAAGCCATGTGCTTTCTTTTCTAGAAAGCTTTCGCCTGCTGAGCGTAACTATGATGTTGGTAATCGTGAGTTGTTGGCCATGAAGTGGGCATTCGAGGAGTGGCGTCATTGGCTGGAAGGAGCCAAGCATCGCGTGGTGGTCTTGACAGATCACAAGAATTTGACTTATCTTGAATCTGCCAAACAGTTGAATCCGAGACAGGCTCGATGGTCGTTATTTTTCTCCCGTTTTGATTTTGTGGTTTCGTACCTTCCGGGCTCTAAAAATGTGAAGGCTGATGCCCTGTCAAGGAGTTTTGTGCCTGACTCTCCATGTGTTCCTGAGCCGGCGGGTATTCTCAAAGAGGGGGTAATTTTGTCTGCTAACGAATTAACCTCGTCACCTGTGGAAGGAAACTCAGAAACACCCACCAGAGGAAGTCCATGGACAGAACCAGCCGAAGTACCATTCATGACCACAGGAGGGAGCCCGACAACAGAATTCACAACAGTGTAGGTCCACTGTGTTTTATCAAGACCAAAGTCAGCGCAGCTGTCTATGAGAATCTATGGGCTATTGTCAAGAGGAAGATGAGAGACACCAGACCCAACAATACAGATGAGCTGAAGGCTGCTATCAAAGCAGCCTGGGCTTCCATAACACCTTAGCAGGGCCACAGGCTGATCACCTCCATGCCACGCTGCGTTGATGCATTAATTGATGCAAAAGGAGCAACAACCAAGTATTGAGTGCATTTACTGAACATACATTTCAGTAGGCCATTCAAATATCATTTTTCAAGCTGGTGTTATAAAGTATTCTAATTTACTGAGATAATAACTTTTGGGTTTTCATTGGCTATAAGCCATAATCATCAACATTAACAGAAATAAACACTTGAAATAGATCACTGTTTGTAATGACTCTATATAATAGATGAGTTTCACTTTTAGTATTAAAGAACTGTAATAAATTAACTTTTTGATAATATTCTAATTTTGTGAGAAGCACCTGTATTTGCCTTTGCTCATCATCTGATAGACTTGTTTTAGTTAAGGAAAGGCTCCATGATGTCTGCAGAAAATATTTTTAATTGGTGCAGTGATCTATTCAAATTGTTTATTGTTTGAACAACTTAAAGCGTGTGCGCTATGATTAGTTCTTCAAGAGCAAAAGGCCCAAATACTGATCTTACATAAGTGCACAGTAGCTGCATTCCAGGAGAACGGTTAACTCCTGACATACCGTCCACCTCTCTCCAGACCAATAGCAGTTAGCTTTTCTCCTCCCGCTCAGATCCTGACAAACTGCTGCTAAAAATCTTGCAAAATCAACAGTTCGCAGCATTAGCGTTTCCCAGAACAGGTCTCCTACTCATGGCTCTCACTGTCCAGAGCATTTGTTTGTTCATATGCCCTGTTAACTCTATGTGTAAATACAGTGGTAACAGTGTAGACTCAGAACAAACCTTTGATAGCTAAATGTGTTACAATGGACCTTGTGCTTAGCATTATTGTTCTACTAAAACTACAACTCTGCTACTTGCCAGATCTGTCACTCAAAGAGGAGAACCCGCCCTGCCAGAAACCAGGAAGTTAGAAAACTGCAGAGCTATGAGCTGCTGAAGAGCCATCTTAAGAATACCCCTTTAAAGGACTCTGCACCAAACGCCAAGTATTAATAAAAGGGAAAATGTATCTTGTCATAAATACATATTATCAGATTTGGGTTTGAAGAATTGGTGAATAAGTGTGATTTTCAACTAGCATGTTCGTTAACTAGCCACCAGTGATGAGCGAGCGTGCTCGATACTCGAGTTTTCTGAGCATGCGCAGGTGATCTCCGAGTATTTTGGCCGTTCTCATAAATTATGTTTGTGTCTCTGCATCTGCATCATTTGCGGCTGCTAGACAGCCTTAATACATGTGGGGATCCTCTAACAATCAGACAATTCCTGCATGTGTTCAGGCTGTCTAGCAGCTGCAAATCACGCAGCTGCGGAGACACAAACATAATCTCTGAGCATGCCCAAGATATTCAGAGAACACCTGAGCATGCTTGGAGAACCCGAGTAACGACCACACTCGCTCATCACTACTAGCCACAAATTTTTCTGGAAGGACACAACAGTTATTCTTGGAGACCTCAACCTGATGTCTAATGAGACTGTTTCGTAGCCTTTTTGATATGTCCCACTGGACCATAACTTGTACTTGTACAAACTGCACAAGAAGTCCAGAATGAGACATTCCCTCCTTGCAAAACAGCTGGTCATTGGCAAGGCTGATCGTAACCTGCGGGTTTGGGATGGATATTGTTCCCCACTGCGATACATTGCACACTTCTCCAGTGTGATTCACTGCCTTATTCTCCATTCAGATAAGTGGTGTATGGATTATTATTTGAGTATGTCTCCTGATGAACCGATTTCGGGGAAACGCGTCGAGATGAACATACTTAATGTTTAGGTGTATTCAATTGTCACCAATATTAACATGCTTGATGTTTAATTATATTTGAATCATCACAATATTAGGGTTAGCTCTGTCTGTCTGTAGCCTATATGTATAAAATTGTATTTATCTTTGCCATTTGGTATTGTTAGGGTGTTTTAGGGCCAGACGACGAGAGTGGGGGCGCCAATTGCGTAGGATTTTAGGGTGCCAACCCCTGCAGATAGGCAGGGCGTATTTAGGTGCAGAGTATATTCCCTAATGATTATTATTATATAGGCTATTTGGGAATATGTGCAATAATATATGTGTGCGGTATTGCCAACAGCAATAAGCAAACTATTTGGCACGGGTAAATGTGCAATATACAAGCACATAATTTATTGTGACGATCCTATTTGTCTGTCTGAAGTGTATGGTCAGCTGTTTGTCTTGGTGTTTTTTTCTGCACGTGAAGGCCTATTAGGGTGAGTTAGGGAGAGCCTACGTTGAGCGGGGGCGCCACTGCGCAGGACTTGGGGTGCCAACCTCTGCGGCAAGGTAGGGCACAGATAGTCCACGCATTAGGGATTTTGTGCACCCTTTATCTTTATCTCCTCTTTTTTTCAGCCAAAGGACGTTTTTAGGTCGTGTGTGTGTGTTTTTTTTTTTATCTGTAATACTAGTAAATGTTAAGTTTTATTGTGTTATTTGACTTTATTGGTTAATATAGTGCTTTATGTCGGGGATTTAGCTTTAAAGTTCTAAATTTTGATTTTTCTGTGATATAGTACTCATCACTGATCTCCTTCATCCTGGGCAAAGATTCAATTTGTTGTCATAGCCAAGACAGACTAGCACAACCCAGTGTTTGCAAAAAGTCCTTCGGAGAAGGACTATTAGAAGGTCCCAGGTGGGCTTATTCCAAAACTGATTGTTCAGTTTTATGGCATGCCAAACCTTGCTAACGACTATCGTTATCAAAATCGTTCATACATCTCCACTGGGAGCCAATTTTGAAAATTCAAAAAATATGTTAAAGAATGTATTAAGCATAAAAAGTTATAAAAGTTGCCGAAGCTCTAATACAAGCTGGCAAACTAAAGTCTCTTCGAAAAATGGAAAATCAATATGTAGAGTATGAAAATAAAGGCCAGAGGATTGATTTTTACAGAAAATCCTTGCTTGTGGCTCAGTATGGAGAAACATAGTAATGCGTTTATGTAACCATGGCTGACTTATCTCGGAAGCAGATCTGGTCTCTGGCACAAATATCACCACCGTGAGAGTCGAGATCTGGGAATGTGGATATTGATTTTGGCCGGTATTAAATGCAAGAAGCCCAACCTGAAAGTAGCAAGTGATGAATTATGCACAGACGAGGATTGTGCTGCAATGGAATAAGCATGATGTCAAGGCGCATTGATGTATGGGGGAGGGGATTTTACGTCTGCGTCTACCATAGCGAAGTCATTAGTCCTCTGCTCTGGTAAAAGAGTAAATCAGGTTAGTGGTCTATTTCAAGGCGGATGATGGGCTGATTCAAGTTTGCCAGATATAGAAGTTCTTGTAAGGGCTACATTAGTAGGCAGGCATGCCATTACCCAATTCATTCCCTAATTAATGGGGTAATAGAGATAATTTCGGAGTGGAAGAAGAGGATTCTGAGGGTACGCCTGCAGTGTCTGGTGTTTAGTGCAGAGATTACCCACAATTACAGCGGATCATTTTATTAGCTGCTATAACCATATATGAATGTATTTCCCAAAGGCAAGGGTAAATGATATAATTGTGTGGCAAAATTAAGTAGAAATTACAGATATGCACAATATTAAAATAACAAAGCTGCAAACTAGATGAAGATGCGATAGGGTCGGGCAAAGTTGAAAGAGCTTTCAAAAACAAAAATTAATAACTATCAATGGTCCATAAATGAGCGTTATCATATTTATAGATTTCCAAAGCTACCATCACATTAGAGCTTTTTATGTTTATTTGCTTCCTAAATGCCAACTTGTGCAACTTTCTAAATGGTTTTCTTTTAAAATTCTCTACCATTCCTTCTGGTGTAGAGACTATGCTACTCCTTTACCAAGCTGGCTGTTCAGCTGCTTTAACCATAGATCAGACAGCACACTACTCCTAAGGGAGCAGTCATATAGCTGTATACATCGGACAGGGATTGGAACACAGTGCTCGGAATAAAAATACATGGAGCTGTCACGCTCGGGTCGGGAGAACCACCGGCCAGTCTGAGCATTGCGCTCTGATCCGTTTTATACGTCCGTCTGACTGCGCCCCAAGAGAGTGTTAGCAGGAAATACACTATATAAAATGTGTGTTTTTTCGTTCATTTTTTCTCCATTCATTTTAATTTATAAAAAAATGTTGCTAAATGTATAAAGAATTGAAATTTTCTGGATTTCCAGAAAATGATTTGATGGTTCAAATCTGTAAGAAGAAAATATGCAGAATGTGATACAAATAAAGAAACATTTACAGCCATGTCCACCTTTGCAACTAGTTTTTATTGATCCAAAATATCAAATGATGCAACTATACAAATAGTCGTGATTCAAAATATCCAACCTCTTTTGTGCCTACAGCTTCTATAGAGAACTGTGCGTTTCCATAGTTACAGACTACAATCAATCTCTGCGTAGTCTGATCCTGCAGCCATTCTCTCTGATGTCAGCTCCTTCCACAAAGATGGACATGGACGGTGACAATCTATTTCTGACTTTCCAGCATAAAAGCCATCAGTAGAGCTTCATACTGAGTGATCATTATGACATTTGTCATTTTTTATTTTATGGAAAATACTTGATCAAAATAATGTTATTGTAATGCTGTGTGTTAGGAGTCGAGTTCCCACCGCTGCACAGCGGGAATCTCGAGCCGTGTCTGCTGCGGTCTCCCATTCTGCATCGGGCGCAGTGGAGCCTGCTCAGTGGAGACGTCGGTCCCAGCATCTCACTGAATCTGATACTGTGTAAATGGTTACTGCTGCCTCTCCAGGCTCTGCTATTGTACCCTGCACTGGTCTGCGGCGAGCAGGCTTTTCTGGGACTAAGTTCTGCTTTGCACACACTGAGCATGCCCAGGGTAAGATCTCTCAGTGGAGATCAAGGATCACATGCTCAGGTACTGCAGCAACTTCCATTGGTCCTCCAGGAAGGCCCTGTACCTGATCAAGTTCTGTGGCAGCCTTCCATTGGTCATTCTTGGAAGGTCCTGTAGGTGCTACAGCTATAAAAGGTTCTCATGACCGCACGGCCATGCGCTAGTATCAAATATGTACGAGCTCAGCGCCAGTGTGGTCATGTGTGTGGTCAGGGACCCGGCTGAAATAAGCCCCTAGAATGCTGGCACCTCCGGCGAGGAGTTTATGTCTGAATTCAGGGCTGGCTAATAGCCATTAGAATTCCTGCTCCAGCGGAGAGGAGCTGCGTGTTGGTTGGACTGCATGACCACTGTTGGCTCTACACAGTAGCTGTGTCCCCTGTGAGCTAAACATAGTAACATAGTAACATAGTTAGTAAGGCCGAAAAAAGACATTTGTCCATCCAGTTCAGCCTATATTCCATCATAATAAATACCCAGATCTACGTCCTTCTACAGAACCTAATAATTGTATGATACAATATTGTTCTGCTCCAGGAAGACATCCAGGCCTCTCTTGAACCCCTCGACTGAGTTCGCCATCACCACCTCCTCAGGCAAGCAATTCCAGATTCTCACTGCCCTAACAGTAAAGAATCCTCTTCTATGTTGGTGGAAAAACCTTCTCTCCTCCAGACGCAAAGAATGCCCCCTTGTGCCCGTCACCTTCCTTGGTATAAACAGATCCTCAGCGAGATATTTGTATTGTCCCCTTATATACTTATACATGGTTATTAGATCGCCCCTCAGTCGTCTTTTTTCTAGACTAAATAATCCTAATTTCGCTAATCTATCTGGGTATTGTAGTTCTCCCATCCCCTTTATTAATTTTGTTGCCCTCCTTTGTACTCTCTCTAGTTCCATTATATCCTTCCTGAGCACCGGTGCCCAAAACTGGACACAGTACTCCATGTGCGGTCTAACTAGGGATTTGTACAGAGGCAGTATAATGCTCTCATCATGTGTATCCAGACCTCTTTTAATGCACCCCATGATCCTGTTTGCCTTGGCAGCTGCTGCCTGGCACTGGCTGCTCCAGGTAAGTTTATCATTAACTAGGATCCCCAAGTCCTTCTCCCTGTCAGATTTACCCAGTGGTTTCCCGTTCAGTGTGTAATGGTGATATTGATTCCCTCTTCCCATGTGTATAACCTTACATTTATCATTGTTAAACCTCATCTGCCACCTTTCAGCCCAAGTTTCCAACTTATCCAGATCCATCTGTAGCAGAATACTATCTTCTCTTGTATTAGCTGCTTTACATAGTTTTGTATCATCTGCAAATATCGATATTTTACTGTGTAAACCTTCTACCAGATCATTAATGAATATGTTGAAGAGAACAGGTCCCAATACTGACCCCTGCGGTACCCCACTGGTCACAGCGACCCAGTTAGAGACTATACCATTTATAACCACCCTCTGCTTTCTATCACTAAGCCAGTTACTAACCCATTTACACACATTTTCCCCCAGACCAAGCATTCTCATTTTGTGTACCAACCTCTTGTGCGGCACGGTATCAAACGCTTTGGAAAAATCGAGATATACCACGTCCAATGACTCACCGTGGTCCAGCCTATAGCTTACCTCTTCATAAAAACTGATTAGATTGGTTTGACAGGAGCGATTTCTCATAAACCCATGCTGATATGGAGTTAAACAGTTATTCTCATTGAGATAATCCAGAATAACATCCCTCAGAAACCCTTCAAATATTTTACCAACAATAGAGGTTAGACTTACTGGCCTATAATTTCCAGGTTCACTTTTAGAGCCCTTTTTGAATATTGGCACCACATTTGCTATGCGCCAATCCTGCGGAACAGACCCTGTCGCTATAGAGTCCCTAAAAATAAGAAATAATGGTTTATCTATTACATTACTTAGTTCTCTTAGTACTCGTGGGTGTATGCCATCCGGACCCGGAGATTTATCTATTTTAATCTTATTTAGCCGGTTTCGCACCTCTTCTTGGGTTAGATTGGTGACCTTTAATATAGGGTTTTCATTGTTTCTTGGGATTTCACCTAGCATTTCATTTTCCACCGTGAATACTGTGGAGAAGAAGGTGTTTAATATGTTAGCTTTTTCCTCGTCATCTACAACCATTCTTTCCTCACTATTTTTTAAGGGGCCTACATTTTCAGTTTTTATTCTTTTACTATTGATATAGTTGAAGAACAGTTTGGGATTAGTTTTACTCTCCTTAGCAATGTGCTTCTCTGTTTCCTTTTTGGCAGCTTTAATTAGTTTTTTAGATAAAGTATTTTTCTCCCTATAGTTTTTTAGAGCTTCAATGGTGCCATCCTGCTTTAGTAGTGCAAATGCTTTCTTTTTACTGTTAATTGCCTGTCTTACTTCTTTGTTTAGCCACATTGGGTTTTTCCTATTTCTAGTCCTTTTATTCCCACAAGGTATAAACCGCTTACAGTGCCTATTTAGGATGTTCTTAAACATTTTCCATTTATTATCTGTATTCTTATTTCTGAGGATATTGTCCCAGTCTACCAGATTAAGGGCATCTCTAAGCTGTTCAAACTTTGCCTTCCTAAAGTTCAATGTTTTTGTGACTCCCTGACAAGTCCCCCTAGTGAAAGACAGGTGAAACTGCACAATATTGTGGTCGCTATTTCCTAAATGCCCAACCACCTGCAGATTTGTTATTCTGTCAGGTCTATTAGATAGTATTAGGTCTAAAAGTGCTGCTCCTCTGGTTGGATTCTGCACCAATTGTGAAAGATAATTTTTCTTGGTTATTAGCAGAAACCTGTTGCCTTTATGGGTTTCACAGGTTTCTGTTTCCCAGTTAATATCCGGGTAGTTAAAGTCCCCCATAACCAGGGCACAGCATTCTCTTTACTACGGGCTCTGTGAAGTAACAGAGTTTGTTTATACTTATTTGCTTCGCCGCCTTGCTTAGCAGCAAATTCTTTCCTGCACGGTGGATCCCGGGTTGCGAACGCACCTATCTCATTTAATAAATATATTCGGTGCGTTCCGCCAACCCTAACACTGTGGCAGTGCAGTATTGGGCAACCTCCACCAGGGGGTGCTGGTGAGGGAAGAGAGGTTGTACACATGGCATAGCACTACTGGGCAGCAGCACAGGGTGCCACCAGGTGGCAAAAGAGTAGTCAGATGAGCCGAGTAAGCAACAGTCGGGAACAGAAGTACCAGAGGTCACAGCAATACACGTGGTCAAATACAAGCCAGAAGTCAGAGCCAGATGGGAGCAGAAATAACCGAGATGTGAGAGAGTAAAACAGGTCAGAAGACAAGCTGGGTCACATACCAAGAGGTCCAAGTACAAGTAGCGAACACTAAGACAAGCGGGGTGGAAGGAAAGGGAAGTCACGGGTACAGAGCAAACGGGCAGAGGACAAAACATGGTATCAATGGGGTCAGCTGCTCTAGCCTGGGAGCATGAACTGTCACTGACATTGGTCTGCAGGCCACAGCAGACTGAAATAGCCACACCGAACCCAGCAAGAGGCAGAGAAGGTTAACCCCCGCATGTCCAGACCAGGGAGAGAATAGCAAGAAACAAACCCCGGCCTGGATCATGACAGTCATATTCTAATTCAGGAAAACGCTCTACATTCAATCTGTAGTGAGAAACATGAAAACAAGTAATATGGACATAATAAGATAAAGATTATGGAATATGGAAATCCTCTTACTTTCTACTCTCGGGACATGGTATTATTTTGTATTAATTCAATTATTATGTATTTATGCTGTCCTATATTCACCAGCAGGGGAAACAGATATTTTATAGATAATTTACATTTCAATAGTTGACCTGTCACCTAAAAGTTTTCTTTGCTCCTTATTTTTTTATGTTCTGGAACTGTTTTGGAAAGATTGAAAAAGTAGGACAGATGGACATCAGCAGGTTCACAGAATCCTCATAGCACACAGTCTATGTGACTGAAGACTTATACTCCAACCCCTTTAATATGTGACGTGTGCGCCAATAGTGGCTTAGCTATAATAGATGCAGAAGTTTCAATTACAGCCGAGCCCTGGAGCCTAGGGGCACAAAAGATCACTTTCCCCATATGAAAAGACAATTACTATTAAAAACAAAACCTGTAAGAATTGGAGGGGACCTGTTGGAGATTTTTAATTGGGGCCTACAAGGCCCACAAAAATTAATAAAATCTGTGAACGCACCACATCACCTATCATGTGATATGTTAATTGCTTCCTGGATTTCCAAACAAATTGATAACATTTGATAGAAAAATTATTGGTCAATAACAAATGGTAAGTGTGATGAAAAAAGTTCCAACACCTATAGTGTTGGCATAATGCTTATAAGGCAGAATCGACCACTCAAAAAGACTGGCAAATTACATAGCATGAGAATAGGGGCAGTCCTAGGACATATTAGACTGGTATGTGCACAAAAAAAGTCATTTCAATTTATAGAGAGTGAAGACAGTAACATAAAAATAATAGAATAATAAGATAAAGAACAAGGAGTTATACACTGTAAAGCAGAACTAATACACAGGTAATATGTAGAGTCAAGGGCAAAACAGATTGCTTAAAGGGGTTGTCCAGGCTTAGGGTTCAAGTCTGCAGTCACTCTGTGGGACTGCAGACTTGTGAATCCTGAGAACAAACGGTGTGCGCCCCGTCAGGACTGAAAGTGTGAAATTTGCATACATGTGGTCACTTGCCAACTAGACGTGTGCAGCCTCGCTTAATGCAAGTGAACGTCTAGTAGCAATGTGGCCGGAAGCATGCAGATCTTATACAGTCACATGTCCGCCTGCTTTTGGTGCTGGAGAATCTTGACATCGCACAGTGTTAGAATTTTTGGAACTGTTTTTGGACATTTAGATGATTTATATAGAACAGTTAAGAGTTGCACAATTTTTTTTCACAAGATTCTGGGCCATCGGTCATGTCACAAGTTTGTTGCCGCCTGACTAAAGCCCTGCCAACTTCCTGCTATCTGCTGGCCTTCCCGGAGCCTCTTCTGATTAGTAGGTGCACGAGTGACATCATCCACGCATCGGGCCACAATGATGATGTCATGCGAGATCTACAAATCAGAAGAGGCGATTGGGATGCCGGCAGATAGGAGGAAGGTCATAGGGCTTTGGGTCAGTGGAAATCAAGGCACAATGGGCACATGGCCTCTATTGATGGGTATGTGCTCGATGTACATAATTGTTTCACTGGATGAGGGATAATTAGAGGGATTTTCCACTATTACAGGTATTAGTGTTATCTAATGGCTGATGGGCTCTAACTGCTGAAAACCTGACCAATTCTTAGAATGAAGGAGCAGGAGCACTTAAAGAGTAACCGCTGTTTTAAATCTTATTTTATAAATCAATTACTCCTACAAAAAAACAATGGAGCAAACTTGCTCTCAAATGAATTATATATAAAAAGTATAAATTGTATTAAATAGCCCACTCAAACATATATAAATTGTATATAAATAGATGAGAAAGAGGGGAGAAAACGTGGTTACAAGCATCACCCTCTGCTTCCCTCCATGCCACCAGTAAGGGCACACACTATATCAACAAATTAGCATTTTTATGCTCCATTAGGAGTCAATCCTATTCATTAAGTATCCCAAAACAGGGCGGTTGGCATTAAATATGTATGCATCCAAGTGCTGCTGCCCCACCCTGCTATATGGTGCCAACCATAAAGAAGTGCGCACAAAGTTCTTACCCATGTGGGGAGAGAGGAGAACACAGAGGGTCAAAATCGCCTGTAACCATAGCCCCGACACGCGTTCCGCGTATTCGGGTTTCTTCGGGGGGCTGTGTGGACAACAGGGCCTGTTACCTTCTTATAGGGATGACCCAGGTGGTGTACCAATCAGTCGGCCGCTCACGTAAGGCACATGTGGAGCGAGACAGGGAAGCATATGCCTCGCTACCCACTAATCTCACCATTAAATACATGGGGGTTCTTAATGAGATTTTGGAGAGAGCGTTTACCTTGGGTATCATTCCAAAAAAGATTTATGAGGGCCTCCCTGTTCAGACTCAGGTGATCCCTACCTTCTATCTGCTCACCAAGATCCACAATGACCCCCTAGTTCCCCTGGGGCGTCCTATTGTCTCTGGCATTGGAAGGCTATGCGATCCGGTTTGTAAATTCATTGAATATTGTCTACATCCACTAGTAGAGACGCTGCCCTCCTATGTCAGGGACACTACGGATGTCCCGGGGAAGATTGGTGGGCTTACCATGGATCAGGATACACTTCTTACAACGATTGACGTTGAATCCCTATATACTAGTATAGGGCATATTGATGGTTTAAGGGCAGTGGCATTCTTTTTGGAGTCTAGTAATTTGGACTCTGATTTGTGCTCCTTGGTCCTGGAACTCCTGGAATTTGTATTAACCCACAATTTTTACACCTTTAAGGATAGGTTTTTCTTAAAGCAACGCGGCACTGCGATGGGCGCGGCGTGTGTGCCCACTTACGCTAATCTTTTTCTCAGCTACTGAGAGAGGGAGATTTTCAGGGAGGGCGCCCGCGCCGCCTCCCAGGCGCAGTGCTGGTACTGCTATATTGATGACATTTTTATTATATGGCAGGGTCCCGAGACTGACCTCTGTGACTTCATCCATGAACTAAACCAAAATGAGTATGACATTAAACTAATATATAAAATTGCAATAAATGAAATAGAGTTTTTGGATATTAAGATTATGAGAGATGCTACGGGCATAAATCAAACAGATGTCTTCCATAAAGAAACATCGGTGAACTCATTACTACACTCGAGTTCTGCACATACATCCTCTACCATACGAGCTGTCCCTATTCGGCAATTTTTGAGGATGAAGAGGATATGTTCATTGGATGAGATCTTTGAGGACCAGGCCCGGGACCTTACCAGGAGATTCCAGGACCGGGGGTACAGTAATAGATGCATAAAAAGGGTTACATGCGGGCAAAAAGAGAACCATGAGACAAGTTATTCCGTAGAGTAGCACCCAAACATGATAACGACCCACCAATGAGATTTATTTCAACTTTTAATAATCAGTGGGAAGGTATGCGTCGGGTACTGCAAAAACATTGGGGGGTATTTCGAACAGAACCCTCCTTGAGAAGTATTATTCCTGATCGTCCCCTCATGACAGCTAGGAGAGGACGCAATTTGAAAGACCTACTGGTAAAGAGCCACTATGTGGCGAACCCCCCAAATCCTTTTGGGGTGGGTAAGCAAAAGTGGGGTTGTTATCCTTGTGGATCCTGTAGGGCATGCCAAAATATTATAAGAGCTACATCATTCACTTCAGCGGATGGAGGTAGGGATTACCGGATTACGAGTTACATCACGTGTGGTACCACTCATGTGGTCTATTACGCCGTTTGTTCCTGTAATCTAATTTACGGAGCTGAGAATTAGGACGAGAGAACATGTACGGGACATTGTGGTTTGCTAGAAATTCTGATGATTATTCTGAACTTAAAACGTTACCGAGGCACCTAAAACAGTGTCACGATTGTAACCCATCAGATTTGAAGATACGGGGGATTGACAGAGTGCACTGTGGCATAAGAGGAGGAGATTTAAAACGGGCATTGGCACAGTTGGAGTGCCGGTGGATCGTCACTCTGGGTACAATGTCCCCTTATGGGTTAAATGAGAAACTGTCCTTTGTCCCTTTTCTCTGAAAATGTAAGCAATTACCTAATTTCCTCTATATGCCTCCGTTTCTTGTTTTTAATATTGTATGTCTTTTTTCTCTCTTTTTTTGCAATTCTATTTATCTAGTGATCTGAGGCTGGAGCACAGCGAACAAAACTCAAAATTGGGGATATTTTCCTCATTATCCAATCTCAATGCATGACATATGTCTTATCCTGGCTACTTCTTGTGGAGCAATTATAATTATTGACAATGGACTCTGTGAAGATTGCTCAACTCTATAAATTACGTGGTGTTCTGTATTCCCATGATCCCTAGAATGTATTTATTCAGAATTATTTTCATTGTTTTTAGATGTCATTGTCATTTGTGTTTACCTGCATTATATCTTGGGTATTAATACATTGTATTATTATTTAGCAGCCATACTGTATTGTTACTTACAGGGTGTCCTGTTAGAAATTTGTTTTTTGTTGCGGTGACTAAGGGGTCCGCTGTGATGTGTGATTGCGCCGCTGGCTTGTGTTCCAAAAGGTATCCACGAGGCACTACGCGGGTCAGTGACGTCACAGGAAGTTTTTCCTTTGACCCGCGTTGGAGCTGGATGGCCGGATGTGACGCATAGCGGTGGCAGTCTCGCTCCACATGCGCCTTACGTGAGCGGCGGACTGATTGGTACACCACCTGGGTAATCCCTATAAGAAGGTAACAGGCCCTGTTGTCCACACAGCCCCCCAAAGAAGCCTGATTACGTGAAACGCGCGTCGGGGCTATGGTTACAGGTGATTTTGACCCTCTGTGTTCTCCCCTCTCCCCACATGGGTAAGAACTTTGTGCGCACTTCTTTATGATTGGCACCATATAGCAGGGTGGGGCAGCAGCACTTGGATGCATACATATTTAATGCAAACCGCCCTGTATTGGGATACTTAATGAATAGGATTGACTCCTAATGGAGCATAAAAATGCTAATTTGTTGATATAGTGTGTGCCCATACTGGTGGCATGGAGGGAAGCAGAGGGTGACGCTTGTAACCACGTTTTCTCCCCTCTTTCTCATCTATTTATATACAATTTATATATGTTTGAGTGGGCTATTTAATAAAATTTATACTTTTTATATACACTGGCCTCACTATAATTCATTGGAGAGCAAGTTTGCTCCATTGTTTTTTGTAGGAGTAATTAATGTATGGGAGCAGCCCTCAGTGGTGGTCATGGGTATACGTTGTTAGTATACATTGATGAGTATCCGCAATGTCAGTTATTGTTAATTATTTTATAAATCAATAGTACATGTGAAAATAAGCAACTTTGCAGTAAATCTTATCCGATCATTCACTCTCAAAATTCTTAATTCGAGGGTAAAATCTTTCAAATCTGTACTGAATGAAAGCAGATCTCCCCATTACTGATCAATCACTCACAGTTTACAGATAAAGTCAATATTCAGCTCATTGAAGGATAAGATGACAGTTGGTGCTTTTAGAATTCTATGGAGAAGGGAGGAGCAAGAGGCAGACACCGACACTTCCACTGAAATGACAGCTACACTTTACAAACATTATTGATTTTCCCTGTACGGAGAAGCTCCTGAGCCAGCCACTGTGCAGGAAAGATAGCACCGTGCAATCACTATTTATTTATTAATAAAGCAATAGTACGAGTGAAGATAAAAAAAAAAACAACTTTGTAATCTACAGAAATCAGCTTCTGTCTCCTCATGGGCTGGTCATTCACTCTCAGTTCCCCGATAAAGTCTATACTCAGTTAAAATAAGTTAGCAGCTCACGGAAGTCTAAGATGGCAGTTGGTGCTCGTGAAACTCTATGGAGATGGGAGGAGCTAGACCAATACTTACATTGTACAGTAGAAATACCACCTTTATTCTCATGGTTGGCAGGAGTCCAAATCGGACTTCTATATGTAAAATGATGGGAATAGCCCTTTAATTTCTATATAAAAAACATCAAGACTCTCGGTATTTTACAACGGAACACAAAAGGGTATAAACCTTCCAAGCCATTTGCAGACGGGTTTAACCTCAGTCTTTTTTCCTGAGTGGCCCTTGAATGGTTAACATGGATGAGGTTAGACAGCTGTGCGCTTGGCCACAATTTATCATGGTCTCTTGAGCTTCCGTTATGCCAAGTCCCTAAAACTGCCAATGCCAGACAGCCAAGGGGACTATGTACATATGGACCTAATTAAGCATCAGCGCTCTAAATGACTATTATTTCAATCATTGTATAATTGGTTTAATTCAGTTTAAGCAATGTAATTTCATATAATGAATCAAGTATTTCGAAAGCCTAGGAAATCGCACCGAGGCTTTTCACTCTATAAGTAGGGATTATGATTGATGGATGTGATCAGATTAAAGTCTATCACTGTGTATGGGCATCTTGGCACCGTTACCATGAAGTCCGCTAGTTTTCCACAGTGTCACAGCAAAAAATGTTGGTAATTTGTGAAGACTCATCTTGTTTAATTTCATCGCTCCTATCAAGCTTTTAGTTCTACCTAAAACCCATAGAAAAGCGCAGACTTAATATCCCAAGGCTCAATTCACACCTCCATGAATCACTGACAGTGCTCTTATCGCAATACCCGGCCCAACTGCTGAGCTATATGCCTAAAATATGCAGTTAGGTCAGGTAAGGAGATTTTCCAGTATCACCATCTATTACAATCCAAGTTCTGTTCGGATTGTAACACTTGAAAATTCAGCCATATATGTCCATGAATTCTAACTCCTCAGTATGCAATTCCTCACCAGCATTCTGCCAGGACTATAGGTGCATTAGCTTCCTTTTCCTCGCTTCCCAAGCCTGGGGTTTTTTTTTTGACAGAGCAGCATACAGGATTTTTTATTTAATTTGCATTTGATTTGCATTTTTAATTTGTACAATTTTGGAGCACATTTTAACACTTTTTATCCTCTTCATCAGCATTCTGCCAGCACTATAGGTGCATTAAATTCCATTTCCTCGCTTCCGAAGCCTGTTCTTGTTGTTGTTGTTGACAGAGCAGTATATGGGAATTTTTATTTCTTTTGCAGAGCATTTACATCTTTTACTTGTTCAATTGTGGTGCACATTTTAACACTCTTTAATCACTTTTTTGTGGAGGTAGAATTAACCGTTTGTTTTTTTTATACAGTATTTGTGACATGAGACACATAATTTATACATTCTATTGTACGGGTCAATAGGAATTTGGCGATTCAAATTTGTGTATATATATATATATATTTTAATTCTTAGAAAATAAAGGACTTTATACCGGAAAACTGAGATTTTTTTCTTACTTGAAGTTGATCTAACAGACATCATACATCATTAAATATATCTCTTGGACTGATGGGGTAGGTGTACTTACTTTAAAAATCCATGTCAGAACCTTTTGGGAAACCTTTTCTACCTGAGCATCTTATGAAATTAACGAAAGAATGGTAGAAATCACAAGTCCAAATGTATTGACAAGCTAGACTCTATTTCCGCCCACCCATCCTGACTGTCAGCTGCAGCTTGTGTTGAGCAGTGTGAGATTTCAGTGGCAGCAGAGGAGGAGGGTCACTGAGGAACTGTCAATCAAACTAAGTGGGCTGAGACTGACATTAAACTTTCAAAAACTATTATACAGCTATTCTGACATGGATTTTCAAAGTAAGCACTCCATCCTTATCAGGTCTGAGAGATCTATTTCATATTGCATGCATTATGCAGATAACTTTTTAATTTTTTTAAAACTTTTTTTTCTTCTAGGGTACTTTAAAGGGATCTTCCCACCTCCAAGATCCTATTCCAATATGCAGTAGGTCTAACAATAATATTATTAGCAAATACCTCCTATTAGAAAAGTAGTATAGTTCTTCTGATTAGCTATGTTGCTTACCCAATGTGAAGGGCATTGCAGTAGCTTAAGGATCCATGTTTACAGACACTAACAACTAACTGTCACTATATGAGTGGTCGTAACCATGGATACCTAAGCTACTACAATGCCCGGCACATGGGGTAAAGCAACATAGCTAATCAGAAAAACTACACTACATATCTAATTGGAGGTATTTGCGAATAATATTAGTACATACTGGGATAGTATCTTGTAGATGGGAATACCCCTTTAATGTGTCTGATCTTCAGATCTGCTTAGATACAATGCAGCACTTCCATATTACAGCACATTATGTGTATAACTGTAGACGGCGGCCAGAGGGGGGATGGGGGTGTTGTTTGGACTCCCATTGCAATAGCATCCCATAGGCATCCTGCAATCATGCGATCACCAATAGGGTGATGGAGGGAACTCCCTGCCTCTGTTTAACCACTTAGATTCCAACTGTTTCATTCCTGAGATGTGACGGTGGTATCTGAATTATTTCCCCATCCTGGCCACTAAAGTTATGTTGGCTCTACAATCCTCTCCAAATGCGTCTGTCCTCTGCAGGACATCGTGACACATCCTCACGTGAGGATCCTGTGATAGTCTGCTAGGCCAGACTAGCCAAGGACTCGTAGGATCATGGCTTACAGCTATTTATGGAAATATCCTACATTTTACGAGGAAGCCTTGCTTTGCTCACTGATATTAGAGCAGACATATTATTGCCCCTCAGGCTAATCAATGTTCTTTTTCGTCAACCATAAAGTGAGTGACTGAAAGAACAGAGAATGAGACTCCTTCGAAATCTAAAAGCTATGTAATGTATAAAACTAGGAATATAAATTTATAGGGAGTATTAAATACCTGCATCATCTTAAAGGCAACATGTCACCAGTGATTTGGACATCCTTTGTAAGGCCATAACTAGGCCTGCCCTGGTTACAGACGCTCTATAATAATTTTGCATAGCTCACCAATAATATATCTCAAGGACATTGCCATTATGGGATTATAGGGAATCAGTCACCAGTTTTTTTTTTCTACCCCATGTGAGAGCAGCATAATGTAGGAGATGAGACCCTGATTCCAATGATGTGTCACTTACTAGGCTGCTTGCTGTCATTGTGATGCAATCCGTTTTCTCTGCCGCATATACAGCAGAGCTCATTATGCTGAGCTGTGTATAACCCCGCCCACACTCCTGTTTGTGTAGGCAAAAAGCAGCCAATCAGTGGTGTGGGCGGGGTTATATAGAGCAGTTGACTAGGAAGCACGAGACACCTAGTCCTGTAGTGATATTCTCCTGCTCATAAACCACTGATTGTATTGAAACAGCGAAACACATCCCAGTAAGTGACACTTTGTTGGAATTGGAATCTCAGCCCCTATTACATCACTTAAAAACCTTGTTACAGATTCCATTTGGTTAAGAAATTGATATTAAAAACACATCCACGTGAATATCTCTATCCATCTGTCTTTCTGGTTGGTCCCAATTTTATGAGTATGGTCCAGTGAACTCCAGCCTTGTTTGGTACCCGAGACATGACCGTAATTAGTATTTAGTTATATAGTTTTGCTTTTGCCCTGGAATGATGATACTGTTACCAATGGTATGGACTGGACCAAACCTTTGAGTATTTCGGGAGAGGTTCAGTGTTTTTTTCCAGTCTTAGACTTTTGGATGGAAGTTGGTTATAATAGATTCCTTTGGCTTCACTCACTATAATGTTGCTTAGGCTTTTTTCGCATAGAAGGACCATCATTGGTTTTCATGGATAGTATTTGTACTTGTGATAGTCTATGGGGCCATTCACATGTCCATGATTTATAGTGGACAGTGTGGTTGATGAAAAAATCAGAGACATGTCTGATATTGATCCGAGGGTCAGCTCAAATTCGCAAATGCAAGGCTATGGATTCATAAAAAAATTGGTCAGCACTCGGATGCCATTTTCATGGCCTGTCAGTAGAGATGAGCGAACCCAAATTTAAAAGTTCGGGGTTGTACCGGACAGTTAGTGTCCTGGCGCTAAACGCCAAACATGGACCTCTCCCGGAAGTCCGTTGTAGAGTTCAGACTATGCTAAGTATCACATTGATAATGGTGATGGAGTCAGATTTTTTCTTTTGTTCATTCCCTTCGAATTTTTCATTGATAAAAATAAACACTTTTAGGGTGCAGTCAGATGGCCGTATTACTCGCGCAATCCTCGGACTGGCCGTCGGCTCTCCTTACCTAAGCTTGACAGCCTGTATTTCTATGCAGCTGTCATGTTCATTTCAGGAGAGCCGCCAGCCAGTCCGAGGATTGAGATGTGATCCTTGCATGAGTAATACGGTAATTTGACTGCACGCTAAACATTTCTATTTTTTTTAAGTCTTATTTTGCAGAATTTTTGCCCCCCCCCCCCATCCTTGCCTAAAACTTTTGCACAGAACTGTACTTTGCAGCACGTGGATGAGATTTCTTAAAATCTCATGTGTTTGGCACCGTAAAATACAGCGGATTTTCCATAAATGAATACTCAGCGGGAATCCGTTGTGTTTTCGCACCGTGGCTTCTTCTTAGCCTTAAGGATGTTTTTGAGGACCAAAATGTCCACTTCTGCAAATGCAGAATTCAATACATTTTGTCCGTAAAAGTCACTAAATATTACACGAAGCATTTACAATTGATGCCTTTCACAAAACAAAATGCTAAATACTTACAGATACCACGAATGCTTCTGGATCTGATCTAGCTGTAAGATAAATAGTAAGAAATTAATACTTTATTAAAAAAAAATCAATGTAACTAAATAATAAAAACAAGAAAATCAAAGTTTAGAAACCACAGGGGTCAAAAGTCTCGTGATAGGGAACAGTCTTTTTTAATACAAGAGTGCAAAAAAAGCAGGACGGGGTTCACATTGCAGAGGACTCCCATCGTGTCCATTCTTTACAGTGTAAACCCGGAAGAGCTCAATGGCCAGTGCAGGATAAAGCTTGCTCATTACAACACATAACACTAGCACTAAACCTTACTTCACTGGAGTTAAAGGGGTTATTTGGCCTTAGGGTCCAAGTCCGCAGTCACTCTGTGTTCTAAGTATGTGATTTGCATACATGTGGTCACATGCCAACTAGACATGCACGACCTCTCTCAATGCAAGTACATTGAGTGAGGCAGGACACGTCTAGTCGGAATGTGACTGGATCCAGCTCTTCACAGTGCTGCTGCAAGTGATTGACAGGTCTCTCCCATAGCGACAGACCTGTTAATCACTGGGAAGAGATGGCTGGAGGTAGAGCCTGCCTTGTCTGGTCTCAGTCTATTCCAGCTGGAACTTTAAGGTATATTTTCACTGAAACGCCGGAGCATAAAATATACCTGCCACCCAGCCCTTATTCATGCTGCCAGCGGATGGACTGAGCGGAGCGTTCGGACATATGGGGGCATCAGGGGTGATGGCTGTCTGCCACAGGATCAGCAAAATAATTGTTCTGCTAACAGCTATTGATTGTGTGTGGGGATTTAGGATGTAGACCTCAGATCATATCCTAAGCAACGATAACAGATTTAAGGTAAAAGACAAGAATTAAATACTATATCCTATCCCTATATGTAGTAGGTATAATAATAATATTATTAGAAAATACCTCCAATTAGAAATGTAGCATATTTCCCTTGATTTGCTGTCTTTTTCCTCATCAGCAGGCATTGCAGGAGCTTAGGTATCCATGGTTACGACCACTGATATAGTGAGTTAGCTAGTTGCTAGTGGTCGTAACCATGGATACCTAAAGTCCTGCAATGCCTGCTCATGAGGAAAGAGACAGCGAATTAGAAAAACTATGCTAGATTTCTAAGTGGAGGTATTTGCTAATATAATTATTAATACACCAACTATATATTAAGGATTACTGTGACAATAAAACGCTATAAACAGAGGTAGGTACAAAAAAAATAGGAAAAAGTATAGTACTCACACTGAGGCGTTTCTCCGGTTCCACCTCTATCATGCCTCTCAGCAGGTTCTGACAGTCTGGTGGAATAAAATGCGGCATGTGAAATACACCACGTTTCACCTTCTCTAGAAGCTGGCGCAAGTTATCATCATCAAAGGGCAATGCTCCCTGCAAAAGAAGAATTCATGAAAGATGCTAATACACTGTCAGAAAATCGATGGACAGACACAATAAGATTCCGAATGACTAATATGTAAAATGAAGTCACATTGTATAGCAGTTACAAGCGGAAAAAAAATATCGCAGAACTAAAGTCACAACATGAGACTTCTATAAAACATGTCCTTTTCTTGCCCCCATAGGAATCATTGCAAAGGTTTGTTTTCAGATCAAGAGTCTGTGTTGGACCACCCAGATGGCAGCCCACTCAATCAGCCTTATTGAGCCGCAAGTATTACTTGATCTAGTAGATTGATGTTGTGTTATGGCTTCTGTTCAAATCTATAAGATTAATATCGTAACATGGGAAATCTCATGTCGTCTGCTGCACTTTACAGTAAAATATTTAAAGAGGACCTGTTACCAGGTCAAATTTTATTCTCGTTTCTTCCCAAAACATTCCCTGTTTTTTTTTTTTTAATCCAACATAAGATTCCAGAGATATGGGACGCTTAATTCTGGAACTAATTTGCATTGTTGCTCACAGGATCCTCTGGGGCGTGTCTTTAGGCTGCTCTGCATAATTACCTCGTGAGCCACACCCCCTCGGTAAAGACCATAAACGTTTAGCAACCAATAAAAAGGCACAAATTTCTAGAACCGTATAGTGGATTTGGAAGAAAAAAAAATAAACAAAGTGGAATACTCAGGGGAACAGCGGGAATAAAATAAGAGCAAAAATTGGTCTTTTTATCTGGTGACAAGGACCTCTTAATGACCAGTGCCCTAAAAGTAAAGAGGACTTGTCACGATGCAAAAAAGAGGCCAATTTTTGCTCTTATTTTTTTAACTTGGAGGTTATCGGCAGAGGCCTTAGGAGCTAAGTCTACCTTGTTCCCGGCAGATCCTGGCCCATCACTGCCATTAACAGCCGCGACTGGAGCGGAGATCCGCCCGCAGCTGTTAACCTGTTAAATGCGGCTGTAATTCTCTGACAGTGGCATTTAAAGCATACCTCCCGGGGGGGCACATGCTATTCTTTACGGCTCATTGCTACATCTTTGACGCTACTGCAGGGTGTAATGAATTGCCATGCTGAAGATCCTCGTGCCTGTCATGACGGTATTCCTGTGAACGCCAGCTTCTGGCTAGTGCTCATAGGAGACTGTGATTTGTGCTACATACAACAATACTGTGGTAACGCTGTAAATAGTACGAGCTATCGCAGGTTCAATTCCCCTAAGGGGACTAACAAATACAGGAAAAGGTTTTAAAAAGTATTAAAAAGTGTAAAAAAAAAAAGTTGAATCACCCCTTTATCTCTCATTTAAAATAAAGATCTTAAAAACATGTAAAAATACACCTATGTGGTATCGCTGCGTCCAAGATTAATCTATCAAAATATAAAATGTATTAACCCAATCGGTAAACTCTGAAAGTAGAAAAAAACTGAAATGCTAGAATTGCTGTTTTTTTATTATCACAACAGCTCCCCCCAAAAAAATTGAATAGTAAGCGAACAAAACTTCATATCCACCCTTTGTAGTGGGGTGGTGTTCACACCGTGTGGTAATGAGGCAGTGACCCCGTATAGTTCAACGCAAATGTCTTTATTGTCCAAAAATTCACAAATGAAAAGCAAACGGTATCCTCCGGATCGCAGCCGGGCGTCAAAACAGTCTGTATACGAGACCGGTTGCGGGGCAACTGCACTACAGTGTCACACTAAGGGGGCGCCAGGCGTTGTGCTTCCCTTGCCTTTGTGTTGACGTCACACAAACCGGATGTTGCAGAGCCACCTGCTCTGCAGCTTGCAAACCAACACTGATCCACCCAACCTTTGCTGCATGGTTTTTAAATGGGATCTGTGGCCATTTTCCACTTGTAAGACGCGGCTGGAAGGACTGAACCCTCACAACTCCATCAACCGCAAAATGAAAAGGTTAAGGGTCTTGGAAAATGGCTACATATGCAGAATTTCAGATATTTTTTTCCAGCTTTTTATTGAGAACCAAAAAACATCATACATTGGTATCAACGTAATTGTACTGACCTGAGGAATAATATTTCTAGGTAATTTTTAGTGCACATTGAACACAATAAAACATCCCCCAAAAATAATAAGGGATTGTAGGGTTTTTTCTTCGCTATTTCACCACATTTTCCCGTAAATTATATGGTAATATCACTGGTGTCGTTCAAAAGTACAACTTGTCCCGTAAAGAATAAGCCATCTTTATGACTATGTGGATAAAAAGGCTATGGCATTTGGAAGAAGGAGACGAAAAAAAAGTGCAAAAAGGGAAAATTGCCTGGTCCTTAAGTGGTTTTGAAGAAGATCGATATTTAGGTACATGGTATTTGTCACCTCCACATAAACATCAGGACCCAAGGTTTCCTACCATTACCAAGGTTGACATGATGCTTCAGTTGGCTTGTATCCATCCCGTGGTGCATATTGGGGCACCACAGGTCACCCTCTTCCATTACTCCATGGTCCAGGTCTCAGGCATGGTGGTGGTGGCCATAAGATAATAAAGGTCACCTGCCAGACGTTTCAATGTTACTTCATAGCTGATCGGTGTATTTACCTCTAGAAAAACCTGTTTCTGTGCTTGTCGTAAAAATATGTTGTAATCCATGGGGAAAAACCAACAGCTACTCAGATCAAAATATAGTTGTCTCCAGAAATCTAGACCTTTCATCCACTTATTGTAACGTGCTTGGACATCCTCAATATGACCAGAACTTATCTAACCCTAAGTCTTCCCTCCATATGAAGAAGGAATGTTCACCTCCAAATTTCTGTGTTGATCTAGTTTTGGCCTTTTCATCTTCAGCTTTCTTACTAAAATTTTCATACCTTAAATGGGATATCGGAGACTTTGTGAAAAATAATGTGTCTAAGCACTAACAAGCAGGTAGTTGCTACGAACCTGCCTGTTATGCTGGACGTTGTTCAATGCCGGCAAGTAGACCGCTCTTGCTGGCGATTCAGCTGCCTGTGCTGATGTCACGTCGATAGAGCTTCTTTTCTACTCGATTCTGTTGACGGGTTCGGGACAGGACTTCGACGTGACACTGATTGAAGGCCGAATTCACTGTGCCTAAATGAAAAAGAAGATGCTGCACTGTCGACATGAAGTCAGCAGAGACAGCTGAATTCCTGGCAGGAGCGGTCTGTGACCGCTCTGTGCCGGCAATGAACAATGCCGTGCACAACAGTCAGGTATGTAGGAGCTACCTGTCAATTTGTGAAAAACAAAATGTGTGCCTAAGCACTAAGCCCCGGATATCCCCTTTTAGGCAGACTAGATACTTCACGTTGCCTTGGGATATTATAGTTATGCTGTGCATCTTGATCTGTATAAATCAATATCCCGAAAGAAAGTTTGTATTTTACCCCCGAGCTAAGAACGCAAGCAAAGCAAAGCTAGACAACATAAAGAAAAATATGCGCTAGAATTAATTTGTAAGAAAAAAAGTGTCTATAGCTTTAGATTTCCGAAAGTCAAGAGGCAGAAGAAGTCAACAGGAATGTTACGGTTGTGTGAAATTATCCATTGATTACTATTGGAGTAGATAACGACATGGCACACCGCTGCAGCTTTGGGATCCATTGCGTCTGAGATACTTTGTGTTGTAGGCATCATGACATTTCCATAAGGACCACCATCACGCCCAAGTCACCAGTCGCATCTACTGCCATATGCTACACCCACTTTTATAAAAGTATTCCAGTATAATATGACTATTAATAGTAATACTGAGAAACAGGAACAGGAAAGGTACCTACCACAAGAAGTGCAAAGAGGATGACTCCACAGCTCCATACGTCAGCTCTGCGCCCATCGTATTTCTCCCCCTTATAAAGAAAAAAGTCGTACATGTTTATTACTTGCGGCGTAGGTGGGAAGATTTGTAAGTGGTTAGTCTGGAAAAGTTGAGTGAAAACCCTTAAAACTTTAAAGCTACTTTCACACATCCTTGTGACCTCACCATCCGTGATGGCATCATCTGATTTGCTTCCATTTTTTTCACATGCTATTCTAAAATTTTAACGAGATAGACTGTATGAGTTTTTATTTATCCATTGACTCTTGACAATGAGTCAATTAAAAGAAATGAAACCCGGATGGAGAATTGAAGTACAAAGTCCGCCCTCCATATTTCAGTCGTTTTGTACGGATCCTCATAAACTTTAATGGCTGAGATGGGGAGAATAGGACACGCTCCGAGTCTTCAGGATCGCGGACATGGATCACTTTTTATAACTGATGTGTTCATAACTCAAAGTAACTTTACAGTTCATCCGGTTTTGTTAGAGAAAGAAAAATGGACAGCTCTATGGTGTGACGCACACGGATGTGTGAATGTATTTATAAGAAAGACCCTGTAATTTAAAGAAGATTGGCTGTCACTCCGCCTGACCAAAAACAGATATATAATAATAAACCGGAGAAAATGTGATGACTCCATAATTTATATTTGCTGATAATTTTCTGGTTGGTTAAGATTTAGATAATTAAGAATTGCTGTGTTATCTCTATTATCAGGCTGTACATAGCTGAAAGAGCTGCAGAACAGTGGCAGGCAATTAAAATTATGGAAATGTTACTACTTCTGCAAAAAAAAGAATAAAATTCACATTATATTATGAAATCTGTCGCCAGGTTTTTGACAGTTAATCTGAGAGTAGCATAATGTAGAGGCTGAAACCCGGATTCCAGTGATGTGTCACTTATTGGGCTGCTTGCTCTAATCACTGTTTTATCAGGAGGAGATTATCACAGGACTAGTAAACATTCTGCCAGTTTGTCCAACCCCGCCCCCACCACTGATTGGCAGCTTTCCACTTATCCACACAGAAAGCTGCCAATCAGTGTCGTGGGCGGGGTTATACAGCGCTCAGCATTCAGAGAACTGGTAAATCTGTGCTAGATAAAACAATAATTTTACCAAAATTGCAGCAAGAAGCCCAGGAAGTGATACATCGCTGGAATCAGGGTCTATGCCTCTATGTTATGCTCCTTTCAGATGGGGTAGCAAAAACCTGGTGATAGACTCCCTTTAAAGGGTTATTCCCGAACATTAAGGCTAAAAGTTAAAAGTAATTTTTATATTAATATATATATGTTAATCTACACAAAAAAGTAAAGCAAAAAATGAAGCATGTTGAAAATATTAAGTTACAATTCATCCACTTTCCTGGTAATATAAAGGGAAGTAGATTTTACACGAGTAAAATCCGCACCAAATACACAACATGTGAACCCAGGCTAAAAGTTGTTACCTGTCCATCCCTATTCTGTGCATAGGTGATAACTTTTTATGTTGAATACACGTGGGATATAACAGACACACGAGTAGTCCTGCTAGCCTGGAAATGTGGCGCTAAGGCACAACTCCTGTAAAGATACTTAATCCAGCTGCTGCTGCTCCGTGGCTTGGAGAGGTAAATCTCCAAGGTATATTGCAAAAATGGATAAAATACTGTTTTGGGGGGGCTGTGCTACTGGAAATGAAGATTCTTCAGACAAGATAACAGGAAGATTTTTATTTCCTACGCATTATTTCCTGACTCATTTTTCAAGGCAAATACCAGAATTACCCTGAAACTAGGAATAAAAATGCTCCTGTTAACTCGTCTGAAGAATCTTCATTTCCAACAGCGCAGCCCCTCCAACCGTGCTTTATCAATTTCTGTAACGCAGCCCCTCCATCCGTGCTTTATCCATTTCAGTAGCGCAGCTCCTCCTACCATGCTTTATCCATTTCTGTAGCGCAGCCCCTCCAACCGTGCTTTATCAATTTCTGTAACGCAGCCCCTCCAACATTGCTTTATCAATTTCTGTAACGCAGCCCCTCCAACCGTGCTTTATCCATTTCTGTTGCGCCGCTCCTGTAGCCATGCTTTATCCATTTCTGTAGCGCTGCCCCTCCAACCGTGCTTTGTCCATTTCTGTAGCACAGCCCCTCCATCCGTACTTTATCCATTTCAGTAGCGCAGCTCCTCCTACCATGCTTTATCCATTTCTGTAGCGCAGCCCCTCCAACCATGCTTTATCCATTTCTGTAGCGCCGCCCCTCCTACCATGCTTTATCAATTTCTGTAACGCAGCCCCTCCAACCGTGCTTTATCCATTTCGGTTGCGCCGCTCCTGTAGCCATGCTTTATCCATTTCTGTAGCGCAGCCCCTCCATCCGTGCTTTATCCATTTCTGTAGCGCAGCCCCTCCAACCGTGCTTTATCCATTTCTGTAGCGCAGCCCCTCCAACCGTGCTTTATCCATTTCTGTAGCGCCGCCCCTCCTACCATGCTTTATCCATTTCTGTAGCGCAGCCCCTCCAACCGTGCTTTATCCATTTCTGTAGCGCCGCCCCTCCTACCATGCTTTATCCATTTCTGTAGCGCCGCCCCTCCAACCATGCTTTATCCATTTTTGTAACGCAGCCCCTCCAACCGTGCTTTATCCATTTCTGTAGTGCTGCCCCTCCAACCGTGCTTTATGCTTTTCTGTAGCACAGCCCCTCAAACTGTGCTCCATCCATTTCTGTAGCACAGCCCCTCCAACCATGCTTTATCCATTTCTGTAGCGCAGCCCCTCCAGCCATGCTTTATCCATTTCTGTAGCGCAGCCCCTCCAATCGTGCTTTATCCATTTCTGTAGTGTCGCCCTTCTAGCCGTGCTTTATCCATTTTTGTAGCACCGCCCCTCTAACCATGGTTTATCCATTTCTGTAGTGCAGCCCCTCCTACCGTGCTTTATCCATTTCTCTAGCGCAGCCCCTCCAACCGTGCTTTATCTATTTCTGTAGTGCAGCCCCTCCATCCGTGCTTTATCCATTTATGTAGCGCAGCCCCTCCATCTGTGCTTTATCCATTTCTGTAGCACAGCTCCTCCATCCGTGCTTTATCCATTTCTGTAGCGCAGCCCCTCCATTCATGCTTTATCCATTTCTGTATTTAGCAACTGGATAAAATTTAACCTTTATTAGGTATATACTAAAATGCCTATATGGCACATAAATATGAACTACAAAAAACAGATATATATACAAATGGGAACCTAATGTGAAAAGTGCCCTGTTACCTACACAGAAAGGGGAAGGACAAGACAAGACTAACAAAAAAATACCAAACACTGAACAGCACCGACCAAAATGTAATCACTGCCAATCTACTTACCGTATGTTACCTTATGATCCCAGGAACATATGTCTCTTTGGGATCACCAAATGTGGGCCAACGATGAGCAAGGTATGGGTATTAGACAACGGATGTGACCTTACGTTAGGTAACCTCCTTACAACCGTGTCCCTACAATCCCAAAATATTGCCCTTGCTTGTTTGACTATAATAGGACAGAACAGTATCTATACTAAGTGTCCTAAACAATCCAGAAATACTTCATGTGTGGCTCCACATTTAGATTGGTGTCAGTGCGGTATAGCAGCCTATACAAGAAACACATTTTAGATACCACAGAAAATTAAATTCGTTACCCATCTATCAAACTGGGATACATATAACTCATTTCACAATATACATGAGTGTTCCCTATGGGTAGAGATGTGGCACTTTACAGGGTTAAATGATGGTGGAACATACACTCAGAAACGCTGCATTGTATGAGACCCAAAATCAATAGACACGACTCAAATGTGTGGGTGGATCTCACCGCATTTTCAATGCTGCCGTCACAAGCCGTTTCCCTCTCACCGTCCACCTCATGCCTGACCCTGGTGTAAAAAGTATTGCTGCATGCGGCGTCTCCCTAGGGAGACGCCGCATCTGTGCTTTATCCATTTCTGTAGCGCAGCCCCTCCATCCGTGCTTTATCCATTTCTGTAGCGCAGCCCCTCCATCTGTGCTTTATCCATTTCTGTAGCGCAGCCCCTCCATCCGTGCTTTATCCATTTCTGTAGCGCAGCCCCTCCAACCGTGCTTTATCAATTTCTGTAACGCAGCCCCTCCAACCGTGCTTTATCCATTTCTGTTGCGCCGCTCCTGTAGCCATGCTTTATCCATTTCTGTAGCGCTGCCCCTCCAACCGTGCTTTCTCCATTTCTGTAGCGCAGCCCCTCCATCCGTGCTTTATCCATTTCAGTAGCGCAGTTCCTCCACCCGTACTTTATCCATTTCTGTAGCGCAGCCCCTCCAACCGTGCTTTATCCATTTTTGTAGCACCGCCCCTCTAACCGTGCTTTATCCATTTCTGTAGTGCAACCCCTCCTACCGTGCTTTATCCATTTCTCTAGCGCAGCCCCTCCAACCGTGCTTTATCCATTTCTGTAGCTCAGCCCCTCCATCCGTGCTTTATCCATTTCTGTAGCGCAGCCCCTCCAACCGTGCTTTATCCATTTCTGTAGCGCAGCCCCTCCATTCGTGCTTTATCCATTTCTGTAGCGCAGCCCCTCCATCCGTGCTTTATCCATTTCTGTAGCGCAGCCCCTCCATCCGTGCTTTATCCATTTCTGTAGCACAGCCCCTCCATCCGTGCTTTATCCATTTCTGTAGCACAGCCCCTCCATCCGTGCTTTATCCATTTCTGTAACGCAGCCCCTCCATCCGTGCTTTATCCATTTCTGTAGCGCAGCCCCTCCAACCGTGCTTTATCCATTTCTGTAGCGCAGCCCCTCCATTCGTGCTTTATCCATTTCTGTAGCGCAGCCCCTCCATCCGTGCTTTATCCATTTCTGTAGCGCAGCCCCTCCATCCGTGCTTTATCCATTTCTCTAGCGCAGCTCCTCCAACCGTGCTTTATCCATTTCTGTAGCGCAGCCCCTCCATCCGTGCTTTATCCATTTCTGTAACTCAGCCCCTCCATCCGTGCTTTATCCATTTCTGTAGCACAGCCCCTCCATCCGTGCTTTATCCATTTCTGTAGCGCAGCCCCTCCATCCGTGCTTTATCCATTTCTGTAGCGCAGTTCCTCCTACCGTGCTTTATCCATTTCTGTAGCGCAGCCCCTCCATCCGTGCTTTATCCATTTCTGTAGCGCAGCCCCTCCATCCGTGCTTTATCCATTTCTGTAGCGCAGCCCCTCCATCCGTGCTTTATCCATTTCTGTAGCGCAGCCCCTCCATCCGTGCTTTATCCATTTCTGTAGCGCAGCCCCTCCATCCGTGCTTTATCCATTTCTGTAGCGCAGTTCCTCCAACCGTGCTTTATCCATTTCTGTAGCGCAGCCCCTCCATCCGTGCTTTATCCATTTCTGTAGCGCAGCCCCTCCATCCGTGCTTTATCCATTTCTGTAGCGCAGCCCCTCCAACCGTGCTTTATCCATTTCTGTAGCACAGCCCCTCCATCCGTGCTTTATCCATTTCTGTAGCGCAGCTCCTCCAACCGTGCTTTATCCATTTCTGTAACTTTTTATGTTGGGCATAACCCCTTGAGTAATGTGGAATATACTGCGATATAGTTGTCGCCGCTCACTATTTCCATTGTGAAACTCAACAGGGGAAGTGCGCTTATTTTTCATATTTTTGTAATGTAAGGGACTATAATTTTTACGCACAATAACTACATATTGAAAGCGAGAGCGCCATGATGTCAGATACTTATGTACATCAATGACTTCTATATGATACTTTTAGATAATCAAGAACAGGCACAATCCTCATGTGACGTTTGTCTATATTGTTCTTGCATATCAGTTTTATGCCGCCAAAGCTAAAATGAGGGTAATGTGATCTCTGAGAATTAAAACCTCTATTCCCCAAACAGCCACTACAGCTGAAGAATGCACTGAGGAAAGACAATGACATAATCAGCAGCGAGCGTGTGAGTAGCCGATATGTCAGCAAAATGCCAAGAAATAAGGTTTTTGCTGTACGAGAGATATTACTTTATATGTGGACACTACATAATATAATATATAATATTGCTATATCTGTACACCCATCTTTAAAGGGAATCTGTTTTTTGCTATTTAATCTGAGGGCAGCATAATGTAGGGGCAGAGACCCGGATTACAGCAATGTGTCACTTATTAGCTGTACAATCAGTGTTTTATCAGCAGGAGATTATCATTAGAGGACTAAGTCTCAAATGCAGGCCAGTCCAGCTAATCTGTTGAACACCGCCCCCTTCACTGATTGGAAGATTGCTGACAGTATACACAGGAAGCTGCCAATCAGGGCTATGGTTGGGGTTATACATAGCTCAGAAATCATAGCTCTGCTGCATCTACACGAGACAAAACAGGAATTCTATCAAAACTGCACCAAGCAGCCCAGTAATTGCTGAAACCAGGGTCTCTGTCTCCACATTATGCCGCTATTATTTATTTATGTAGCACCATTGATTCCATGGTGCTGTACATGAGAAGGGGTTACATCAAAATACAAATATCACTTACAGTAAACAGACTAACAATGACGGACTGATACAGAGGGGCGAGGACCCTGCCCTTGCCGGCTTACATTCTACAGGATGGTGGGGAAGGAGACCGTAGGCCGAGGGTTGCAGGAGCTCCGATGGTGTTGAGGTGGCCGTGTGGTTATTACAGGTTCTATGTTTTTTTGAAGAGATGGGTTTTCAGGTTTCTTTTGAAGGATCCAAATGTGGTTGATAATCGGACATGTTGGGGCACAGAATGCCAGAGAATGGGGGATATTCGGGAGATGTCTTGGAGGCGATTGGGTGAGGAGCGAATAAGCGTGGAGGTGAGAAGGTCTTGGGAGGACCGGAGATTACGTGAGGGAAGATATTGAGAGATTAGTGTGGAAATATACGGAGGAGACAAGTTATGGATGGCTTTGTAGGTCAGTGTTAGTAGTTTAAACTGGATACGCTGGGATACTGGGAGCCAGCGAAGGGATTTGCAAAGAGGGGAAGCAGGAGTGTAGCGAGGAGAGAGATTAATTAGTCGGGCAGCAGAGTTAAGGATGGACTGGAGGGGTGTGAGAGTGTTAGAAGGTAGGCCACAAAAAAGGATGTTGCAGTAGTCCAGGCGGGAGATGATTAGGGCATGCACAAGTATTTTGGTAGAGTGAGGTTTGAGGAAAGGACAGATTCTGGAAATATTTTTGAGCTGGAAGCGACAGGAGGTGGCGAGAGCTTGGATGTGCAGTTTGAAGGACAGGGCAGAGTCAAGGGTTACTCCGAGGCAGCGGACTTCCGGGGAAAGTGTGATTTCATTTATTTTGATAGATCAGGCAGGGAAGATATGCGTGATGGAGGAAAGATAATTAGTTCAGATTTGTCCACGTTGAGCTTTGACGAAGCAAGAGGAGAAGAAGGAGGATATGGCTGATAGACACTCTGGGATTCTGGACAGCAGAGAGGTGACATCTGGGCCAGAGAGGTAGATCTGAGTGTCATCAGTATATAGATGGTTCTGGAAGCCATAGGACCTTATGAGTTGTCCTAGGCCGAGTGTATAGATTGAGAAGAGTAGGGGTCCTAGGACAGAGCCTTGAGAGGCACCAACAGAGAGGGGATCAGATGAGGAGGTAGTGTGGGAGTAGGAAACGCTAAATGTGCGGTTGGTAAGGTATGAGGAGATTCAGGATAGGGCGAGGTCTTTGATGCTAAAGGAAGAGAGGATCTGTAGTAGGAGGCAGTGGTCAACTGTGTCGAAGGAAGAGGACAGGTCTAGAAGGAGGAGTATAGAGTATTGTCTGTTAGCTTTGGCTGTAAGTAGGTCGTTAGTAATTTTGGTCAGTGTAATGGTGGGGACGGAAGCCAGATTGTAGGTTGTCGAAGAGAGAGTTAGATGCAAAGTGAGAGGAAAGTTCAGCATGGACGTGCTGCTCAAAGAGTTTGGAAGCAAATGGGAGCAAAGATATGGGGCGATAGCTGGATAATAGCGTTCGGATCATGGGATGGCTTTTTGAGGATAGGTGTGATTGTGGCATGTTTGAAAGCAAAGCGGAAGGTACCAGAAGTTAGTGATAGGTTGAAGAGATGGGTTAGGGATGCGATTAGTGTGGTGGTGAGGTTGGGGTTGGGGGTTGCTATCACATTCCATAGCAAAAATCTGCTGACAGATTTGCTTTAATAGCTCAATTTATATAGTGGGTGCAGATTTTGAAGTTGTTCCTGCACCCTGGTTGTATCTCTGCCACATATGAAGACACCAATATTATAAATGGCATACAGATTTTTCATTATGGCTCAGAAGCTTCTGGTAGATGCTGATCGTACGTCTGGTGTTCTCATCTATATTGAGAACAGAGAAGCAGAAGTAGATGCGCATACAGGAATATCCCTCTATTCATTTTTATAGGAGTTGCGAACACTGCACACTTGTAGATATGCCATAAAGGTGTAATGGGAATATCCCTGTAAGATTGTGACCATATGTCACTTGCATGAGCCAGACCTGCCGTTTCACGCTCCCCCCAATCCTTATTGATAAATTGTCATCCATGTATTTTCTTTTCTTATTTGCACTTTCATAGGAAGCTAATTTACAAAATGTCACTTGCATCTTGTAAACATCTCCAAAGTCCAACCTTTTCTCACCTTTGACACTGCAAAAACTCTGTGGCTCTTAATCATTTTTGTCTGGACTACTGCAACTTTCCATTGATCAGTTTCCCTCTAACCAAACTTTCTCCTTTCCAATCCGTCCTGAATACGTCAACCAGAATCACATTTCTGTCCAGCTGTTTCACCGCTACCTGCACCCTGTGCCAGTCATTGCACAGGTTGCCCATCAACTACAGAATACATTACAAACTTATCTCTCTCACCCACAAAGCTCTCCACAGTTCTGCCCATCCCTATATCTCCTCTCTCTTCTCTATCATTCAACCCGTGTTCTCCATTGTGCAGCTGATCTAAGGCTAAAGTCCTCCGAAATCCGAACTTCTCACTTCTGTCTCAAAGATTTCTCTCAAGCTGTACCAGTTTTCTGGAATGCACTACCCCGGACAAAAGAGCTAATATTTGGCCCCCACATTTTTAAGCATGCTTTAAAAACACTCTGTACAGTCTTTATTGTCTGTACGTGTCGTCGCTTAATTGTCAAGTTCTTCGGAAAATGTTGGCACCATATAAATAAAATTATTCCACAATCGGATTTTAGTGTATGTGAATAATCTGCACCAGACAGAAAGCCCAGATGTACATGGGAAGAAGATGCCAACTCTGTGCAGATGTCGCCTTGGCCAGATGTGTTCATGTCTCTGGTGCCAGCAACCAAGTTAATGTGCTGCCAAGATTCACTGTCAAATACGTTGAGTGTATTAGTGATATTATTTTATATATTTTGCTTTATTATTACCTATTTTTACCATTTTCCTGTTTTGTTGCATGAAGACGTGGGCATTTTACGCTAACGCTATCCTCGAAACTACATCTAGTTGTATTGCCAGTAATATGGTTTCGTTGTGGCCATATTTAGTACCAGTCATCACGTGCCAGTCCGCCCAATGATTGCCTGGTTGTGTTTCCAGGGGTTGTTTATGATGTAGCTGGTTGTGTCCCGCTCTGCCCTCCTCCTCTTTGTTCACCTCCTCGGTGATCTCCGCAGGAGCACATGTCCTCATTCTTTACACTCGCTGGCGTCTCCTTCCCTTCTGTTACTATTGGCATGCGGCTCCTCACCTCTGCTCTGATATCACACCTTCTGTTTCTGGCTGATATCTTTCTTTCGCTCGATGGCTGCTCTCTTATGAGGGGGCCTATTAATGTTCGGATTTCTGCCGTTTTTGGCTGAAAGTTTATTAAACACTTGGCGTGTGCTTTTATGACAACCGTTACATTTCTTTCTTGGAAATTTCCTCTCTGACAATTTTTCCGTTAGCCAAGATCTGCAGGGCGCCGGCTCTCTACCGAATTGTTGTGTGCAGAAGAGACCGCCCATTCTCTTTATTGGAGGTGGTCCCACCATTGGCAAACAGAATCTATCACCTATGATAAATATCAATAGTAAAAAAAAAAGAAACCTTAAGCTTCTTTCCACACTTTATATCCATTTTTATTTATTTTTTTAATTTGTTTTTATTTAACAATTAGCAAAAAATAAAAAAATTGCTAAAAATGCAAACCCCACCCTTTCCAAACAGGGTTTGTATATACGGCCCATATTACTGCATTATAACTCTAAAGCAAATCTGTCACAAAATTTGCCAATACAAACCCTATACATTATTAAATAGACCTCTTACACCTGATGGGGCTGATGTACTTGCTCTGATAATCCACATCAGAATGGCTCTTTATTACTTTTTCTACATGTCCTCCTAAATATGGAAATTGATTTTTAAATCCGCAATTCTTTTTATGGATTTTCACCATGAATTTTATTTTTTGTTATGTACAATCTGCAGCAAAATCTGCCAGTAGATCAAGGGGCTGGGACAGAATCCACTCAGTAGATCAAGGGGCTGGGACAGAATCCACTATATATTTTTATTGTTGCTTTTCAACTGTCCTTTAAAAAACAAAAAAATCATAAATTAATAAACGTCAAAATAAAAAAAAACTTTATAATATATCTTATTGGAGACATACTTCTTTCTCTTCCCAGACTGATCATTCATTCTCAAAACTCTCAAATCATAGATACAATTTGTAATCAGTGAAAACAGATTTTCCCCTTAGGCCAGTCTCACGTCCAGATAATTCCGGTACCGGAAAAATCTGTACCAGAATTATCCGTGTCCGTGTGTCCCTGTGCTTACGTTGAACATCGGTATGGCACACGTGCGGCAGCCGTGTGCCGACTGAGGACAACACAGACCGTGCAGGAGACAGCGCTAGAGTTAAGCGCTGTCCCCTGTGTGCTGTGCTGAATCCGGTATTCATTCCTTCTCTCCAGCAGCGTTTGCTGGAAAGAAGGAATGAATAATCTTTTTTTTAATTTTTTTTGTTTTTAAAATAAAGTTGCCGGTAATCTGCCCCCTTCCACCCCCTGTGCGCTCCCCCCCCCTCTTCCCCCGCTGGCATTAAAATACTTACCCAGCTCCCTCGGCGCTTACATCCTCTCAGCATCTCAGCTCTTCCTGTATGAGCGGTCACGTGGTGCCGCTTATTACAGTAATGAATATGCGGCTCCACCCCTATGGGAGGTGGAGCCGCATATTCATCACTGTAATGTGCGCCACCACGTGACCGCTCATACAGGACAAGCAGCGACGCTGAGAGGATGTAAGCGCCGAGGGAGCTGGGTAAGTATTTTAATGCCAGCAGGGGGGGGCGCACAGGGGGTGGGAGGGGGCAGATTACCGGCACCTTTATTTAAAAAAAAAAAAAAAAAAAAAAAAAAGATTATTCATTCCTTCTTTCCAGCAAACGCTGCTGGAGAGAAGAAATGAATGGGGCTTCAGCACCACACGCGGGGGGGACAGCGCTTATAGTAGCGCTGTCTCAACGGCACACGGACTGCACACGGACAACATCCGTGTGCGGTGCGTATTTTACACGGACCCATTGACTTTAATGGGTCCGTGTGATCCGTGCGCTCCCACGAACACTGACATGTCTCCGTGTTTTTCAAACGGACACACGGTCCGTGAAAACACGCTGACATGTGCAGAGACACATTGATTTTAATGTGTCTACGTGAGTCAGTGTCTCCGGTACGTGAGGAAACTGTCACCTCACGTACCGGAGCCACTGACGTGTGAAACCGGCCTTACTGAGATGAGACGACAGTTGGTGCTTATAATGATCTATGGAGAACTGTGTCAGGAGAACTTGCCAAAGAATTCCTCTAGCTCCGCCCCTTCTCCAGCGAACTTTAAAAGCACCAACTGTCATCTCCTATCTCTGTAATAAGCAAATCTGTTTTTAACTTTAACTTTATTTTTCCATCAATATGCCCATGTGAGGGCTTATTTTTTGCGGGGACAAGTTGTACTTTTGAACGACATCATTGGTTTTACCATGTCGTGTACTAGAAAACTAGAAAAAAACTGCGGTGAAATGGCAAAAAAAAATGCAATCCCACGCTTGTTTTTTGTTTGGGCTTTTTTGCTAGGTTCAATAAATGCTAAAACTGACTTTGCATTATGATTCTCCAGGTCAATACGAGTTTATAGTTAAATAAATAGGGCAGCACACTGCAGCGCCAAAACATGCAAACTTGAAAACACGAAATTTAAACTGCATTACTGCACTAGAAATATGAAAAATGAGAGCTTTTAGCGCATAAAAATGGCCAATTTTATGTGTACCTCGTAGCCACTTTATGGCATCTCTCTTATACGAGGTCCTACGCTTGCCTTACCTCGCTGAGAATAAACGTCTCCATCTGAATGGGTACATATGAAACCTCTCCTTGGACTCAAATTCTCTCTCACTGTGGAGGTGTTTTAATTATAGTAGGTCCAATACCCCTCCACAGTGAGAGAGAATTTGAGTCCAAGAAGAGGTTTCATATGTACCCATTCAGATGGAGACGTTTATTCTCAGCGAGGTAAGGCAAGCGTAGGACCTCGTATAAGAGAGATGCCGTAAAGTGGCTACGAGGTACACATAAAATTGGCCATTTTTATGCGCTAAAAGCTCTCATTTTTCATATTTCTAGTGCAGTAATGCAGTTTAAATTTCGTGTTTTCAAGTTTGCATGTTTTGGCGCTGCAGTGTGCTGCCCTATTTATTTAACTATATACGAGTTGGCGACTCTGGGTTCAGCACCTGTTCACACTCAGTCTATGTTTGGATGTGCAGATCAGGTTTTTTGAAATGTATTACGAGTTTATAGACACCAAACATGTCTAGGTTTTTTTTTTATGTAAGTGGTGAAAAAAATTCCAAACATTGCTAAAAAAAGAAAAAAAAATTGCGCCATTTTCCGATACCCATAGCGTCTCCATTTTACGTGATCTGGGGTCGGGTGAGGGCTTATTTTTTGCGCGCCGAGCTGACGGTTTTAATTATAACATTTTGCTGCATATATGTTCATTTGATCGCCCGTTATTGCATTTTAATGCAATGTCGCGGCGACCAAAAAACTTAATTCTGGAGTTTTTACTTTTTTTCTCCCAACGCTGTTTAGCTATCAGGTTAATCCTTTTTTTGTTCATAGATCGGGCGATTCTGAATGCGGTGATACCAAATATGTGTGTTTGATTATTTTTTTATTGTTTTATTTTGAATGGGGCAAAAGGGGGGTGATTTGATTTTTTTTATTTTTTTAATAATTTTAAAAACATTTTTTTACTTGTGGCATACTTCAATAGTCTCCATAGGAGACTAGATCGGCTCTGCTACATAGAGGCAATGATCAGATCACCTCTATGTACTGGAATCACTCACTTGCTATGAGCGCCGACCATTGAGCGGCGCTCACAGCAAGTCAGCAATGTGGATCATGATTCCACCCACGGCTGTTCAACACAGCCGACATGTACTGGGAAAGATGTGGGCTCACCGCCGGAGTCCACATCAAAGGGAGGGAGTCCAACATCAGCGTAAATGTACGCCTGATGTCGGAAAGGGGTAAAGAAAATGTCAATTACTTTACTTTATATTTTGTGATTATTTTTTCCACTGAAATTATCTTAAATCAAATCTGTCAGTAGAATTCTATATAATCTGATAATCTGAGAGCAGCATGATGTAGGGGCTGAGACTCTGATTCCAGTGATCTGTCATTTACTGTGTTTTGTGCTGCTGTTTCAATAAGTGTTTTATCAGCAGGAGATTATCACTATAGGACTGGGTGTCTCATGCCTCCTTGTCCAGCAACGCCCCCACCACTCATTGGCAGCTTTCTGTCAATATAAAGTGTACACAGAAAGAAGCCAATCAGTGGTGTAGGCGGGGTTACACAGAGCAGCAGGACTAGGAGGCACCAGACACCTTGTCCTGTAGTGATAATTTCCTGCTGATAAAACACTGATTTTTTTTGAAACAGCAACAGATAGCTTAGTAAGTGATACATCACTAGAGTCAGTCTCTGTTCCCACATTGCGCTGCTCTCAGATTACATAATAAAACATGTTGATGAATTTCCTTTAAAGGGTTGCGTAAGGAAGCATTACTTTTTCAGCTACCTAAAACTATTGCAAAAAAAGATTATTTTGCTGCTGTCAGATATATTGTATTATTTAATGGGAGATATAGAAATTTCACCCATTTGAATTTTTTTCATTACATTTTTTAGTGTATTTTTTACATGTGTTTTTTATGTTAGCTGTGGATTTTGTCTCCTTTTGGTATATCATGCTTTATATAAAACATAGATATGTCCGGTAAGTTAGCTTTGGTAAAACTTTATCAATACAGACAAGATTTTTTTTTAGCCCCGAATTCATTAAAACTGGCATTTTTTTTAACTGATGAAAAAGGTTTTTCAATCTGGCAAAGTGAATTAAAATTCAAAAATTCTTTATTGTAACATTATTAAAATAGTAACGTTGGCATGAAAAAAAATCTGCCGCGTTCCGAGGATGGATGACTGTTGGATTGCCCAGGAAGCAGGTTGGCCACATCCATCCCCATATCTGATGGGGTGAGCTGCATCCATCAACTTTTTATATTAATCACATTTTGGAATCCATTCTTAATAAAATGAGGTATGAAACAATCATGGTAGTACATGGCCGGCGTTCCTAGGAGACCATGATTGCCGGTAGCACAGGTGATGGGACGATCGGACCTTCTAGTCCCCTAAGGGGACTATTAAATACAGTAAGAAGTAAAAAAAAATAACACAAAAGGTTGAAATCACCCCCCTCTTGTCCCATTAAAAATAAAACAATAAAAAATACACATTTGTTATTAACTTATTCAGAATTATCAGATCTATGAAATAAATTAATCCAATCGGTAAATGGCGTAACGATAAAAAAAAAAATCAAAGCGCCAGAATTACGTTTTTTGGTTGCCGCAACATTGTAATAAAATGTAGTAAGAGGAGATCAAAACATCACATCTACCCCAAAATGGTAACAGTAAAAACATCAGCTCAGGGCGAAAAAAATAAGCCCTTACCCGGCCACAGATACCAACAAATGAGACAGTTATGGGGCTTCGAAAATGGAGATAAGAACAAATTTATTTTATTTTTTTTGTGCAAATTACTGATCATTTTTTCACCATTTAAAGAAAAAAAAAAACTATAGATGTTTGGTGCCTGCGTACACGTACTGACCTGGAGAATCATATTGCCAGGTCAATATTAATATATACTGAACATGGGAAATAAAAAAGCATTGTGGAATTCCACTTTTTTGCTATTTCACCACACTTGTTTTTTTTCTGTTTTTTTTTTTCAGTTTTCCAGATCATGTGGAAGAATGAATGGTTCAAAGGTAAAATTCATCCTGCAAAAAAGCAAGCCCTCATACGGCTATATGGCTGGGAAAATAAATAAGATATGGCTCTCAGGCTATGTGCACACGTTGCAGATTTGCTTCTTGGCAGAAAACGCAGGTCAGAATCTGCGCCTTTTTTTGGTCTGTGCACACTTTGCAGATTTTTGTGCGGATTTCTTCCTTTTTTTACCCCTGCAGATTTCTATTATGGAATGGGTGCAGAAACGCAGCAGAACTGCACAAAAGAAGTGACATGGTCCTTTTTAGAATCTGCTGCGTTTTCTGTGCAGAATTTTCCGCACCATTTGCAGAGCATTTTTTTTGCCATTGATTTACATTGTACTGTAAATCACTTGCAGATCTGCAGCGTTTCTGCGTGGAAATAAAAGCTGCAGTTCTGCAGGAAATCTGCAACGTGTGCACATAGCCTCATAGTGTATGTGTGTATCCACGATGATGTCATAATGGTTGTCATGGCGACGATGATGTCATAAAGGTGGCCATGGCAAAGATGATGACATGATGGTTGCCATGGCAATGATGATGTCACATAGGTGGCCATGGCAAAGATGAAGTCATAATGGTTGCCATGGCGATGATGATGTCATAATGGTTGCCATGGCGACGATGATGTCATAATGGTTGTCATGGCGACGATGATGTCATAAAGGTGGCCATGGCAAAGATGATGACATGATGGTTGCCATGGCAATGATGATGTCACATAGGTGGCCATGGCAAAGATGAAGTCATAATGGTTGCCATGGCGACGATGATGTCATAATGGTTGCCATGGCGACGATGATGTCATAATAGTTGCCATGGCGAAGACGATGTCATAAAGGTGGCTGTGGCAAATATGATGTCATAATGGTTGCCATGGCAATGATGATGTCATAAAGGTGGCCATGGCAAAGATGATGTCATAATGGTTGCCATGGTGATGATGATGTCATAAAGGTGACCATGGCGAAGATGATGTCATATAGGTGGCCATGGCAAAGATGATGTCATAATGGTTGCCATGGCGACAATGATGTCATAATAGTTGCCATGGCGATGATGATGTCATAAAGGTGGCCATGGCAAAGATGCTGTCATAATGGGTTGCCATGGCGATGATGATGTCATTTAGGTGGCCATGGCAAAGATGCTGTCATAAAGTTGGCCATGGCAAAGATGAAGTCATAATGGTTGCCATGGCGATGATGATTTCATAAAGGTGTCCATGGCAAAGATTGTCATAATGGTTGCCACGGCGACGATGATGATATCATAATGGTTGCCATGGTGACGATGATGTCATAATGGTTGCCATGGCGATGATGATGTCATAAAGGTGGCCATGGCAAAGATGATGTCATAATGGTTGCCATGGCAAAGATGATGTCATAATGGTTGCCATGGCAAAAATAATGTCATAATGGTTGACATGGCGAAGATGATGTCATAAAGGTGGCCATGGCAAAGATGATGTCATAATGGTTGCCATGGCGATGATGATGTCATAAAGGTGGCCATGGAGAAGATGATGTCATGAAGGTGGCCATGGCGATGATGATGTCGTAAAGGTGGCAATGGCAACGATGATGTCATAATGGTCGCCATGGCGTTGATGTCATAATGGTGGCCATGGCAAAGATGATGTCATAATGATTGCCATGGTGACGATGATGTCATAATAGGTTGCAATAATGATGGTTATGTCCTAATAGTTGCCATGGTGACGATGACATAGGTTGCCATGGCAACATTAATGTCAGAATGGTTGCCTTGGCAAAGGTAATGTCATAATGGGTATATGGGCACGGGAATATGGGATGGAGGTTATGTATGATGGGAATATTGACACGGGACTATGGAATGGGAGATACATATGATGGGAATATGGGCACGAGACTATGGAATGGAAGATATGTATGATGGGAATATGGGCACGGGACTATGGGATGGAGGATGTGTGATGGGTATATGGGCACGGGACTATGGGATGGAGGATGTGTGATGGGTATATGGGCACGGGACTATGGGATGGAGGATGTGTGATGGGTATATGGGCACGGGACAATGGGATGGAGGATAATCATTATAATTTGTTATAAATGCCCGAGCAACGCCGGGCTCTTCAGCTAGTCAGAAATAAAAGGTAACCAACCAATTTCAGTATGAAGTCATTAGTGCCATACTACATCCAGGGCCAGTTTTAGACAAAGTGGAGGCCTAAATTGTGCACTCAGGACCGAGGACTTAAGCTTTACATCATCTGTCTGCTCACCTGCTGCCTGCTGGGGGCCCTCACTGGATAGGTGGCCCTCACTGGATAGGTGGCCCTCACTGGATAGGTGGCCCTCACTGGATAGGTGGCCCTGGGCAAGTGCCCAGTCTGCACCCCCCTAACGCCGACCCTGACTACATCACATGCTTGTCAGACACAATATTCCCGAGTCACAGCAGGAAGAACTCTACTAAGGAAATCAGAAGAAGCGGAAATATCACAAGAAAGATGGAAGTCAATACATCTTACCTTGATCACCTCTGGACATGCATAGTGAGGAGACCTGGACACAAGGGAAGGAGGCATGAAAAAATGCAAGAGAAGGAAAGACAGAAAGAAGAGGGATGTTAGCAGCAGGATAAAGTGAAGAATTGGTTAAATAGTTTCATGTTGCTAATGTAAGTCAGGAATTTCCAGTCTAGTAAATGTGGACACCACAAAATAATGGAGATGAGGTGAATGTTATCGGCTTCCGAAAAGCAGATGTAGCAGAGCTCAATTTACTATTTGGTGATTTTTGGCTCCAAAAATACAGAAAACCCGTTATGTAATCATAGAAGAAAATCCGCTCTGCTATATCTGTACATGGCAGTCATGGCTAGAACCAGATGTAGAACATGTACATGGCGGAATTAGATCAATGAAAAATTAATACATTTTTTTTTTTAGATTTTTGTAAAATCCGTACTCACCCACAGCTGGTCTCTAGTAAACTATCCCCGACCTGCAGCGACGCCATCCCAAAATCTGCTATCCGGATGTTGTTTTTTTCATCTAACAATAAATTTTCAGGCTTCAGGTCTCTGTGGCTGGCCAGGTGGAGAGTAAAGGGCAAAATGATTGTGGATTGGAGACAATGGGGAGACAGTGTAAAGCCAAAAATTGCATTTTTTTATTCTGCGTCGTTAAGGCATTAACTTTCTCGACAAAAAAAAAACCAGAACGTAGTTTTAATTTATATTTCATAAATCAATAGTATACATGTAAATAAGCAACTTTGTAATATATCTTATGAGAGAATTCTGCTTCATTCAGTCTCAATTCATGCATAAAATGTGTAGGAGATGACAGTTGGTGCTTGTAAAGTTCTATGGAGGTGGGAGGAGCTAGAGGCGGAGACAGCCAATCTGCTGCAAGTTCTCCTGAAATGTCAGTTACAGTTCTCCATAGAATTCTATAAGCACCAACTGTCATCTCCTATCTCCGTAATGGGAAAATCCATATTCACTGATAACAGATTTTAACCCATAAATTGATAATTTTCTGAGATTAGTTTTCTCTAACAGATAAGATTTCTCTAATAATATGTTAAAAAGTTTCTTATTTTTACTAGTATTATTGATTTATGGAAAAATACAGTTATTCTTTAACGTCTGGGAGAGCTGACTTTTTTTTTTTGCTTTTGTTTTTTTTTTTTCTACACATTTTTTTATTTTCATCAACACAGACATTTCAGAGCTTGCTTTTGTGGGCCAAGATGATTTTTTTTTTTTACGACACCTCATTTATATTATGTACTGAAGAGAAAGGAAATGATCCAAATGGGGGTAGAATTGTAAAAAATCTGAAATTTCGCCAATGATTTTTTCACGATGCAGTAAAAAATGACTAAGTAATTTTGTTCTGTTGGTCAGTACAGTTAGGCTATGTTCACACATTGCGTTTTTGCAGCCTTTTTTAATGCAAATTAAAAGCTGTGTTCTACAGTACCCGTAAAAGCTATGGGATTTTCAGGAATCTCCTTCCTGCACACACATTGGTTTTTTTTTCCCTGACTGAATTGAAAAACTGCTTTTTTCTTAAAAACTGCAACATGTCACTTTTTTCAGAGTTTTTGCAGTTTTTTCACTCATAGAAAGCAGTAATGAGTAAGTGCAAAAAAAGCAGCAAAAACACAGCTAAAACATTACCACCAGTTTTCGCTGAATTTTTACAAAAAAAAAAAAACAGGATGTGAAACCCATTTATTTTTGTGATTTTCTTATCTTTAAACCAAATTGTCTTGGTCTCCTCACCTGAGAATGGCTGTTAAGATCAGTACAACTTCATTAAATTAATGATGCGATAAAGTGAACAATTCAATGACCAATGTGCAAAACTGAATATTGCCTGACTAACGTGTGAAATTGAAAAATACCTGACTAACTCAAGGGCCCTGACCAATGTGTGAAATTAAAAAATACCTGACCAACTCAAGGGCCCTGATCAATGTGTGAAATTGAAAAATACCTAACCAACTCAAGGGCCCTGACCAATGTGTGAAATTGAACGATACCTGACCAACTCAAGGGCCCTGACCAATGTGTGAAATTGAGCGATACCTGACCTACTCAAGGGCCCTGACCAATGTGTGAAATTGAACAATACCTTACGAACTCAAGGGCCCTGACCAATGTGTAAAATTGAACAATACCTGACCAACTCAGGGGCCCTGACCAATGTGTGAAATTGAACAATACCTGGCCAACCCAGGGGCCCTGACCAATGTGTGAAATTGAACAATACCTTACGAACTCAAGAGCCCTGACCAATGTGTGAAATTGAACAATACCTGGCCAACCCAGGGGCCCTGACCAATGTGTGAAATTGAACAATACCTTACGAACTCAAGGGCCCTGACCAATGTGTGAAATTGAACAATACCTGACCAACTCACAGGACCTGACCAATGTGTGAAATTGAACAATGCCTGACCAACTCAGGGGCCCTGACCAATGTGTGAAATTGAACGCTACCTGACCAACTCAAGGGCCCTCACCAATGTGTGAAATTGAACAATACCTGACCAACTCAAGGGCCCTGACCAATGCGTGAAATTGAACAATACCTGACCAACTCACGAGACCTGACCAATGTGTGAAATTGAATGATACCTGACTAACTCAAGGGCCTTGACCAATGTGTGAAATTGAACAATATCTGACCAAGTCACGAGACCTGACCAATGTGTGAAATTGAACAATACCTGACCTACTCAAGGGACCTGACCAATGTGTGAAATTGAACAATACCTGACCAACTCACAGGACCTGACCAATGTGTGAAATTGAACAATACCTGACCAACTCAAGGGCCCTGACCAATGTGTGAAATTGAACAATACCTGACCAACCCAGGGGCCCTGAACAATGTGTGAAATTGAACAATACCTTACGAACTCAAGGGCACTGACCAATGTGTGAAATTGAACAATACCTGACCAACTCAAGGTACCTGACCAATGTGTGAAATTGAACAATACCTGACCAACTCACAGGACCTGACCAATGTGTGAAATTGAACAATATCTGACCTACTCAAGGGACCTGACCAATGTGTGAAATTGAACAATACCTGACCAACTCACAGGACCTGACCAATGTGTGAAATTGAACAATACCTGACAAACTCAGGGGCCCTGACCAATGTGTGAAATTGAACAATACCTGACCAACCCAGGGGCCCTGAACAATGTGTGAAATTGAACAATACCTTACGAACTCAAGGGCACTGACCAATGTGTGAAATTGAACAATACCTGACCAACTCACAGGACCTGACCCATGTGTGAAATTGAACAATACCTGACAAACTCAAGGGCCCTGACCAATATGTGAAATTGAACAATACCTGACCAACTCACAGGACCTGACCAATGTGTGAAATTGAACATACCTGACCTACTCAAGGGATCTGACCAATGTGTGAAAGTAAACGGTATCCACACTGCAAAATGCACTGCCAATGTGTTAGGTAAACTATTCCCGACCAATTCAACTCCCCCCTGTTGTTACATTTGTAATTATGTATTTTTTCAATAACTATTTTGTTCAGAATAGTCACTATTTTTTCAGACATAAACATTTTTTTCCACTAGATAATTTGATCAAGTTGCCCTTTTTTCCAAAAATCTTTTATGGTTCCATATGTCTTGCATTGGTGCCCTAACACCTTCCATTTTTCATGCTTGTATGGTGGAAGCAAAGCTGGACTTTGAGATCTTAAAAAATACAGGAAAATATGCAGGACTGAAAGCCGCAAATAAAAACAGCAAAACCTGCTTTTTGTGTGCAGCTTTTTTGTTTACTGCCAATAGATCAGGTTTTGCCTGCAAAAAAAGCTGAAAAAAGCAATATGTGAACATAGCCTTCCATAAAGTTTTATTTGTAACGATAATTTTGCAGGAAAAAGCTGTGGTTTGTTTATTGATATCATTTTGTGTCCATACAACTTTCTGATATCTTTTCAATCCATTTTTTCCCGGAACAAATTAAAAAAACAGTAGTAATGTCATTCTGATTTTTTTTCCCGCTTTGGCATTTAACAAATATGATGTTTGCAGAAAAAGTGGGACAAATTATATTTATTTTTTTCATTTTGTAACTTTACTTTTTTTTAACATTTTTAGCTGTCGGCCAGGAAGGAGGCATAACCTGCCCAAACATGTCGGCCACTTCTTTGTAAGACCTCATTCAGACATCTGATGTATCAGTGCTCTCTGTTCTTCATGGATAACATAGTACCTCTAATAGTGAATGGGGTCATTGACATGTCTGGGATTTTCCGCGGACCGAAGCATGTCCAACTTTGATCTGAGTGTCAGTTCAAAGTCAGCAATGCAAGTCTATGGGTCCGTGAAAAAAAATGGGCACAGATTCAGCATCTGAGAGTTGTCCGATTTTCCCTGACTGTTACATAGGAATAGAATAGAGCTTTTTTTTGGAGAAGTAGCTGTACATGCGTAGCTCTCTTCATTCACTTCCATGGGAGCTTTGAAAATAGCTCAGCATGCTGCAAACTGTTTACCTTATGCAAATATTACATTACCATATTTTACAAATTTACCTCTGCTTCTATATAATATTAAACTAGGCAATTTGTTGAATGATAAAATACTTTTTTTGTTTGTACACAGTGAATCAAGTGTATTGGACAAACTACTGATGATGTTGGGGGGCCCACCGGAGGATTGTCCTGTTCCCCCGCTGGCCAGTCCAAGCTTGAATTTTGAATCTAAAAACTGAATGTTTTTAAAAGTTTAAATATTTTAAAGAGAGCACAAACTAGTAAAATTTTTATTTTGCTAACAGCTTCCCTCCTTAGACTAAGCCCCGGGCAGGTGATACAAAGTCTTCCTATCTAAATTTTTATATATAAATATTGCATATTTATTAAAGATAATTTAGAAACCAACTGTATTTAAAATTCAAATCAGTCTCATATCTTTAAATATAAAATATCAGACGTGAAGAAGGTCTATCAACTCTAATTTTTCGGTAGCCGTGGCAATATTGTGAAAATTTTAGGTGACCCCCCCAGGCAATGTAGCTGAATCAAAAACACAAAACCCGTTGATTAGATCAGGCTCTTCGTTTTTTAATATTTAAGCCCCCACTATCGTGTAATACTAATTTAATTCTGATTTTTTTTTTCCTCTATCACTCACATCAAGCTGACAAAAGCCTTTTTTTTTTTTGCTGTACCCATCAGCTCAGGATTTGGAGGCTGAATGTTGTAACCTTTCCATTTCACACTATCTTTAGCAAACATTTATCACGTCACTGCCCACAGGAAAGAAACAAAAGCTCTGACTCACCATATAGAGTAGCTGTGACAGAAATCAAGAGCGGATATGATTTGTCGGAAGAATTTTCGAGCCTCCTTTGGAGTTAGTCGTCCCTTTTTAACCAGATAGTCAAAAAGTTCTCCACCAGACACATGTTCAAGCACCAAATATCTAAAATAAAAAAAGAAAAGGAATATTGAAAGATGAAATGCTATGGCGGTTATTTGTTATATAAAATAAAATTAAACTTTCAATACTTGGCAACACAGATTTAGGAAGACGTTTTTCTTTAAAATAATTTTTTTTAAGTCATTTACATTGAAAGGATTCTTTACGGTTCCTGTTTCCTGATGTACAGCCAATGTGGCCAACCAGGGACATGACTAGTAATTACCTTGTTAAAGAAGTTTATTCTCTACACAGAAACAGATGTAGCTGCATGGAACTCATCATTGAAAGACATTATTTTCCTAAGCTATGCATGGAATCAGGAGCTGTAATAGTAAAGAGCTTCTTTAAGGAATAATCACTGATATTCCAAGTTCTCACTAGTAACAGATTATAAAGTTCTGGATGGCGAAGTCGTATCCAGTAAATTAAGTCTCTGATATATTTATAAAAGGCTTACACCAATCAGAACTAACCCAGTACAGCAGAGCTAACCCAGTATATCAGAGCTAACACAGTACAGTAGAGCTAACACAGTACAGCAGAGCTAATACAGTACATCAGAGCTAACACAGTACATCAGAGCTAACACAGTACATCAGACCTAAATACAGTACAGCTGAGCTAAGCCAGTATATCAAAGCTAATACAGTTCAGCAGATCTAACCAGTACAGCAGAGCTAACCCAGTATATCAGAGCTAACCCAGTACAGCAGAGCTAACCCAGTACAGCAGAGCTAACCCAGTATATCAGAGCTAACCCAGTACAGCAGAGCTAACCCAGTACAGCAGAGCTAATACAGTACAGCAGAGCTAACACAGTACATCAGAGCTAACACATTACATCAGAGCTAACACAGTACATCAGAGCTAACACAGTACAGCAGAGGTAACCCAGTATATCAGAGCTAACACAGTACAGCAGAGCTAATACAGTACAGCAGAGCTAATACAGTACAGCAGAGCTAACACAGTACATCAGAGCTAACACATTACATCAGAGCTAACACAGTACATCAGAGCTAACCCAGTATATCAAAGCTAATACAGTTTAGCAGATCTAAACAGTACAGCAGAGCTAACCCAGAATATCAGAGCTAACACAGTACAGCAGAGCTAACCCAGTATATCAGAGCTAACACAGTACATCAGAGCTAAAACAGTACGTCAGAGCTAATCCAGTACAGCAGAACTAACCGAGTATATCAGAGCTAATATAGTACAGCATAGCTAATACAGTACAGCAGAGCTAATACAGTACAGCAGAGCTAACACAGTACATCAGAGCTAACACATTACATCAGAGCTAACACAGTACATCAGAGCTAACCCAGTATATCAAAGCTAATACAGTTCAGCAGATCTAAACAGTACAGCAGAGCTAACCCAGAATATCAGAGCTAACACAGTACAGCAGAGCTAACCCAGTATATCAGAGCTAACACAGTACATCAGAGCTAAAACAGTACGTCAGAGCTAATCCAGTACAGCAGAACTAACCCAGTATATCAGAGCTAATATAGTACAGTAGAGCTAACAGTACATCAGAGCTAACACAGTACATCAGACCTAATACAGTACAGCAGAGCTAACACAGTACAGCAGAGCTAAAAGAGTACAGCAGAAGTTAACATTGTCTTGTTACAAACATTTACAGGAGCACTTCTCTCATAGTGCTGGCAGCTCGGCTGCAGAGCTTTGTCTCATTATAATTATCACAGTACAGCAGAAATGGACCTTGTCTTATTACAAATACAACAAGCACATTTGCAGTTGTCTTCTCACAGAACTTTCAGCTCTGCTGTAATACCCTTCCCCCCATACTGGATGCCTGTGTGATGGAAGCTGAAGCATTATGAGAGTACACCTGTAAATTTCTTTGCAATCGGACACATTTCACATTTGCTGTATTGTGTTAGATCTGCTGTACTGGGTTGGTGTGATATCACTGCAGAGCTGGGTGTGATTATGAGAGCAGACTGTCAGTCCTTACATGTCTCAAACTGGTAATGTTCCTTTCATTTACAATAAGCTCTGGCGGCAGATTATCAGGGAGATCTATGTCCGGCCCATAGACCTTAATAGATTATTTACATATTAAGGAAAACTTGGATTTCTTTGGGATAAAACATCAGATTGCATAAATCAAGGTATCATTTTATCCATCTTTTATGATGTCCCTGCCCATGTAGACATCTTAGGAGGGATGATCCTATTGACAGATTCCCTTTAAGTTATCTTAATCCCCTTACAGAGTGTCTGTCACTCAGCCAAAATTTGCCAGTTTTTGCCTTTATTTTATTCCAACTGCTCCCTTGACTATTCAGGGTTTTTTTTGTTTCTTTTTAAAACATATGATGGACTAAACAGACAAACAAACACAATACTCAGGGGCACAGCGGGAATAAAAAATCCTAACAAATAACAATCATTTTCCCCTTTGTGGCGGAATCTCCTCGTTCTGGCACATAGGAACCAAACTACATTTTCCCCAGGTTAGTTCAGTTTGGTAGGGGGCCACAAAACAATTTTTTGGGGCTTATTCACACAAGTGACACATTTTGTGGTTCTTATCTATGGCTGTGATTGAGGTAATATTTAACGTGTTTTTACAATATTTTTTAAAAGAACAACTTCCATAATTGCATTAATAAATTTGGAAATAAAGCAGTGATGTAATATCCCCATGTGGATACAGACTTATTATAGGATGCCCCATTATGTACCGAGTGCGCCAAAAGATATGATAGTGAAGATCTTGGTCACTAATCCTACTCTCAGTGTGTCTTGGACACAGTGAGTGACAGCTCAGTTGTCCAATCTATCACAAGGGTGTGCTGAGCTGTCGGCATTTTGATAGACAGCACAGCAATCCAATCTGAGACTGGGAGGTGCTGAGCTTCCTTCAGGTGTTCCCTGTTCTAAATGATTACCAAGCTAATTAGCTAAGCTCTTCATCCCAGATCTCTGACAGACGTAGCATTTTCTAGGTAGTTTGCCTTGTATTCCTGTGCTCTGTTTGTTGAGCTATTGCTGACCTTGGACCTAATTCTGACCATCCGTTTGCCTAGCCCCTTTGCTCTGATCTGCTATTTTCCTGGTATTCTGACCACGAACCATCACTTGACTTCTTCGCTTTTGTCTTTTCCCTTTTGTTTACTACGTGCTCTGTTGATATCTGACCTCGGAATGTTTGACTATCTTCTTGTTCGCAATTAGTGACTAGTAGGGTTGAGCGAAACGGGTCGTTCATTTTCAAAAGTCGCCGACTTTTGGCAAAGTCGGGTTTCATGAAACCCGATCCGACCCCTGTGCGGGGTCGGCCATGCAGTACGCGACTTTCGCGCCAAAGTCGCGTTTCAATGACGCGAAAAGCGCCATTTCTCAGCCAATGAAGGTAAACGCAGAGTGTGGGCAGCGTGATGACATAGGTCCTGGTCCCCACCATCTTAGAGAAGGGCATTGCAGTGATTGGCTTGCTGTCTGCGGCGTCACAGGGGCTATAAAGGGGCGTTCCCGCCGACCGCCATGTTACTGCTGCTGATCTGAGCTTAGGGAGAGGTTGCTGCCGCTTCGTCAGAAGCAGGGATAGCGTTAGGCAGGGTCCATTAACCACCAAACCGCTTGTGCTGTAGCGATTTCCACTGCCCAACACCACCTTCGGTGTGCAGGGACAGTGGAAGCTACATTTTTTTTTTTTCCCCTCAGCGCTGTAGCTCATTGGGCTGCCCTAGAAGGCTCCCTGATAGCTGCATTGCTGTGTGTACGCCGCTGTGCAAACCAACTGCTTTTTTCAAAGCACAAATCCTCTTGTTCCTTCCTTTCTGCACAGCTATCTTTTTTGTTTGTCCACACTTTTTATTTAATTTGTGCATCAGTCCACTCCTTATTGCTGCCTGCCATACCTGGCTGAGATTACTGCAGGGAGATAGTAATTGTTGGACACTCCCTGTTTTTTTTTTTTTTTTGTGGGAGATTAAGATTGACATTTCTGCTAGAGTGCCATCCCTGTGTGTGCCATCTCTCACATAGTGGGCCATAGAAAGCCTATTTATTTTTTTGCTTGATTTGGGTTATAAAATCTACCTGAAAAAATCACTACATCAATCAGTGGGAGAAAAATATTGGCCTCAGGGCTTGTGTGCCACTCCTGACTCCTGTGTGCATCATCACTCACTCAGTGGGCCATAGAAAGCCTATTTTTTTTTTTTGCTTTATTTGGGTTCTAAATTCTACCTGAAAAAAATCAATAAATCAATCAGTGGGAGATTAATATTGGCCTTTGGGCTTGTGTGCCAGTCCTAAGCGTGCCATCTCTCTCTCTCAGATAGTGGGCCATAGAAAGCCTATTTATTATTTTTTTTATTGGGTTTATAAATTTTCCCTGGAACAAAAAAAAAGTGGGAGATTAATATTGGCCTCTGGGCTTGTGTGCCAGTCCTGAGCGTGCCATCTCTCTCACAAATAGTGGGCCATAGAAAGCCTATTTATTTATTTTTTTTTTGGTTTTATAAATTCTCCCTGAAAAAAAAAAAAGGGAGATTAATATTGGCCTTTGGGCTTGTGTGCCAGTCCTAAGCGTGCCATCTCTCTCTCTCAGATAGTGGGCCATAGAAAGCCTATTTATTATTTTTTTTATTGGGTTTATAAATTTTCCCTGAAAAAAAATAAAAAGTGGGAGATTAATATTGGCCTCTGGGCTTGTGTGCCAGTCCTGAGCGTGCCATCTCTCTCACAAATAGTGGGCCATAGAAAGCCTATTTATGTTTTTGGTTGATTTGGGTTCTAAATTCTACCTGAAAAAATCAATAAATCAATCAGTGGGAGATAAATATTGGCCTCTGGGCTTGTGTGCCACTCCTGACTCCTGTGTGCGTCATCTCTCACTCAGTGGGCCATAGAAAGCCTATTTTTTGTTTTATTTGTTTTATAAATTCTCCCTGAAAAAATCATTTTTATTTTATTTGGTTTCTAAATTCTTCCTGAAAAAATCATTTTTTTTTTTTTTTATTTTTTTTTTCTAAAGTCTCCCTGGAAAAAAAAAAAAAAATCAAATCAGTGGGAGATTAATATTGCCCTTTCTGCTTGTGTGCCAGTCTTGACTCCTGGGTGTGCCATCTCTCTCTCTCTCCAATTGTGGGCCATAGAAAGCCTATTATTTTTTTAGCTTGATTTGGGTTCCAAAATCTACCTGAAAAAATCACTACATCAATCAGTGGGAGATAAATATTGGCCTCTGGGCTTGTGTGCCACTCCTGACTCCTGTGTGCGTCATCTCTCACTCAGTGGGCCATAGAAAGCCTTTTTTTGTTTTATTTGTTTTCTAAATTCTCCCTGAAAAAATCATTTTATTTTATTTGGTTTCTAAATTCTTCCTGAAAAAATCATTTTATTCTATTATTTTTTTTTCCTAAAGTCTCCCTGAAAAAAAAAAAAATCAAATCAGTGGGAGATTAATATTTACATTTGTGCTTCAGTGACAGTCCTGCGTGTGTGGCATCTCTCTCATTTGTTGCCACCAACAACAGAGTGTGTAACATTGTGCCTGATTTTCGTTGTGGTCTCACTCACCTGTAAAGGGGTAGCTAAATCATACTGAAGTTATAGCTCACCGTGTAAGTTGTGTGACAGCAACAAATACCGTTAGTTTGGTTACGTTTTTAAAACAATGAGGAAGTCTGGTGGAAGAGGTCGTGGCCGGGGGCGTTCATTGTCAGCTGGTAATGAGGGTAGTGGTAGTGGTGGAGCATCAGCTGGTCGTGGGAAAAAAAATATTGCACCTAAGTCTGGAGCTGTGGAGCCAGGTTCGTCGTCTGGCTACACAAGGCCTCGAACGCTCCCTTTTCTGGGAGTAGGAAAACCGCTTTTAAAGCCGGAGCAGCAAGAGCAAGTTTTGGCTTATCTTGCTGACTCAGCCTCTAGCTCTTTTGCCTCCTCTCGTGAAACTGGTAAATGTCAAAGCAGCGCGTCGTTAGTGGATGTTCACGGTCAGGGACAAGTCGCTTCCTTGTCCTCTTCAGCAAAAACAACAACAGAGAAGAATGCAGCAGGCGACACAACGGGTTACTCCATGGAGCTCTTTACACATACCGTCCCTGGCTTAGAAAGTGAAGCAGTTAACAGTCCATGCCCATTACAAGTTGAATCTGACATGGAGTGCACTGATGCACAGCCACAGCCAGACTACTATGCTGGTCCTTTGACTCAGACCACAACATTGCTCTCGCAGGGTAATGGTCAAGAATCAGACCCTGATGAGACTATGTTGCCCCATCACGAACGCTATACCACCGACCGACACGGTGACACAGACGAAGTTGCACACGAGCTACAAGAAGAGGTAATAGATGACCCAGTTCTTGACCCCGATTGGCAGCCATTGGGGGAACAGGGTGCAGGCGGCAGCAGTTCTGAAGCGGAGGAGGAGGGGCCGCAGCAGGCATCAACATCGCAACAGGTTCCATCTGCCGTGCCCGTATCTTGCCCAAAACGCGTGGCAAAGCCAAAACCTGTTGGAGGACAGCGTGGCCATCCGGTTAAAGCTCAGTCTGCAATGCCTGAAAAGGTATCCGATGCTAGAAAGAGTGCAGTCTGGCATTTTTTTAAACAACATCCAATTGATCAGCGCAAAGTCATCTGTCAAAAATGTTCAACTACCTTAAGCAGAGGACAGAATCTGAAAAGTCTCAATACAAGTTGCATGCATAGACATTTAACCACCATGCATTTGCAAGCCTGGACTAACTACCAAACGTCCCTTAAGGTTGTAGCACCCTCGGCCAATGAAGCTAGTCAGCAACGCAACATCCCTTCCGGCAGTGTAGGGCCACCATTTTCCGCACCACCTGCAGTATCTGTGCAGGTTTCTTTGCCAGGCCAAAGCAGTCAGGGTCAGGGAATCACCAGTTTCATAGTAGGAAACACTGCATCTAGGGCACCGGCGGCAACAATACCATCTCCCACCGTCTCTCAGTCTGCCATGTCCACCGGCACCCCCGCTAGTTCCACGATCTCCAGCTCTCCAGTCCAGCTCACCCTACATGAGACTATGGTTAGAAAAAGGAAGTACTTAGCCTCGCATCCGCGTACACAGGGTTTGAACGCCCACATAGCTAGACTAATCTCGTTAGAGATGATGCCCTACCGGTTAGTTGAAAGCGAAGCTTTCAAAGCCCTGATGGACTACGCTGTACCACGCTACGAGCTACCCAGTCGACACTTTTTTTCCAGAAAAGCCATCCCAGCCCTCCACCAGCATGTTAAAGAGCGCATCGTCCATGCACTCAGGCAATCTGTGAGCACAAAGGTGCACCTGACTACAGATGCATGGACCAGTAGGCATGGCCAGGGACGTTACGTGTCCATCACGGCACACTGGGTGAATGTTGTGGATGCAGGGTCCACAGGGGACAGCAAGTTTGGGACAGTTCTGCCTAGCCCACGGTCTAGGAAACAGTTGGCTGTAGCCGTTCGCACCCCCTCCTCCTCCTCTTCGTCCTCCTGCAGAAGCGAGAGCTCGTCCACAGACCGCAGTCGCACAACCACTCCATCCGCAGCTGCCACTGTTGCACACCAGGTCTCCCATTATGGGGCAGCTACTGGCAAACGTCAGCAGGCTGTATTGGCTATGAAGTGTTTGGGCGACAACAGACACACCGCGGAAGTTCTGTCCGAGTTCTTGCAGAAAGAAACGCAGTCGTGGCTGGGCACTGTAGATCTTGAGGCAGGCAAGGTAGTGAGTGATAATGGAAGGAATTTCATGGCTGCCATCTCCCTTTCCCAACTGAAACACATTCCTTGCCTGGCTCACACCTTAAACCTGGTGGTGCAGTGCTTCCTGAAAAGTTATCCGGGGTTATCCGACCTGCTCCTCAAAGTGCGTGGACTTTGCTCACATATCCGCCGTTCGCCCGTACACTCCAGCCGTATGCAGACCTATCAGCGTTCTTTGAACCTTCCCCAGCATCGCCTAATCATAGAAGTTGCAACAAGGTGGAACTCAACACTGCACATGCTTCAGAGACTGTGCGAACAGAGGCGGGCTGTTATGTTTTTGTGGGAGGATACACATACACGGGCAGGCAGTAGGATGGCAGACATGGAGTTGTCAGGTGTGCAGTGGTCGAAGATTCAAGACATGTGTCAAGTCCTTCAGTGTTTTGAGGAATGCACACGGCTGGTTAGTGCAGACAACGCCATAATAAGCATGAGCATCCCCCTAATGCGTCTGCTGATGCAAAGTTTGACGCACATAAAGGATCAGGCGTCTGCAGCTGAGGAAGAGGAAAGCCTTGACGACAGTCAGCCATTGTCTGGCCAGGGCAGTGTACAGGACGAGTTAGCGGGCGAAGAGGAGGAGGAGGACGAGGAGGATGATGGGGATGATTATATTTTTAATGAAGCTTTTCCGGGGCCACTGGAAATTGGTGGCGCGGCAAGGCCGGGTTCTGGTTTTTGGAGGGACACAAGTGACGTGGATTTGCCTGAAACTGCCCCTCAACCAAGCACAACCGCAGATTTGAGAACTGGAACTTTGGCCCACATGGCGGATTATGCCTTACGTATCCTCAAAAGGGACACACGCATAACTAAAATGATGAACGATGACGATTACTGGTTGGCCTGCCTCCTTGATCCTCGCTATAAAGGCAAATTGCAAAATATAATGCCACATGAGAACTTGGAACTAATATTAGCAACCAAACAATCAACTCTTGTTGACCGTTTGCTTCTGGCATTCCCTGCACACAGCGCCCGTGATCGTTCTCACACAAGCTGCAGTGGCCAGCAGACCAGAGGAGTTAGAGGGGCAGAAATCAGAAGTGGCGTTGGCCAGAGGGGTTTTCTGACCAGGTTGTGGAGTGATTTTGCTATGACCGCAGACAGGACAGGTACTGCAGCATCAATTCAAAGTGACAGGAGACAACATTTGTCCAGTATGGTTACAAACTATTTTTCATCCCTTATCGATGTTCTCCCTCAACCGTAATTCCCATTTGATTACTGGGCATCAAAATTAGACACCTGGCCAGAATTGGCAGAATATGCATTGCAGGAGCTTGCTTGCCCGGCAGCTAGTGTCCTATCAGAAAGAGTATTCAGTGCTGCAGGTTCAATACTAACAGAAAAAAGGACTCGTCGGGCTACCCAAAATGTAGATGATCTAACCTTCATTAAAATGAACCACAACTGGATTTCGAAATCTTTTGCCCCACCTTGCCCGGCTGACACCTAGCTTTCCTATGAAAAGGTCTTGCCTGTGGACTATTCTGAATGCCTTTTCCAATCTCGTAATTTTCTGCACCTGATTGTCCAGCATACGACATGTTTACACCTCACTAAATGGCCAAACTCCCCACACGGGGCCGTGGTATCGACACTTGGCGACAGCACCCGTGAGAGTGCTGTTTGTCTGAAGAGGTGGGTGTGCCCGCTTTTGGTCGACGGCACTGCCACTGGGTCCCTCCTAGTACAATAAAGTGTCTCTGGCGGTGGTGGTGCGCACCCAACGTCAGACACACCGTTGTAATATGAGGGGCCCTGGGCCTGTACCGCCGGCCACAAGACAGTTCCCCCCCCCAGCTCAAACAGTGCTCTACCACTTGCAAAATTATCTCACAGCTCCACCAATGTTTAGTCTATGCGCTGACATCCTTCAATGCCTGCCACTGACAATACCATTGTATTGAAATTTTTGTTATGTTAGGCCTTCGAAGCCTGTCTGCGGTCACTCCTTCCACTATGCCTCCACTGACCACACCACTGCTGCCCGTGTACCCCTGGAACCAATTTAAAATTGCCTACAGCCAGCCCAATTTTTTTATTTTAGGCCTTCGATGCCTGTCTGCGGTCCATTCTTTCTACTACTACTACACTAACCAGGCCACTGCTGCCCGTGTACCCCTGGAACCAATTTAAAATTGCCTACAGCCATGTGTTATTATTTTAGGCCTTCGATGCCTGTCTGCGGTCACTCCTTCCACTAGGCCTCCACTGACCACACCACTGCTGCCCGTGTACCCCTGGAACCAATTTAAAATTGCCTACAGCCATGTGTTATTATTTTAGGCCTTCGATGCCTGTCTGCGGTCACTCCTTACAATATGCCTCCACTGACCACACCACTGCTGCCCGTGTACCCCTGGAACCAATTTAAAATTGCCTACAGCCAGCCCAATTTTTTTATTTTAGGCCTTCGATGCCTGTCTGCGGTCCGTTCTTTCTACTACTACTACACTGACCAGGCCACTGCTGCCCGTGTACCCCTGGAACCAATTTAAAATTGCCTACAGCCATGTGTTATTATTTTAGGCCTTCGATGCCTGTCTGCGGTCACTCCTTCCACTAGGCCTCCACTGACCACACAACTGCTGCCCGTGTACCCCTAGAACCTATTTATAATTGCATAGAGCATCCTTTTTTTAATAGTAGGCGTACAAAGTCTGTCTGCGGTTCACTATTGAAATTGTCCTCCACTGCCCAGAGCACTGCAGCTTGTGTACCCCTGTAACTTTTTTCTGCTGCAGTGAGCCACATTTTTGGTTTGAGTCCTACTACCTGTGTCTGTCTGCGCCACTCAATTCAGCTGTGTTCCTTTGAAAAAAGCTGAGCGTCAATAGTCTTGTTTTCAGCCTCTAGGAATTTTAAAACTGCATTGGGTGTACAACTTTGGTAGGGCCTACTAACGGTGGCTGCCTCCCCAAGGTGTTCCCCAGGTTTCCTCTCCATTGCTTCAATCTTCACGCTCTCGTTTAGTAGTTGTTGGAAACTACGCTGCATTAGGCCTACAAATTGGGTATGGGGTGTAGAGAGATGGTGTGTTCCACTCCAAGGTGTTCTCCAGGTTGCCTTTCCTGAGCTTCAATCTTCATGCTCTCGTTTAGTAGTTGTTGGAAACTACGCTGCATTAGGCCTACAAATAGGGTATGGGGTGTAGAGAGATGGTGTGTTCCACTCCAAGGTGTTCTCCAGGTTGCCTTTCCTGAGCTTCAATCTTCATGCTCTCGTTTAGTAGTTGTTGGAAACTACGCTGCATTAGGCCTACAAATTGGGTATGGGGTGTAGAGAGATGGTGTGTTCCACTCCAAGGTGTTCTCCAGGTTGCCTTTCCTGAGCTTCAATCTTCATGCTCTCGTTTAGTAGTTGTTGGAAACTACGCTGCATTAGGCCTACAAATTGGGTATGGGGTGTAGAGAGATGGTGTGTTCCACTCCAAGGTGTTCTCCAGGTTGCCTTTCCTGAGCTTCGATCTTCATGCTCTTGTTTAGTAGTTGTTGGAAACTACGCTGCATTAGGCCTACAAATTGGGTATGGGGTGTAGAGAGATGGTGTGTTCCACTCCAAGGTGTTCCCCAGGTTTCCTCTCCATTGCTTCGATCTTCATGCTCTCGTTTAGTAGTTGTAGAAAACTACACTGCATTAGGCCTACAAATTGAGTATGGGGTGTATAGAGATGGTGTGTTCCACTCCAAGGTGTTCCCCAGGTTTCGTCCACATTGCTTCGGTCTTCCGACTCTCGTTTAGTAGTTGTAGAAAACTACACTGCATTAGGCCTACAAATTGGGTATGGGGTGTAGAGAGATGGTGTGTTCCACTCCAAGGTGTTCTCCAGGTTGCCTTTCCCGAACTTCTATCTTCAGGCTCTTATTAAATTGTAGTTAAATGGAACAACTGCATTTGGCGTACTAGTTGGTTTGGGGCCTACTATCGGTGTCTGCCACTCCTTGCTGTTCTCCTGGTTTCCTGTCCTGAAATTCCATTTTCAGGCTCTTGTTAAGTAGTTGTTAATGTTAGACTGCATTTGGCCTACTAGTTGGGTTGGGGCCTACTATCGGTGTCTGCCACTCCTTGCTGTTCTCCTCAACTGAACAAAGCTGGGCCGCCTGTTTACTACGGTTGCCAATTTTGAACTGCATGTCGACTACTTACTGATTTGGGCCTACTCTCTGTGTCAGCCTCTCATTCCAGTTGTCCTCCACTGCAATGCCCCCTGGTTAGTCCTGTGTTACCAATTTTGAACTGCATTTAGCCCACTTTATTCTTTGGGCCTATATCTGTGTTTCCTCCTCATCCTGCCCATTGCCCAGCCAGTGATAGATGAGTCTGCTGGTACATTGACCCATAACGCAAAATTCCCCGTGCACGCTACACAGCAAGATTGTGACCCTGCTGAAAGTCAGGTTCCTCTTCCCGCATACCATACCACCTTACACGGGGACAAAGAGGAAGGTGCAGATGAAAGTGCAGGTTCCTTCATCAGGTGGGGGGAGGAATACTAGTTGGCGACGTCACTGGCACAGGGCCTCTCATAGTACGCAAAAGTGTTGCTGCCGGTGGGAGGCGCCCCCGCCGTGCAAACACACCGCTGTACTTTGAGGGGCCCTGTGCCAGTGCCAATGCCAACAAGTGGGCCCCCCCTGCTTGCTCAGGATCACAGCACTTGCAAAGTTTAAATACTTACCTCTCCCTGCTCCACTGCCGTGACGTGGTCCAGATTTACTGGGCCCACTAATTACTTGAACCAGCCCTACCCCCCACAACTTTAGCCAAATGACCCCCAATTTCAAATGCCTTCCAATTATTATAAGGTAAATTACGATTGACAAGCTTCTTTAACAAGAATGGATGTTTTTGCCATTAAAATGGGCAGTGTAGGTGTTTTCCTGGCCTCCACTCACTGCCGACTATGCTCCCCCATTGACTTGCATTGGGTTTCGTGTTTCGGGCGATACCCGACTTTTCGCGATAATCGGCCGATTCCACTCGACTCGACTTCTAAGATAGTCGGGTTTCGCGAAACACGGCTCGACTCTAAAAAGGTCAAGGTCGCTCAACCCTAGTGACTAGCATCACAACCTGACTTCATAAACACCTGGTATTCGAAGAAAAGCTGCCAGAAAAAAATCACTTACAACTGATCTACCAAACCCGAAAATTCAGCCACATTTGGAAGTGATTTGACATGAACCCTTGTAAGTGAACCTAATATTCCTGGGAAGTTTGATCTTTCTAGTATAAAATCAGCTTAGCTATTTGACTATTTAAAGGTTGTAATAAGATAAAATATATTTATGCGCATTAGTGACCTTGAATGATTAAGATGCTGAAAGGGCTTAGCAGTAGCCTGCTTCTTTATATGGTAGAATATGGTAATTATCTCTTAGAATGAAGTCGGACATGTATCATTTATGATCCGCACATTAGTCATTGTGAAAGGATGTTCAAACAATTATATTGACCTCATTAAATTGAAGAACCCTTTTGACCCGACACCTTTTTCAGAGTGTCGATATAGAGGACGGTGGCGATAATGGCTCCCACTTCTAATGCGTGGGGGTGAAATAAATCATACTGTCCTGGTTTTATCATAAAGACATTTTAATTAACAAAAGAGAAGTAAGGTGGGTGGTAAGGCAGATATTCACACTACCTAAATAGCACAATTTGGCCTAAGAATTAGAAGGCTAAAGATAAAGATGTTTCCTGGTCATTCAAAATAAGAAAAATCACTCCTGATGGAGTTGAGTTCCACCTAAATGAGAAAAGTATTTAGAAAATCCACATAGTACAGCGCTTCCTAAAACAGTAACCAAATGTTAAAGAGAATATGTCTTTTTATGTAATCTGACATGTAGGGACCGAGACCCTGATTCCAGCAATATATCACTTATTTTTGTCTATTGATATCATTTTGTCTACCCCAAAATGATATCCATAAAGATGTCATCTCACTTCACAAAAAGCAAGTTCGGTCTATCGAATGAAAAGTAAAAATGTTACAGGTTTTGGAAAATTGCGAGGTTTTGTTTTTTTTACGAATTTACAAAACATTTTTCATCATTTAAAAAAATTTTTTTCAAAATTTATACAAGTTTAGCATTACTTTAATTGTACTGACCCGTAGAAACATGATCACATGGACTCATTTTTTCTAAGTAATGAATACCAAAAAGAGCAAAACCCAAAAGACCATTGTGGCGTGTTTTTTTTTTTTTTTTTGCAATTTTATTGCACATGTAGTTTTTCCCCTCATTCCTGTGCTCTATTTGTTGATCTAAAGCTGCCTGACCTTGTACCTCATTCTGACCATCCGTTTGTCTCGCCCCTTTGCTCAGATCCACTATCTTCCTGGTATTTTGACCTTGAATTATCACCTGACTTGTATTTTCCTTTTTTTTTGCAATTTTATTGCACATGGACTTTTCCCCTCAATCCTGTGCTCTGTTTGTTGATCTATTTCTGCCTGACCTTGTACCTCATTCTGACCATCCGTTTGCCTAGCCCCTTTGCTCTGATTCAATATCTTCCTGTTATTCTGACCTCGGATCATCACCTGACATGTATTTTTCCTTTTTTTTGGAATTTTATTGCACATGGTTTTTTACCCCTCATTTTCCAGTACATTACATGGTAAAATAAATGGTACTATTCAAAATTAGAACTCGTCTTACAAAAAAAGCCTTCATACGGCTGTATTGACAGAAAAGTTAAAAGAAAATAATGCCTCTTGGAAGAAGGAGAGAAAAAATGGAACAGCAAAAAAAGAAAAAAAATCACTATGTCGGTAAGGGGTTGAAGTAAATATGCAATTTTTGAAAAAAAAATATTTTTTACTCTTTTAAATACAGTAGACTCAAAATTCTGTGCAGAATACATTTCTTAATACTTCTTTATAGAGATCGAAGCTCTATTATTTCTGATGTAAAGCTCCAAACCCTCTTCAGATATCCTGAGGATCTGAATGGGGTTATCCATGATTAAGGGTCCGAGCTGGACTCGAAATGCGTGGGCCGCAGAGTCTCTATGCTGCTATTGGCTTTTCATCTATTTTACTTTTTAAACTAATTCCAAATAAAATGTGAGTTTTATAGTTTTATATTCATCCTACCTGTGGATGCTGGACCCTTCCAACCTTTTTACATCCAGCTAAGTACTTGTTTTTTAAAACAACTTACAATGACATAAAATAATAAAAAAAAAGTAGTACTCACCTTACCGATCCCCGGGCACTTCCTGTCCGCTGCCTTCCAGTCCCCCGCCAATCTCTGAACTTCCTGCTTCAGTAGAGTCAACAATGACAGCCATGATCTGCTGCAACCAGTGATTGGCTGTAAGGGTGGAATGTCTATGCTGAGATCTCAACTCTAGAGTAAAAAGTACAGAGACCGACAGGGGACCATGGAAAGTCGGAACGAGAGCTGAAGGGTATCAGTAAAATGAGTATGACTTCTTTTATTACTTTATGAGATTCTCAGCTGTCTACAAAAACACTATATGTAAATGGACAACCCCTTTAAAAGACAGCTTACATATGGCTTTCATTTGCTACCAGACAGAGCTTACTAAATAATGTTTTACATGGAACCCAATGACAACACAGTATCCAGTAACCTTCTAAAATTCAGGTATTTGCTACAGTGGGGAAAAAAGTATTTAGTCAGCGACCAATTGTGCAAGTTCTCCCACTTAAAAAGATGAGAGAGGCCTGTAATTGACATCATAGGTAGACAACAACTATGAGAGACAAAATGAGAAAACAAATCCAGAAAATAACCTTGTCTGATTTGGCAAGATTTATTTTGCAAATTATGGTGGAAAATAAGTACCGTATTTGATCACCTAAAAACAGGCAAGATTTCTGATTCTCACAGACCTGTTACTTCTTTTTTAAGAGGCTCCTCTGTCCTCCACACATTACCTGTAGTAATGGTTCCTGTTTGAACTTGTTATCAGTATAAAAGACACCTGTGCACACCCTCAAACAGTCACACTCCAAACTTCACTATGGTGAAGACCAAAGAGCTGTCGAAGGACACCAGGAACAAAACTGTAGCCCTGCACCAGGCTGGGAAGACTGAATCTGCAATAGCCAACCAGCTTGGTGTGATGAAATCAACTGTGGGAGCAATAATTAGAAAATGGAAGACATATAAGACCACTGATAATCTCCCTTGATCTGAGGCTCTATGCAAGATCTCACCCTGTGGGGTCAAAATGATCACAAGAACAGTGAGCAAAAACCCCAGAACCAAACGGGGGACCTAGTGAATGACCTGCATAAAGCTAAGACCACCGTAATAAAGGCTACCATCAGTAACGCACTACGCCGCCAGGGACTCAGATCCTGCAGTGCCAGACGTGTTTCCCTGCTTAAGCCAGTACATGTCTAGGCCCAACTGAAGTTTGCTAGAGAGCATTTGGATTATCCAGAAGAATATTTGGAGAATGTCATATGGTCTGATGAAACCAAAGTAGAACGGTTTGGCAGAAACAAAGCTTGTCATGTTTGGAGCAGACAGAATGCTGAGTTGCAGCCAAAGAACACAACACCTACTGTGAAGCTTGCGGGTGGCAACATCATGCTTTCGGCCTGTTTCTCTGCAAAGGGACCAGGACAACCGATCCATGTACATGAAAGAATGAATGAGTGCAAACCTCCTTCCATCAGCAAGGGCATTGAAGATGAAACGTGGATGGGTCTTTCAGCATAATGATCCCAGGCATACCGCCAGCGCAATGAAGGAGTGGCTTGGTAAGAAGTATATGAAGGTCCTGGAGTGGCCTAGCCAGTCTCCAGATGTCAACCCCATAGAAAATCTTTGGTTGGAGTTGAAAGTCCGTGTTGCCCAGTGACAGGCCCAAAGCATCACTGCTCTAGATGAGATCTGCATGGAGGAAAGGGCCAACATACCACCAACGGTGTGTGCCAACCTTGTGAAGACTTACAGAAAAAGTTTGACCACTGTCATTGCCAACAAAGGATATATATGAATTCAATTCAAATTAGCTTTATTGGCAGGACTAAGTACATGTTGCCTTGCCAAAGCATATGGTAAAATAGGGGGTGGGGTAGGGAGGCATATAGAGATCCAGGATATATCAGGCTCCTTTTAGTCAGGGGATAGGGATATGTCCAGGGTGGGGTAGAGGAGTCCATGACATATCAGGCTCCTCTTAGTCTGTGGCAGGCACTGACATATTACACTGCTATGGCCGCTGCACTTTCCTCTTCCCCCAGCATTATCGGTAGTTTCTCTTCCTCCTCCATGCAGGTGAAGCCTGGGAGGAGATCAGACAGTTTCCTGAAGTGAGTGTCCCTTACTGCGGAGTATTTGGGGCACCTCAGCAGGAAGTGGGCCTCATCCTCCACAGCCTCCTGGAGGCATTGCTGGCAAAGTCTGCTCTCTCGGGGCTTGTAGTTCTGTCGGTGCCGCCCGGATTCGATGAGTAGGCTGTGGGCGCTCAGTCTGTACCGGCTCAGGATCTGTCACTCTTTGGGGTTTTCTAGTTTCTCTAGATATGGGGCCAGTTTGTACTCCCTCTGTAGGTTCTGGTATATCGTCAGTTTCTGGGATTTGTTTATGTCGTTCCTCCAGAAGCTGAGATATTCCTCTTTGACTTTGTGTATCATCTTCTGGATTTCACCTTTTGTCAGACCATGTAGGTTGATGGTTTGGTCAGACTGGCTTTGGGTACCTTTTGTTGGGAGGCTTCCTGGGGCTTCCTGTGTAGCAAGGCTTTGTGATGGTAGGAGATGGGAATTCTACATTGTAGATGAGCCTTAAATGACAGTGCCTTCTTCTTTATTGTGACGTGTAGTGGGAATCTGCCCAGCTCTGCTTGGCAGGCGCTGCTTGATGTGCTCCGATGGACTTGGAGAAGTTTGGGTATGAGGCTGGGCCCCAGACCTCGCTGCCGTACAGAAGGATTGGGGCAATGATGGAGTCAAAGATATTTAGCCAGACAGTTACTGGTGCCTTGAGATGGTACAGACGTCTTCTGATGGCATAGAAGGCTTTGGATGCCTTGTCTTTTAGTAACTCTATGGCTTGCTTGAAGCTCCCTGACTGGCTGAGTTCTAGGCCCAGGTAGGTGTACCTGATGGTTTCTGTAAGTGGACGTTTGTCTATCATAAAGGTAGGATGGCCAGAAGGTTTCTGCTTTCTTTTCTGGAACACCATAATATTAGTTTTTTTCTCGTTGATTGGCAGTGCCCATTTGCTGCTGAAGGTCTCTAGGATTTTCAGATGGTCTTGGAGGCCTTTCTCAGTTGGTGATAACAACACGAGGTCATCCGCATACAGCAGAAATTTCACCTGGGTGTCATGGAGGGTGAGTCCTGGTGCTGAGGAGGACTCTAGGGCCACTGCCAGCTCATTGATGTAGATGTTAAAGCGCGTTGGACTGAGGCTGCATCCCTGTCTCACTCCTCGGCTCTGTTGGAAATAGGCAGTCCTCCTTCCGTTGACCTTCACACTGCAACTGTTCTCAGTGTAGAAGCTTCGGATGACGTCATATGTTTTGCCTCCTATTTCGCTCCCCAGCAGTTTTTGGAATAGTCCTGAGTGCCACACTGAGTCGAAGGCCTTCTTGAAGTCCACAAAACAAGTGTATATCTTCCCGTTCTTTGTATTGTGGACGTAGCTCTTGATGAGGCTGTGCAGAGTGTAGATGTGGTCAGTGGTGCGGTGGTTTGGCATGAACCCTGCTTGGCTCTTGCTGAGGACGTTGTGCTCAGTGAGGAAGGTGAGGATCCTCTTGTTCAAGATGCAGTTGAAGAGTTTACCCAGGTTGCTACTGACACATATCCCGTGGTAGTTTGATGGGTCGTACTTGTCCCCGTTTTTGTGTATAGGGGTTATGAGGCGTTGGTTCCAGTTTTTGGGGAAGCAGCCGGCATGCAGTACAATATTAAATAGTTTTGTTATCGCAGCCTGGATGTCTGGAGAGCTGTATTTCAGCATTTCTGGGAGGATCCCATCTGGACCGCTGGCTTTTTTTTACCTTTTATCCGTGTGGTCCTTTCTGTTATTTCTAACAGTGTGATTGGAGTATCCAGAGGATTTTGGAAATCTTTGAACTTTTCCTCCATATCTTTCAGTTTTTTCACAAGCTTTTTTGTGCCAGGTTCAGGTCTTCATTTGGGATGTCATTGTAGAGGTCCTTGAAGTACTGGAGCCAGATGTTGCCACTCTTGATGTGGAGGCTGTTGCTTTTCTGGTTGGATCTAAGGTGATTCCACAGTTCCCAAAATTTGTTGTCTTCAAGGGCATCTTGGAGTTGGAGGAGTTTGGTGGAGATGTGGTTTTGCTTTTTCTTTCTGAGGGTGGCTTTGTAATAACAAAATATTGAGATTAACTTTTATTAATGACCAAATACTTATTTCCCACCATAATTTGCTAAATAAATCTTGCCAAATCAGACAAGGTGATTTTCTGGATTTGTTTTCTCATTTTGACTCTCAAAGTTGTTGTCTACCTATGATGTCAATTACAGGCCTCTCTCATCTTTTTAAGTGGGAGAACTTGCACAATTGGTGGCTGACTAAATACTTTTTTTCCCCACTGTATGTAATCTAATCTGTAATCAGGATCTCAGCCCCTACATAGTGCTGCCCTCAGATTACATGACAAAATTCTGCTTACTGATTCCCTTTAAGGATAGGGTAGAGCTAGGTGTACTGGAGTTGTCTTCATCTGTGTATTGCACATGCTTTAGAGTGCCTTTAATATGCTATATCCCAATTAAGCCAGGAAATGTGTTGGACTTTTCCTGAAAAGCTCCACCCAGATGACTAATCTTTAGAGTTAATTAGTTATGTATTATTATAATTTCATTATAGTAGGACTTCTTTCATTATTTTAAGCGGTCTTCAAAAATGTTGTACATAGCACCCGTTTGGGTAAAACGATTGTGGTCTCACCAACTGGACCGCCACTGACTATATATCACCTTTCCTGTGCATAATTCGTAAATGTATTTAGTAGAGAAAGCCCTCATTGAGGGGTGGTATTATTTAACTTAAGTTCAATTTCCTGAAATTCATGGTTCCATTAGAATTTAAAACACTTTATGATTCGATTCATGAATATCGCGGGAAAAAAATGCCAGGCTGGCATTTTGATGAACCGTAAAGGTTTAGCGAATGATGTGCAGCAGTGACCCCGATGCGTGGTCTTGGCTGGAAGTATCGGCCTGTAGTGAAGAACAGGCAGATAAAGTAGGCGGCTGAGAAGCCCTGAGGAACGTGGTTGGCGATCAGTGGCGAGGCCAGAGAGGTGATTCGGGAGCTGAATATTATGTTTTCTTTTTTTTCTGGAGTCAGCACATAATAAGAAACATACAATTAATAACTTCACTGCGAATCGAATTTCCCAAGAAAATCCACAAGAACGGGCAAATTCGAATTCATCACTCCTAATGACATATTGCTTAGTAGACAAATCGCCTTGATGGCAAAATGCCCACAGAAATTACCTTCAAATGTTAACGCCAAGAAGGTGATCAATCTCAGTTTGTCGTCAATTAATGAAGAGAACTGTTTATTGGGCAAGGTCGTTCATACTTGATGGACATACCTCCATCAAGAACTGCTTTCGGCAGATGTTCTTGTAGCACGTCATGCAATGCCTTAGACATGTTAAGATGCTCTCTCACCATTATAGCATGTCCTCGTTATAGATGTGTCCCTTTACACCATATAGCACAGCTCTCCCTTGTTAAGGAGCCCTCACTCTAGAGAACTGTCATTATAAGGCTTTCACGCCGACCCTCCACTCAAGAACATCCTCGTTAACCATTTCGAGAGAAGTCTTTGACTTTCAGAATCTTGTCAGTCTTCATTCGTAAATGAACTTATGGTGATCGGTAGACCTCAAACGTCCCCTAAAGCTCTTGCCTTGTGCACAAGGTTCATTATCAGAGTTCAGTACCCCTTTAATAACAGCTCTGAGGGTCTCGGGATATCATTTTAACGCATTATAGATTCAGTTGGTGAAATTCAGTAAGTCAGTGATCAGCTGTAACTACACAGCCAAGCTCTATATCCTTTAGTTCCCCTATTGAGGAATTATGGTCTTGTAAAACACAGATTTGACTAATGACAAACACGTTTTAGATGGAAATAGATGTTTGCACAGATTTAGTGTACTTAGGTAAGTCAGAGAATAGAATATTACAGGAGTTTACAATCCCCATAAGATCCAGGCATACGCTACAGATTGACTAATGCCTATTGCCGGTTGCTAGAGATGAGCGATTCTTTCTGAATATAATTTTGCCAGATTCCCCCAATTTTCATAGGAAATATGATTTACTGTGAATCAAAAATTACTCAAAAGCCTCCAATTGCCCTGACAAACATGTATGACAACATTCACTTTTCCTTACACACTGATTTTCAACACTTTTCACTCACACACACTATCTGTACAGTTCCTTCTGTGTTTTATGGCTATCTCTTGTAATATCTATGGCTAAGCGGCGACGTCATCTTACTATCCAGATTCACAATAAAATGGCCGCTACATTTCCTGTCTCTGCTTTTTTACAGGCTACGATAGACCCTCCGTATTTGTTGTGCTATGCTATGTGATAGGTGCAAGACACTATGGGGAATCCCATCCCAGTTCAAGCGGTTCTTCTCGAGGACAACTCTTCTACAATGTGTAAAATGGAGGTGGCATTTTAGGCAAACAAATTGCTAGAATTTGCCAAATTTAGCGAATTCCTAAAAATTTGCATCGAATCTATTAATTCATCTCAACTAGTTGCTACACAATTTCTTTTTTTAGGGTACATCAATATGGGTCAGATATGTTGTTAATTTTCCAGGTTTATAATCCACTGCATATTGTAGCCCCAGATTTTTCATCCACATACTGCATAAAACATCTTCGGGGTTTATCGGCCTGCTCTGCTGGTTTGCACAACAAAATTTGCAACAACATCCATCTTCACACTGCGGATAAGTGCTATGTAGACCTACCATAAGGGTGGTACCGTACACATGTGCTAATTGCATGTGGCCAAAATTCTACCAAACAATAGCGAATTTCTTAACGATTCTGTTTCATAAACATGAATCCATTGGCTGGCCACATTGGGTGGCCTGAAAACAAGGCTTCGTGTGAATGCAGAGGTGGCTGCACATGTACATCTTTCTCCATTCACTTCTTTTGGGAGTTCTGAAATAACTGAGCACATGTGTACACATCTCCATCCACAGCTATACAAAATTGTGGCAAATTCTCTGGATATGCCAAAATTTCCTGAGATATCAGCAACTATTAAACGAACCTGAGCTATGGCAAAATAGCATTGACCATCATAATATTGAGTTCTAATACAGCAACGGGACATTTGGGCTCTCTCCAGGCCCTGATCAATGGGTGCAACTGACACCACTGACCTTGGAGAACGGCCTGGATCAGATGCCAAACTATGTCCAAATCAAACAATACGCTGTAAAACATCAATTTACAAGTAATACAAAACAAGTTATCCGTAAAGTACTATTTCTGCTATCCAAGATGTTCTGCATCATCTAGATCTCTTACTACAGTCATTCATTCAAATATTTGTCAATGCATATTTTAGATTGGCCGAGATCATTAAAACAACATAATTTCTCCTCCTGCCAACCGCAGTCATCCAGAGACTTACAATTTGTGCATAAATAATTTAGTTAATACAAGTCTTGCTTTTCAGACAAGGGCAGATGACAATGATTGATTCTCCGACTCGGAGTAATATATCGTAAATGGGAGTAAATATTTATGGCAATTTTAATGGTTTTAGAGGACTGAAATATAGCGTATATCTAGGAAACATTTGTAAAACATCTTTTGGTGTAATGAGCTCTATATATTCTCATCTTAACTACTCCCATGTGTTGCTGAAGTCTGCAGCTTCATCAGAGAGATGGTCGAGGCAATGGATCAATGGGACAAATCAAATACGTGAAGTAACGCATACAAGGCATATAAATAATGACATGGAATTAAAGCAAGTCCTAAAAAGTGATTGACCCCCATAAAGTAATATATCTACAGCAAGAATGATCCAGGGTGGGCATAGGCACACGTGACAGAGATTGGCCGAGAGGAAAATATTGTGCAATACGTGGTCCATTGGTGGGAGGAAAGAGGAGAGGGAGAGGCTTGCATGGGGTACATAAGGGAAGAACGCTCAAAAGGAGGCCATGTTGAGGGCGATGGGGGTCCTGGGAGTTGGTGCAAAATTTGTTGTGGAGGAGAAATATACACATGCTTTCATTTGGGGCGCAATTAAGTCATGGCTAATCTGGCACTTAGTGGGGGTTAGGATGTGGGTGGACCCTGGAATGTGGGGGTGGATCCTGAGAGCCGCTGCTGTGGTTAATCTACTACTTACAGTGGTGGTGTTGTGCCTTCGAGTTGGGGCTTACGGCTGAGGGTAAAATATGTAGAAGAATTTGGTTGGGTGCCATAGCTAATAGTTCCAAAGAACTCCTTATTCAGTATTAATATTATTCGTTTTAATAAATGGCAGCTGTGGCCAATTTAATCCAAAATTAAGTCTCCAGTGTGTGTTATTCCAGTTGAGAGGGAGCCGAATTGGGAGATTATTAAATGTCGGGGGGATAGGATGGAACAAATTGGCCATAATCCAGTTTGAAACCATAATTCTTTGGTGCAAAATGCCAAACGTAAACAGGTAGAGTACTAGAGGAAGTGTTGGCAGGTCTTCTGGAAGAACTTCATTCCCGCATGGAGTTTACGGTTCATTCCACACTCCAAATACATTAGGATGATGTCAGAGAAAGGTATCACATGTACAAGTAACTGACCGACCTTGTCTCCTCTTTTCTGCACGACAATCATCATAATCCACCACCAAGCATCTGAGGATAAGCCTAACAAAACGTACAGTAAAGTGGAAAATCCCTTTAGAAAGGTCTATAGTTGTCTCACTTTACTTTTCAGTAAAATGTAAGAGAGGTTTTTAAATTCTTCAGGTGGAAGCAACTTAATTTACAAAATGGAGCGCTGAAATTTGGGATATAAACAGATTTTAGCTTAGCAATGCATTTAAGGTATAATTCTAAGCATAAATTGAAAACTCACTTTTGACCAAAATGCAGCTCAATTTCCAACAATCCCAAATCTTTTAGTAAAGAACAGCTACAGTTACGTCCATATATATTTGCACAGAGACAACATTTTTCTACTTTTTGGTATAGTCATTACCACAATGAATTTTAAACAAAACAATTCAGATGCAGTTGAAGTTCAGACTTTCAGCTTTCATTTGAGGGTATCCACATTAAAATTGGATGAAGGGTTTAGGAGTTTCAGCTCCTTAACATGTGCCGCCCTGTTTTTAAAGGGACCAAAAGTAATTGGACAGATTTAATAATTGTAAATAAAATGTTCATTTCTAGTACTTGGTTGAAAACCCTTTGTTGGCAATGACTGCCCAAAGTCTTGAACTCATGGACATCACCAGACGCTGTGTTTCCTCCTTTTTGATGCTCTGCCAGGCCATCACTGTGGTGGTTTTCAGTTGCTGTTTGTTTGTGGCCTTTCTGTCTGAAGTTTAGTCTTTAACAAGTGAAATGCTGCTCAATTGGGTTGAGATCAGGTGACTGACTTGGCCATTCAAGAATATTCCACTTCTTTGCTTTAATAAACTCCTGGGTTGCTTTAGCTTTATGTTTTGGGTCATTGTCCATCTGTAGTATGAAACGACGACCAATCAGTTTGGCTGGATCTGAGCACACAGTATGGCGGCTCTGAAGACCTTAGAATTCATTCGTCTGCTTCTGTCCTGTGTCACATCATCAATAAACACTAGTGACCCAGTGCCACTGGCAGCCATGCATGCCCAAGCCATCACACTGCCTCCGCCGTGTTTTACAGATGATGTGGTATGCTTTGGACTATGAGCTGTACCACGCCTTCACCATGCTTTTCTCTTTCCATCATTCTGGTAGAGGTTGGTCTTGGTTTCATCTGTCCAAAGAACGTTCTTCCAGAACTGTGCGGCTTTTTTTAGATATTTTTAGCCTTTTTCTTCTTGATGCTTATGAGTGGCTGCACCGCGCAGTGACCCCTCTGTAGTTACTTTCATGCAGTCTTCTCTTTATGGTAGATTTGGATATTGATACGCCGACCTCCTGGAGAGTGTTGGTCACTTGGTTGGCTGTTGTGAAGGGGTTTCTCTTCTCCATGGAGATTATTCTGCGATCATCCACCACTGTTGTCTTCCGTGGGCGCAAAGGTCTTTTTACATTGATGAGTTCACCAGTGCTTTCTTTCTTTCTTTCTTTCTCAGGATAGAAAACACATAGAAAACACCTTAAAAGGTGTCAAAAAGCTGACAAACTGCTCAGAAGACACAACAAGCACATGGAAAAGTCACAAGTACATATAGTCATGGGAAAATAAGAGGTGGAGGAGTAAAAGGAGGAGGAGACACAGATATAGGCATAAATAAAGTAAAAAAGAGCAGCATCCATACCAGGTGAATCGTGTCCAAAAACGGTCTTTATTCAGCCATATAACAGATATAGGCATGTCATGACCTTCTAAAATCAAGAAAGGCTAAAGTAAAAATCTAAAATCAGCCTACCAACACCCAGACGTCGTGACAAAAATAAAAAAAAAAAGAAATATCTTTAGGTAGAATGGTGGCAGGTCCATTCAGAACACTTTCCTTAGAAGATGTAGTGATATCCCCGATGGGAGTCGTGCCCAAAAATAAACCCAATACATTTAGACTAATCCTCCATTTGTCATATCCAAGGGGCATCTCCTTTGACGAGGCAATCAGGCAGGTCAAGTAGTTGGGAAGGGGCATTCTAATGGCCAAAGCAGACATTGAGGGGGCATTCCGGTTACTACCTGTGCCTCTGAATAGTGTCCGCCTATTGGGCTGCTTCTGTGAAGGAGCATACTACATAGATCGCTGTTTGCCCATGGGGTGCTCCATATCCTGCACACTATTTGAGGCGTTTTGTTGCTTCCTCGAATGGGTCGTCATGGACGTTTCAAAGAGGGCATATATTATCCATTACCTCGACGACTTCTCATGCTTGGGTCCAAAAGATTCGCCACAGTGTGAAAAGGAGAGAGCTGGAGGGAGAGCGGACACCCCAGAGCCGACGGGTTAGATTGAGAAAGGAAGAAGGCAGTGTAGCTTGCTTCATGGGTGGGGTACTCTGCTGAGTAGCAGAAACTGCTACTAGGCCCAAAAGGATTTCCTGGGCTAAATGCAGTTAAAAATAATTAATTAGATAAACAGGCAGTGTAGCTTGCTTCATGGGTGGGCTACTCTGCTGACTAGCAGACACTGAAGCTTTGGAGCAGACCTCTGAATCCCAGGCCATAGTATGAGTAAACAGCTCTGCAGACTCAACCATCTGTGTTACCCCAAGCCATAGTGTATGTAGTTTCTAAAGGTTAAAAGAGGGGGGGGGGAGTGACCCTACCCACCTGGAATTGACGATGCCAACATCATGTAAAACACAGCAAAAAGAGTCTCCATTTTTTCCAAAAATTAGGCCACAGACACCACTTAAGTGGCATCAATTTCGCCAGAGTTTCTTAAAATGGTTGGTGAGGTGATTTTCAAAAATTATCAAGCTTTTATTCTCCCCAGGATGACACAGGGGTAGAAAAGTCCTTTGCGGATCCAGGATTTGTTCATCTTGATGAACGTTAGTCTGTTTACATTGTCACTGGACAGCCGCGTGCGCTTATCTGTCAGCACACCACCAGCAGCGCTGAACACACGTTCAGAGAGAATGCTGGCTGCGGGACACGACAAGATCTCCAGGGCGTGAGTGGCGAGCTCAGGCGATTTTTCCAGATTGGAAGCCCAAAATGAGCAAGGTCCAGTTCCACAGTCCTGGCATCGATGTTAACTTGGAGATACTCCTGTACCATCCTCTCTAGGCGTTGGCTGTGCATCAGACTTCTTGTCTCATGTGGCCTTGCAAAAGATGGTCTAAAAAATTCTTGAAAAATTGCTGTTACCACCAGATACGATGTTACTGTTACGGTTTGAGTGATGACTCGATAGTCCCATGGTTGGCAAGTTAGAACTCAGAGATTCACTACGTGTACCACTGGTGTTTTGTGGAAAAGCAGATGTAAGATTCTGTAACAATCTCTGCTGATACTCCTGCATGCGTGAATCCCTTTCTATGGCAGGAATTATTTCGCCAAATTTACTTTTGTACCGGGGATCTAAGAGTGTGGCAACCCAGTAGTCAGCATTACTTCGGATTCTGACAATCCGAGGGTCATGTTGCAGGTAGTGCAGCAAGAAGGCACTCATGTGTCTTGCGCATCCAGGAGGACCAAGTCCTTGTTGTCTTGGTGGCGGCGAGGGGAGAATCATGCTTCTTTCCTCTGCCCTCTCCCCCCAACCTCGCACAACAGAAATTTGATCAAGGTCTCCCTCATCTGATGAGTCTTCCATGCCCAGCGCCAGTTCATCCTCCACTTCATCCTCGGCTCCTTCACCTTCCTCAACAGTTTGGCTGCTGCCATGTGCCCTCGGTAATCCCTCTCTCCCACCATCCAGTGCCAGCCGCCTTGGTGCTGCCGACCGTCTGGACCTTGGAGATATTATCCCTTCCGCATACGACTCCTCCTGTTCCTCCTCCTCCTCCTCTTGTCCCACCACCTGACTCCGAATACTGTTTAAGGTGTGCTCCAGCATGAAAATGACCGGAATAGTCTTGCTAATAATGGCATCGTCAGCACTAAACATCTTCGTCGCTATTTCAAAACTGTGCAGAAGGGTACATAGCTCCCTGATATGAGACCACTCCTGCAACGTGATTTGCCCCACCTCTGGATCTCGTTGGCCCAGGCTATACGTCATAACGTATTGTGCCAGGGCTTGTCGGTGCTGCCACAGTCGCAGCAACATGTACAGAGTTGAATTCCACCATGTGGGCACATCGCATTTCAGCCGATGAACTGTCTAACACTAAGCTGCAGCAGTGAGGAAATGGTGGCGACGGGGAAAATGGCTGGTTCTTATAGGGCAAGGACATGTGACATACACAGCCAATAACACATGCCCTTGCTTTTGTGCAACACATGCACATTGCTGTGTGTGTGCACTACTGATAGGCTGAGAGACTGCACCGCCCCACTGTAAATGCGGGAAAGAAAAAAAAAGGAGATCGGCGTTATTTTATCACAGATCTATCCCCCGCCCCCCTCCCCACTATACAATGAAGCAGTCTATTAACATTGATGAACAGTTTTAATGTGAAAATCAAGTTAGGCTTTTGGTGAACGAACAGTTATCGAACAGAAACTCGAACAGCCGAATTTTAAGCAAATTGTTTGAGTTCGTCGAACGACTCGAACACCGCCCAAAACAGCTCGAATTTGAAATCGGCAAACAGTTCGACTCGAACACCGCTCATCTCTAGTTACAATGCTGCCGCCTTACTGGAAATGTAGCATACTTGGAAAAAACTAACGTATTTCTTCCCTGGGGCAGCTAGCTTTGTCACAGGGTCCCAAAGCAGCTGACTTTCAGTTACACGGTCCCGAAGCAGCTACAGCACCAATTACTATTTTGTGAGGTGGCTTTAAGATGGCCACAGCAATTTGACGGCTCGCAATACATAACGAGCTGACAATCAAAGTACCAGGGCATGCTCACAGCTGCTCCTATCAGTATTGTGAGCAGTTACTGTAGCCGCTACATGCATGCCCCCATGACTGAAAGCTGGCGGCTCCTGGGAGTAAATAAGTTCACTTACTCCTGATAGCTGCACTTTCAGTAAGACGCCAAGCAGTATTGTAATGCTTTGTGCCAGCAGATTAATCCCACATCTCCCACATAACGTTTCCGAGGTGGCAGGTTTCCTTTAAGTCTCCGCAATACGGGACCCCAGGGAATGCCCATACTCCTTATATTGTCTGCCAACCAGCTGGCTCTTGTGATTCCCACATACACATGAACCCTCGTCTCAGCTAAGTGTTCACATGTTGTGGATGGAGAGCAGTCAGTAAAACACCTTTTACATTGCCTTATCTCCCAGTCTTTGATTTCCAACTTCCTGACTATTCCTTCTTCTGACACTATCTGCTAGAGGTGATCCAGAAGGCCTCTATATAAATTCGATGGTTTACTGATCCTAGCCAAACAGGTGGGTTTGGTAATCTAATTTGTATTGGTGCCGTTAGGCTAAGTACACTAGTATATCTCTATCATTTACTCCTGTAACCAAAAAGTGTAGGTCTTTATTGTTAATCACACACTCTACACCAGGGAATCTCAAACATCTTCTTCTTGGACCTCAGTAGACAGTTCAAGGTGATTCCTTGTCCCTTCCAAAAAGGGAAATTGATCCATGGGCTGTTGTGAGTTCTGTTTTTGGGCTCCCTCTGGTGGTTACTGATGGTACTGGGTGACTTGTGTTCTCTGCGGTCTCTGGTGTCCACCTGTTCCATCAGGTTATGGGAGTTTCCTATTTAACCTGGCCTTTTTGTCATTTCCTCGCCGGCTATCAATGTAATCAGCGTGTCTTTTTACCTCTGCTCCCTGCGTCTGTTATCTTCAGGACAAGCTAAGTTTTGATTTTCCTGTTCCACGTTTTGCTTTATTTTTGTCTTAGTCCAGCTTGCTGATATGTGATTCCTTGCTGCTGGTTGCTCTAGTGGGCTGAAATTACTCCTCATGTTCCATGAGTTGGCACATGAGTTCAAGTAATTTCAGGATGGTTTTTTGAAGGGTTTTTCGCTGACCGCGCAGTTCACTTTTGTATCCTCTGCTATCTAGCTTTAGCGGGCCTCATTTTTGCTGATTCTATTTTCATAACTACGTATGTGCTTTCCTCTCATTTCACCGTTATTACATGTGGGGGGCTGCTGTTTCTGTGGGGTGTTTCTCTGGAGGCAAGTGAGGTCTGTGTTTCTTCTAATAGGGGAAGTTAATCCTTCGGCTGGCGCGAGACGTCTAGGAATCATCGTAGGCACGTTCCCCGGCTACTGCTAGTTGTGTGTTTAGGTTCAGGATCGCGGTCAGCTCAGGTTCCATCACCCTAGAGCTTGTTTTGTTTTTGTGCTTGTCCTTTTGTGATCCCCTGCCATTGGGATCATGACAGTATAGCCGGCCAAAAAAAAATTGGTCATCGTTTTGGCTGAAGTAGGAGGAAAAGTAGTCTGAGGAAGTTTTGTTTTTTGTTTTTTTTTGTTTTTCCTTCCTCAGTGTTTGCTGCCTAGCCTTAATTGCAGCTTGGCTGTTTTTTTTTCCTCCTCTTAATCCTTGAATGGCTCTGACCTCAGCTGTTTATCATGGACGTCCAGCGTTTGGCTTCCAGCCTGAATAATCTTGCTGCTAAGGTTCAAAATATACAAGATTTTGTTGTACATACGCCTATGTCTGAACCTAGAATTCCTATCCCAGAGTTTTTTTCTGGAGATAGATCTAGTTTTCTGAATTTTAGGAACAATTGCAAGTTGTTTCTTTCTTTGAAATCTCGCTCCTTTGGAGACCCTGCTCAGCAGGTCAAGATTGTTATATCTTTCCTGCGGGGTGACCCTCAGAATTGGGCGTTTGCATTGGCACCAGGGGATCCTGCGTTGCTCAATGTGGATGCGTTTTTTCTGGTATTGGGTTTGCTCTATGAGGAACCTAACCTAGAGATTCAGGCTGAAAAAGCTTTATTGGCTCTCTCTCAGGGGCAAGATGAAGCAGAAATATATTGTCAGAAATTTCGGAAATGGTCGGTGCTTACTCAGTGGAATGAGTGCGCTCTGGCTGCAAAATTTAGAGATGGCCTTTCTGAGGCCATTAAAGATGTTATGGTGGGGTTCCCGGCGCCTACAGGTCTGAATGAGTCCATGACTATGGCTATTCAGATTGATCGGCGTTTACGGGAGCGCAAACCTGTGCACCATTTGGCGGTGTCTTCTGAACAGGCACCTGAGATAATGCAATGTGATAGAATTCAGTCCAGAAGTGAACGGCAAAATTATAGGCGGAAAAATGGATTGTGTTTTTATTGTGGTGATTCAGCTCATGTTATATCAGCATGCTCTAAACGCATAAAAAAGGTTGATAAGTCTGTTGCCATTGGTACTTTACAGTCTAAGTTCATTCTGTCTGTGACTCTGATTTGTTCATTATCATCCATTTCCGTCGATGCCTATGTGGATTCAGGCGCTGCCCTGAGTCTTATGGATTGGTCATTTGCCAATCGCTGTGGGTTTAGTCTGGAACCTCTGGAAGTTCCTATTCCTTTGAAAGGAATTGACTCTACACCTTTGGCTATGAATAAACCTCAGTACTGGACACAAGTGACCATGCGTATGACTCCCGTTCATCAGGAGGTGATTCGCTTCCTGGTACTGTATAATTTACATGATGTCTTAGTGCTTGGTCTGCCATGGTTACAAACTCATAACCCAGTTCTAGACTGGAAAACAATGTCTGTGTTAAGCTGGGGATGTCAGGGGTTCATGATGATGCATCTCCGATTTCTATCGCTTCATCTACTCCTTCTGAGGTTCCGGTATTTTTGTCTGATTATCGGGAGGTTTTTGAGGAGCCTAAGCTCAGTTCGCTTCCTCCTCACAGGGATTGCGATTGTGCTATAGATTTGATTCCTGGCAGTAAATTCCCTAAAGGTCGTTTGTTCAATCTGTCAGTGCCAGAGCATACTGCTATGCGGAATTATGTTAAGGAGTCCTTGGAAAAGGGACATATCCGTCCATCTTCGTCCCCTTTGGGAGCAGGTTTTTTTTTCGTGGCCAAAAAAGATGGTTCCTTGAGGCCTTGCATAGATTATCGTCTTTTGAATAAGATTACAGTCAAATATCAGTATCCTTTGCCATTGTTGACTGATTTGTTCGCTCGCATTAAGGGGGCTAAATGGTTCACTAAGATTGATCTTCGGGGTGCGTATAATCTTGTGCGGATAAGGCAGGGTGATGAGTGGAAAACCGCATTTAATACACCTGAGGGCCATTTCGAGTATTTGGTGATGCCTTTTGGACTTTCTAATGCTCCTTCTGTCTTCCAGTCTTTTATGCACGATATTTTCCGTGAATATCTGGATAAATTTATTATCGTGTATTTGGATGATGTTTTGTTTTTTTCTGATGACTGGGAGTCTCATGTTCAGCAGGTCAGGAAGGTGTTTCAGGTCCTGCGGGCCAATTCTTTGTTTGTAAAGGGTTCTAAATGTCTCTTTGGAGTCCAGAAGATTTCCTTTTTGGGGTATATTTTTTCCCCTTCTACTATTGAGATGGATCCCGTCAAGGTTCAGGCTATTTGTGACTGGACGCAGCCTACATCTCTTAAGAGTCTACAGAAGTTCTTGGGCTTTGCTAATTTTTATCGTCGCTTCATAACTAATTTTTCTAGTGTTGTTAAGCCTTTGACGGATTTGACTAAGAAGGGTGCTGATGTTACTGATTGGTCTCCTGTGGCTGTGGAGGCCTTTCAGAAACTTAAGTGCCGGTTTTCTTCTGCTCCTGTGTTGCGTCAGCCAGATACGTCGCTTCCTTTTCAGGTTGAGGTTGATGCTTCCGAGATCGGAGCGGGGGCGGTTTTGTCACAGAGAAGCTCCGATGGCTCAGTGATGAAGCCATGTGCGTTCTTTTCTAGAAAATTTTCGCCCGCTGAACGGAATTATGATGTTGGTAATCGGGAGCTTTTGGCCATGAAGTGGGCATTTGAGGAGTGGCGTCATTGGCTTGAGGGTGCTAGACATCGTGTGCTGGTCTTGACTGATCACAAAAATTTGATGCACCTTGAGTCTGCCAAGCGTCTGAATCCTAGACAGGCTCGTTGGTCACTGTTTTTCTCCCGTTTCAATTTTGTGGTTTCATACCTGCCAGGTTCAAAGAATGTGAAGGCGGATGCTCTTTCTAGGAGTTTTGTGCCTGACTCCCCTGGAAATTCTGAGCCCACTGGTATCCTTAGGGATGGGGTGCTTTGCAGGAGTTTCAGGCGGATAAACCTGATCGTTGTCCGCCGGAAAGACTGTTTGTTCCGGATAATTGGACCAGTAGAGTCATCTCCGAGGTCCATTCTTCTGTGTTGGCAGGTCATCCTGGAATATTTGGTACTAGAGACTTGGTGGCCAGGTCTTTTTGGTGGCCTTCCTTGTCGAGGGATGTGCGTTCTTTCGTGCAGTCTTGTGGAGTTTGCGCTCGGGCTAAGCCTTGCTGTTCTCGGGCCAGTGGATTGTTGTCACCTTTGCCTATCCCGAAGAGGCCTTGGATGCACATTTCCATGGACTTTATTTCGGATCTCCCTGTCTCTCAAAAAATGTCCGTCATATGGGTTGTGTGTGACCGCTTTTCTAAGATGGTTCATCTGGTACCCTTGCCTAAGTTACCTTCCTCCTCTGAGTTAGTCCCTCTGTTTTTTCAAAACGTGGTCCGTTTGCATGGCATTCCGGAGGACATAGTTTCTGACAGGGGATCCCAGTTTGTGTCTAGATTTTGGCGGACGTTCTGTGCTAAGATGGGCATTGATTTGTCCTTTTCGTCTGCATTCCATCCCCAGACGAATGGCCAGACGGAACGAACTAATCAGACTTTGGAAACTTATTTAAGGTGTTTTGTTTCTGCTGATCAAGATGACTGGGTTTCCTTTTTGCCGCTTGCCGAGTTTGCCCTTAATAATCGGGCTAGTTCTGCTACCTTGGTTTCTCCTTTCTTTTGTAATTCGGGGTTTCATCCTCGTTTTTCCTCTGGTCAGGTGGAGCCTTCTGATTGTCCTGGAGTGGACATGGTGGTGGATAGGTTGCATCAGATTTGGAGTCATGTGGTGGACAATTTGAAGTTGTCCCAGGAGAGGGCTCAGCAGTTTGCTAATCGCCGTCGCCGCGTGTGTCCTCGACTTCTTGTTGGGGACTTGGTGTGGTTGTCCTCTCGTTTTGTTCCTATGAAGGTCTCTTCTCCTAAGTTCAAGCCTCGGTTCATCGGACCCTATAGGATCTTGGAAATTCTTAACCCTGTGTCGTTTCGTTTGGATCTCCCGGCATCGTTTGCTATTCATAATGTGTTCCATCGGTCGTTGTTGCAGAAGTATGAGGTACCTGTTGTTCCTTCGCTTGAGCCTCCTGCTCCGGTGCTGGTGGAGGGTGAATTGGAGTATGTTGTGGAGAAGATCTTGGATTCTCGTGTTTCCAGACGGAAACTCCAGTATTTGGTCAAGTGGAAGGGTTATGGTCAGGAGGATAATTCTTGGGTGATTGCCTCTGATGTTCATGCTGCCGATTTGGTCCGTGCTTTTCATAGGGCTCATCCTGGTCGCCCTGGTAGTTCTCGTGAGGGTTCGGTGACCCCTCCTCAAGGGGGGGGTACTGTTGTGAGTTCTGTTTTTGGGCTCCCTCTGGTGGTTACTGATGGTACTGGGTGACTTGTGTTCTCTGCGGTCTCTGGTGTCCACCTGTTCCATCAGGTTATGGGAGTTTCCTATTTAACCTGGCCTTTTTGTCATTTCCTCGCCGGCTATCAATGTAATCAGCGTGTCTTTTTACCTCTGCTCCCTGCGTCTGTTATCTTCAGGACAAGCTAAGTTTTGATTTTCCTGTTCCACGTTTTGCTTTATTTTTGTCTTAGTCCAGCTTGCTGATATGTGATTCCTTGCTGCTGGTTGCTCTAGTGGGCTGAAATTACTCCTCATGTTCCATGAGTTGGCACATGAGTTCAAGTAATTTCAGGATGGTTTTTTGAAGGGTTTTTCGCTGACCGCGCAGTTCACTTTTGTATCCTCTGCTATCTAGCTTTAGCGGGCCTCATTTTTGCTGATTCTATTTTCATAACTACGTATGTGCTTTCCTCTCATTTCACCGTTATTATATGTGGGGGGCTGCTATTTCTGTGGGGTGTTTCTCTGGAGGCAAGTGAGGTCTGTGTTTCTTCTAATAGGGGAAGTTAATACTTCGGCTGGCGCGAGACGTCTAGGAATCATCGTAGGCATGTTCCCCGGCTACTGCTAGTTGTGTGTTTAGGTTCAGGATCGCGGTCAGCTCAGGTTCCATCACCCTAGAGCTTGTTTTGTTTTTGTGCTTGTCCTTTTGTGATCCCCCGCCATTGGGATCATGACAATGGGCTCTCTGCGTCTTGAATCCCCATCTATTGGGAGAGCGTAGGTCCTGACTCTACTAGGTGAGGTGGCTGGTTCAACTCTTTCATGACTTCCATAATCTTGAATGCAAAGAACCATTGAAATACAAAACCATCTATGACGCAGAATGTGGCTGCTTTGCTTGGTAAAATGGTTTGAAGGAAAACCCCAATAGGTGGAGATTTCAGTAGTGATAACCCCTCCAACTCCTGCCCAGGAGAAGCACGAGGAATTGATTGAATAGTAACCTTTCTAATGGGGTGACCTTTTGGCTTTCCAATATTTTTTTGCTAAGAGTGCCTGAGTATTAGTCATAACATTATAACACGTGTACTCTATCTGGAAGTTAGATGGTTATGAGAATCAAAAAATGTAGAAAGGTTAAAATTCAGTCCTCTCTTTAGCTTAAATTGTTATTCCGTTTCCTTCTATATTTACGCTGGTGACGTCATGTCCACTCACCATGGCTGGGATCTGTGCACGGTTGAATGGGATAGAGGTGCACTATTTCTGTTGAATACGTCCCATCAGATATCAGTAGACCTGACATTACCAGCCCTGATCACCTCCTGGAGCAGAAGTCAGGGGGGCCCGAATATGCAACGTATATCAATATTTTGGGCTGCCTTTATAATGGCATTGCCACAAATATTAAAACCTTGTTTTAGAATGACACTTTTGATGCATGGCCTTCTCAATCTTAAAAAAAAAATGCACAATCTGTGATATAATACGAGCACTCTTCAAAATAGCTGTTTATGCAGAATGTACTATTACGGAAATTGTACATATACTGCAGAGTATTGAGAAAAATCCTCGGAAGCATTTACTATAGAGATATGGGAGGATTGCAAATTGCACTTGTCAGTGGTTTGTTTACATGCGGGTTAGCAGGGTTCAATTCACCGAGGAAATTAAAAACCCAATAAAACAAGCAAAAAATAGAAGGTGGGAAATAAAAATGTAAAGGTAGATGAAGCTTTACTACTTGTGCTTATGTCTTTATTTTCCGAAAAAAATAGGTAACATAGGAAAAGATAAGGACATACACACAGATCATAAAGGGAATCTGTCAGAAGGATCAACCCTCCTAAGCCATCTATATGGGCATGCAGGTCGTAGGAAGCTGATTAAAATGATTCCTTCGTATATGGGATCAGATGTCTTAGAGAAATCCACAATTTCCTTCCCTCTTGGGAAGATCTTTGCCCAACCCAGGGACCTTAACACCTCATTTACATATTAAGAAAAATGTGGATTTCTCTATAATATGTCATAGTATCACTGGCATCAAGGTGTCATTCTATTCAACTTTCCATGACCTGCATACCCATATAGATTGCTTTGGATGGTTGATCCTTCTGACAGATTCTCTTTAAAGGCCAACTCCATTTTGAAAATGACATTTCTTTACTTATTGTACTTAACCTGCAAAATGACACTCAAAATTATACCCTGCTCCATGATTTGATGTCTACATTATCTACATACTGTATGTGAAAGACTTCCAGTACTGGTGACAGCAACTATCTCTGTGGTCACCAGTAGCTAATCGTTGCCCATAAGGGCTCATTCAGATGTCCATTTTTGACACACAATTTTTATGATTTTCACAGATAAAACTCATAGATATCATAGTCCGCGGAGTCGTATCAAAGTGGTCCACAACAATTCTGATGCGAATCACTGATAAAACTTACCAATTCATGTGTATAGGAATGTAAAAAACAATTGTACCGAACTCAGATGCCATGCGTGCTGTCATGTCATGTGCTGCTGCCATCCTGCGCCCGTTCTGTCATGTGCTGCTGCCATCCTGCGCCCGTTCTGTCATGTGCTGCTGCCATCCTGCGCCCGTTCTGTCATGTGCTGCTGCCATCCTGCGCCCGTTCTGTCATGTGCTGCTGCCATCCTGCGCCCGTTCTGTCATGTGCTGCGGCCATCCTGCGCCCGTTCTGACATGTGCTGCGGCCATCCTGCGCCCGTTCTGTCATGTGCTGCTGCCATCCTGCGCCCGTTCTGTCATGTGCTGCGGCCATCCTGCGCCCGTTCTGTCATGTGCTGCTGCCATCCTGTGCCCGTTCTGTCATGTGCTGCTGCCATCCTGCGCCCGTTCTGTCATGTGCTGCTGCCATCCTGCGCCCGTTCTGTCATGTGCTGCTGCCATCCTGCGGCCGTTCTGTCATGTGCTGCTGCCATCCTGCGCCCGTTCTGTCATGTGCTGCGGCCATCCTGCGCCCGTTCTGTCATGTGCTGCGGCCATCCTGCGCCCGTTCTGTCATGTGCTGCGGCCATCCTGCGCCCGTTCTGTCATGTGCTGCGGCCATCCTGCGCCCGTTCTGTCATGTGCTGCTGCCATCCTGCGCCCGTTCTGTCATGTGCTGCTGCCATCCTGCGCCCGTTCTGTCATGTGCTGCTGCCATCCTGCGCCCGTTCTGTCATGTGCTGCTGCCATCCTGCGGCCGTTCTGTCATGTGCTGCTGCCATCCTGCGCCCGTTCTGTCATGTGCTGCGGCCATCCTGCGCCCGTTCTGTCATGTGCTGCGGCCATCCTGCGCCCGTTCTGTCATGTGCTGCTGCCATCCTGTGCCCGTTCTGTCATGTGCTGCTGCCATCCTGCGCCCGTTCTGTCATGTGCTGCTGCCATCCTGCGCCCGTTCTGTCATGTGCTGCTGCCATCCTGCGGCCGTTCTGTCATGTGCTGCTGCCATCCTGCGCCCGTTCTGTCATGTGCTGCGGCCATCCTGCGCCCGTTCTGTCATGTGCTGCGGCCATCCTGCGCCCGTTCTGTCATGTGCTGCGGCCATCCTGCGCCCGTTCTGTCATGTGCTGCGGCCATCCTGCGCCCGTTCTGTCATGTGCTGCTGCCATCCTGCGCCCGTTCTGTCATGTGCTGCTGCCATCCTGCGCCCGTTCTGTCATGTGCTGCTGCCATCCTGCGCCCGTTCTGTCATGTGCTGCTGCCATCCTGCGGCCGTTCTGTCATGTGCTGCTGCCATCCTGCGCCCGTTCTGTCATGTGCTGCGGCCATCCTGCGCCCGTTCTGTCATGTGCTGCGGCCATCCTGCGCCCGTTCTGTCATGTGCTGCTGCCATCCTGTGCCCGTTCTGTCATGTGCTGCTGCCATCCTGTGCCCGTTCTGTCATGTGCTGCTGCCATCCTGCGCCCGTTCTGTCATGTGCTGCTGCCATCCTGCGGCCGTTCTGTCATGTGCTGCTGCCATCCTGCGCCCGTTCTGTCATGTGCTGCGGCCATCCTGCGCCCGTTCTGTCATGTGCTGCGGCCATCCTGCGCCCGTTCTGTCATGTGCTGCGGCCATCCTGCGCCCGTTCTGTCATGTGCTGCGGCCATCCTGCGCCCGTTCTGTCATGTGCTGCTGCCATCCTGCGCCCGTTCTGTCATGTGCTGCTGCCATCCTGCGCCCGTTCTGTCATGTGCTGCTGCCATCCTGCGGCCGTTCTGTCATGTGCTGCTGCCATCCTGCGCCCGTTCTGTCATGTGCTGCGGCCATCCTGCGCCCGTTCTGTCATGTGCTGCGGCCATCCTGCGCCCGTTCTGTCATGTGCTGCGGCCATCCTGCGCCCGTTCTGTCATGTGCTGCGGCCATCCTGCGCCCGTTCTGTCATGTGCTGCTGCCATCCTGCGCCCGTTCTGTCATGTGCTGCTGCCATCCTGCGCCCGTTCTGTCATGTGCTGCTGCCATCCTGCCCCCGTTCTGTCATGTGCTGCGGCCATCCTGCGCCCGTTCTGTCATGTGCTGCTGCCATCCTGCGCCCGTTCTGTCATGTGCTGCTCCCATCCTGCGCCACCATTGTATTATATGCCCCCGAATGCTGCTGCCATATAAAAAAAAAATAAAATACCATACTCACCTATCGTCCGGCTCCACTGCAGGTATGTCTTCAAGAAAATGGCGCCGGAAAGCGGGGACTGCGCAGGCGCCGATTCCGGCAGCAGGAATCAGCACCTGCGCAGTCCGCGCTTTCCGGCGCCATTTTCTTGAAGACACACCTGCACTGGAGCCAGAGTGTGTCTTCAAGAAAATGGCGCCGGAAAGCGCGGACTGCGCAGGCGCCGATTCCGGCAGCAGGAATCGGCGCCTGCGCAGTCCGCGCCCTCCGGAGCCGGGAGCTGAGGAGCCGGGAGACGGAGCCGCAAGCAGCGCTGGAACCGGGAAAGGTGAGTATACTTACCCTCCCTCCTGGCGGTCCCTGACTCTCCGGTGGAGATCGCGGTATGCGTTCAGTGCTTACGCATACCGCGATCTCCCGGGAGTGTCGCTCTGTGAGGCCCAGACTGCGCCGGCGCTTGCGCTTGCGCAGTCTATAGAGGCTTCGGACAGAGTGACGCTCCCAGCGTTATATTATAGATATACTGTATATGTACACACACACAGTGCCGCTCAGCAAAAATGAATACCCCCCAGCAGATTCATCAGAAAACCTTTAATTTCCTTTCAGAATCACTATTTTCTATGGGATGCCATACTACAAAATAATCCCACAAAAAAGAGCCTTTGATAGCAAAATGAAAGTCTTAGGCCAAAAGCTAAAGTTTCGATTACAAAATTATAGTTAACAAGAATTCAAGCAAAGGTAAGTCTAATTATTCTTGAAACAGGTGTTCAGCAGACAGTTGTCGTCAAAAAGACATTTGTTACTTAAAAAAGAAAACCCTTTCCCATTTCATGCTGTCAGCAATGGCACCACATGGAAGAGAAATGTCACAAGACCGAGAAAGAAAATAATTTTTTTAAACAAAAATTTGAAGATCAGCAAAGCTTTACTTATCAGTAGTGATGAGCGAGTATACTCGTTGCTCTGGTTTTCCTGAGCATGCTCGGGTGGTCTCCGAGTATTTGTGACTGCTCGGAGATTTAGTTTTCATCATCGCCGCAGCTGAATGATTTACAGCTACTAGCCAGCTTGAATACATGTGGGGATTCCCTAGCAACCAGGCAACCCCCACATGTACTCAAGCTGGCTAATAGCTGTAAATCATTCAGCTGCGGCGATGGAAACTAAATCTCCGAACACCACCAAATACTCGGAGACCACCCGAGCAATGAGTATACTCGCTCATCACTACTTATCAGTCAGAATACTGTAGGAAAAGTGATACAAAATTGTGACAAAAATGGAACTGCAACCATCTCGCAGAGTGGTTCAAGCTTACATAGAAGTTAACACTTAAACAGGAGCATCTTCTGATGAGAAGGGTTGAAGAAAATCAACATGCAAGTTCACTGCAATTAGCTAAAGAAGTAGAAAGCCAAAACGGGGTGAGTGCAAACGTGTTGTCCACAAAGAAAGTCTCTCCTAAAGTCCATGCACTAAAAAGCCGCCTACAATTTGCCATGGTCCACTCTGACAAGATGAAGACTACTGGGACACTATACTCTGGAGTAAGGAGATCAAGAAAAATGTTTTTGGAACTGATGGCTTCAAAACTGTATGGCATTGCAAAGGAGATGAGTAGTGATTAGTTATGAGTGAGTGTACTCGTTGCACTGGTTTTTCCCGAGCACGGTCGGGTGGTCTCCGAGTATTTGTAACTGCTCGGAGATTTAGTTTTCATCACCGCAGCTAAATGATTTACATCTGTTAGCCAGCCTGAGTACATGTGGGGGTTGCCTGGTTGCTAGGGAACCCCGACATGTACTCAGCCTGGCTAGTAGCTGTAAATCATTCAGCAGCGGCGATAAAAACGAAATCTCCGAGCAGTTACAAATACTCGGAGACCACCTGAGCGTGCTCGGGAAAACCCGAGCAATGAGTACACTCGCTCATCACTAGTAGTGATGGGCGAGCGTGCTCCATTGAGCATCGGGGTGCTCGATCAAGTAGCGAGCAGTACTGAGTATTGCATGGTGATCGAGTGCGTGGATCCCTGTAAGTGAATTATCTTAGAATGGAGCAGAGGAGAGAATTTTTCTGTCCTCTGGAAAAACGCTTGCATTTGCCGTTCACTTCCAGAACACTCACTACTCGAGTCGAGCACGTCAGAGCAACCGATGTTCTATATTCGAGCACTGAACACTTGGGCATTTCACTGCTTGATGAACTTTAGAAATGAGTACAAAGAAAAATGCATGGTGCCTACAGTGAAACATGGTGGTGGCAGTGTCCTTATGTGGGGCTGCATGAGGGCTGCTGGTGTCAGGGAGCTACATTTCATTTATGGTATCATAAATTCACAGATGTACTGCTCTGTATTGAAAACGAAGATGCTACTATCACTCTGTGCCGTTGGTAGTTGTGCACTTCATCATTATCATAAAGACCCAAAACACAATATCTGTTTAATTTCTGAAGACGAACAGGGTAAAAGTGATTCAGTGACCAAAATACAGGTGCTTCTCACAAAATTAGAATATCATCAAAAAGTTAATTTATTTCAGTTCTTCAATACAAAAAGTGAAACTCATATATTATATAGAGTGTAGCGCAGCGGTGATCACACCATGCAGTAATGAAGCAGTGACCCAGGAAAGTTAAAAGCAAATGTGTTTAATGTCCAAACAACTCACAAAATGAACAGCACATAGTATCCTCCAGATCGCAGCTGGGGCGTCACAACAGTTCATCTCCTAGATATTGCCGAGGGCGACTGCACCACCATGTCACACTGAGGGGTGCCAGGCGTTCGCTGCTCTTGGCTCTGTGTTGCCTCATACAAACCGGCTGTTGCAGAGCCACCTGCTCTGCTGCTTGCAAACAAACATCTGACACACCCAAACCATTTACTGCAGGGTTTTTAAATGGAATCTGTGGCCATGGGCCACTTGTAAGACTTGGCCTGGAGGGAGCGAACTGCCCCACTACCATCCTGCAGTTCAGTCCAAAAATAAAAGCCCATGCCAGGTTTTCTTAAATCTGCCTTGGACAAATAGCTTGTCCAAAACCAAAACTTACCGTACTTTAATTTTGCACTGCAATCACAGCATTATCTGTGATTGCCATGCACTCCTGCGGCTTCAATATGCTTCTGTGCACATCCTGGGGAAACATATTGCCACTCACATATACGGTAAAACCTGTCAATGCCTCACAAGAGTAATTACAAACAGAGTGATCTATTTCAAGTGTTTATTTCTGTTAATGTTGATGATTATGGCTTATAGCCAATGAAAACCCAAAAGTCATTATCTCTCAGTAAATTAGAATACTTTATAACATAATTATTTTAAAATCTGAAATGTTGACCTACTGAAATGTATGTTCAGTAAATGCACTCAATACTTGTTCAGGGCTCCTTTTGCATCAATTACTGCATCAATGTGGCGTGGTATGGAGGCGATCAGTCTGTGGCACTGTACATCACATGTCGTGACGTGAAGGAGTTAAAAATATATGCTTTAAGTCTGACTTTTATGCCTCTTGCACATGGAACTAGGTGATAGAAAATTTGATTGGATACAGATCTTAACGACACCTGTTACATCCTCGATTTTCCCAACATTTCGGCTTGTCCTTCTCAGTGTTACAATGTCAATGTAGAGGATGCAATATCAGAAATACTTTTAAAGCAAAGAAAAGTATTTTCAAAGTTTGATATAACACTGGAATTATTCTGATACAACCTAACACTAGCACCGAATCCATATGATAATCCAGTCCTATGGATAATCATTAATATACTCATAAATAGATATGACATTCTAGCCCAGTCTTATTCAAACAACATTCCTTGGGTTTCTTGAAAATGGGACTTAGTCGTTAATCTCATGCATTATCCGTAGTTTCCTACTTTTTTCAACATCGATCAACCTCGTATTCTCTAGTTTGCCTGACGGCTTTACAATTACATCCAGATAAGACTTCTGAGCCCCCCAAAGCCAAAGTGCTTACACTGGCTGCCATACATCATAGGAGAATTCTTCAGGTTCCTAGTTCAGAATGACCTCTACAAGGGCAGTAAATGGACACAGATAGGCATGGTTGGATGGCACTAGTAGATTGCAGATATTTAGTTTTTTTTTTTTTTAATTCACATGTCAGAGATAAAATATGTCACCACTCACCATATAGAAAAGACGAACTTTTCTTAGTGGTGGAGCTGTGGTGCCACTGCTGGGTCTACTAGGTGACTTGAACTTCTTCATCACTCATATTGGGCACTGCAATATTTCTGTACTGCAGTGTGCTATGCATAATGCTCTGGTGGGATCTAACAGAAGCAGGTGGCAGCCTTCAGGACTATTGTTATGCCCATAAAAATGCGTTGGCACCTCAAGGATATGGTCATCGAGGTGTCAATGGGCTGACAGATGGAGCCTTCTTCTTCTTATCTACAGATGGAGCCTTCTTCTTCTGTCTATGGATGGAGCCTTCTTCTTCTTATCTACAGATGGAGCCTTCTTCTTCTGTCTATGGATGGAGCCTTCTTCTCATGTCTACAGATGGAGCCTTCTTCTCTCTACAGATGGAGCCTTCTTCTTCTGTCTATGGATGGAGCCTTCTTCTTCTGTCCACATAAGGAGACTTCTTCTTCTGTCCCCAGATGGAACCTTCTTCTGTCAATCCACTTAGATGCAGTGGTCAGTTACAGGATCAGCGTACTGAACAGATCTACATGGCACAGGGATATTATCATTATTATTTATTATTATAGCCCCATTTATTAAATTGGCGCTTTACATATAGACCAACCTCAGCAAGGCATCCATTTCTATTTCTCTGTCCTTGCTGCCAAATAAGTCAACAGTAATGGAAATGGCGCACAAAAGTTGGAAAGCCAATTACAGGTTGTGGATTGGCAATTAACATATACACGTTTTCATCCCTTCGCGACATGCCTATTTTCCTTTTATTTTGCGTTTTCTTTTTTTCCTCTCCTTCCTTCCCCTTCCTTCCTTCCTTCCTTCCTTCCTTCCTCCAATAGACATATGAGAGCTTGCTTTTTTTGCAGGATGAGTTGTTCTTTTAAATGACACCATTCATTTTATCATGTGACGTAATGGAAAGCAGGAAAAAAAATTCAAGTGCTGGAAAATTGCGAAAAAAGTACAATTTTGCAATTGTTTTTTGGATATTTATTTACGGTGTTCATTATACAGTGAAATGACTTGGCACTATGATTCTCCAGGTCAGCACAATCACAGGAATGCCAGATATACATAGTTTGGTTGTTTTTTTAAGTAATAAAAAAAATCAGAAATTTGTAAAAAAAAAATAAAAAATTTGCTTGTGCCCCCATATTCCAAGACAAGTAAAATGTTCAATTTTTGGTCGATGGAGCTGTTTGAGGGTCTGTTTTTTGCACCCTGAACAGTCATTTTTATTGATACTATTTTGGGGTAGATACAATATTATAGCATTTTTCCGGAGTTGTGGCAATCGGAAAACTGCGATTTTGAAGTTTTGAATGTATTTTTTGGTCATTATAGAGATTACAAATTGGCTTAATTAATTTCTTATTTTCATAGACCGGACTTTTATGGATGTAACGAGATCATGTGTATTTTTATTCATTTTTTTATTTTTAAAGGAGGAAAAGTGGGGTGATTTGAACATTTATTTTTTTTCATGTTTTTAAGAACTTTCTTTCTACTTTTCACTGTAATCTCTTGCTTATGATCTCCTAGGAACACCAGACAGTACAACCGTCATGACAGGCACAAAGCTCTTCGGCAGACCTTCCAGCCATCATGGCAACCTGTCAGTGCCCCATGATCCCATCACAGGGCTGCACATAGGCTGTTAGAACAGTGCCCCCCCTGCCGGCGCACTGTCAATGTCAGAGATTACCAGTGGCATTTAACAAGTTAATAGCTGCCCTACCCCCGCAGCTGTTAGTGGCAGATGATGGCTGAATATCACAACCATCATCTGCTGGGAAAGATGCGGGCTCGGCTTGTGAGCCAGCATTAAAGTCAGGGAGATGCAATGGAATGTCAATCAGTCATCGTGTGCTCTTAACAGCTGCGGATGAAGCGGTGCACTGAAGCACTGCTATGTATAGCACAGGCGATCAGACGATTGCAGCTTCATCTCCTAAGGGGACTGACAAATACAGTAAAAAGTGACAAATAAAGTTTTAAAAATCTGAAAAAAATATAAAAACTACAAAAGTTCATCTCATCCTTTCTTTTGTTGCCTCATTAAAAATAAAACAAACAAAAAAATATACATATTTGATATGGCTGCGTTCGCAAAAGTCTGACCTATCAAAATATAAAATAAATTAATCTGATTGGTAAACGAGAAAAAAAATCAGAATGCCAGAATTATGTTTTTTTGCAATAAAATGCAATAAGAGGCAATCAAAACTTTGCATCTATCTCAAAATTGGATCAATAAAAACATCAAATGAAGACGCAAAAAATAAGCTGTCACGCAGCCCCATGTTCTGAAAAATGAAAACACTATGGTTCTAGGAAAATGGCCATCTCACAGACAAAACCAAAGAAAAAACTAAATACCCTATAGCAAATAACTAGTAATAGTACAACTGATGCTCTGGCACATTTAATTGGTTTTGCTGTACTTTCTTGCACTTTATACAAACCTGAATGTGACCTGTTGTGAATTCTGCTCTTGGGTTCCCTCCAGTGGTTGTAGGTGGGAATGCAGTTGTCTCTGAGTCGCAGTCCTGGTCAGGTGTATCTGCTGATTGCAGTTCTGACTGGGATATTTAGGTGTGCAGGATTCATTAGTCCTTTCCAGTTGTCAATGTTTCTTGTGAAGTGTTGGATCACTTTCTGGCTTCTCCTGCTTAGCTGCCAATTCAGCAAAGATAAGTGTCTGTTTCTTTTTCTGTGGCACACATGCAGTGTGCTTATATTCTGTGCTATTCATTTGTTTTTCTCTTGTCCAGCTTAGACTGTGTCAGTGTTTTCTCAGTCTTGTTGGATTCTCTGGAGTTGCAGATATACGCTCCACATCTTTAGTTAGATGGTGGAGTTTTTGTATTTTCTGCTGTGGATATTTTTGGAAGGATTTTTAATACTGACTGCTTAGTATCCTGTCCTGTCCTTTCCTATTTAGCTAGTGTGTGCCTCATTTGCTAAATCCTGTTTCCTGCCTGCGTGTGTCTTTTCCTCTACTACTCACAGTCAATATTTGTGGGGGGCTGCCTATCCTTTGGGGTTCTGCTCTGAGGCAAGGTAGAAATTCCTATTTCCATCTATAGGGGTATTTAGTCCTCCGGCTGTGTCGAGGTGTCTAGGTTTTGTTAGGCACACCCCACGGCTACTTCTAGTTGCGGTGTTAAGATCAGGGTTTGCGGTCAGTATAGTTACCACCTACTCCAGTGAAAGTTTTCATGCTGCTCCAAGGTCACCTGATCATAACAGTGACCCCTCTTTCTGAGCTAGTCATTTCATCTGTATAGCTTCCCATAGTCAGGTGGCTGGTCTGTTTCGGTCCCTGTCTTGCTCTGCCCTCATTCACATTCAGGTCGGATGACACAAGGCAATACTTATATACTTGTGACAGGATAGGACCATCCCAACTGGATACACCTTGGCACGGCAGGATGGCTTTTACACTTTTTGATCATAATAGTGTTAACGAAGTACCCTATGATACTTACATGTACTGTTATTATTTCCTTATTTACTTACTATAGGGTATATGCTCGTTTATTTTTTTCTTAAATTAAAAGCAGTCTGGAATTATGTAATAATATATGCAGTTAACACTAGAAGTCCCAGAGAGGGGCTGTTGAAGCTGATGACACATCCACTGTAAAGGCGTCATATCATGAGTCCTTATTAACAGGGAAGCACAGAAGGTATTCCTAAGAAGCATTATTAATCAGCTGCAATTACGGCTGCAGGAAGCCATGCTCTCATGCTGTAAATTGTGATCTCCAAAGATGTGCTTGTAGCTAGCTGAAATCCTTCATGGCATCCCCTAGCAAGCAATATTGTTTGGCAGTGCACTGAGAGCAGCTACTCATCATCCTGAAGGAGCATTTCCTTTGACTGAAGTTTACGTCCACTTTAGGCTTTGGCCTTTGGCTGCTATAAAATCACACGATTAAGACAACCGTCAAACAAGCATAAAGGGGTTGTCCACATTTAGGGACAATTTTTTTTCAACTTCCCTAAATGCATGTATTTGGGGATAGAAATAATTTTTGCATTTGGGTTTCAGTTAAAATTTTGCAACGTTTTCTTTCTCTGTTGCAGTGTCTGACTGGCTGTGGAATGAGTTAAAGGGAATCTGACAGTTGATATATGCTGTATGACACTGGCTGTATGATTCTGTCCTGTAAGCTTTACTCTGAAACACTGCAGCTTAACATAGAAAAACATACTTTAAAAGTCGTCCCAATGCCAGTGACTCACAGGTCTCTCCCTAAACATGTACACAAAGAGAGACCTGTCACTCAAAGGGAACGGGTGGGGAAAGCTGCCAAGGAACGGCCTTTACAACTAATCTCCCTTGCAGCTTGGTCTCTGGCTGCTTATGCTAATATGCCGCAGTTTTTCAGAGTCAAACATGACCGCATATGCCGAGTACGGTCTTTTCCTACGTATGTAACCTAACCACCAAGACTGCCCACCGACCCAACCTTTTCCTTAAATAAAAACATAACCAATTATTCTTTTGGATATTTTGGCCACAGCGGCCAACTTTTATTAACAAAATTAACATAAACATAAATACAACAGTATAAATTCGAGGGGAGGGTTCTTGGAGCTAAAAAGATCTGGCAAAACCCCACAAGAGAAGATCGACCACCATATTACCCTCAGCCGTGAAAACCAGCTCGAGGGCACCGTACATCCCGTTCCGGGAAGAGAAAAAACCACCGACAGCTCCCAGGGTAAAACCCCGTCCAGAGCCCATACCAAAATGCCAGATCCAACCCCACCACATTTTAAATTGCCTGCAATTATGCTCCAATTCCTTCCCCCAACCAATCAGCGTCAACTCCAAGAACCCCCACCCCCCCACCACACACGAACAGCCCTGACCACCTCAGGCTCGTGAGTGCCCCAACGCCACCAACGCCCGTTCAACTCCCTCTTGCAATGCTAAAGTCCACAAATCAATCCCAATCGCGTTTAAGTGGACTCCGTCCTCCAACCAGTAGTTACCAAGCCCTGACTCCAATTCAAAATGTCTCACACTAATCCCCCCGTTCCTGGAAACAAAACCCGCTATTGCCCTATTCAACTTGACCCTAGCCCTATTAATACCCTTCAAAGATCTAGCCCCCCTCCACTGTTTCCTAGGCACAATATCTGACCACACAATCAACACCCCAGGAAATGATACCTCAACAAATCGAACCGTATGTCCCTAATCAACTCCCTGACAGGCCGCACACCCAAGTCGTTCCCCCCCAAATGCACAATTAAAATGTTAGGTTGTCTATCTAAACGAACCGCCTTAGAAAATTCAGAAAGGGCCCTGCTCCACACCATCCCCCTATATCCCAACCACCGAATGACAACTTGACGCCTACTAAACCCCAGTTGCCTACCGTCCGGCCTGACCTCGGCCCGCAGCGCCCCCCAATGAGCGAATGAATGTCCGAAGATCCAGGCTAAGTAAGGGGACACACCTGCAACAAGATGCATGAATAAAAAACACTGGGGTCAAATACAAAATCATAATCACACCACTAAATTAATGACGGACGTAACTTAAGTAACGATTGGAAGTCCACCTGCCAATTCTACAAATGTCTTCCGTGCCCAAACCCAAACTATCCGCTTCTGATGCCGCCCCGATACGAAATGAATGCGACCCAAACAAATCCGGAGAAAGGCCCAACTCCTGCAAGCCCCTTCTTAACACCGCAATGAACTGAAAGCGTGACAAAAAGGACCCCTCTACGTGACACAACAAAGGGCCAGATCTGCCTGACCATAACTGCCAGTATGCTTCCAGACAACCTCTAGGGCACATCATAGACCCGTTAACCCTCCCCAGCACCACACGTTTTCCTCTCCCAATTTGGTCAGTCTTTGAACGCCGAATCCAAAAAACGATACCCCCCGTCCAGACTTCCACGTCCTCCGCCAACAAACCCCCTGCTCGAACTCTGGAACTCGACACCAGCTCCCCAACACGCAATGCCCCAAAAAATGCTAATGAAAAAGCGAGACGAAATAACGCCAACTCAAAACTCGAACCACAAATAATCTCCAAAACTCCGCCCAACCGTTCCAAAAGGCTAAACGAAATGGGGCGGCGACGGTCAATCGACTGATTGCCTCTTCTAAAACCCCTAAGTGCTTGTCTGACCAAAAAATGCTTTGTCGCGTCCACCAACCCCTGCAACTTAAAAGCAAAAGCCAATCCAGCAACAAATTTGTTTACCTTCGAAATCGACCAACCTTCCTCGGCCGCCTTACCGATCAAGAATAACACCGCCAACATCCTATCTTCGTCAGACACCAACTGGCCCCACACCGACAACCAACTTTGCCATACCCTCCAAGAGGCTTCGTATGATGCCCAGGTTTGACTCGTCACAAACTCCCGAATCAACCGGCCCGCTCGTCGATAATCACGCTCCAAAGATGCAAAGGGCATTCCTCTCCCGAGATCTCCGCGTCCGGCGCCAATTCCCGAAAACGGTCCCACTGGAAACGAGACAATGCATCGGCTATTGAGTTCTGCATACCCGGCACATGCACAGCCGAAATACAAGCATTCAGCTCCAAGCACCGGAAAACCAACTCCCTCACCAACTTAATCACCGGGGGGGATGAGGCCGATAAACTGTTCATCACCGACACGACGCTCATGTTGTCGCAATGAAAATGAATCCTCCTGTTAGCAAACATTTCACCCCAAATGGAAACCGCCACCACGATGGGAAACAATTCCAGCAAAACCAGATTTTTTGTAAGGCCCAACTCCCTCCACTGGCCCGGCCACCGTCCGGCCTACCAACGACCACCGCAATAGGCCCCGTAACCAGCCGAACCGGCTGCATCCGTATAAATCTCGCAATCAAAGTTTGTTAAGACCTCCTGCTGAATCAACGACCGCCCGTTGTAATTGCACAAGAAACGTTGCCACACTAGCAAGTCGTCTTTGTGTTCCTTGCTCAGGCGAACAAAATGATGCGGCTCTTTCACACCTGCTGTTGCGACCGACAACCTGCGACAAAATATCCTGCCCATGGGTATGATCCGACATGCAAAATTCAATCTACCCAAGAGAGACTGCAACTCTTTCAAAGTCAGCTTCCTCCTCCTTCTAGCTCTATCAACCTCCTGCTGCAGCATGGCCAACTTATCCTCCGGCAATCGACACTCCATTCTCTCGGAGTCAATTAAAATTCCCAAAAAACTCAACACCGTGGTGGGACCTTCCGTCTTATCCGCCGCTAATGGAACTCCAAAAAGCTCTGCTACCCAAAACATAGCCGTTAACGTATTACGACACACTGCTGAATCAGGCGGCCCAATAAACAAAAAATCATCCAAATAATGGATAACCGACTGAACTCCCGCCACGTCCCTAACCACCCACTCCAGAAAAGTACTAAATGTCTCAAACAATGAACAAGAAATGGCGCTACCCATTGGCAAACATCTGTCCAAATAGTAACCACCATTCCAAAAGCAACCTAACAACGGAACACTGTCCGGATGCACCGGAAGCAACCGGAAGGCCGATTCAATATCAGTCTTTGCCAACAGCGCCCCCGGGCCATGCCTTCTCACCCACTGTACCGCTGCATCGAATGATGTATACTCAACAGAGCACAGCTCTTGGGCGATGCCATCATTTACCGACCGACCCTTTGGATACGACAAATGTTGAATCAACCGAAATTTATTCGGCTCTTTCTTAGGCACCACCCCCAAAGGGGAAACCACCATACCCTCAGTCGGCGGGTTCAAAAACAGCCCAGACATCCTTCCCAACTCCACTTCTTTCTTGAGTTTAACATCAACCACCTCGGCATGCAACATTGCCGACCGCAAATTCTTAATTGAAAAAGGAACCTCGTGACTCGGGGGAGGAATCCTAAAACCATCCGCAAAACCATTAAAAATAATACCTGCCTTCACCTGATCAGGGTACCTATTTAGAAAGGGGGCCATCTCGTGAAGCCTCACCGGGCTCTCCCCCTTGACCGGCACCCACAACTGGCTTTCCTTTCCCTTTCCTGAAACACTTTGAAGCCCCGTGTGAACTTCCATTACAGTGGGAACACACGTGCTTAAATTTACAGGTGTTACCGTATTTACACTGCCCGTCATTAAACTGCCAGCAGGTTCCAGACTTCTCCTTTGCTACCTGTGCACCCTGACTTCTGCTTCCGTGTCCCGCCTGCTGGCTGCCACCACCCCCGGACCCATGAAAGGACTGCCCATGTCTAGCTGGGGCCATAACCTTCAGCCAAAGGCCTATATCCTTCTGGTCCCACCTAATTTCCGGCCTCACCGCCTTTCTCTGCCTAAACTGCTCATCATACCGCAGCCACGTCTGACCGCCGTATGTATGATGCGCCTCCCCAATCGAGTCCAGATAGCAAAACAGACCCGAGCAATTCTCGGGCACTTTCTCCCCCACTACGCTCGCCAATATTGCGAATGCCTGTAACCAATTCACAAATGTCTGCGGAATTAACCGCCACCTCCGCTTTTCTTCCTCCTCCTTTTTGCTATCGTCTTTTTTCCCTTTATCCAAGTTAAACTTCTCCAACGGAAGCAGGGAAAAAATTTCCACATACTCGTCTCTCCAAATTTTCTCCTTCACCTCCTTTTTTAAATGCGCTCCCAACGGCCCTTCAAAGCACACATAAACTTCCCCTTTCGCTCTGTCATCTAATTTGACCGTATCGCCTTTCTCCTTCTCTGTCTGAACCGAAACCGATACACCTGCCGATGCCACCTCCAATACCCGACTAGGGCTTACCAACCCACTTCCCGACGGGGGTACCACCCCTCGCCCAGCCAACCACGCCTCCACCGGCGATGCGGCAACCCCAGCTGCCGACCCCCCCTCCAATCTACGCAAAATTTGCGACATACCCTGCAATAAGTCCTGCATACCTGGCACCTCTGCCACAATCGGCCCACTCCTCTGCCGTTCCTCACACACCGCCACCCGACCTCCCCTAACTTCCTGCAACCCGGCCCCTGCGGGCGACAAACCAGACATAGACTCATACTCACAACGCTGCGCGGGTGCTGTGTCCCCGCCAGCCGGACCTCCGGATTCCTGTCGCTCCGACCTCCCTTGACGATCACCGCTGGACTCCGACACCTCCTCACCGCGTCGATGCCCTGGGCCCGCGCCCCTGGCCTCCTCGTCACCAGGGGGGACCCGAGCGTGTTGGAACTGCTGCGCCGCTAGCCCTCTCTGCCCCAGGCCCGCGCCCCTGGCCTCCTCGTCACCAGGTGCTGTAGCTGCTGTACCGACCCACTCCTCCGTCCGTGGTCAATCTCCCCCGCCACCTCACCGACCGATGAGTAACGGGTAAATGCTGCTCTGTGCTCCGGAGACCTCCTGGGCGACCTCGACCGATCCCCGCGTTCCAACCCGGGCGAGCCCGCCCGGTCGTGTAACATTTTTCGCTCCCGAGCAGGCAGCTCGACACTGCTGCCTGCATCTCTCCCTCCGCTGCGCCGTTCCGTACAAGCGGGACGTATAAGATCCCCCGACCGCTGACCGTCCGCCGCCTGTGTACTCCTCGTGGTCATCCCAGCAGGCACCCTGGGAGGTGATGGGCTGTGGGTGCCTGCCGCCGGTAAAGGGTCCGGATTACTGGCTGCTGCTGCTGCTCTTCCTGGCCGTGCTGCTCCTCCTAGCCGCGCTGCTCCTCCTGGCTGTGCCGCTCTACCTGGCTGTGCTGCTCCTCCTGGCAGCGCTGCTCTTCCTCTTCCTGCCGCTGCGCGCCCCCTGGGCGCTGTGGATCTGCTGGGGGCAGGGGGAGCGGCGGCCGCTCTCCCTCTGGACACCGGCACAGCAGGAGAAGCCGGTGGAGCGGCGGCCGCGCGTCCCCTGGGAGCAGGAGACCTGACAGGAGCTGGGGAAGCTGCGGCTGCGCTCTGCCTGGATCGCGCAGGCCGCACTTCCGGTCCGGCAGTGTCTTGGGCCCGACTCCCGGCGCCTGCAGGCCGGGTACTTGGATTCCTGCCGGAGCGGGAGCGACCGGAGGGGCAGCGCCGCCGGACTCACCGCCCGCAGGGTCCCTGGAGGGGCTCCGGAGCCTGCGCCTGCCACGCGCCGGGACTTCGGGGGATAGTCTCTCTGGGGGCCTGGTCCTCCTGCCCCGTGATCTCTGCCCGGATCCTCCCGCAGCACCGATGATGGAGGCCAGCTGGGCCTCAAGCCAGCCCTCTCCTGGACCTGGCCATCTCTCTCAGCTGGGACATCATTGAATCCGCCGACACCATCCTGCACGTCTTCCTTCTCCTGAATTAAGGTAGGGAATGGCGGTTTTCCCGCACTTTCCCTACTACCTCCCCCTTCTAAACCCCTCCCCCCCTTTCCATTCTCCTATCCCCAGCCGCAGCATTATTTAAAAAGACCGCCCGGCTCAAAGCAGTCATGGGGGGCCTCCTCCCAGCTGCGCTTTGTTCCAGCCCCCATCTTTCCTGGCTGAAATCATACAGCCATTGCAGGTACATGCTACCTGTGGATCGGGCAGCATGTATCAGCTGTCAGGTTCCCTTGAACTGAGAATCCATCAGTCACACCTCTAAGATGGTCTGACAGAGTTTATCACTCTTTTACCTGTGTATTTCTAAGCTCTAAGACTAAGTCATCAAGGTTTTATGACTACAAACCACATCAAGGTTTTATGACTACAGACCACATCAAGTTTTTATGACTACATACCACATCAAGGTTTTATGATTACAGACCACATCAAGTTTTTATGACTACATACCACATCAAGGTTTTATGACTACAGACCATATCAAGGTTTTATGACTACAGACCACATCAAGGTTTTATGACTACAGACCACATGACGGTTTTATGACTACAGACCATATCAAGTTTTTATGACTACAGACCACATCAAGGTTTTATGACTACAGACCATATCAAGGTTTTATGACTACAGACCACATGAAGGTTTTATGACTACAGACCACATGAAGGTTTTATGACTACAGACCACATGAAGGTTTTATGACTACAGACAATATCAAGGTTTTCTGACTATACACCACATCAAGGTTTTATGACTACAGACCATATCAAGGTTTTCTGACTACAGACCACGTCAAGGTTTTCTGTCTACAGACCACATCAAGGTTTTCTGACTACAGACCACATCAAGGTTTTATGACTACAGAAAATATCAAGGTTTTCTGACTATACACCACATCAAGGTTTTCTGACTATACATCACATCAAGGTTTTATGACTACAGACAATATCAAGGTTTTATGACTACAGACCACAACAAGGTTTTATGACTACAGACAATATCAAGGTTTTATTACTACAGACCACAACAAGGTTTTATGACTACAGACAATATCAAGGCATTATGATTACGGACTGCATCAAAGTATTATGACTACAGACCACATCAAGGTTTTATGACTACATACTACATCAAGGTCAAATGTGTCAGGAAACAAATAGCCTGTAAACGCAAAAGGAGGCAACATTTTGGATGAAACCGAATTGTAAGCATTATTTTTAGCTCCAAATATTTGCATTTAAGCATAAAAAAAATTGCCCCAGAGGTGGACAACCCCTTTGATGGAAACAGTCGCTAAACTGGAAGACAAGACTTGTGACATAGTCCCTGTAGAGAAATATTGAAGTCGGGCTTGGTAATTAAACTACCGGATTTTCCGGCGTATAAGACGACTGGGCGTATAAGACGACCCCCCAACTTTTCCAGGTAAAATATAAAATCTTCATAAAAGTCGGGGGTGGTCTTATACGCTGTATGTCGTCTTATAGGGCCGGTGACTAATGTGCCTTTTTGGGGGGGGGGAGTGGTCCCGATGACGGAGGGGGCATCTCACAGGAAAGTGTGAGTGGAGTATGCCCCATTACCTCACATTGTAGCTGCAGCCAGCGTCAGCGTGGGGTGCTGGGGAGGGGCGGCGGCTGCTCCTCTTTGTGCCACGTGGGTGCTGTGGGGCGGCGGCTCCTCTTCGTGCAGCATCGGGGCTCTGTGCTGTGGGGCGGCAGTGGCGGCGTATCTTCACGCAGAGTCAGTCGGGGCTCATCCGGCATCTCCTGAAAGCCTGGAGGCGCCGGCAGCTCCATTGCTGGGAGCGGCGCATGCTCAGATTCAGATCTCGTCTCCCAAGATCTCGGGACGAGATCTGAATCTGAGCATGCGCCGCCCCCAGCGGCCATTTTCCCGGAGGCCACCGCATCGCAGCAATGGAGCTGCCGGCGCCTCCGGGCTTTCAGGAGATGCCGGAGGAGCCCCGACTGACTCTGCGTGAAGATACGCCGCCGCTGCCGCCCCACAGCACAGAGCCCCGACGCTGTACCAAGAGGAACCGCCGCCCCACAGCACCCACGCAGCACAAAGAGGAGCAGCCGCCGCCACTCCCCAGCACCCCACGCTGACGCTGGCTGCAGCTACAATGTGAGGTAATGGGGCATACTCCACTCACACTTTCTTGTGAGACGCCCCCTCCATCATCGGGACCACTCTCCCCCCACCCACCATATACACCCGGCGTACAAAACGATACCCGGTGTATAAGACGACCCCCAAACTTTTAAGAAGATTTTCAGGGGTTAAAAAGTCATCTTATACGCCGGAAAAAACGGTAGTTTAGAATGACTGTTTCACATCAAAATTGCCAAGGAGTACTAATACTATAAGTAGAATTCTGGATTTGCTTAAATATCAATTCACACATAAAAATGTCGGACATCGTCACTTTTGCAGTGGAAGTGAATGAATGGGAATGGGAAATTGTATATTTCAGTAAATTGTCTGACGGTAGACGCAGGTTGTTGGTCAGTAGTTTGATGTTTGTTTCCTACTGTCAACTGACTTTAGTAACATTAGAGAATTGGCCTTTAAACTATTTGCCTATACATCCCCTAAGGGAATGTTCACATGTCGCTTTTTCCGGCGGATACGCTCAGTAGATGTTAAAAAGAATGAACATTTTCATTTCTATGTAAAAATGACCTGCTTCAGGCAGATGATCGTCTTTTAACCGGTTTTTAATGAACTGACCGGTCTGTTATTAAGGAGTTAATAAGCCCACCTAAAAAAAGGCCAGCGGCAAAACCCGTCCAATAAAATGCCAAAAAGAGGCATCAGCATCTAAACAACGTCGTGTGTACATCCCCTTATTGTTCGAAGACTCCAGAGGCAGAGAAATCTGAAGACGTCCAACACATAACCATAGAAGTCACATTATTGCCGTATCAGAATGCATCACATTGCCCTCAGCTCTAATACATCGATGTGCACAATGCCCGCGCTGCGCTAATGCTCACAACTTATAACGCAATCATTTCCGTGTCCTTAGATGCCCCGGCCCACAGCCGTTTACATGCTGCAATATGTCATCCGAAAGAAACCCAGCACAAATGCAGGAGGCAAAATGTGAGTAGACACAAAAAACGGCCGTGACAGAAAGTATTTATACTGCACAAACACTGAATGTTGAAGAAGCGACGTGCTCTATTACTGCGCCGCTATATTACTGCGCCGCTATATTACTGCACCGCTATATTACTGTGTCGCTATATTACTGCACTGCTCTGTTACTGTGCCGCTCTATTACTGTGCCGCTCTATTACTGTGCCGCTCTATTACTGTGCCGCTGTATTATTGTTCTGCTCTATTACTGCACTGCTCTGTTACTGTGCCGCTCTATTACTGCACTGCTCTGTTACTGTGCCGCTCTGTTACTGTGCCGCTCTATTACTGTGCCGATGTATTATTGTGCTGCTCTATTACTGCCCTGCTCTGTTACTGTGCCGCTCTATTACTGCACTGCTCTGTTACTGTGCCGCTCTATTACTGCACTGCTCAATTACTGTGCCACTCTATTACTGTGCCGCTCTATTACTGCACCGCTCTATTACTACGCTGCTCTATTACTGCACTGCTCTATTACTGCACCGCTCTATTACTGCGCCACTCTATTACTGTGCCGCTCTATTACTGCACCGCTCTATTACTGCACTGCTCTATTACTGCACCGCTCTATTACTGCACCGCTCTATTACTGCACTGCTCTATTACTGCACCGCTCTATTACTGCACCGCTCTATTACTGCACTGCTCTATTACTGCACTGCTCTATTACTGCACCGCTCTATTACTGCGCCACTCTATTACTGTGCCACTCTATTACTGCACCGCTCTATTACTACGCTGCTCTATTACTGCACTGCTCTATTACTGCACCGCTCTATTACTACGCTGCTCTATTACTGCACCGTTCTATTATTGTCAAGCTCTATTACTGCGCTACGCTATTACTGCGCCACTCTATTACTGCACCGCTCTATTACTGCACCGCTCTATTACTATGCTGCTCTATTACTGCACAGCTCTATTACTGCGCCACTCTATTACTGTGCCGCTCTATTACTGCACCGCTCTATTACTACGCTGCTCTATTACTGCACTGCTCTATTACTGCACCGCTCTATTACTACGCTGTTCTATTACTGCACCGTTCTATTATTGTCAAGCTCTATTACTGCGCTACGCTATTACTGCGCCACTCTATTACTGCACCGCTCTATTACTGCACTGCTCTATTACTACGCTGCTCTATTACTGCACCGCTCTATTACTACGCCGCTCTATTACTGCACCGCTCTATTATTATGCTGCTCTATTACTGCACTGCTTTATTATTGCGCTGCTCCATACCACTATGCACAGCAAAAAAGGTGGTGTGGGATATAGGTCAATAATGTTCCTGGCCAATTGCTGCCGCTTGCACCCGTATTATTCCATGGATGAAGTATCTGCCAGCTATCTATTGATCCAATATCATTTTGTAATTTTCCAATATATTCATCTGTCATATCTCTCTAGATTTTTTTATATCTACATCTCAAAAACATTTTAAAGACCCTGGACCAGCAGCCACATTGGTAGTCTGTGACCTCCAAATGTCCTCATCCTACCTGTGTGCCATTTATAAGGTGAGTGTGCAGCGCCCCAGGGTCCTGGTCGTTGCAGTAATATCATTCTCCTCTAGGGGGGAGTGGTGTTACATTTGGAGGCAATAAAGGAGATCTCTTTACCAGGTAACACCAACATTACAACACATTTCATACTCCAGTCCACCAGGGATAGCTATGCTCCTATTTATTAGGGCACTCTTCACAATTAGGTAAAACTGGTGGTCTGGATAGGAAATTAGTCAGAAGCTGGCTGGGCTTCACCCAGTGAGTTGCTATCTGAGCTCCGCTCAGGTAGTTGGTCCCTGACAGGGGTGGGATCCTGTCAGAGGCTTAGACAGAAGGCCACGGAACTGCGCCTGCCCCACGTGTGGCGGTTCCCAAGAAAGAGACACGAACAGCGAACTGTATTGTAGAGAGTGAGAAGAAGTCTTAGCAAAAGGAGAGGAAACCAGAAGGAGTTCTGCCCTACACAGGCTGCCTCCTTCTGAGGCGCAGGATCCTGTAGCCGGAACACCGAGGGAGCAACAGTCCTTTATGCCTGGCTCCAGAGACCGGCAGGACAGCTAATTGCAAGTTACTGATCTGCCCTATACCCAGGAGGCACGGTGGCAATTTGTGGAGACGGGGGCGTGCTAGAGTCCCTGTAAAAAGCCTCAGGCAACCAGTCATACAGGTTTGTCTTATCCATCTGAGGGACAGAGAGAGACATAACAGAAGTTGATGAACAAGTTTTGGTGTTATCATTCATATTCTCTGAAAAAAGACTAAGAAAGCAAAAGTTCTGCCGGGGTATGTAAACTTTTGAGCACAACTGTATATGGGGCAACATAGCGTCCGAGGATGGGGGACATTATTAATTAAAGGGGCCAAATTAAGGGACATAATTACTGTATGGGGGCTAAAATGAGGAACATACATTATTCTATGGTGGCAAATGGGAGACATAATAAATGTAGGGGCCAATTAGGGCATATTATTACGCTGTAATATAATTTACTTTTTAAAATACTGATTTCCACGGGGAGAAGAAAAGTGGGGTCTTATTACTGTGTTTAGGAAGGCACTGTTTTCTTTTTTTCTTCACCTGGCATAGTGTATAAGTCGTTGAATAAGTGGGGAATTTGCTCTGGAAGCAATCAGCTATTGATAACTGTGTGTTATTTTCAGCAGAGATGTGTCCTGGTTGGAAGAAGTGATGGCGGACTGTGCCAGATGAAGAAGAAAAGTGAGATGAAGGACTTCATATAGAGACATTACTGATAAATCAGTTTGTTACCTGTACACTATATACAGAGCTCATGTGTATAATGTCACTGGTGATCACTGTATTACCTGTACACTATATACAGAGCTCCTGTGTATAATATCACTGCTGAGTCACTGTATTACCTGTACACTGTATAATGTAACCGGTGGTAATAACAGTGTTTTTAGTATTGTGGTTGTTCTTAATGATCGGTATTGTAATATACAGTCACTGTGTTGTAATATGTTGTCCGGTCATGGTGTGGTGGTATTTATCCCTGCATATGGTATTTTTCAGTTACTATGCTGTGGTAATATGTGGTCTGATCATGGTGTGGTGGCATTTGTCCCCTGTATGTGGTATTATTCTGTCACTATGTGGTGGTTATATGTGATCTGGTCATGGTGTGGCGGTATATGTTCCTTATATGTGGTATTATTTGGTCACTGTGGTGGTAATATATGGTCTTGTCATGGTGTGGCTGTATTTCTCCATTGTACAGTATGTGGTATTATTCAATCACTATGGGGTGGTAACTTGTGATCTGGTTATGGTGTGGCGGTATATGTTCCTTGTTTGTGGTATTATTCGGTCACTGTGGTGGTAATATATGGTCTGGTCACGGTGTGGCAGTATTTCTATGTGGTGGTAATATGTAGTTGAGTCACACTGTGGCAGTGTTTCTCCATTGTATATGGAATTATTTGGTCCCCATATGCTGGTAATATCTGTGTTGGTCACGGTGTGGCTGTATTTCTCCCTTGTACGGTATGTGGTATTATTCCATCACTATATGGTGGTAATATGTAGTCCAGTCCTAGTGTGGCAGTTTTTCTCCCTTGTATGTGACAAAGAAAGAAAGGGACCATCTGCTAGTCTAGATATAAAATGTACAAATACTTTATTAAATATTAAAATTATAAAAGTTCATTTGAATACAGGTGAGGGAAGTCATGGATGTCTAACAATAGGAAGAAACAACAAAAGGGGCACGGGGGGCAGTGGACCCATATTTTACATAAAACAATATGAGCCTGTAATCATGACACACTGCGGAAGTGAAGACCTATGTAAACCTGATAAACAAACCGTGTGGCCTAGTGAGCATTACAACAAGGAAAAAACAGAATGAGAATCCTACTGCCAGTGCAGCACAAAGCGATCATCACAAGTTATACAGTGATTACATCATGTGGGCACTGGTAGCCCGGATTACAGAAGTATCCCATGGTGAACAGCACACAAAAGGGTCAGAGTCCACAGCACCCATGTGCCTACCCCTACGCGCGTTTCGGAGGCCTTCGTCAGGGATAAAAGTTCCCTATTCTTCCGATCAGTGCGGTTTCCAATGGTCAGACCCAAACGATCAATAAGTTATCCCCTATCCTTTGGAGCCCATGGATCGGTGTATTTTAATGAAAGAAGCCCGTTAATGCAAACTACTATAATTGTACATCTCAGTTATGGGGGCACCCAGTAAAGTTGCCTGTGGTTTACAATTTATGCTCCAACAGGGCTAACAGGTATTTGCATATAGCTGTAGGTTGGGCCCCTAGGGTCCATTCCTCCTGTAGGCCCCAGACACCCCAGTCCAATACTGGGTGCGAGTAAAATATCGGACTTCACTCGGATGTCATCTGAGTGCAGTCCAGTGTATGCTCACAGAGACAATGGAGAAGATGGAAAAATTACGTTTTCCATCTTCTCCACACATGTGCTGCAATTCTTTCTTGTAAGAGAATCGGATCCCAGTAAAATGACACTCGGATCAAACTCTGACAGAGTTTGAGCCAAATGTCATTAGCATAATCATCCCATTTCTTAAGGTATATTCATACGTTGCTTTTTTGCCTCGTTTTTTCCCATTCATATTTTTGCAACGAAAAAGCGCAGTTTTATTTTGCCAGCAAAGTGAAAGATATTCCTGAAATCTCGCTGCTTATTTTTTTTCTTTGCAGATTTGAAGCAGTTTTAAAGGTGCAGCATGCCAATTTTGCTGAGTTTTTCACCAATTCAAATCAATGGGAAAAACGCATTAAAAAAATATGGCAATGAGCTTTTCACACGCTCATTAGATGCTTCATTGCAAAACATTGGGTCTGAGTAAATCTGTTGCTGCTAATGTACATGTGTATTTTATGAAAAATCAAAGTATAAATAAAAATATAAACCTAGAATAGCACCAACAGATAGTGTGAAAATTGCAAAGGTTTTATATATATATATATATATATATATATGTATATATATATATATATATATATATATATATATATATATATATATATAATTTTTTTATTTATTTTTTTTTAAACAAATCAGGATTTAAAAAAAATACACGTAACATAAAAACCTGATTTAAACAGTGCACCATTTTCTGACAATACATTCCCTTTAAGGGCTAATTTTATTTTTATTTCTATGTTTATTTAATCGAAATGGTCTTTAGATAAAACCAGAACAATTAGTCATTAGGATTTTATTCTCATGCCCCCTTCCCCTTATTTCCATGCTAGATTATCGACATAATAGGAGATGTTGAGCCAGCAGCAATTCTGGCAAACGAGTTTGCACGCACACACACACAAAAAAAATTCTTCTGAATATTTCATGTAAGGCGTACAAAAGAAGAACAAGCAGTTATCATATGTCTTTGTAAACCAGCAAGGCATTAAAAGGCAAGATGCATGTAATTTACATAACATCCAGATTACTAAGCAATGCTCAGAAGCGAAGGCTGCCTAAAGCAGAGACAATGCATGCGCTTCTCATGCCAAGGAATACAGATGCCCATAGCTCCGCAGACTGGTGGAAGCAAGGGAATGTCTGTAAATACCTACAAATATTTCTTATTCTCATAGACATCATGCAGCTTGAGAACGTGGGGATGTTCGATCAGCTTCAGGATTGCAATCTCTCTTTCCACCTGCAGGAAAGGGATTAAAGCAAAAAGGTCAATATTGGCGGCAAGCACCAAATGAAATGCACATGTAGCAGCGATGAATTTGTCTTTTCACTTTTTCAAGGTTGGGCACTTTTTGGACTGACATCATCTAAACCGATCTGCTACTTCTAAAGAAGAAAAGATGCCTGCTGATAAGCGATGAGCGAATGTGCTGGTATAAGGTGTGCTGATGGTCTTCGGTGTGCTCGATAAAATATCTTCGAGTCCCCGCTGTAAGGCTGGTTTCACATTTGCGTTTTTTGCCGCTCTGTTTTAGCGCAAAAAAAGCATGCATTTTTTTTCTATACTTAACATTAAAAACGCATGCGTTTTTTTGCATGCGTTTTGCCGACGCATGCGTCGTATCTATGCTTGCGTTTTGTTGCGGAAATGCAACCTGTAGTAATTTCTAGCGGCGTTTTTTTGCCGCAAAAAAAACGCATGCGTTTTTTTGCGGCAAACAAAGTATTGCTGTCTATGTAAACGCATGCGTTTTTAAGCACATGCGTTTGCATGCGTTTCAATAGAAAAACACAAGAATACACACTTATAAGCCACCTCCCAACCCTAACCCTAGGGATCCTAACCATAACCCTAGGGATCCTAACCCTAACCCTAGGGATCCTAACCCTAACCGTAGGGTTAGGGTTAGGATCCCTAGTAACCCTAGGGATCCTAACCCTAACCCTAAGGGTTAGGATCCTAACCCTAAGGGTTAGGGTTAGGATCCCTAGGGTTAGGGTTAGGATCCCTAGGGTTAGGGTTAGGATCCCTAGGGTTAGGGTTAGGGTTAGGATCCCTAGGGTTACTAGTGATTCTAACCCTAACCCTAGGGATCCTAACCCTAACCCTAACCCTAGCTATTTCTGTTTATAGTGGGTTTTCTAGTTGATTTTGATGATTGGCATCTGTCACACACTTCTCATCATGCGTTTCAAATACGCAAACGCAGGAAAAAACGCATGTAAATGCATCAAAACGCCGCGTTTTTTTACCACATGCAAAAACGCAGCGTTTGAACGTGTTTACATGCGTTTTTTGCACCACATGTGTTTGCGTTAAAAACGCTGCGTTTTTTAACGCAAATGTGAAACTAGCCTTAGACAGCCGTAGCACATGCAGGTAATGCCTATTTGTTAGAAAATCCCTGCCTGTGTTGCGGCTGTTGAACATCCAGGACTCGAATATATTATTGGCGCGCGTTGAGGACACCTACTCCTAGCACATTCGTTTATCACTACTAAGTAACTCACTCAGACGTCAGTTTTTTTCTCGTACAAGGAAAACTGACCGAGTTTCATGAGTGATTTTTGGTCAGGGTTTCATCCTAGTTTGATCCCAGTCTCATCAGTTTTTCTTGTATATGAAAAGGAAAAAAAACTCTATTCTTTTCATATGTAACACTCCATGAAAAACAGACTGCACATGGATGACACCCAAGCAACGTCCAACTGACCCATAGACTTGCATTGGCCGAGACATGGATCAAAGTCGTACATACAGTATCTCCAGGATTTTGGGTGGACCACTCGGGTTGAAAAATACACGAACATGTGAACAGATCCAATTGTTATGAGTTCTGGCTGTGAAAAACCGTGAAACTGTTAAGAAGATGTAACTGGTTTCCGCAGAACTGATGTTTGAAGATTTAGTGTCAAATACTAAAAGGCAAAATACTGAACAAATACCAATATCTAAATAAGGCCACTTATTTTTTGGTACAGGTGTGATCTATTATTTTTTGCATTGTCTGCAAAAGAAATGGAGGCATGTCCCACATTAATTTATGTTGTGAATAAAACTGGCCAATGCAGGTGGAGAAGGTGGAGAAACGATTTCTTCTATCATCAGACAAAAAAACTGATGAAACTAGGACCAAACTCTGATGAAAATCACTGATGAAACTAGGACCAAACTCTGATGAAATTGGGCCACTTTTCTGAAACGTGGAAAAAACTGACGTCTGACATCCATTGAGCCGGACCATTCTTTCTCTGGATTTATAAGGCACCAAGACCATGTCGAGGTTCCGAGCCCCGTTTACCTATCTATGGGTGAGTTGGCTATTTTCACCTTTCCAACCCTTATTTAAAACATGACACATCAAAAAGAGGGAAAAAAAACACTGCTTCAAAAAAGTGATAAAATTGAATAAATAACCTAGGTGCAGAAAATCTGCTCCAAAATCTCAACAACATTTTTTGCTTCAATGATAAAAATGGCATAAAAACTAATCAAAACTTTACAGTTTCATCATAGACATTTTTCTCACAATATATTTTAGCTTATAATAAAGCTGATTTTATCTGCAATATTTTAAGGTTTGCACTTCTTTTAATCGTATGTTTCAAATTTTTTGTTCAAAACCATTGTAGCCAAATATTGCAATATAGTAAAATATTATGACTTTGCATTTTTAAGTGTTTTTGCTACGAGTTTACATTTGTTTTCAAAGCTTAGGCTATGTGCGTGTGCTTTAGTGTACTTTAGGTGCTGGCACAGCTGCTAAGTTTTCCCAGGCGAAGCAGCTTCAGGAAAACTGCAATCAGCGTCTTTTACTCTATACTGTGAAGTCACTTTTTTTAACCTCCTGAGCAATTTTAGGAGTGGTGGAGTTGATGGTCTTCTCCCTGACACTCTAAAGGGTTAAATGTAGTTGATGTTTATGTATGTTATCAAATTATAACTCACTGGGCCTCCAGTTAGCTTAGACAGGGTTAACTGTAATGGCCGGCCCAGTTTGCAAGGGGAAAATGCCTAGAAACAGCAGCCCGCAGCTGCCCAGAAAAGGCGCATCTATTAGATGCGTCAATTCTGGAGCTTTGCCTGGTTCTTCCCACTTGCCCTGTAGCGGTGGCAAGTGGGGTAATGAGGGGTTAATGTCACCTTCCTATTGTAAGGTGACATTAAATTAAATTAAGCCGGCTTAGTAATGGAGGGGTGTCAATAAGACACCTCTCCATTACTAATCCTATAGTTGTTAAAGGGTTAATAAAAACACCACACAGTAAGAATAAACTCTTTTAATGAAATAAAACAATAAACACAGTTTTGCCATCTTTATTAGTCAGCCATTCCAAACGAAGCCCTTGATCTCCTGAAAAAAAAATAAAATAAAAAAGCAACAATATACCCATACCTGTCCGGCGTACAGTCAGTCCCACGCCGTAATCCATGTCTGGGGAATGTACAGTTTACAACCAGGAGCGGTGCTAACGCGACCGCTCCAGGCTGTTAACTACTGGGGAATGAATGAGAAGCGGGGAGCACAGACTCAGTGACGTCATCGCTAGTTACTGAGCCTGCACCCGCAGCGTCTTATTCATTCCCCAGTAGTTTACAGCCAGGAGCGGTCACTTTAGCACCGCTCCCAGTTGTAAACTGTACATTCCCCAGACATGGATTACGGCGTGGGACTGACTGTATGCCGGACAGGTATGGGTATATTCAGGGGTGTCAAACTGCATTCCTCGAGGGCCTCAAACCATGCGTGTTTTCAAGATTTCCTTAGCATTGCACAAGGTGCTGGAATCATTCTCTGCAGGTGATTAAATTATCACCTGTGCAATGCAAGGAAATCCTGAAAACATGACCTGTTTGCAGCCCTCGAGGAATGCAGTTTGACACCCCTGGGTATATTGTTGCTTTTTTATTTTTTTTTTATAGGAGATCGAGGGCTTCGCTTGGAAAGGCAGACTTTTCTGGGCAGCTGCGGGATGCTGTTTTTAGGCTGGGGGGGGGGCAATATCCATGGCCCCTTACCAGCCTGAGAATAGCAGCCCGCACCTGTGAATTTTGCTGGGTTGGTTTAAAAACATAGGGGAACCCCACGTAATTTTTCTTCTTTCATTCATTCTCCCCTGCTCGCGCTGGTCGCCAGCCTAGCAGGGGAGAAGGGATGACAGCCGGCTTCAGCACCAGACGCAGGGGAACAGAGCTTACAGTAGCACTTTTTCCCTGGTGGCCGTCCGTGTGGTACTGATGCGGCACACGGGCAGCACACGGTTGCCACATGTGTGATGCATGTAGTACACACGGATATGGATATCTCCGGTACCATGTTTTCCCGGACCTGAAATATGAGGACATGTGAAACTGGCCTACAAATGCATGTAAAAAAATCACACTGAAACGCAATGAAAAAATACAAATTACATAATTGGTGCAGAAATGCTGCAACATCAAAAACTCACCAAATACTTATTGTGGGAACATAACCTAGTGTTTTATAAGAAAAAACAATAGCAGAGAAATATCCCAAACTGCCTAAAATTACCGTATCTAGAGCAAGCCGCAATTTTGAAAAAAAAAGCTAAAAAGTAAACTACAAGTGAGAAAACACAAAACAAAAATAAAAGCACAAATTAATGGATGGAAAGACCTGGGTTTAATATCTCCCTATTGACTCCCAGGAAATATTTGACTGCTGATTTGTTTTTTCAATTTTCGATATTTTTGTTTTCGTTGTTTCCTCCCATTTTCCCAGAGCCATAACTTTAATTTTTCGATCCACATAGTCGAATGAGAGCTTGGTTTTGCGGGGTGAGTTGTACTTTTCAACGACACTATTGGTTTTCCATATACTGTACTGGAAAACTGGGGAAAAAATTCTAAGTGCGGTGAAAAGAGTGCAATTCCACAATAGTGTTTGGAGTTTTCTATTTACTATGTTCAAAATTGACCTGCCATTATAATTCTCCAGGTCAGTATGAGTATACAGATACCAAACATGTCTAGGTTCTTTTTTATTTAAGTGGTGAAAAAAAAATCTAATATTTGTAAGAAAATGTTTTGTAAGAAAACTGCTTCCAGCCGGTGTGTGCTGAAGGCTGCTGTCAGTGATTGACAGTGACATTTAACTGGTTAACAGCCGTGGGTGGATCTCAGGTCAGCTGTTATGTGTGGAGGAAAGTGCGGGAAGCGCAACGGAACCCACATCAAAGGCAGGGACAGGACGTACTTGGTCATGAAGGGGTTAAAATGTTGCTAAACTTTGTGCATCCCTGTCCCCACTTTGTTCGAGTCATTTGATGGTCGCTAATTTTTAGGGTGCATTCGTTGCTACATTTTGAGAAACGTGCGACTTTTCCTGGTAAACGGCTGCAAAACCAAGGAAAAATAAAAAGACAATTTGGGGTCTGAAAAATGTCATGAGTCGCGTGTGATAAATTTGGTGCAAAAAAAAGCATCAGCGAGGACAAGACAAAAGATAGTGACTTCAATAAATCACAAATGATGAATTGGACCCAATGTTTTTACTTAGAGAGGACCTTGCATCAAAATTTTCATATTGGACTGGACACACAATAGTGGCTGCAGAGCGGAATAAATCGCAGTCCAAGGGTGGTTTCATTCTATGGGCAAAGGTTTGAGCAGTGCCAATTATCTTTGATGCCGTTAGTTGATTTCGACACCAAAAGTGCTAGCATGACATATTTTTCCATATATTAGTTATAACTAGGAAACATGTTTAAATGCAACTTCTCCCCAGCCCCTTGGACGTAAGTGCTTGAATATAAATCAAGCCGAGAACAGACCTTTCCAAATGTTAACGCTACGTTTTGTGAATGCGGGAGATGCTGCACACATATGACATGCAAGGAGTGAAAGCCTGGCATATATAAAGTGACTCACCCTAGGGACGAATTATAGAAGCCAGCATTGATAGTGCTATACATATGACCTTATTTAAAAGAATTACTCTTTACAGTGAAATGAAACTCATACGCCCCTGGCTCCGGCTCTCTACTGCACACAGAAGTGTAAGTTCTTAAACCAAGCACAAAGCCGGCTTCTAGGATATGGTGGAACATTAAAGTGAATTTCTCTGCAGTATTTTACCCACAAAACTATATACAGTGTGTGAAATAAGTATTGAACACGTCACCAATTATCTAAGTAACTATATTTCTAAAGGTGCTATTGACATGAAATTACCACCAGATGTCGGTAACAATCCATCCAATCCAAACAGGCAAATCAAACCATAGTTGTCCATAAATTAAGTTATGCTCAATAATGATAAATGACACAGAATAACGTAATGAACACACTTACTGAAATGTAATTAAAACTTTGAACATAAGCCTTTGTTGGTTATGAAGCTTCCAGATGCCTCCTGTACGGAGAAACTAGTTGCAGGCATTGCTCAGATGTGATTTTGGCCCATTCTTGCACACAAACACTCTTCACATCCTGATGATCCCGTGAGCTCCTTCCATGAACTCTGAGCTTTAGCTCCTTCCATAAATTTTCTATTGGATTCAGGTCAGGTGATTAGCTGGACCATTCTAGCAGCTTTATTGTCTTTCTCTGAAACCAGAGAGTTTCCTTCTCTGTGTGTATGGGATCATTGTCTTGCTGAAATGTCCACAGTCATTTCATCTATCATCCCGCTAGATGGCAGAAGATTTTTTCCAAGAATGTCTCGGTACATTTGTCTATTCATGCTTCTTTTAATTATATGAAGTTTGCCAGCGCTATATGTTAAATAACAGTTCCACACCATGATGTTTCCACCTCTAAACTTTACTGTTGGTATGGTTTTTGGGGAGATATAAACTGCTTTTTGGCCTCCAAACATGGTGTTTATTTATGGCATCCAAAGAGTTCAATTTTGGTTTCATCTGACCGGACTATCTCCCATTATTTTACAAGCTTTTCTAGATATTGTTGAGCAAAGTTTATAGGTGCTTGAACATTCTTTTTATTCAGCAATGGAGTCTTGCATGGTGTGTGCCCATACAGGCTATGGAGTTTGAGTGAATTACATGTTTTCTTTGTAACAATTATACCTGCTGATTCCATGTATTTCTGTGGCTTTCCACCGGTGGTCCTTGGCTCTTTGACAACTCCTCTGATAATTTTTTGCACTCCTCTGTCTAAACTCTTGCAAGAACACCAGGTCATGTGTGGTTTGTGGTGAAATGATGTTCTATCCACTTCCAGATTATAACCCCAACAGTCCTCAGTGGAACCTTCAGTAGTTTATAAATGTTTCTGCAACCAAGGACATCAGCATGTTTTGCAACAATAAGGTTGCAAAGGTCTTGAGACAGCTCACTGGTTTTACCCATCCTGAGATGTTTCTTGTGTGACACCTTGATAATGAGACCCCTTTTTATAAGCCATTTCTGGTTAAATGAGGGTCAGATTACCATTCAAGATATGTTTACAGGCCCCCTGCAACTGTGGCATATATACTGTAAGCTATATCCAAATGTACGAACACGTAGTTTTAACAGATGAGTATCTGGATGAGCTCATATGTAGTCAGAATTTCCAAGCTTCCTATGAGTCTTAGGGATCGTTCCCACAACCATATTTTCGGTCTGCGTGCTATTCATGAGAAAAAAATGGCACTTGTGCCAACGTTATTCAATGGGGCAGTGCAGATGAGCGATTTTCTTCACTTACTAAATCTGCTTGTGAAATATATCGCAGCATCTATTAGTTTCTGTAAATCAAATGAGATTTGTCCATTTAAGTCCATTAGTGTGTAAAGAGTGGAGAAGCCGTCGACATTCCTCCCCCCTTTGACGATCTTCTAGTGATATAATGCATTGCCAGGTTTTGAATGTTTTATGTCTTTTATTGCCTTTAGTACTTAGCTAACCAGTGGGCTGGGTTAACCGGCTCAAGAAGGGAAGACTTAAGTAGGCATAGGAAATTCAGTTTCCTGGTTTTTAGGCAGTGAGTGGAAAATATTGAAAAGGGAAGGACCTATGGTCCAGCAGATCTGCATTGACAAGGGTGTTGGTGTGAAGAAGGGAGATCATATTTGGGTAACAAGTTCTAGTGTGAACAAGAATAAAGTGGCAGAAGGATCCGCAAGTGGGGGCCTACAGCAAGCGTTATCTACACTAGATAAGTAGTAGAATTGTAGTCAGACTTGTGGGTCATAGAGAAAAAAGGTCCAGTTGGGACATGTGTTCTCCTTACGGGAATTGATCAGTCATGAAGATGACCCCAAGGAGCGTGTGGCACACATCAATTGGAAGCTTAGAATAGTTGTGATGGGTCATAGCGACACATCTAGGTGTGTGAGGCCTTCACAAGGGAAGATGTGTTTAAGTGTTGTGCCGGCTATCTGATGTATATACGTTTCACCAGTTTGTTTAGTAAAGTCTATTTTTGAACTCTGGTCTCTCAGTTATCTCCACTCCGTGGGGTCTTAGTCTGCCATGTTGAGCGGCAGCATGCGGTCTACAGTGGCGTACTTCTAAGGTAAAAGCACACACACCCAGCCAGGATCCCCATTTTTCTGGGATGTCCAGGGATACGGAAACAACCCTCAGCCAGGGTGTCTGCCTGTGTTACAATTTTGGGAAAAAAAATTGGATGCCATACGGATCCACAGTCTAGCATCTGATTTTTATGGATAAATTAGAGTCCTGTAACGTAGGAAACTATAAATTATTAATAGCTTCTTTAATTTTTATTATCTGTATTTCTGTCCTGAAAAAGGACTATTATGGCCGAAAAGTCGCATCATCTTATTTTTGTTCCTGTGCCATGTGATTTTTAATGATGTGTGATATGTATTTGAAATACGCAACATGTCAATTTCTTTTGTGGAAACGCCAAGTTTTATCTACGGATCTTGCATTCGATGAGGAAAATCCGCATGTAATAAATGCATGAAGTCCGCATGGACTGTATCAATAGTGTTGTCAAAGGCAAACACTAAGAAGTATTAGAAAAAACCATGACACGCCAACAAGAGACAAAAAATGCGATAAAAAATGTGATGAAAATGCGTGTAAGAAAATACACTCATATACAATAAAAAAATATTAAGTTATCTAATTTACCTATGACGCTACGCTCCCACGATGACGTTTTGGTGAGTTTTTGATGTTGCAGATTTTCTGCACCCGTTAAGTAAAAGAGGTTACTTGCATTTTTTTGGGAAATATGAAGCGTCAAAATTAGTGATGAGCAAACATGCTGGGATAAGGTGAAGATGACAGAATAAGTCTTCTGTGAGGTTTGAGGATTTGACTCTTATTAGTTTCTACATTAAAGATTGTGTTGCAAAGTGGCCATCTGCTCCGACATAGTTCTAGCCATACAGCAAACTGACTTTTATTGCTACTTCGAAAGATGAAAAAAATCTTGAATTTATAAGAATAATTATTGGTAAGTATATCGTGCTCTTACCTTCATTAAAACAGACTCTGAAAGCTTTTCTCGGTTTACAATCTTTATTGCCACTTTCTGTCCAGTTATACAGTGAACACCTAGTTTAACCAACCCTGTAAAGTCGAGAAAAATATATGGTTACAATCAAATTACATCACAATTCACATTATGTACAACATGTAAATAAATGTGTATAAAGGCAGATGCCTCCAACATAACATTCAGGTTTACAAAGTTCTCACGCACCATCTACAAAATCGTAGGTACCCCATTTTCATAGTTGGTATAGACTTGTTACAGATGTCTACGATCTTTGAATTTTGCCGTAAACATCATTGTATGCATTTGACATTCTTGTGAATTCTCACAACACGCAATGTGCATGCTGTCAGGATTCTCCGGTGGCGGTGGGCATGGTGTATGCAATATGCATACTCCCGGCCACATTCCGACTAGCAGTATCCGGGCTCACTCAATTCACTTGTATTGAAGTCTAGTCTAGTCAACACATGACAGTATACTTGTGATCACTCACCAACCAGCTCCCGAAACTGGATAATCCTGACAGTGTGCACTGTGACGATTCACAAGCCTCGAGTCACATCAAGTGACTACAGACTTTAACCCCAAGGCCGGATAATCTCTTTAACACTCAGACAGACGAGGAGCTACTGCACACCAATAGAGAACTATGAAGACTCTGGATCGCAAGGTAAATATTAAAACCACAACTTTTATTACAAAACATCTAAAAATACATATAAATCGAATAACATACTGGTGAGACGTTATAATAAACGGATACAGGATCGGAACAGAAGCTACAGACTGGTAGGACCCCTAATATGTATCACAAGTCAAATGACAGATGACCATAACATACAAGTGACCATAACATGTTAACAACTCCCTAGTACTGCTGAATACATGGTAGATCCACGGTATATGTATAACTACTACTACACTCTAGCATCCCATAATAGACACAATAGTCACCAACTAAATAGTAAGTCCCAGCTAGGAGCGGTAGTTACCTGTGGTCATGTTGGAACCAGGGAGAGAGGGGTCGTACCGACTGAGCGCACCTCAAGACGAGGAGCTACGACAAAGGCCACGACCCAGCATCAATGGGATTCTTCTAACACTACAGATCCAGTCAAATAATGTTAACAGTAATGGATTAAGTCAACCTCATTACAGACATGTTTCTAAATTGTGAGTGTTAAATGGGTTGTCTGGTGGAAACAAGTCATTACCTATCTATAGGGTAGGTTATAAGTTGTTGATTGGTGGGGTCCGACTACCGGTACCTGCACGGATTGGCAGAGCAGGGAATTTTTATCCTTGTTAGAATGGAACAGCATTGCCACTCCATTCATTTCCAATCAGGCTGCGCTCATCTTTTCCTGGCAGCCACATAGAGTTTGGAGGAGCAGGTTGGATTTCAGACCTGAAATGGGGATGAACGTGATAAAAATTCTCGAATTTGCCAATCAGTGCGGGTTCCTGCGATCAAACTCCCATCGATCACTAAGTTATCACCTACCCATTGGAAGGTGATAACTTGTTTTCACTGGACAGCCCTGTTAATTTTATATTTTTTTGTGACTGAAAAAAAGAGCTTTGCTCCTCGTGGGAGTGGTCCTAAGTGAATTTACTACTGTATTGATCACTAATGGAATGTGCTAAAAACAAACTGTTCCAAAATCAGTGAAACGGCCAAAAGAAAGCAGAATAATTGGGTTTGTTCTACAAGGTACATAGGACAAGTTCATTGTAAATGGAGTTTTGCTTTGCTACTCACGACCTTTCTACTGTATATCTCAATTCTGAACTATCCGATTTTGAAATCCGCAGTGTGTCAATTCTTTGTGGATTTCATTCTTTACAATTCATAGGATTAAATCTGAGGCAAATCAAAATCAACAACCAAATCTGTTAAATCGGTGTTAAATTTCCGGGCAAAAAATTCCACATTTGCATGAAGTCAAAGTAATATGGATCTACAATACATGAATAATTATGGATCATTAATGCAGATTAAAAATATGCTTGTCCGGATCCTTAAAATAGAAAACAAATTAGTTGTTTTATTTACTTAAAGGGATTGTCCAGTGAAAACAAGTTGCATACCTATACGCAGGCTAGCTGATAACATACTGATTGGCGTAGGCCTAGTAGCCGGATAAGGCACCGATTGGAAGATTGGGGAATTTTTACTTCAGTTACAAAATGGTGAGAAAGGTTGGATGACCGATCTGCCCTCCATTCATTCTCTATGAGGTTACTGTAAAAGACAATTCGCACATGCCCACTGTCGTTCCAGTCTAATAAAATTAAAGAGTCTTGTTCTGCCGATTGTTGTGGTTCCCAGAAGTTGGACTCCCTCCGATCAACAAGTCATCAACCATCCTTTGGATAGTAAATTACTACTTTTCACCAGACAACCCCTTTAACTTCCTGTGATTTAGGCTTTATGGGTAATTAAGTTCTGTGTACAGTGCTGTAGAATATGTTGGTGCCATATAAGTAATGGGAAATAGATGCAAACCAGTGGACAGTATGAAGAACTATTTTCTTTGCAAGATGTCGGCAATTGTGACGAGTTTGCCCCGGGTGCTCAGGTATGCACCAAGTATCGCGGGTGCTCAAGTGACATGTTCAAGCCCCCGTGGCACAAAATATTCTGGAATTGATTGCCCGTGTATGTCAGGCAATCCCTCATGTTTTGTGGCTGTCTAACAGCACTGAACATGCGGCAGTGGGGACTCGAACAAGTCGAGCACCCAGGGCAAACTCGAGTAACATGCACGTGCGCTCCTCACTAGTCGGCAAGCCTCTGCGGGGCTCCATAGAGGAGCACAGGCTGCACATATGGTGGATCTCCCCCTCCTGACTCTACGTCATCTGTACCTAGTCATAAATGCTCATTCACATGCTGCTTATACAGATTTCTAGGTAAAATTCCGAGTATTTACGGCTCCAGTATATTCACAGAATAAGCAGATTTCATTAACGTGCAAATACCTGCTCTCTTGATTGAGTGAGATGAACATAGGAGAACACGCTTCATTCAGGAGCCAAATGAGGGACATATAATTGGATCGTTTGCAGACATGTTAAGCTTTTACAATACTAAAGGATGCAATTATATTCCGGGGCAGCTTGTATGACAAACTAATAATACGGTTATCTCGAAAACTACTGTCACTGGCGGCGAACATGGAGGATCTAAAATATAACATTTCCTGAAGTGCATTATAATTATAACTATAAATTATTTATATAGCAGGGAAATAATTGGCAGCTTCAGGAAGAAAATATAGACAAATGGACAAAGTCAGGGTATGCGGGAACTTCAGATGGTGCTGATATAGGGGTATGCCACCACAAAAAAACACCTACCCACCTGCCGATCCCCCTCCACGACCCTCTCCTGCTGGCTGGGTCCTCTGACGGTCTCCTCTCCTTATCTTCTGGCATTGTCGGCGCCTGACTGCTGCAGCCAATCAATTTCCAAAAGAAAGGAGAGGAGCCTGACGAGGGAGCAGGTCAGCAGTACAGGGGACATGTGGGGCGTGGAAGGTGAGTAGGTGTTTGTTAATATTTTCATATGCAAATTGCTTCTTTAGAGAGGAAGAGGAGTAGAACTCGGTGCTGCCTATTGGATCATATCCTTAACGAGCTTGGCTGCATGACTTCGGTCGGATAAAAGCCAGAATCTAATTTTGCAAATGTGTGTTTCGGGGTTTTGCCTCTCCTCAGCGCAAAGCAGGAGATCTGATTTGGCTGTATGAGAGGTCAGGTGCCTGGCTGCCATGACAACCCATTGGTGCCGCACAACAACGTCATTTAAATGTCAATGTCAGAGATTGACAGCAGCATGTAAATGGTTAACAGCAGTGATTGGAGTTCAGCTCTGGCCTGTGGTGATAGACACAGATGCCGGCTATGTAATACAGCTGGTATCTGCCGCATGGGGAGAGAGATTTGTTCCTGAGCCCCCTCCACCCGCGGGGACCCCAGCGCAAGTAGTACAGTTATGCCCATATGTGCTAAAGGGTTTTAAATGAGTTTCATTAGCATAAAACATTGACATTTTAAGGGTAAAATAAATAAAAGAAGCAATAATCATGCATCCACCGCTACTCCTATTGTGACACTGCCCGATACCCTTTATCAGTTGTAACGGTAACTTCCTAGTACAAGGACATGTGACTGCTGCAGCCAATCACTGGCTGAGAAAGGTTACCGCTAGAGCCGCTGATTGGCTGGGCACTCATTTCCTGGATGGCAGAAAGTAGAAAATAGAGAAGGGGCTTGGGAAGTGTCTAAACGGGAAAGTCGAGTAATCTCACTGATCAGCATAGCTTTTTTTTTTCTTAATCCATTCTGAGTCCTATAAAAAAAATTGGAACTGATGAACCCCTTTAAGTTCCCCTTTACATATATAATTTTGGCCGTTTTTTTTAAATTTTGTAACATTTCTAGCATTTTTTTTTAGTGTTTTTAAAGTTCCAAGATGGAAAAAAAATACACTTTAAGACATCACACATAGCCCTAAAATGCGTAACCCCCCAAAAATGCTTTTACAATAAATTTCCATATCATAAGAGCGTTTTTGACCAATAAAAATGTCCACAAAAAAATGATTCAAAGCGCTGTGTAAAGATCCAGCCTAAATACAAAGTCTATTCTTTAGGGTCAGGTCTTGTTACAGCTAACGTCACATATAAAGGTAGCAGGGTCTTACTGACTTCTGTATTCAGATGGCTGACAATATGGCGGTTAATTATAAAAGTATGCCGTTATTTGCATCAGAGAAGAGCGCTACGTCTTTGTTGCAGAATTCCCCAAATTGCCTTCATTTTCAGGATGACCTTAATAGCTGGGTACATGTGTCTACTTCGGCGCTCTGATCTCAGGCTTACACCGTCAATGTTAGCATTCACCAAGGTTTACAGTGTTTTTAGTCAATTGGAACAGGATTCAGAAGATGAACCCTTAGGTATTAAAACAAAAATCCTTTGAAGCTGCAGAATCGAGATTGTTACTGAAGCTGGAACACGGAGGTCACATATGAAAGCGCCGGTTAATTTACTTTGGGGGCTTTACCCCAGAAAATGAACATTCTGCAATGTACGAGAATATTAAATCTCTGCAGGCTCTGGGCACGGTTTCTACAGTACAAAGCTCCAACATGTCTGTGTTCGGTCTTTTTCTGTTCTCTGACAACAGGATTCACAGACAAATGATGATTTTTATTTTTTTCTACGGCAGATTTCCGTTGGCGTCCCTCACCGAACAATGCAACTTTTACTAAACAATCAAATCAATTAATAATTCAAAATATCAGGTGAAACTATTTTTCTCGATCTCGATCAGATTGTTTAGACATAAAAGACCTATTCTTCATCAATTTTCTACAAACTCACGAGCTGTTTTAAGCTCCTACCTGACGCTGAATCTCGCCGCCCCCTTTTTATTTGTAGCTAGGTCACTGGAGGAGAATGCCTATTTGACAAATTGTGCTCTGTTGATTTAAGGCGCTTGCATGGACAACCTATGCCGCTAGTAAGATGACAAATTTTAGTGTGTAATGCACAAACCGTTAGGATGCTGCTCCACTTGACGGTTCCAGTAGTTGTCATGTGACTACAAGTATGTCATTTGTATTTTTACGGTCACTAGAGTTTCAACCAAGTCTCTCAATAGGACATTGCAAACTACAGCACTCGATGAACATTTCACCAGGGTGGAAAACCCCTTTAAGCCTGTTCTAGTCTGGACATTACATTGGTTTTACAATCCAAACCTTGTTTTATCTAAGACAGTGAGTAGTGTATAATAGCCAGGTTTCGTCAAACTCAATCTGACAGGTGCCCCGCCCCTATCAAAGTGTATCAAAATGTGTAACCCCTCCCCTCCCCTTGTCTGACGGCTGGTATCCAGCTGTCCCTCCTTGTTTGATTTCCCCTTTTGATATAGTTTAATATAGTTTAATTTGTTGTAGTTTTGATATTATTCCCGTATTTTGTGGAATAACACATGTTTATAATTATAGCCTAGTCGTGTATTTATTTTACACGTGGTTTATAACACCTTTTTCATTTGTTTTATAATAGATTTTATACGTAGCCCCGAGTTTGATTCTGTAAGCTTTTGTTTTATTCACAGTGTATCCATATAGTGAATAGGGCTGATGTTTCTGTATGCAATCCTACAGCCTGTTATGTGAAAAGTATTCTCAAACACTAACTAAATGGTGAACATTACCTAAATTAGGTTAACTGTGGGTCAGCGGCTTATAGCACCTAGGTCAAGCAATTGTTGTTGTATTTGCGTACCCCATAAATGTTTATTCTCACAAACAGAAAAGTTATTGTGTCCTGAAGATGGCATCTGAGGTTATTTGTTTTTTGTATTAGCTTTCTCAGAAAACAGCTGTGTTATCTGAGGGTCAGATATTTTTGTACAAACTCATGCTGTTTGGTGATCTTTGTGAAGCAGAACTTTGTTTTATAACACATTTGTACTTGTATTGTACCTGGATTGATATTTGCTTTCTCTTTTTTGTGTCCTGAAGATGGCATCTGCAAAGTTATTTGTTATCTACTGAGGCCATTGCAAGTTGTGTTTATTCACATTGTAGCAGGTTTTATCCTTGTGGCTGCCTTATATACACAGAAGAGATATGCACCAATGTCACAACACAAGTTATAATATGACCCAATGTTACAACACAAGTAAGAAGCGGCGTGTTTTATACGAATAAAAACCAAAGACACGATATTGTAAAAAAAAAAAAATTTAAAAGATTTATTTCTCACGATAAAACAGCATCTCAAAGACATTTCAACACTATAAAAAATTCTTACAGAATATAAAAAGTAAAAACATTAAAATAGTACAATGAACAATTACACTTCTTACAAAATAATTAATATAGAGTTACAAGGCGAGTACAGCATTTTAGCCAGTACATTCTTTACATCGTGAGCCACATGGTTTGCAGCATCGGTAGAGACCTTTTTTAGGTAGCAGAGTTCCACGTGTGGAACCTAAGGAAGGGGAATGTAAAGATTGAATTGTACGGGGAGCCGCCGCTAACTTCAGCGGTGTAGATACAGAGCGTGTCTCACTGTTGGTAATTTTTAATTCATCTAAAAGCTTCCTAGTAGCGGTATTACCCACAACTGTAGACGCCATATTTAGTTCGGCCATAGCCTGCATAAATGAATCCCAACTCGGCGGTAAATTTCTACTGTTCAGAGCATGGCTCTGCGTTGTACTACGTACCAAATCCAGTAAGTTAGGCCCTGGTATTACGGATCCTTTGAAAATAAATTCAGCATTATTATTCCATGCTGTGACATTTTTATTCTGCAGCAGCCTGTTTAGTAAAAATTCAGCATTCTTTTTATATCTTTGGTTTATATTATATTAGCTTTTTGTCATAGGTCAGGGATTTTTTTTTTTTTTTTGCACTTTATTAATATGCGGTTATTAGTCATTTAGGACTTATGTTATCATGTTTTTTGCACTTTATTAATATGCGGTTATTAGTCATTTAGGACTTATGTTATCATGTTTTTGCACTTTATTAATATGCTGAACACATAGGTCAGGGATTTTTGCACTTTATTAATATGCGGGCCACATAGGTCAGTGATTTTTGCACTTTATTAATATGCAGGCCACATAGGTCAGTGATTTTTGCACTTTATTAACATACAACACACAAGAAATAGACATTTAGAACTTATTTATGTTATTATCTTTATGCACGTTGCCTGTGCTGTCTATAATTTGACTCTATCCTTGTTTTGTTGAAAATAACTGGACATACATAAGAAACCGGGCAATATATCTTTATAGAAATAACACTTCTGCACTCTTTGTGCATTTCTATCAGTTTTATTCATGCATTTATAACACACCATGTTTGATATTGGTAATTTGATTCTGGGAACACATTTTAAGTTACTTCTGCACATGTATTACTGTTTTTAGGCCATATAAATAGAAAATTATGTAGAAACCCAAAGTTTTGATAAGTGTATGAAAATACACCAATATTAACTATTTGTGCTATTTTAGGCGTAAATTTGTCCTATATGTATACCAGTCAGGAGTTGGGGCGATGAAATATGTGTTACAAGCGTAGTGAATTGCAGATATATTCTACAGTGTATGTCATTTTGAGAAATGTGTGGCATAACCAATGTATACAGTAACAGGCGGAATGACTGAGTGTAATATTGCACTCAATACTGTGCAAAGGGTCTGAATACTTATGACCGTGTGATATTTCAGTTTTCTTTTTAATAAATTCGCAAAAAATCTACATTTCTGTTTTGTTCAGGCATGATGGCGTGCAGAGTGTACATTAATATATATATATATCTCAGAATGCAACTGAATAGTATTGCTAATTAGGCCATATAAATAGAAAATTATGTAGAAACCCAAAGTTTTGATAAGTGTATGAAAATACACCAATATTAACTATTTGTGCTATTTTAGGCGTAAATTTGTCCTATATGTATAGCAGTCAGGAGTTGGGGCGATGAAATATGTGTTACAAGTGTAGTGAATTGCAGATATATTCTACAGTGTATGTCATTTTGAGAAATGTGTGGCATAACTAATTACCTATTACGGCCACATTTCTATGCAGTGTATTTTAGAACCAGTGTTTCTGGCTGCAGACTGTAATGTGTAAGGTATTCTCATTTTTATATATTGTATTTTATAACACACCATGTCGTTTATATAATAATCACAGTTGTGTCTCTACAGGACAACGTGGCTTACAAAGACATTTCATTAATATAAGTGTGAAACTGACAGACAAGCACAGCTGTGTCTCTACAGGACATGCTGGTCACTAGACAGCCAGAGTTTCTGTGGGGGAGATATACTAACAGAGGTTCTGTTGACCCAATAAACCGGTGTAGAACGTACACAGAGAGCAACTTACAATATTTACTAAGGTAGCGGAAATGAGTTTACTGCAGTTATCAGAGCATTGTATTTTATTTGACAGCCACAAGTCACACAGGTCATGATGATAGTGTATCTGCAGCATGTTATTTGGAAATAAAGAAGCCTTTTTTTGTATTCGCCCGCATTTTATATAAAATCTGCATAAAAAAATCTTCTTGGCTACACCAAAACACGTAAGAAACAAATGTATAACTTTTAGATCTACCGCATCCACAGATATTATTCCAGCGTTCTTTAATTCTACATTATTTTAGCACATATTAATTTCACAACTTTTATATGATATTTATAACACTCATTTTATATGAGTTTTCTAACACATTCTCACGGGAATATTATATATATATATTTTGTGTTTTGCGCAATTATTTGACACTGTAATTCGCATTTTATATAAAATATGCATAAAAAATCTTCACATTCTCACGGGAATATTATATATATATTTTGTGCTCTGCATCATTATTTGACACTGTAATTCGCATTTTATATAAAATCTGCATAAAAAATCTTCTTGGCTGCACCAAAACACGTAAGAAACAAATGTATAACTTTTAGCGCTGTCGCATCCGCAGATATTATTCCAGCGTTCTTTAATTCTATATTATTTTATCACATATTAATTTCACAACTTTTATATGATATTTATAACACATTCTCATTTATAAGGGATTTATAACACAATATTGTAAAATCATTTATTGGTTCGCGGCCTTACTAATATCCTTTGAAAATAAATTCAGCATTATTATTCCATGCTGTAACATTTCTATTCTGCAGCCTCCTGTTTAGTAAAAATTCAGCATTCTTTTTATATCTTTGGTTTATATTATATTAGCTTTTTGATAATCCCGGGAGTGCCATCTATCTAGCCCGAGTATTTTTGTTATCTCAAAAGGGTGTGACACAGTCCCATATATTATTCCAGCATTCTTTAATTCTACATTATTTTAGCACATATTAATTTCACAACTTTTATATGATATTTATAACACTCATTTTATATGAGTTTTCTAACACATTCTCACGGTGATATTATATATATATATATATACTGTATATATTTTGTGTTATGCACCATTATTTGACACTGTAATTCGCATTTTATATGCCGCTGCTTTTTCTTGTTTTTGTGTAAAAATCTCTGGCAGACAGGCACAGCTGTATCTCTACAAGACATGCGGGACACACCAGAGACATTGGAAATTGGGGGTTATAATGTCGAATTCAGAAAATAACCATTTTATATTGAATGACTAATGATTTCTATAGGCCTACTTTACTATGAAATTATGCATAAAAAATCTTCTTGGTTAACCCAAAACCGTAAGAAACAAACGCATAACTTTTAGCTCGAACACATCAGCATATATTATTACAGTTTTTTGCTGAATTAAAAATTATACAGTTATTTCATATTTTTGGGGCTTCATGACAGGAGAAATTATTGATAGAAACCCAGAGTTTTGATACGTGTATGAAAATACACCAATATTAACTATTTGTGCTATTTTAGGCACAAATTTGGTCTATATGCATAACAGGCAGGAGTTGGGGCGAAGAAATATGTGTTACATGCGTAGTGAATTGCAAATATATTCTGAAGTGTATGGCATTTTGAGAAATGTGTAGCATAACCAATTACCTATCACGGTCACTAGATGGCAGAATATCATATTAATTATACATTGGGGTTTACTTTTGGAAGCTTATAAAGGCGGTGTGTATGTGCACAGGATGACTTATTTTGTTTTTATAGTCACTAATATCCATATTAAATGACTCTTTAGCTTTATGAGTAAGAGACAACATACAAATAGAATCCTTTTCCCTAGTAGTTTTATATTCTATGTCTGATATATTTCTACACAAAGCTACAAAACTATTTTGTAGTTTATAATGTATCACAGTAGTTTCATGTGAAGTTACATCTTAGGTTCTGTTCAGACTATTGTAATATCTATAGCTTAAAATAGAGCCAAATAGCTACTTTCAAACACGGACATACACCATTGATTTTCGTCACAAATGGATCCAATATATCTCGTGTCACGGTTTATTTTTACCGCGTTGCGGTTTAAAGTTATAAGCATTTAAATAATAATTTTCTCATTAAATATGTGACTCGCGATATTTATTTGCTTAGGTTAGATCATTTTCAGTTTAACAATACATTTTATCACAAAAATGACCTTATCTGGGGCCCTAGAAACAACATAGCAGCATTAGTAAGCCCCTTTCTTTTTACATTATCAAGAATCCTTGGGTTAAGATAACGTCAGTTTATATGCATAAAGCATTTAATATAGTGCACCAAACATGATATGGTTTTTGATTTCTATGAACTGTCGCGGTCTAAAATGTAATCGCACTATACACTATGTGTGTTGTGTGTGATGCATGTGTTGTATGTGTTCTGTGTGTTGTGTGTGTGTGTGTGTTCTGTATGTTGTGTATGTATGTTTGTTGTATGTGTTGTGTGTTTTCTGTATGTTATGTGTGTTTGTTGTGTGTGTGTGTTTGCCTGCAGCCATCTCCTTTCTGTAATTCTCCTCTCTCTTTACAGCGCCATAAATCTATAATGGCCAATTCATTTACCCATATTTATATAGAAAAGGTAAAAATCACAACTGAGGAAGAAACCAGTAGTACATGAACAAAAGTAACACCCGGAAAATAAAATACTGTAAACAATAGTAAAACATTATATTCAATAATATTCATATATTTAACCTTATATGATTTGTTCGCGACAGTTCATAGAAATCAAAAACCATATCATGTTTGGTGCACTATATTAAATGCTTTATGCATATAAACTGACGTTATCTTAACCCAAGGATTCTTGATAATGTAAAAAGAAAGGGGCTTACTAATGCTGCTATGTTGTTTCTAGGGCCCCAGATAAGGTCATTTTTGTGATAAAATGTATTGTTAAACTGAAAATGATCTAACCTAAGCAAATAAATATCGCGAGTCACATATTTAATGAGAAAATTATTATTTAAATGCTTATAACTTTAAACCGCAACGCGGTAAAAATAAACCGTGACACGAGATATATTGGATCCATTTGTGACGAAAATCAATGGTGTATGTCCGTGTTTGAAAGTAGCTATTTGGCTCTATTTTAAGCTATAGATATTACAATAGTCTGAACAGAACCTAAGATGTAACTTCACATGAAACTACTGTGATACATTATAAACTACAAAATAGTTTTGTAGCTTTGTGTAGAAATATATCAGACATAGAATATAAAACTACTAGGGAAAAGGATTCTATTTGTATGTTGTCTCTTACTCATAAAGCTAAAGAGTCATTTAATATGGATATTAGTGACTATAAAAACAAAATAAGTCATCCTGTGCACATACACACCGCCTTTATAAGCTTCCAAAAGTAAACCCCAATGTATAATTAATATGATATTCTGCCATCTAGTGACCGTGATAGGTAATTGGTTATGCTACACATTTCTCAAAATGCCATACACTTCAGAATATATTTGCAATTCACTACGCATGTAACACATATTTCTTCGCCCCAACTCCTGCCTGTTATGCATATAGACCAAATTTGTGCCTAAAATAGCACAAATAGTTAATATTGGTGTATTTTCATACACGTATCAAAACTCTGGGTTTCTATCAATAATTTCTCCTGTCATGAAGCCCCAAAAATATGAAATAACTGTATAATTTTTAATTCAGCAAAAAACTGTAATAATATATGCTGATGTGTTCGAGCTAAAAGTTATGCGTTTGTTTCTTACGGTTTTGGGTTAACCAAGAAGATTTTTTATGCATAATTTCATAGTAAAGTAGGCCTATAGAAATCATTAGTCATTCAATATAAAATGGTTATTTTCTGAATTCGACATTATAACCCCCAATTTCCAATGTCTCTGGTGTGTCCCGCATGTCTTGTAGAGATACAGCTGTGCCTGTCTGCCAGAGATTTTTACACAAAAACAAGAAAAAGCAGCGGCATATAAAATGCGAATTACAGTGTCAAATAATGGTGCATAACACAAAATATATACAGTATATATATATATATAATATCACCGTGAGAATGTGTTAGAAAACTCATATAAAATGAGTGTTATAAATATCATATAAAAGTTGTGAAATTAATATGTGCTAAAATAATGTAGAATTAAAGAATGCTGGAATAATATATGGGACTGTGTCACACCCTTTTGAGATAACAAAAATACTCGGGCTAGATAGATGGCACTCCCGGGATTATCAAAAAGCTAATATAATATAAACCAAAGATATAAAAAGAATGCTGAATTTTTACTAAACAGGAGGCTGCAGAATAGAAATGTTACAGCATGGAATAATAATGCTGAATTTATTTTCAAAGGATATTAGTAAGGCCGCGAACCAATAAATGATTTTACAATATTGTGTTATAAATCCCTTATAAATGAGAATGTGTTATAAATATCATATAAAAGTTGTGAAATTAATATGTGATAAAATAATATAGAATTAAAGAACGCTGGAATAATATCTGCGGATGCGACAGCGCTAAAAGTTATACATTTGTTTCTTACGTGTTTTGGTGCAGCCAAGAAGATTTTTTATGCAGATTTTATATAAAATGCGAATTACAGTGTCAAATAATGATGCAGAGCACAAAATATATATATAATATTCCCGTGAGAATGTGAAGATTTTTTATGCATATTTTATATAAAATGCGAATTACAGTGTCAAATAATTGCGCAAAACACAAAATATATATATATAATATTCCCGTGAGAATGTGTTAGAAAACTCATATAAAATGAGTGTTATAAATATCATATAAAAGTTGTGAAATTAATATGTGCTAAAATAATGTAGAATTAAAGAACGCTGGAATAATATCTGTGGATGCGGTAGATCTAAAAGTTATACATTTGTTTCTTACGTGTTTTGGTGTAGCCAAGAAGATTTTTTTATGCAGATTTTATATAAAATGCGGGCGAATACAAAAAAAGGCTTCTTTATTTCCAAATAACATGCTGCAGATACACTATCATCATGACCTGTGTGACTTGTGGCTGTCAAATAAAATACAATGCTCTGATAACTGCAGTAAACTCATTTCCGCTACCTTAGTAAATATTGTAAGTTGCTCTCTGTGTACGTTCTACACCGGTTTATTGGGTCAACAGAACCTCTGTTAGTATATCTCCCCCACAGAAACTCTGGCTGTCTAGTGACCAGCATGTCCTGTAGAGACACAGCTGTGCTTGTCTGTCAGTTTCACACTTATATTAATGAAATGTCTTTGTAAGCCACGTTGTCCTGTAGAGACACAACTGTGATTATTATATAAACGACATGGTGTGTTATAAAATACAATATATAAAAATGAGAATACCTTACACATTACAGTCTGCAGCCAGAAACACTGGTTCTAAAATACACTGCATAGAAATGTGGCCGTAATAGGTAATTAGTTATGCCACACATTTCTCAAAATGACATACACTGTAGAATATATCTGCAATTCACTACACTTGTAACACATATTTCATCGCCCCAACTCCTGACTGCTATACATATAGGACAAATTTACGCCTAAAATAGCACAAATAGTTAATATTGGTGTATTTTCATACACTTATCAAAACTTTGGGTTTCTACATAATTTTCTATTTATATGGCCTAATTAGCAATACTATTCAGTTGCATTCTGAGATATATATATATATTAATGTACACTCTGCACGCCATCATGCCTGAACAAAACAGAAATGTAGATTTTTTGCGAATTTATTAAAAAGAAAACTGAAATATCACACGGTCATAAGTATTCAGACCCTTTGCACAGTATTGAGTGCAATATTACACTCAGTCATTCCGCCTGTTACTGTATACATTGGTTATGCCACACATTTCTCAAAATGACATACACTGTAGAATATATCTGCAATTCACTACGCTTGTAACACATATTTCATCGCCCCAACTCCTGACTGGTATACATATAGGACAAATTTACGCCTAAAATAGCACAAATAGTTAATATTGGTGTATTTTCATACACTTATCAAAACTTTGGGTTTCTACATAATTTTCTATTTATATGGCCTAAAAACAGTAATACATGTGCAGAAGTAACTTAAAATGTGTTCCCAGAATCAAATTACCAATATCAAACATGGTGTGTTATAAATGCATGAATAAAACTGATAGAAATGCACAAAGAGTGCAGAAGTGTTATTTCTATAAAGATATATTGCCCGGTTTCTTATGTATGTCCAGTTATTTTCAACAAAACAAGGATAGAGTCAAATTATAGACAGCACAGGCAACGTGCATAAAGATAATAACATAAATAAGTTCTAAATGTCTATTTCTTGTGTGTTGTATGTTAATAAAGTGCAAAAATCACTGACCTATGTGGCCTGCATATTAATAAAGTGCAAAAATCACTGACCTATGTGGCCCGCATATTAATAAAGTGCAAAAATCCCTGACCTATGTGTTCAGCATATTAATAAAGTGCAAAAACATGATAACATAAGTCCTAAATGACTAATAACCGCATATTAATAAAGTGCAAAAAACATGATAACATAAGTCCTAAATGACTAATAACCGCATATTAATAAAGTGCAAAAAAAAAAAAAAAAATCCCTGACCTATGACAAAAAGCTAATATAATATAAACCAAAGATATAAAAAGAATGCTGAATTTTTACTAAACAGGCTGCTGCAGAATAAAAATGTCACAGCATGGAATAATAATGCTGAATTTATTTTCAAAGGATCCGTAATACCAGGGCCTAACTTACTGGATTTGGTACGTAGTACAACGCAGAGCCATGCTCTGAACAGTAGAAATTTACCGCCGAGTTGGGATTCATTTATGCAGGCTATGGCCGAACTAAATATGGCGTCTACAGTTGTGGGTAATACCGCTACTAGGAAGCTTTTAGATGAATTAAAAATTACCAACAGTGAGACACGCTCTGTATCTACACCGCTGAAGTTAGCGGCGGCTCCCCGTACAATTCAATCTTTACATTCCCCTTCCTTAGGTTCCACACGTGGAACTCTGCTACCTAAAAAAGGTCTCTACCGATGCTGCAAACCATGTGGCTCACGATGTAAAGAATGTACTGGCTAAAATGCTGTACTCGCCTTGTAACTCTATATTAATTATTTTGTAAGAAGTGTAATTGTTCATTGTACTATTTTAATGTTTTTACTTTTTATATTCTGTAAGAATTTTTTATAGTGTTGAAATGTCTTTGAGATGCTGTTTTATCGTGAGAAATAAATCTTTTAAATTTTTTTTTTTTTACAATATCGTGTCTTTGGTTTTTATTCGTATAAAACACGCCGCTTCTTACTTGTGTTGTAACATTGGGTCATATTATAACTTGTGTTGTGACATTGGTGCATATCTCTTCTGTGTATATAAGGCAGCCACAAGGATAAAACCTGCTACAATGTGAATAAACACAACTTGCAATGGCCTCAGTAGATAACAAATAACTTTGCAGATGCCATCTTCAGGACACAAAAAAGAGAAAGCAAATATCAATCCAGGTACAATACAAGTACAAATGTGTTATAAAACAAAGTTCTGCTTCACAAAGATCACCAAACAGCATGAGTTTGTACAAAAATATCTGACCCTCAGATAACACAGCTGTTTTCTGAGAAAGCTAATACAAAAAACAAATAACCTCAGATGCCATCTTCAGGACACAATAACTTTTCTGTTTGTGAGAATAAACATTTATGGGGTACGCAAATACAACAACAATTGCTTGACCTAGGTGCTATAAGCCGCTGACCCACAGTTAACCTAATTTAGGTAATGTTCACCATTTAGTTAGTGTTTGAGAATACTTTTCACATAACAGGCTGTAGGATTGCATACAGAAACATCAGCCCTATTCACTATATGGATACACTGTGAATAAAACAAAAGCTTACAGAATCAAACTCGGGGCTACGTATAAAATCTATTATAAAACAAATGAAAAAGGTGTTATAAACCACGTGTAAAATAAATACACGACTAGGCTATAATTATAAACATGTGTTATTCCACAAAATACGGGAATAATATCAAAACTACAACAAATTAAACTATATTAAACTATATCAAAAGGGGAAATCAAACAAGGAGGGACAGCTGGATACCAGCCGTCAGACAAGGGGAGGGGAGGGGTTACACATTTTGATACACTTTGATAGGGGCGGGGCACCTGTCAGATTGAGTTTGACGAAACCTGGCTATTATACACTACTACAGTGAGAACTTTACTCCATCAGTTTATGGTAGGGGCAATAACAAAAGAAAAACAGCAGGGAAACAAGGGGTCCAATAACAATAAAAAATAAGGGACTCCTCTTACTGCAAAGCCTAGTGTTCACTCCTAATCCCCACCCCTAATCCTCACTCCTAATCCTCACTCCTAATCCTCACTCCTAATCCCCACCCCTAATCCTCACTCCTAATCCCCACCCCTAATCCTCACTCCTAATCCTCACCCCTAATCCTCACTCCTAATCCCCACCCCTAATCCTCACTCCTAATCCCTACTCCTAATCCCTACTCCTAATCCTCACTCCTAATCCTCACTCCTAATCCTCACCCCTAATCCTCACTCCTAATCCTCACCCCTAATCTCCACCCCTAATCCTCACCCCTAATCCCCACCCCTAATCCTCACCCCTAATCCCCACTCCTAATCCCCACTCCTAATCCCCACCCCTAATCCTCACTCCTAATCCCCACTCCTAATCCTCACTCCTAATCCTCACCCCTAATCCCCACCCCTTACCCTCACCCCTAATCCTCACCCCTAATCCTCACTCCTAATGCCCACCCCTAATCCCCACCCCTAATCCCCACCCCTAATCCCCACCCCTAATCCCCACCCCTAATCCTCACTCCTAATCCCCACCCCTAATCCTCACTCCTAATCCTCACCCCTAATCCCCACCCCTAATCCTCACCCCTAATCCTCACTCCTAATCCTCACCCCTAATCCTCACTCCTAATCCTTGTGCCTTGGGACCTGGTAACAATTGATTAGTGGTGTCACAAGTGTCAGGTTCCCAACTATCTGATATGGTTTACCTGTTGTTATGGGCATGCCGCAACAGAGCAAGTTCAGAGAAGAGCTACCGAGACGGTGAGCGGGCTACAAACTATGTCCTGCAAGGAAAGGTTAAAGGGTCTCGGAATGTTTAGCTTGCAAAAAAGAAGGCTAAGAGGAGACTTAATAGCTGTCTACAAATATCTGAAGGGCTGTCACAGTGTAGAGGGGTCATCCTTATTCTGATTTCCACATGGAAACATGAGAAGCAATGGGATGAACCGGAAAGGGAGGAGATACAGATTAGATATTAGAAAAAACTTTTTGACACTGAAGGTGATCAACGCGTGGAACAGGCTGCTACGAGAGGTGGTGAGTTCTCTTTCAATGAAAGTCTTCAGAGGTTGGACAGACATCTGTCTGAGATGGTTTAGAGAGTCCTACACTGAGCAGGAGTATGGACACGATGACCCTGGAGGTCCCTTCCAACTCTAACATTCTATGATTCACAAGATAGCACACAAAATCCTGCACTGATTATAACTGCTTCATCAGCTTATTATATAGTGCAAATTTTTTCTTTGCTCTGTCATTGCAACGGTTAATGGGTTCATTCTACCTGGTTTGAAGTTGAAGGAGAGAGTTCCATGTTTGGATTAGGCTTTTTGAGAGTTTGTTCTCGAAATTTCTGCAAGGAGTTGGTTTGAGTGCTTATCCTTTATCCTACCTATCCCTCCCTTATGTTCCACTCTATTGGTTTGTGAGTGTATTTGCATGATTGTAGTTTTCTTTCATCCCTGTCTGTCTTCCCTTGTCTGTCTGGTTAGTCTAATCCTATATATTCAGCCTAACACCTCTCTGAGTGGGGGAGGGAACAGATAAGGGCTAAAGTAGGAGCATAGCAAGGTACGTTACCCTGGCGTGCCCACCTTCTGGGGTAATCCGGGGGACAGGGATTGACTAGGACGCCCCCTAGCTCGGGGGATCAGGACACCGGTCCTATTAATTGCCAACATCCTAAATCCTGGACAACCTCTTTAAACATTTACCCCATCTTTCTAAGCAGGAGCGCACCGCTCCCCAGCCTTGTAACTTCCTGGTTGCTGAAGAGGCGGGTGCTCTTGCTTGAGTGACAGTACATCACAGTAGTATTGTTGCTCTGCATGCCTGTATTGTTCTCTCCAGATGCTGATTTATAAAGCACCTGGTAAGCTGTGGTTTTCAAGGATACAAATTTGGGGTACATGTGACATATTTCTCACTTTCATTGCAAATTTTGGGTGGAACTGCGGTGACTGAAAAGCCACAAATCTGGTGTTTTGATCTTTTTTTTGGTCATCAATTGTAAGTTTTAAAAAATGTTATATTTTGATAGAACGGATTTTTATGGATGTGGAAATATGTATTACCGTATGTTTATTATTATAATTTGTTTATTTTAAAACTAGGAAAAGGGGGGTGCTTTGAACGTTTATATTTTTTATACGTTTTTTTTTTTTGCTTATTGTTTTAGAAAACTTTTACCTGCGATTGTTTGATCGCTTTTACTATAACAGGAGCAGACATGTCATTGATTCAACCTGTGAAGCCTCACAAGGGCCCAAAAGGTGAGGGATTCCATTTGCACGCAGGTCGAATTGTACATTATGATGAGATATTGGACTGTTAAGGACCCAGTTATTGTTCTTGCGCAAGGGCCACTTCTGTGCAGTACATAGTATAAATCACAGTCACCTTTCAACCTAAACCTATGGCTGAGCCTTCAGTTGGCCCCCAACAACCATTGTAACCCATCAATCCTTTGCGATCACAACATGGTGGTTGGTGGTGAACGTTCACACCTGTGATTGCGCTTTTTAAAAAACACTGACAGCAGCAGTGAAATAGTTAACAGCAGCAATGGGAGCTAGGGTTGATTGCAGCTATTATGGCTTTGTGCTACAGCCACCATCTTCCCTTTATAGAGCAACAGAGCTCCTGAGTCCACTCCATACGCGCTCACCCTAGATGTACATGTACAGGAGGGTGCGTGAAGGGGTTGATATAGGATCCCTAATACCATGGGTCCTACAGCAGTGGTGTGCCTTCCCTCCATTTTCTATAAGCTCTTTTTGCAGGTTCACATTCTCCATGGAGAAGAGAGCAACCAGAGTTGAGGTTCCTCATACAGAATAACCGTCGTTTTATTTTTTATCAATGAAATTAAGAAATGTTGTATTATATCGTATGAAATAGTTTTTCTTCCTTCTCTTCCTGGGCTGATCTTTTGTTCTCAATGTAGGGACAACATCTGTATTCAGTGGATACAGATTTCCCCATTACTGAGATAGGAGATGACAGTTGGTGCTGATAGAATTCTTTGTAGGAGGCAGACGCAGACATTCTGCTGCAAGTTCCATAGAACTTTATGAGCACCAACTGTCATCTCCTTTGTCAGTAACGCACAAGCTTGTCTACAGATTTCAATTGAGAACATTGAGAATGAATGATCAGTCCAAAAGGAGAAAGAAGCAGATTTCTCTGATAAGATATATTACAAAGTTGCTTATTTTTATGTGTACCATTGATTAATGAAATTAAAAGTCACTCTTTAAAGCATCCTATAGATGATTCACTGATTACTGTTGTAGTACCTAATTCCATTATTAATAGGGAAGTAACCAGGCGTGGACTGGCCAGTTGGAGAACAGGAGAATCCTCCGGTGGGCCACCACCCTGTTATATGAGCAGTACTTGGTACAATATGCTTGGATCACTACCCAGATCATTGTTATATAAATGTGTAATTGAGGATACTGTCACTTTTACATGTAGCTGAAAAGCGGGGTCTTAGAGTTGGTTACTGGTGGGCCCATGTCCGATACTGGAAGCACGTCCTAGTGAAATAACAGAATGCCCCAGCTAAAGGGACTAGCTAGGAAATGTAGGAATTCTGTCCTATTGATGCCAAAAGATGGTGACGTGGAGTGTTGCTCCACATCCATTCTAATAGGATCAATCATTATTATTGTTCTGTGAGGCTCAGATACACCTTGACTGTTCTTCATTTTTTTTTTTAACATCTATAAGCAAGTGTAAAACCCTTATGCGGTGAAAAATGACTTCTTCGGCTTTATCGTGTGGAAATAAAATCTCATTATAAAATGTGCAGTGCGCTATATATATAACACTGCCTCCACCTCTCGCGGGCGGCAAAGGAGTCAATGAATCCAGCAGGCACGCGACAAATATGCCCGTCCACCAAGGTGTTAAGCTGGAAAGAGCGTCCGATTGTTACCTTGAGAAGGACACTTTCTGAACAGCGAGAACAAGAACATGAAAGATGAGGGAACAAAACAAGAGGGGAAACCTGAATGCCGGCAGCACGGCAAAACAATCCCATCCCCACTGGAGTCATCGTTCACCAGCATAAAGAAGCTACGAGTCTGCGCACCGGCGGCCAGTCGTGACCTTGAGGATTCCAGTTTCTTGTCTCTGCGTTTGGCTGTGGGACAGCTGCAGTGTGACACCAGATCTATAGCCCCCCAGAGATAGACACAGGCTCTGATGCTGCAGCATAGATACCACCTGGGCAAGGAACGCTCGGCCATAACTCTCCGACACCGATACATTTATTGTGCCGCCACCATGAGATAAATCCCGGTGTCGAGCGAGGAACAATTCATAAATGGCTTCCTAGAGTCCTTTTTATCCTATTTTTATGAATATGAACTCAGGATTTAATTTATCACTTCATCATTTGTTAATAAAAGATTCAGAATTTATGCAAATATGCATAAAATAAATCTTGTACTGGAAACAACAATAAAGTTCTGATTACCAAGTGATTCTAGGAAGCCCCCTGGATTGTGTAGGGTTAGCTATAGGGGATACAGACAGGGGCGGACATATTATTGGTGCAACCTGTGCCCGAGAGGTACGGGGGCCTCTACCACCCCAAAGCAGATGGAATTGTGCATTATGATGAACTAAGGGCCCATGTACTGTAGTGTTTTTGCACAGGGGCCCTTTTCTGCCTATATCCATCATTGGGTACAGAGGTAGCAGCTGATCCGAGATCTGGTAACAAACAGACCCCCCAGCTACATGATAAGATATTAGTATTAACAGAGACCCCCATCTACCATATGCCTTACATAAATGACATATGGTAGGTGGCGGACCCTGTTACAGATTTTGTTCTGGAGTTTTCCAGTTTTCCATTTACAGATGTAGAATCGATTATGGATATTAATCACTTTTGCATTGGATTTACACAACTCCATTCTCTTTTCTCCCATACAAGCTGCCGTCTCTCCAATACAGTCACATGTATTTTTCTCATATTCTCCTCTTGTCTGCTACTCACAGCCTTATTTCTCCTATGCATTCCCCATACTGTAGAACAGATGTAGAATCAAATATAGATATCAGTTACTTTTTGTCTTCTTTTTCCCCATATAGGCTGCCTCATCTCCAATAAATCCACATGTATCTTACTTGTGTTCTCCTCTTGTCTGCTACTCACAGCCTCATTTCTCCTATGCATTCCCCATACCGTAAAACAGATGTAGAATCAATTATAGATATTAATCACTTTTTGTATTGGGTTTACACAACTCCATTCCCTTCTTTTTCCCCATATAGGCTGCCTCATCTCCAATAAATCCATGTGTATCTTCCTTGTGTTCTCCTCTTGTCTGCTACTCACAGCCTCATTTCTCCTATGCATTCCCCATACTTTAGAACAGATGTAGAATCAATTATAGATATTAATCACTTTTTGTTTTGGGTTTACACAACTCCATTCTCTTCTTTCCCCATATAGGCTGTCTCATCTCCAATAAATCCACATGTATCTTCCTTGTGTTCTCCTCTTGTCTGCTACTCACAGCCTAATTTCTCCTATGCATTCCCCATACTGTAGAACAGATGTAGAATCAATTATAGATATTAATCACTTTTTGTATTGGGCTTACACAACTCCATTCCCTTCTTTTTCCCCATATAGGCTGCCTCATCTCCAATAAATCCACATGTATCTTACTTGTGTTCTCCTCTTGTCTGCTACTCACAGCCTCATTTCTCCTATGCATTCCCCATACTGTAGAACAGATGTAGAATGAATTATAGATATCAGTCACTTTTTGTTTTGGATTAACAGAACTCCATTCTCTTCTTTTTCCCCATATAGGCTGCCTCATCTCCAATAAATCCACATGTATCTTCCTTGTGTTCTCCTCTTGTCTGCTACTCACAGCCTCATTTCTCCTATGCATTCCCCATACTGTAGAACAGATATGAAATCAATTATAGACATTAATCAGTTTTTGTTTTGGGTTTACAGAACTCCATTCTCTTCTTTTTCCCCATATAGGCTGTCTCATCTCCAATAAATCCACACGTACGTTCCTTAAATTCTCCTCTTGTCTGCTACTCACAGCCTCATTCTTCCTCATTATAGAACTCACTACCCGCCTCTTTCAAGGCACTTTGGACTACGACTGCACCCGTTCAACTGCAGGCTCTGCTATTTCAGAGGGACATTTATTATACTCTTCATCCATGGCTTAGCGCATTATGAATTTGATACGAGGACTGTGCAGACTTTTGCAGAGAAATACAGTAGAAGAAAAGAAGATGAAGGGGAAACTGAACTGAGCCATGTCAGACACATGATAGATATCTCAGAGGACAAAAGTTAGACTGGCTTTCTCATGGTAGGGTAAATCCATGAAATGCATTAAAAACTGAAGAAAAAAAATGTCAATGCAAAAACATTTTCATATTTGTTAATAAAAGTGGTGTTTGTATATTTTTGCATAAAATTTGCTTCCTCGTATGTAATCTTGTTTTTAGCAACGTATCTAAAGTAACCTGCATAATCACTTCTCAAAATACTCTTAAATGGCTGCTGTCTTTACAATAAACTTAGGCTATTCGGATGGCCAACGTAAGGACTAACAAATTTACAATAAAAGGTAGTTTCAGTACCTATTGTGCTGGCAGAACTCTGTTGGAGACAACACCACACTTAAATGAAAACTGTCAGCAGTATTTCGCAACCCAAACTTTTTATAGGCATACTTATCTCTTGCAAAGACAAGTCCAGCAAAACCTTTCCATGGCCAGCCCATTCGTCCATTTCTAAGAAATTAGTGAAGAAACTGATATGCAAATGTAAATGCTAGATCTGAAGACTCTGTCACTCCAGCTCTATTCCGCATCCTCCTATCTTTATCACTACAGGACTAGGTCTCACATGCAAGCCAGTCAGGCTAATCTGTGTAACCCCGCCCCCACCAGTGATTGGCTGACAAGATACAATGTACACAGGATGCTGCCAATAAGGGGTGGGGGTGGGGTTATACAGAGAACTGCTAGATCTACAGCAGAGAAAACAGGGATTCTATCAAAAGTGCACCAAGCTGTCCAGTAAGTGACACATCACTGGAATCAGGCTCTCAGCCCCTACATTATGCTTTCAGATTAAATAGCCAAATCACGCTTTAAAGAGCTGTTGACAATAGACCTGCCGCAATCCTCATGCTATGCTTAATCGAAGTAGATGCCATCTACATCTACAGAGGTTAACAGATCACCTGGGCATGTGTCTACCACCTTGTCATGGCTCCGCTTGGATGCGATTTGGCCCCTGACTGTATGATTTAGTCAGGGGCCACATTTTAGGTCCCAAAAAACCCTTTATTTTCTGTTTAGGTTTTTCTAGAAATGCTCCTTAAATGATGATAAAAGAGAAAAAGACGAAGCCAAACCAAGAAATGTCCTGACCACAGTCCAATGTACCAGATACGTGGATTTACCTCCCGGCAGGTTTGGGATGATTCAGAACAGTCCATGATACGACCATTAATCAGTGCACGGAGAAATTAATGATTTAAATCAAGTACTAAAAACCGTCGTGTGGATTGATAGGTTTTTCTCCGCCACAAATTTTCAGGTTTATGAATGTGACAACAACCTCCATTAAGACTTTATATTTATGAACTTCCCCCTACGTTCTGTGTAATGGCGTACACTGGGGAACCACACGCCGAGAGAAGTCTGACATATATCATCCGCACCCGCTACCATCCTGACAGTAAGATCTGAGCCGGTAAAAGGAAAAACGTCACTCTATGTAAACAGAGGATCACGAGGTAAGCCAGGCGCACACCCGAAACCTGACAACCGGGAGGTTTATAGCTAGAGCCGGTCAAGGTCCCCAGGATTACCGCTAGACTAGACTGCTCAGCAGTGATCTGAGGTTGGGCTCTAAGAATCTTTCCATTTGGACCATTTCACTTTGCCAATGGAACTAAATTATTTTGCAAAATTCCAAAGTCCAAAGATAATCACATCTCTAATCAGTAGATACAGATATATATGCTGAAAGTATGTACACCCCACAACTTTGTGTAAGTACTTTGTTATATCTTTTTATGGGACTCTGAAGATTCTGACTTGGGCATGGAATTTACTAGAACTTCACAGGTTTCCACTGGAATCCTCGTCCCTCCATGATGGCATCACTGAGCTCTTGGATGTTGGAGACCTTGCGCTCCTCCACCTTTCGTTTGATGATGTCCCACAGATGCTCAATAAGGTTTACAGTAGGTCTGGAGACATGCTTGGCCAGTCCACCACCTTTATCATCAGTTTCTTGAGCAAGTCAGTAGTGGTCTTGGAGGTGTGTCTGGGGTCATTATATTGGAATATTGCCCGGCAGACCAGTTTCTGAAGGGAGAAGATCATGCTCTGCTTCAGTATATCACATTACATGTTGGCATTTGTTCTCCCTCAGTGAACTGTAGATCCCCACAGCCAGCAGCACTCATGCAGCCCCAAACCATGACACTCCCACCACCATGCTTGACTGTAGGCACAAAACAATTATTTTTGTCCTCCTCACCTGGCTGCCGCCACATACACTTGACACCATTTGAACCAAATAAGTTTATCTTCGTCTCATCAGACCACAGGACGGGGTTCCAGTAATCCATGCCCTTAGTCTGCTTGTCATCAGCAAACTGCTTTCAGACTTTCTTTTGCATCATCTTTTGAAGAGGCTTCCCTCTGGGACGACAACCATGCAGGCCAATTTGATACTCTGAGCACATGCACTCAACTTCTTTGGTCATCCATGGTGAGGCCGGTTCTGAGTGGAACCTGTCTTGTCACACCGCTGCATGGTCTTGGCCCCCGTGCTGCAGCTCAGTGTCAGGGTGAGTCGCCCGTCAGGGCCATGGGCTACCTGGTACTGGGTCCGGTGTTCATAGGGGATGTCACGGTGGCGACCCGGTCCGTGGCCCTGGGTGCCCATGGAAAAGGGATAATTGAATAAAGTTTATGTTCGTGATGCCACCTGTGGTATTTGGTCAGTGGGGACAGACGCTGCTTTAAGGGGTCCTCTGGGGTGATGTTATGGCAGCTAGATGATATAACTTCCCACAGGTAAAGTATATCCCCAGGGCTCCCGGTGTGTAGGTGGAAGATGGTGAATGACGCAGTAAAGAACGAGGACACAGGTTTGCAGTCTCTTTACCTGGTTTACTGAAGACTTCAGGCACCACAGTCCAGGGTACCAGATTACAGGGCAGGCAGGGTCCGGCTGGCTTGGAAGTGAATCCAGAGTTCCCCTTTACCAGGTGGAGTTAAAAGCCTTCCTCTAGCGCGGTTGTGTTGTAGTCCCTTACTGCCTACGGCTTCAGATAAGGTCCTCACAGTTCTTCTCTCTGTCCCCCATATAGGATAGGACAACACCTGTATGACAGGTAACTCGAGCCTTTTTACAGGGACTCTATCACGCCCCGGGCTCTATGTTTTACTGTGTCTTCAGGTGTGTGTGGCAGACAGGTAACTTGCAATTCAGCTGTCCTGCTGGTCTCTGATGTAAGTCTTAGAGTCCCTTACAACCTCGGCGTTCCTGCACTTTGCCAGGGAGACAGTCTGCTAGCTGCTGTCCTCCCCCTGGTGTCCTCGCTTTTGCCTCGCTCTCCTTCACTCTCACTTAACGATGTCCTTTCCTTCTGTATATCTATCCAGGAGTTGCAGCACTTTCTCGTGGCTGCACGGCTCCTCATACGTTCCTCCTGCCTCAGACTGCTCCAGTCTGCTTTCTGGCACTTTCTAACTGAAACTGAACTGATTTTCCCTCCAAACCACAATCTATATAGGGGAGTCACCTAGGAATAGGTTCAAAAGCTCCCCCTTGTGGCCTGGAGTGTGAACATGTTGTGTGCATTGTGATTACCTGATGGGAGTTATCCTTCATTGCTTCCAAACATAACATCACTCTCCCCATGAGGAAAGCAATGCTATTGTGACAACCAGGACCCTGGGGCGCCACAAGGGTGTTGGTCATCTCCTTATACCCTAGGCCATCTTTATGTAGAGCAACAATTCTTTTTTTTACATCCTCAGAGGGTTCTTTGCCATGAGGAGCCACGCTGAACTTCTAGTGACCAGTATAAGAGAGTGTAAAAGTGATGAAACCAAATTTACCACCCCTGATCCACATTCACACCTGAGACCTTGTAACACTAATGAGACAAATGACATCGGGGAGGGAAAATGCCTGACTGGCACAATTTGGTAATTTCACTTAAGGGTGTACTCACTTTTGTTGCCAGTGGCTTAGACATTCATGGCCGTGTGGTCAGTTACTGTAGAGGGCATATCATATTTACACTGTTACTCAGGCTGTACACTGACTACTGTACATTATATCACAGTGTCAGATCTTCAGTGTTGGCCCATCAAGAAATGTAATAAAATATTTACAAAAATGTGAGGGGTGTACTCACTTTTAAGATATACTGTATATATACTGTATATATATGTAGTACAAAACTGCAATTAAAGGCGTTATCTAAAAAATTACGACACCCGATAAATCCCCCCAACTCTCTACTGCTGGCGCTCTGGTGGTCGGCGCTGGTGTAGGTTTATGTTCCTGCACTGAGGGTGTGCTGACCACCTACTTCTGACCACTGCAGCCAATCACTGGTCTTCATAGTGATGATAGCAATATTGGCAAGTGACTTTCGAGTCCTTTGATTGGCTGCAGCAGTCACATGAGACGGGTGGACAGTAATACATCATCACCAGTAAACAGGAATTCATAGAAACAGTGGATCAAGGGCACTGGGGTGACGGGGATTTACCAGATGTTTATAAGTTAACACCTTCATGACCTTGGGATTTTCCGTTTTTCCGTGTTCGTTTTTCGCTTCCCTCCTTCCCAGAGTCATAACTTTCTTATTTTTTCCATTAATATGGCCATGTGAGGGCTTATTTTTTGCCGGAAGAGTTGTACTTTCGAACGACATCATTGTTTTTACCATGACGAGTACTAGACAATGGGAAAAAAATTCCAAGTGTGGTGAAATTGCAGAAAAATTGCAATCCCAAGCGTGTTTTTTGTTTGGCTTTTTTTGCTAGGTTCAGTAAATGCTAAAACTGACCTGCCATTATGATTCTCCAGGTCATTATGAGTTCATAGATAAAAAAAAAAAAAAACATTGCGCCATTTTCCGATACCCGTAGCATCTCCATTTTTCGTGATCTGGGGTCGGGTGAGGGCTTATTTTTTGCGTGCCGAGCTGACGTTTTTAGTGATATCATTTTGGTGCAGATACGTTATTTTGATCGCCCGTTATTGCATTTTAATGCAATGTAGCGGCCACCAAAAAAACATAATTTTGGCGTTTAAAATTTTTTTCTCGCTACGCCGTTTAGCGATCAGGTTAATCCTTTTTTTATTGATAGATCTGGCAATTCTGAACGCGGCGATACCAAATATGTGTATATTTGATTTTATTTTTGTTTTATTTTGAATGGGGCGAAAGGGGGGTGATTTAAACGTTTATTTTTTTTAATTTATTTCATATTTTTTTAAACTTTTTTTTTTACATTTGCCATGCTTCAATAGCCTCCATGGGAGACTAGAAGCTGGCACAACTGGATCGGCTCTGCTACATACGAGCGATCATCAGATCGCTCCTATGCAGCTGAATTGCAGGCTTGCTATGAGCGCCGACCACAGGGTGGTGCTCACAGCAGGCCGGCATCAGTAACCATAGAGGTCTCAAGAAGACCTCTGGTTACTATGCTGACGCATCGCTGACCCCCGATCATGTGACGGGGATGGTGATGCGCTCATTTCCGACCGCGCGGCCGGAAGCGGTGGTTAAATGCCGCTGTCAGCATTTGACAGCGGCTTTTAACTAGTTAATAGCGGCGGGTGGATCGCGATTCCACTCGCAGCTATTGCGCGCACATGTCAGCTGTTCAAAACAGCTGACATGTCGCGACTTTGATGTGGGCTCAGCGCCGAAGCCCTGCATCAAAGCGGGGGATCTGACTATCCCGTCCGAGGTCAGAAAGGGGTTAATTTATTACTTTATAGCATCCTTGCTTTGTGTTAATTTTTATATTAAAAAAATCTAATTACTTCTAAAAAAAAAAAAAAAATTCCAATTCCTTTTTGTTAAAAGTCTAACCCCCAAAGGAGATTTCCGTCTAGTGATCGACAAGCAAATAGTTGTAATCTTCAACAGGTGCTCAATTCTCTTGTAGCACCCCCACAGGCAAAATTCGGCATTACACAGTTTAATTACATCGAAATCATTAGGCTGTTCACGTAAAGCACAAGTGAATTGGGTTTTCCACATAGTCTTTGTAGTCTCTTTATACTCTGGATACAACATTAACATTTTGAACTGTGTGCCCCCCACCATCCCCACCATCATCAAATGTTTTTTTTTTCTAAATAACCTCTTTAATTCAGTCTGTGATTTACAGTAATTGTTGTGTGAGAAAAGTTCACTGGAGGTTACTAAGGTACTAAATTATACTGAGTAAGCAAGAATGACGCATTCCTATTAGTGGGAAGGTTCTGTTGTCTTTGCTACTGTGCTGATCCTCATTTCGCAGGAAATATTAGAGGAGCGTAATTGGCTCAACCTTTCTGTGAGATCTACAGTTGGCCGTTGGTTTTAATGTGTCGACCATGCAGCCTTCGAAAAATGCAAAACCAACCGGAGTCACCGGGTCATGCTGCTTTCCTAGATAACAGCGAGGTGCACAATGGTCGGACCCCCCACACATAGTAATTGGACAATAACCAGGACCTTTCACCAAATTTTTCATGTTGAGCTGGACAGTGGACACCCAACGTAATAGTGGTTGAAAAATGCAATAAAATGTTGTTGTTATTTTTCAATTTCGCCTCTCCGTTGCGGAGATATTAGCAATGAAAATTTGGGCACATAATGAGTTATGGCCAACTTGGACTTGGCAAAAGTTATCCCATTGTGTGCCGATACTTTGATTGCTAATATCTCCGCGAAGGAGAGGCGAAATTGAAAAATAACAACTTTTTATTCTGCTTTTCAACCACTATTACCGTACATTGTGTGTCAAGCTAAACATGAAAAATTTCAAGGACTACCGGTGTGGCCACCGGACCAGACTCTTGGGAATCTCTTTACTGTATAATAGAATAGATGTCTTATACTAAAAGCAAACATTTTGTAGAGACCTCTTACCGCAAAGGGTTTGATAGAATAGCATCCAACCTGGATAACATTTTGTTTCCTACCCTGCATTGAATGTCAGCAGTTATTCACTGAAGAAAACCAATAGACGGCCAACAGCCGTTAATAAATATAATAAAATGAATAGTGCTGATTATGCCGCTACTACTAATAATAATGTTCTGTTTACTGCTGCAGACACTATTACAATCACATGCGTTTTAAGTGTTATGAATCCATCAAATGTAATTGTTCCCAAGTAGATCTCAAGCCGAATGTTTACAGCACTTTTAATTATTCAGTAAATTAAAATATTAATTACCAGTTAGAGCAATTTCTAGGTTTACATACAATGTATAATTAGTGCGAACGTGTGTAAACACTGACAAAATCCAGTAGTTGTCTCCGCACACATAAAATCATAAAATATTAATTATACATATTAACCTTTTAAGGTTCCAGGTAATACCCGATCTTTTTTCCCTTGTTGGGTACACGTTTGTGGTACACATGTGATAAGTCTTGCAGACTTCTAAACATACAACCCCAATTCTGAAAAAGTTGGGACGCTGTGCAAGGCCCTGTTTACATATCCATATACAACCGATACCGCAAAAATAACAGTATCGGTATCCCCAATGTTCCCCAGTGTTTCGGATTATTATGCCATCCGTGTTTTTCCGGTATGGCAACAAAAAATAAATTACAAAGTTTTGTCTTTACTTTGCAATGTTAAACACGTTCAGCATATGGATGGCACACAGATGCCATGTGTGTGCTGTACATCTTTTTCACGTACCCATAGACTTGTTGTATCGCTAGTCATCGTTCATGAACAAGTCTTGAGGAAGGATAGTCAAACGTTCCGAGGTCAGACACCAAGAGAGCACATAATAGGCAAAAGGGAAAGTACAAAGGCAAAGTCAGGTCACAGCCCGAAGTAAGAATACCAGAAGAATAGCGGATCAAAGAAAAGGGGTTGAACAAGCAGGTAGTCAGAAGAAGGTCCAAAATCAGGCAGCAATAAATCACAGAATAGAGCACAGAAAACCAGGCAAACAGCACCAGCGAGCAAATGCTACAACTGGCACAGATCTGGGCTGAGAGCTCAGCTATGTAAAAGCCAATTAATCAGAACAGGGAGCACCTGCAATAAGCCCAGCACCTCTGTTATGAAAGGCAATGGACATAGCGGTCAGAGCACATACAGTGATCTGACAATAACCCAAAATCATAGAACGAGCTCTGAGACGTGGGAACTCTGCAGACCACAATCCCTAATCCTCTCCAAACAACACTAGAGGCAGCCGTGGATTGCGCCTAACTCTGCCTATGCAACTCGGCACAGCCTGAGAAACTAACTAGCCTGAAGATAGAAAATAAGCCTACCTTGCCTCAGAGAAATACCCCAAAGGAAAAGGCAGCCCCCCACACATAATGACTGTGAGTTAAGATGAAAAGACAAACGTAGAGATGAAATAGATTCAGCAAAGTGAGGCCCGACTTTCTTAACAGAGCGAGGATAGAAAAGGTAACTTTGCGGTCTACACAAAACCCTAAAGAAAACCACGCAAAGGGGGCAAAAAGACCCTCCATACCGAACTAACGGCACGGAGGTACACCCTTTGCGTCCCAGAGCTTCCAGCAACAAAATAGACAAGCTGGACAGAAAAAATAGCAAACAAATAGCAAAGAAGAACTTAGCTATGCAGAGCAGCAGGCCACAGGAATGATCCAGGGAAAAGCAAGTCCAACACTGGAACATTGACAGGAAGCCAGGATCAAAGCATTAAGTGGAGTTAAGTAGAGAAGCACCTAACGACCTCACCAGATCACCTGAGGGAGGAAACTCAGAAGCCGCAGTACCACTTCCCTCCACCAACAGAATCTCACAGAGAGAATCAGCCGAAGTACCACTTGTGACCACAGGAGGGAGCTCTGCCACAGAATTCACAACACACCTCCCAGTCTCTGACTCAATGGCCGAGCTGTCAATGAACACACTGACAGCTCAGCATGCCCCTGCACCTAATTGGATGACTGAGCTATCATTCACCGTGCCAATGACATGCTGAGGGGACAGTACCCCCTCTTCAAGTGTAGCCACCAGACCCCCAGGCTTCCCAGGAAAATTAATATGGAAAATCCTGGCCAAATGACTGGCCTTCACAGAACGAGATGGAACCCAGGACCTCTCTTTGAGTTTGTATTCCTTCCAATGAACAACATACTGAAGGGAGTTTTGGACCCTCCAAGAATCCACGATCCTCTGCACCTCGTATTCTAAATCTCAATTGTCAGGAATTGGAGGCGGCAGGGGCGAGACAGACAACACAGAAAGACCAGATTCTTTTAACACAGATCTGTGAAACACATTAGGAACACGGAAAGACTGGGGAAGTTTTGATCTGAAGGCAACCAGATTGACTACCTCCAGAATCTCTTACGGCGAATAAATTTGGGACCCAACTTCGCCGATGGAGCTTTCAACTTAAAATATTTAAAAGACACCCAAACCTTATCCCCTACCTTGAAGATGAGACCCGACGAAAATTTCCTATCAGCTTTCATTTTTTACAAAGTTTAGCCACCCCAATATTCCTTTGAACCTTCCTCCAAACATCCCCAAGTTCTGTATGGCCACCAGTATTCCAGGAGACCCAAAACTCATCCTAGAGAATTCACCAAAATGAAGATGAAAACCATAATTGCAAAAAATAGGCAAGGTTCCAGTGGACTGATTGACCTGACTGTTAAAGACAAACTCAGCAAGAGGTAAAAATGAAGACCAGTCCTCCTGCTGAGCCTCAACAAAACATATTAAAATCTGTTCCAATGATTGATTTGTCCTCTTTGTGTGACCGTTGGCTTTAGTGTGGTAGGCAGAGGAAAGTGACAAATCAATCCCCAATTTCTTTCAAAATGCCCTCCAGAATTTGGAGACAAATTCCACCCCCTATCAGATGCAATGTTCAGAGGGACACCATGCAATCTCACCACATAATTAAACAACAACCTGATAAGCATTTCAACTTTAGGTAAACCCGATAATGGAAAGTGAGCTTGTTTACTAAATCGGTCATCTACCACCCAAATAACAATCTTCCCTCCAGACAAAGGCAAATCAGTAATGAAATCCATAGACAAATGAGTCCACAGTCTAGAGTGGACATGAAACCCTCTTTCAATTTATCAAAAGCCCCAATAGTATCCGGCGACCAACACTTAAGATTTGCCCCCTTGCATGTGAGATCGGTAAGAGGTTTAACAATCTGTGAGAAAAACGCTAAAAAAAGTTCTAACACTTTAAGGTCATGAGGTTGAACCCAATCAATTAAGGCACCTTTCCATGATCCATCTTACAATCATCAGTTGAAACAATGAGCCTCAGGAACGATATCTCTTAGGCTACTTTCACACTTGCGTTGTTTGGCATCTGTCACAATGTGTCGTTTTGGTGAAAAAACGGATCCTGCAAATGTGCCCGCAGGATGCGTTTTTTGCCCATAGACTTGTATTGCCGATGGATCGCGACGTCGTGCACTGGAAGCGTCGTGTTTTGGGGGACCGTCGGCACGAAAAAACATTCAAGCGAATGTTTTTTCATACGTCGGGTCCACCATTTCTTACCGCGCATGCGCAGCCAGAACTCCGCCCCATCCTCCCCGGGACTTTACAATGGGCAGCGGAGGCATTGAAAAACTGCATCCGCTGCCCACATTGTGCAAAATTTTCACAACGTGCGTCGGTATGTCGCGCCGACGCTTAGCGATGGACTCGTACCGACGCAAGTGTGAAAGAAGCCTTAGACAGAAGAGGTACATTTTTCCAATTCAGCAAATAAAGAATTCTCTCTAGGCTTTCATAAAACAAAACAGACATGTTAATAGTGAGAATCCAGATCAGATGAAAAAATTAGAATATGATCAAGGTATAACGCAATAAACCTTCCAATAATATCAGAAAATATATTGTTCATAAAATTTTGAAATACTGATGGCGCACTGGTTAACTCAAAAGGCATGACAAGATTTTCAAATCGGCCATTATCTGTTAAACATGCCGTCTTCCACTCATCACCCTCCCGGATGCGGGAAATCAAAAGCACCGACAGCTCAGCACACCCCTGCCCCAGATTTGACGACTGGACTGTCTATCAACACCCTGACCGCTCAGCACACCCCTCCATCTGATTGGAAGACTGAGCTATCACATGACACACTGAGGGGAGGAATCATGATTCTTGTATTGGCCCTTTTCACATGTACTTCCGGTAAAAAACGGACATGTTTCCATGTAAAAACACGCGCGTGCATAGCAGCATAGTCTACAATGGCTATGTATGGAATCTGTGAAAAGAATGGATGACACATGCTGTAAAGACCGACATGCTAACGGTGCCTAAAATGTAAAGAAAACAGGAATGCAATGATTTGGAAATCTTTTCTAGTCATATTTTTCACACAACAGAAAGTGAAGAGTAGACATTTTTACTTTTCATTTGAAAAAAAAATTAACTCATTTAGAAATTGATGGCAGCAGCACATCTCAGAAAAAGTTGGGATAGGGTTAACAAAAGGCTGGAAGTGAGTGGCATTAATGAAAAAAAGCTGGAGGGTCAATTTTCAACTAAGTCACATGACTATAATGTTAGAGAGGCAGAGTCTCTCAGAAGCAAACATGGTCGGAGGTTCACTAATTTGTGAATAACTGCATCTAAAAATTGTAGAACAATTTCAGAAATATGTTCCTCGTCATAAAATTGCAAAGACTTGGAATATTCCACCATCTACAGTACATGATATCATCAAAATATTCAGAGAGTCTGGAGAAATCCATGTGCACAAGGGACAAGGATGACAGTCAATATTGGATGCTCATGATCTACAGCAGGGGTGTCAAACTGCATTCCTCGAGGGCCGCAAACCATGCGTGTTTTCAAGATTCCCTTAGCATTGCACAAGGTGCTGCAATCATTATGTGTGTAGGTGATTAAATTATCACCTGTGCAGTGCAAGGAAATCCTGAAAACATGACCTGGTTGCAGCCCTCGAGGAATGCAGTTTGACACCCCTGATCTACAGGCCCTCAAGTGGCATTTGCAGTAACAACAGGAATGATTTGGTCATCACAGCATGCGCTCAAGAATACTTCCAGAAATCATTGTCTTTAAATACAGTTCTTCTCGCAATCCACAAATGCAAGTGAAAGCTCGATTATGCAAAGAAAAAGTCATATATCACCACAATCCAGAAACGCTGCCGTCTTCTCTGGGCCAAAGCTCATTTAAAATGGACTGGGGCTAAATAAAAAACTGTTCTGTAGTCAGATTAGTCAAAATTTAAAAATCTTTATTGAAACCATAACGTTCCTGTCCTGTGGACTCAAAAGGAGATGGACCATCCAGCTTGTTTTGCATCCCTGATGGTATGGGCAGCTTACACATGTTGGAAGGCGCTATTAATGAATTACATAGAGGTTTTAGATCAACACATATGTCCCCATCTAGACAATGACTATTTCAGGGAAGGCTATTCTTATTTCTTCAAGAAAAAGGTAAACCACATACTGCATCCATGTCATGCCAACAGGTGGTGCCACGTGGTTTGTGAACCCACTATGCCACAGGGCCAGCCTAGGAGGGCATAGCTAAGTGGCTATGTGGTGTTCACTGGAGCTCCTGATGGTGGAGTCAAACTTGAGCTGCAGGTAGTCGCCAGGTACTAGTCCTAGGCATTCCACTGCAGCTAGAGACCCTCAGATACAATAACACAGACTGGGCTCCGAGTAACTTGGCAAGACAGGATACGGACTTTATTCAGACTGTACAGGTTCTTGAACCTCGGACAGAAAGGATACTGACATGGAGTCACAAAGAGGGCTGGATTCGGATCCTGGAACAGGCTCTGACAGTACAGACTCAGGAATTCTAACCAGGACTAACGGTTCTAGGCTTCAGGTTAAGATATCACAGGTTCTAGTACTGACGGAACAGTTTCAGGTTCAGATATCGCCGTTGCGGCTTCAAAGGTCAGGTACTGCCAGAGCGGCTTCAGGGTTCACAGATACTGCCGAAGCGGCTTCAGGGTTCACAGGTACCGTCTGATGAGGTTTCATTTTCAGGCCCTGGCCGCAAAAGGACCAGGGGTTTAGGTTCATGCTCTGGCCACACCAAGAGTAGGAGTTTGAGTTTGGGCTCTGGCCACACAAAGACCAGGACTTTGGGTTCAGACTCTGGCCACACAAGGACCAAAAGACTCAGGTACAGGGACTTAGACCTGGCAACTCACTAGTTGCACAAACACTCACTAATGGGAGAATGTTGGTCAGGCACCTGCCTATAGGGGAGGATATCTTTTATACAAGATGCCTTTCAGTTATTGGATGAGGGCATTTTGAAACTACGCTCACTACTCCTGTAAGAACAGGGAAGTATGCACGCACTAGGTGCGCCGCCGAGAAGTCTGTGCAGCAAGCACAGACAACAGGAAGCAGGGAGACATGCCAAAAGACAGGGAGATGACCGCGCGGCCGCAGAGGTGAAAATGTCAGCATCCCTGCATGGAGAGGGGGTGCCAGCATTAGCGTTACAATCCAACACAGAATCTCAACTTGACAGAAGAGTTTGGGTGATGAACCGTCTGCCTGCATCCAGACCTTTCACCAATGGAAAACATTTGGCACATTATGAAATGATAAAACTGGCAACGCAGACCCGCAACTGTTGAACTGCGAGAATCCTACATGAGACAAGAATGGGACAACAATCCTCTTCCAAAACTCCAGCAATTGTCTCCTCACTTCCCAGATGTTTACAGACTGTTGTTAAAAGAAGAACGGATGCTACACAATGGTAGACATTCAGGGGTCATGTCCCAACATTTTTGAGATGTGTTGCTGCCATCAATTAATAAATGAGTTAATTTTTTTTAAATGAAATGGAAAACAAGGTTACCCTTCACCTTCTATTTCTTCTATGATCTTCTTTGGTTTTGGCCCCTGATTCTGTCACTGGTTCTTTCCCTCCAGTTGCTGACCTTGGTATTTCCATAACTCTTGCATTAGGCTCACTCCTTTGGACTGTTGCCACGCCATGGACACAACCCAGGGGCCCCCGTTGTAAGTCCAGTTCCCTGTGTAGGGGTTAAAGGATGTAGGCTCGGATTTCTCTGGGATCTGCTAGGCTGGAGTGACTAGTGCTTAGTCTGTCCAAAGTAGTCCTTTTGAGTTGATAGACCTAACTATAGTAAATAAAAAATGCAGAAATTTAGTGCAAATTTGATTCTTTTAATCTAAAATCCAATCAGAAGTCCAAGAAAACATTGATTTTTACTCCCAGAGTGCACAGGTCAAGCCAAGATCGTGCTCGCATTACTCTGCATATATAATGCCCATTTTTGTCAGGTACTGGAGCCCAGTCTTTTTACTGGAGGTCTGGATTGGATCCCTTTTGCAAACTTTCTTCACCATTTTGCCTATAGTACGTAGTACTGCTGAGTATGTGGGGACAGACATACTAATGGTGCAACATGTGCAGCCACACAGGGGTATTAAAAGGTAAGGGGTCCCACTTCTACCCCCAAAGCAGGTGGAATTGTGCATTATTATGATCTATTGGACTGCAAAGTGTCCATATACTGGCATTGCACAGGGGACTTTTTTGTCTATATCAGCCAGTGTGAGTGTGGATACCCTTCCTCATCCTTCTTGGGCAGTTCTTTTGGATGCAACTGCTGCTGCTCTACATGGGGGGCATGTTCATTACCTACGGTAACCTCGATGACATCACCGCTCGTCACTGATGTTGTGCTCGCAGCAGCTCATTCTCCCATGATTTTCAGCCTGAGTTTTAAAAAAAAGGGATTAAAAGGTGGATTAACTCGGCGGTTCTTGAAAGATAGAAGTCCAAATGGATATTCAGATGAAAAAGTGGCTTTATTCAACGCGTTTCAGAGTACTACTCCTTCATCAGGAAACCACAAAAGTATATATTTTTGTGGTTTCCTGATGAAGGAGTCGTAGTACTCCAAAACGCATTGAATAAAGCCACTTTTTCATCTGAATATCCATTTGGACTTCTATCTTTCAAGCAGCGCGGAGTTAATCCACCTTTTTATCCCATTTTTTTTTTTTACTCTGGCTGGTCACGAGGAGACCGGTGAATCTGCAGTAGCTAATATTTCTATGAGCCTGTGTTTGAGTTCTATCTGGGGAGTAAAATCTTATTAGATGTATCTCTTAATAAGACCCTTTTGCGTTTTTACTTTCCTTCCAGCTTTTTATTGATGATTTTCAGCCTGGTTGGTGGCATTTTGGCTCCATCCAGGTTGAAAACCAGTAATCGCAGACATGGCTAATGGCATGGGACTGTATGTCAGACAAGTGAGGCAATTGGTTGTTTTCATTTTGTTTTATTTTTACAGGAGACCAGGGCTTCAATGGAATGGGTGTTAGGTGAGAATTATTATTGTTTATTATTTTCTGTTTTGTACAGGGGACGAGGGATTCAATGGAATGGATGTAAGGTAGCCACCAGGTGCCACTCCAGGACAGTCCCTGGTACTGCAGCAACTTACCCCAAGAGTCAGGAATGAAAGTATGAAGTTGGCATGTATGGCGGGACAGGAACGGGAACACTGGGAGAAAGGATACTGGTGCAGGTTTAGATTAGATGGCTGATTTACACAGGACAAATTTGGGATCACAGGTACTGGTTCAAACAAAATAGGTGGTTTAGACAGGACGGGTTGAGGATCACAGGTACTGGTTCAAACAAGATAGGTGGTTTAGACAGGACGGGTTCAGGATCACAGGTACTGGTTCAGACAAGATGGCTGGGTTCAGTTACAGACAGGATGTAGTCAGGAACAGGGACCTAACAACTAAGTAGCAAGTGCAAGACTAACTAGACACTAAAGTTGCTCAGGCACCTCCCTACAGGGGAGGGTGCCTTAAATATATGATGACTCCCGGCTATAGGTTGGGGACACTTTACGGTGTTTGCACTGCGCCTATAAGAATTGGGGAGCGCACTCCCTATGTGCGTTGCTGGGAGACATGTCCAGCATTCCCAGGCTGCGGTACCCAGGAGCTGCAGTGGGAGCTGTAGCGGGTGAAGCAGTAAAGTGGCAGTAAGAATGTTAGCGTCCCTGCCGAGGGGAGGGGGAAGAGCCATGCAGGGACGACAACGTTACAACTTGTCAAAGTCAAGATCAGACATCACAAGAGAAGGGCCCCATTCAAAAATTTACTATAGGTCTCTGGCTTTTCTAGTTATACCCCTGAGATAGTGGGGAAGATGCATTGTTTCGGTGCTCCTGTCTGCCAAGCTGCATACAGACATAAAAGAGAGATGGGCTGACAGTTTGAAGAAGGCAAATCATTAGACTATGCCAGGTGTAATGAACCCTGAGAAATGAGGGGAAAGGAAGTTCAAGCACCTAATGTGCTGTCAGAATGTTTATGATGAGAAACCGCCTGCTCAAAAAAGAGTGGATGACTAGTTACACTGCATGAGAATTGGTACAGTTTCTTGACGGTAAGTCTGTCATACGCGCAAAAGCAGCTTTAACATGTTGCGGTGGGTGTGGGCAGCAAGACCATGCTGTTCTACAGGTTTTGTGTGGAAGGAGAATTGCACAAGTACTTATGAATTGAAAACTGAGTGTGCCTTATGGAAATGCATTTTGACACATTACAGGATACAGTAAAGCAATTTATACATGATATAAAATGTTTTTTTTTTCCCCTTTTGTTGCTTTCAGAAAATATTCCATCGCTAGACCTCATGTAGCCAAGGACAAGTATTCATCAGCACTTCCCCTGGGTAGCCGGGGACCATTCCCTAAAGCGCTTAGTAATTAACTTTGATTTTCATTTTGGGTAACCTGAGGGTTTAAAATTCTGAAAAGAAAAAAAATAATAATAAAAAATTGTAAATGTTAAAAAAAAGAGAAAGGAACCCCCTCACCCTATCCCTCCGCATGTCCTATAGCTGCAGTCATGCTATGAGCCTGCGCTCAGAATGAAAAATGTTCCCAGCGCTCGCAGTGATTACCCAATAAACCGAACAGCGAGCGTCGAATATCCGCCACGTATCTGGAAGTTTATCCAGCTAACATGTGCCGGTGATACACACGACTTGGGCATGCTCTCCGCTGACTTGACAGCTCCTCTATCAGGAAAACACCAATTATGGAGCTATAGAAATGCGCCATTTGTCACTGTCTTCATTCAACACGTTCTCCTAGAAATCAAATAAACTCTCCCCTTCAGAAGAAAAAAGGTTATTCCGTGTTTGCCCCGAAGACTAAACAATATTCTGCGAGTTCTTTTACCGTGCACTTAAAATCTATGATGTTAATAATGGACAATATCAAGGAGCAGCAGAAGGTGCTTGTAGATTCGGCATTATCTCTTGAAGGCTTCTCCGGGAGAACGCATCTCACCCATAGCCAATTCCTAGAGGCAATTTTTTTTTTTTTTTCATAATGGATTTTTTTTGTGGTTTTTCCTAGTACACAATAATAACCTGCATTGAGAAATGCGTTTTACTAAGCATATCAGCAAATGGGATCGTGTTCCGATGAGTCAGCCGCTCTTAACCTCTTCCGTTCCCGATTTATGGAGGAGGCGGTGGATGAACGAGCGCGCGTTTGGCAGTTGAAGAGTTAAGGCAAAATTTGTGCTGGAACGCTCGGGTCTTGTGAGCAAGGAGAAGCATAGGAACGTAGAATTACTGCAGGCTCCATGAGGGTCAACGGGGGAAATAGAAATAACCATGTTAGACGCTGTGTCGGGCGAAGGTGGCAGGAATCTGATAATGCTTCCTATTAGACAACAGATACTGCATCTCTTTTCGTTGACCCCCTCGCTGGACTCCGTCCATGCAGCTGCTTAATAATAAAAAAAAAAAGCTTTTCCAAAAACCGCCGATGCCGCCCACTCTTATCAAGGTTTCTATGGAAACTGCAAAGCAAAAAATAGCTTTCCTTGTGCCTGATATTCTCTACGTATACATGATAATCCTCCAAGCCTTTCCTTGAAAAGCGAAGAGAAGAGGGGGAATCTCGGGATGGAGAGAGCAAAGGAGTAAAAATAAAAGAGGAGTCAGCAGGATTCGCTAGAGCAAGAGCAAAAGAATGGCATGATTGCCAGGCGAGGCAATAAGCTAGACTGGTGAGGTGCCAGCAGCACAGTCCTAACATGCCAGGGTCAAAGGAGGACGTATACATGGCAAGATCTGAAAGATTGGGGGGAGCACTTGCATTACGGCAAATGAGAAGCGTAAAACACTTAAATTATCGGTGTCAGCAAGTTTAGGGCACTGGGGATAGGACATAATGGACTGATGGCTACATCTCGTGTGCTGGTAATGAGTTTTCAATAGTAGGCATTACATAGCACATGTCACCATGCTACTAGTGAATGAGGACCGAGATAAAATAATGGGAGAAGATCATTGACCAAGACAACAAAACTAATAAAAGTCACTGACAGGAGCTCCCAGGCCCTAATGCGAAATCTGTAACAGGTGAACCCAACCACCCATGTGCCGTCCTCCTTATCAGAGAGAAGAGCAATCTTGCTGTTGTAACCTCTTCTCTCATATACATTCAAACATTTCAATCTTATTAAATAAAATAAAAAATAGAAATTTTACAATTTTCACAGTTGCCATTGAGGTATTTTTTTTTAACTTTAACTTCCTGCGTTTCAGGAAACAACAAATGTACATGGAAGTAATGATCAAACTCCGACCTCATCTTTTGAATTGAAGCACCTAATTCTCATACAAATTCAAACACTTCAATCTTATTAAGTAAAATCAAAAATAGACATTTTACTATTTTCACAGTTACCACTGAGGTTTTTTTTTTTTTACTTTAACTTCCTGCATTTCAGGAAACAAGAAATGTACATAGCAGCGGTGGTCAAACTCAGACCTCATCTTTTGAATTGAAGAACCTAATGTGAATGTGAAAAGATCATCGTGAAGGGAAGGGGAATTGTGACATTGCCTATTCTGATTGGTCGAGGCTGTGTTATCAGCTGTGTGTGGAGGTGTTACCTGTCATTCTAATTCTGCCACTGATGATAAGGAGCCTGCTGAAAACTGATGCGGAAAGGAATTTAGAATCTAAAAAATATTCGTGCAATAATACATCTACAGTAATACAGGGGCAGGGCCCGTGCTAATCCTTATTTCAGCACCATGGACAGGGCGTGTTAAAGATTAGCTCATTATTAACCTAATAATGTCAGGTTCCCTTTAAACTAAAAGGGAACCTGACATTATTAGGCTTCCTGTTAATAAACTTCTACAAGAACGTTATGTACCTCCTTGTTTGGAACCTAACAATCCATTTTTGCAGCCAGATATACAGCCAAAGATGATCTTTATACACCGCTCTCCATGTATGACAATCATCACCGAGCAGCCCGATGGGTGTGTAGGGACAAATTGGAGCTCGCTAAACTGGTTCCATCAATGAAAGCCAAAGGGGCTTGGTCAGCGAGCTCATATCAAGTGCTGATGTCAGCGCGGACTCGCCCATTGATTGCCATACAAGGGCAGCGGTGTACAAAGATCATTTTTAGCGGTAGGCCTGGCTACAGGGATGTAGGGGGTAGCAGTTTAATAGGGAGAATCCTGATGACAGGTTCCATTTTAAATAGATGATCATTAAAGGGGTTGTCCAGCAATCAAACTATCGTTACATGTTTAAAATTGAAATAAATACAACTTAGTAATATAATATAGTTATGAAAGCGCTACCAATATCCCACTGTAACTGTTGGTCTAGGCAACTCCAACACCACGGGTTTGACACAGGAGACCATGTATCAACATGCGAGCAGTGATGGGTATGAAGGGGTTTTGCTGGCTGGCTCATTTCAATAACTAAGCCATTGAATCAGACATAACATCCATCTTTTTTTGTAACTGGACAACCTTTAAAATCAGCGGCGTACATACAAATCACTGGGACCAATAGCAGAAGTTCTAATTGCCCCTCCCCCCCAAAAAAAGGAAAAGCATAATATTCAGTGGGGTCACAGAACAGATTATCTCACAACTTTGTAGCCCTTACAAAATAATTTTCTTCCTATTGAAGCCCCTTTCTTTGCCCCATAAAGTATGATGCCAACAATATTGCGCCCCTGAAACACAGTGTGATAACACCACAGTGAATTATTCTATAATACATTCCACATGATGACCCTACTGTACCCGACTCTCCCTCAACCGTTGGAAAGTATGATGACCTCAACACAGTATGATGTCCAACTGTGATCACCACATAACCCTCCATACAGTATAATGGCCCCAACACTCTTCCACTTAGTATGAAGGCCACAACGCAACCATCGACATTGTATAATGGCCCCTACCAGCCTTCCAAACAGCATACTGGCCCCTACAACAGCCCTCTACACAGTATGATGGACCCCATAAAAACTTTCAAATTGTATAATTGCTTGCATACACTGTAATGGCCACCACATTGCCCTCAAACAATATAATGGTCCTCACATAGCTCTCCAAACAGTATAATGGTCCCCACAAAGCCCTGAAATATGATAATGCCCCAGACATAGCCCTACAAACAGTATAATGCAACCCAAATAGACCAGCAAACATTATAATGCACCCACACATAGACCTGCAAACAGTATAATGGCCCCCACATAGTCATTCAAATAGAATAATGGCTCCCACATAGTCCTGCAAACTGTATAATGGTCCCCACATATAGACCTGCAAAAAGTATAATACTCCCCCCCACCCCACATATACCTGCAAACAGTATAATGGTTCCCCCAATTACACCTGAAAACACATTAACAGTCCCTCACATAGCCCTCCATATAGTATAATGGCCCCCATATATCCCTCCAAATAGTATAATGGACCCCACATAGTTCTCCATACAGTATTATAAGCACCAAATAGCCCTCCAAACAGTATTCTAAGCACCACATAGTCTTATATACAGTATTATAAGCACCAAATAGCCCTCCAAACAGTATTATAAGCACCACATAGTCTTATATACAGTATTATAAGCATCACATATTCCTCCATATAGCATTATAAGCACCGAATAGTTCTCCATACAGTATTATAAGCACCACGTATTCCTCATACAGCATTATAAGCACCGAATAGTTCTCCATACAGTATTATAAGCACCGCATAGTTCTCCATACAGCATTATAGGCCTCATAGTCCTCCATACAGTATAATGGGTCTTATAGTCCTCTATACAGTACTATGGGTTCCATATAGTCCTCCATACAGTATAAAGGGGCCCATATAGTTATCCATACATTTGCCACTAGGGATTTCAGGGCCCCTTACTGGAAAAATGTTCAGGCCCCCTTGAGACTCCGCCCTGGCTCCACCTCAGCTCCGCCTCCACCCCTCCAACCTTCCACAGTCCCACAGCACACTCCTGGAAAAACTCCACTTCTGCACCACATCCTCACCAGTCACACATTAATAGTTCCCATCGAACACTAGATTACATACATAGCCTCCAGTTTTTATTTTAGCCAAAAGATTTTTTAAGCCGTCACCACAAGGT